>NW_027507791.1:69118005-69718005 GCF_037356315.1 Lithobates pipiens | reverse complement strand
ATGGTAAATCGCTGCTAAAAATAGTGCCACTTTACCGCCGACGCCAGCCCGCCACAGTGTGAAAGTAGCCGTAGACCCCTTTCACACTTAGGTGCTTTTCAGGCGCTTTCACACTAAAAAAAGAGCCTGAAAAGCTCACAAAGAACAGTTTTTATTAAAATCAATGAATGCTTTTATGATGGGGAGGTGCACTGGCAGGGTGGTGAAAAAAACGCCCCCGCGCTTCAAAAGTGCCTAAAAAGGTCATCAAAAGCGCCTGAAAAGCTCTTCGAAAGTGCTCAGTGTTTTACTGGCAGCGCCTCAGTGTGAAAGGGGCCTTAGAGTGGTGGTCACAATGTCACCTTTAGGCTGGGTTCACACCTATGTGAATTGGATGTGGGTTTCCATTTCAGGGCCAAATTCAGGCAAACATTTGTCCCTGATTTGTCCCTGAAACGTAGAACAGTGACGCATAGCGTTCCTGTGCGACCCATGGCCGGTTTAGGTGTAAACTAAGCCTTACAGATGTTTAAAAAAAAAATAAACACTGAGGTCATGCCACTGGCCCTGTCAAGTAGTGGTGGACTAAGAATTATCCAGGCAGATGGGAGGTCAGTCAACTACAGCTCAAGGAACCCCAAGCAACCTCTGGTGGAATCTAAGGCTCGGTTCACACTGGAACCGGCTGTGGATCACACAGGAACGCTGTGCATGCCCATTCTCCATTTCAGGGACAAATCATGGCCAAATCTTTGCCTGAATTCGGCCCTGAAACTGAGCCAAATCCGCACTGTGCAGCGTGCGCCGCAGCCACCCCAGAGATATGTGAACCAGCTCCATAGAGAGCCAATAACATTCTCCTGCTATGCGAACTGAATGCGGGGAAACCCACATTCAATTCGCATAGGTGTGAACCCAGCCTTAGAGTTCTATGGAACCCTGCTTAAGAATGGCTGGCCTGGTATAGTGTATAGCAGCTTTTTTCAACCTCTTTAATGCAAAGGATCCCTTGAAATAATTTTCCAGGTTCAGTGTATGGGTAATTGGGAAGCATCCTCCCTTACAGAGAACTAAAAAGGTTAATTGTTGCCAGTTTCTTCTCATCTGAGTGGCAGAAGTTATTCTTGCTCAAGGAACCCCAAGCAACTTTTGGAGGAACCCTGGTTAAGAATGGCTGGTATAGTGTATGGTAGCTTTTTCAAACTGTTTAATATGGACAAACCCTTGAAATAACTTTCTAGGCTTTCTAATGGTCAATGGGAAGCATCCTCCCTTACAGAGAACTAAAAGGGTAATTTGTTGTCAGTGGTTACTCATCTGAGAGGTAGACGCTGATCACTGGTCAAGGAACCCCCAGCAACCTTTGAAGGAACCTTAGTGTTCCTTGGATTCCTGGGTGAGAAAGGCTGCTGTATGGTCAGGAGATTGTATAGTCAGCTTTAGATTGTAAGCTTTTTGAGGGCAGGGACTGATATGAATGTATAGTTTATAAACAGCTGAATAAATTGTTGGATGGAGATATATATGTATATATACACAGCAGTGATTCTCAACCCAAAGGTTCCTCCAGAGGTTGCTAGGGGTTCCTTCAGCATTGGGCCATTTCTGCCTCTCGGATAATTTCCCACCAACACCATTGATCTTTTTAGCTACCCTGTTTCCCCTAAAATAAGACCTAGTGTGATTGTCGGTGATAGCTGCAATAAAAGCCCTACCCCCCAAATAAGCCCTAGTTAAAGTCCTTGTAGGTCTTCTTTTCAGGGTAGGGCTTATTTTTGAGGAAACAGAGTAGGGCTTATTTGGGTGGTAGGACTTATATTGCAGCCAACACCGACAATCACGCTAGGTCTTATTTTAGGGGAAACAGGGTATCTGTAAGGAGGTTATTCTTCCCAATGACCACAAGTGTAAGGACCATTCTTCCCAGTGACCATCACACCAATATATCATGAGTTGTAGATTCCCCGAGACTGGAGAACTATTTGAGAAAGGTTGATATATAGTATAGTAAATGTACATTATGTAAAGAGTTGCGTAAATTGCTGCCGCTGTATAAATACAATGAATTGCCATGTATAAACTGCTTTCCAAAACAAACAATACTCTACAAGTTACCCATTGATCCGTCATCATTTTTGTACCATTTTCTATGGATCTATTCTGGATGGTGGTACACCTGTGTATCTACAGTCCCTGGTAACGTGTTCAATGTAACAAGTTATTAACAAGGCACCTCCGTCAAGTGGCACTGGACTGTAAGGGGGATTTATTGGTTTCCAATTGGCTTCTAGATTTCATTTTCAAAGCTTAACTGAACAAGCTAAAGCTTGACACTGATTGGTTGCCATGTTTTAGTAACCCCTCTGTATGTGTAACAAGGCAAAGAGTTACAAGTAAAGCGCTGTAACCGATAGCAACCAGCAGACGATCGCCTTCAATTATTCTGATTTCTGTCTCACTTCCTCCATCCCTGATGACTGATCATAGCCTTCTTTGATGACCAACTTAATAGGAAGAGCTGCATCAATAGCCCCCCAGGTCAGCTATCAAGGAGGAACTTGCCCTTAGTCCTGGGGAGAAGGTGTGCCCTGGTCCCCCCCTTACCTGTGGATGTTGTCTCCATGGCAACCGATGGATGCCCTGCCAGCTGAGCTTTGATGGTCCCTCTCTGGTCCAGGGAGCCCCAGGCGCCTCCTGCTGATTCCCCGTCCTCCTGAGCCGCATCCCCTTCCATCCATCCGCTCAGCTCCGGATTAGCGGCCATGGCTCGGTGTCTGGCGGCTTGTGTATGGGCAGATATAGGGGGGAGGAGGAGGAGGAGGGAGGGGACCGGTCAGTGCTGCAGTGTCTCCGGGAAGATGCCACAACCACTGGAGCGTTACGCAGGTGGAAATGGCTTGTGTAGTTTCCACTAGTTCCACCCCTACGTCACGGCCCGGGCCGGCCAATCACACGCCGGGGTTTAGCATGCCTAGCTACCGCCCTGCAACCCTTCCAGCGCTGGAAAGATGCGCAAGATGCGCGCCGGGTGCTGGCGGAGGGGGCGTGGCCGGGCTCTCGGGGGTTATGTGCTGGCAGCCCGCACCATCAAACGTGTGAAATATCGCTTCATTAGCGGAGAAACCGTCTGTGTCTGTTACATGCCAAGTCATGGGAACAATAGGAGGCTGGAATGTCTCTATTCACATCGTTCTGTCTTCAGAATCTCAGGGTGTCTGTAGAGAAACATCATTATCACTATAGGCTGTCCCTTTAACGTGGAGGAACCCTTACACTGTGAAAATCAAGAAAAAACTATGGTTAAAAAAATTAATAAATAACTTTCTGGTCTCAGGAAACCCTTCTATTAAAGTGATTGTAAACTCTCAAAAACAAAACAAAAAAAACCCCTGCAAAACAAAGGAATAATGAGCTAGTATGCATGGCATACTAGCTCATTATGAAATACATTAGATCGAGGCTGTTGCAGCAATCCCCATACACCTCTGTGCCCGGTGTCATGTCTCCCCGACAGGGGCATTGCTAGGTCTACAAAAGATCTGGGGCTAGAGCCCATAGCAGCGTGGTAAAGAAAGTCATATGCTTGGCATACACATGTATATAGAGTAATATACGTGTATATATCCCAAGCGAGCCCCCCTTGCATCAGGGTCCCCAGAGAGCCCCCCTTACATTAGGGTCCCCAGAGAGCCCCCCTTACATCAGGGTCCCCAGAGAGCCCCCCCCCTTACATCAGGGTCGTCAGAGAGCCCCCACCTTACATCAGGGATGCCAGAGAGCCTCCTCCTTACATCAGAGTCCCCAGAGAGCCCCCCCCCCTTACATCAGGGTCGTCAGAGAGCACCCACCTTACATCAGAGTCCCCAGAGAGCCTCCTCCTTACATCAGAGTCCCCAGAGAGCCTCCTCCTTACATCAGAGTCCCCAGAGAGCCTCCCCCTTGCATCAGGGTCCCCAGAGAGCCTCTGCCATAAATTAGGGTCCCCAGAGAGCCTCCCCCTTAAATCAGGGTCCCCAGAGAGCTTCTCCTTTAAAATCAGGGTCCCTAGAGAGAGCCTCCTCCTTACATCAGAGTCCCCAGAGAGCCCCCCCCCTTACATCAGGGTCGTCAGAGAGCACCCACCTTACATCAGAGTCCCCAGAGAGCCTCCTCCTTACATCAGAGTCCCCAGAGAGCCTCCTCCTTACATCAGAGTCCCCAGAGAGCCTCCTCCTTACATCAGAGTCCCCAGAGAGCCTCCTCCTTACATCAGAGTCCCCAGAGAGCCTCCTCCTTACATCAGAGTCCCCAGAGAGCCTCCCCCTTGCATCAGGGTCCCCAGAGAGCCTCCGCCATAAATTAGGGTCCCCAGAGAGCCTCCCCCTTAAATCAGGGTCCCCAGAGAGCTTCTCCTTTAAAATCAGGGTCCCTAGAGAGAGCCTCCCCCTTGCATCAGGGTCCCCAGAGAGCCCCCCTTACATTAGGGTCCACAGAGAGCCTCCCCCTTACATTAGGGTCCGTGGCACTTGGTCCGATCAAAATTCTCTACACATGATCGGAGTATGTCCGATCGGACCAGTTTGTCGGAAAATATTTCCAACAAGTTGGAAAATTGGGTCCGACGGATATTCCAACGGAATCAGTCCGATGCATACCACACACAGTCGGATTATCCGACAACGCGGTCCGATAGGACACATTCCGACGGATTCTCCGACCGTGTGTACAAGGGCTTTAGAGCTTTGGAGAGAGACAAGTAAACACAGCAGATATATGTGCTTTGCTCAAATTCAATGACTGAGGTGTACAACCACTTGAAGGGAACCCCCATGCCATTTTTCCTCTTTTATCCTTGGCACCTTTGCTTACATGGCCGGGGATCTCTGGCTATGTAAATTAATGGGGCCGGTGATGTCACTTTGTCAGGATGCACATGCCAGCAAACAAGATAACTACTCTAGACAAACTTCTGCGCACAGGCATATTCCCTTTCGCTCTTGCAAGAATTGGGCACTGGCTAATAAACATGCGCATGTGCGAAATCGTGTGCAAACACGAGCTGTCGCACATTCTCGTGCACGCCGGCGCTTGCGTGCACCTGTGACAGATGCTGGCGCCAAACAGAATAAACTCAGCCATTGCTCAGGATCACTGCTTCTTTGTCTTCTGTCTCCTGTGTACCTGTGATCCTGTGAACCTGTATCCTGCTTCCAGTTGCTGACCCGGCTTGTCTTGACCAATCTCTTAACTCCACCTGCATCAACCTTGGCTTGTCACCTGACCTCCGTTTCTGTCTGCTCCTTTGGCTCTTGTTCCACTGATCGGTTCTAGACCCGGCTTGTCTCCTGACCATGTTCCTGTCTGTGCCCTGTACCCAATCCATCCTGTCTGTGTATGACCAGGCCTGCATGACCTTTCTACTCTGCCTGCTTTCACCAGCACCAGCTGCCTGCCTGCTTGCTGAAGCCATCTGACGACTTCTCCTGTCTAGTAAGGACACCTGCCCTGCTGCTAGCAAGACTTACAGGCACTTGTGCCACTCTGTACTTCTGCAACTCCTGTCTATTCTATCAGGGGCCCCGAATCAGAGGTGTAAGAGAGGCCTCCCTCATCATATCAGGATCTGCTACCAGGTATGTGACACACTGGTTGTTAAGGTTGCAGTGACTGCACCAGTAAAGCTATTATACATGTCATTCAGCTTAAACTGAACGGATAAATGTTTGGGTGCTCGTCTGAACGCCAAAACATTTAAAGCGGAGGTCCACCCTAAAATGGACCTCCGCTCATCTGATCCCTCCCCCCCTCCGGCGCCACAATCGGCACCTTTCAGGGGGGAGGGGGGTGCAGTTACCTGGATAATCCAGGTAACTGCACCCACTTCCGGGCTAGCTGTCTGCGGAACGAGCGTAGGTTACGCCCCCGTTCCGCAATGCCCCGCCCCCTTCAGCAAGTGCCCCGCTGCCTGCTGGGAAACACACAGCTCCCAGAGGCAGCGGGGACCGTCCGGATTGCGCCGCGCGGCTCGCGCATGCGCAGTAGGGAACCGGGAAATGAAGCCGAAAGGCTCCATTTCCTGATTCCCATACCCAAGATGGCGGCGGGACCCGGCAGCCGAGCGAGCGATCGGCTTCGGGTGCCGACATCGCGGGCGCGCTGGACAGGTAAGTGTCACTATTTAAAAGTCAGCAGCTGCAGTATTTGTAGCTGCTGGCTTTTAAAAAAAAAAAAAAAAAACGCGGAGTCCCGGTGGACTCCCGCTTTAAGGTTCATACCAAATTTGTGTTTGGACTAAACTTTGAGCTTATCCATAGTGACAATCTCTGCAGATACTCCATCCTCCTTACGTCAGTTATACTTTCTGAGCCATGCTCCTACGCTGCCTCCCTGCAGCAACAGAGCCCTAGTTAAGAAAGTGGGGCTTCTAGGTTTGAGGGTCTCCACTGGGAGCAATTATTTGCCATTGTGCAAAAAACACTAGTAGGTCTCAGGTTGACAGCAGCCAAATGTAATAAGGAATATGTCAATAAAATGATCCTAAAATCGCACCAAAGTCCTTAAAGCAGCTCCTCCACAGAAACAGGGATATCTGAAATACAGCAGAAGAACACAAGAGGGCGCTTCTAAGTGCAACAGAAAACAAATTTATTAATAAAAGAGTAAATAGTGATTCACATTAGTACAAAAAAAAAAGCGCATGTCAAGTAACCCAAAAGCCATCATCTGTGGTCCCAGGCAGTGTGGAAGAACATCCAGCTAAGCGTAACGCTGAACCGCTTTGGAGAGTGTAAGCCAAGACATGGAAGTCAAACTGCCAAATGTTTGGCAGCGTAGGAACCTGGCCAATGATGTCAGATGACGGGGTGTGTAGGGATGTGGCGTTTCAACGTGCTAACACCTCTTTCTCAAGCCTGTTTATCCCTGCATCCTCTTCCTCTTTATGCACCCTGCCAAACGTTTAAGGAGTGCGGCTTCCATGCCTTGGCTTACACTGTCCACAGAGGTTCAGTTTTCTGCTTAGCTGGATGTCCTACCACACTGCCTGGAACCACAGATTATGGTTTTTGGGTTACAATGACATGCATTTTATTATTTATACTCATGCAAGTGGATATTTACTCTTTTATTAATACATTTTACTAAGCTCTGCTCTGGAGCAGTTGCACTCCGAGTCCTATTTGACTCTAGTAAATCAACATCACTGCGTCCCAGGGACAGAATTGCAGTAATTGTGTAGTGTTGCTTTCCATTCTGAGGCTCAAACTGACCTGCTTTGCATTTTTTTCGGATGATATTGAGGTCTGTTCACACTGAAGGTAAAGGGGTGGATTTACTAAAGGCAAATAGACTGTGCACTTTGCAAGTGCAGTTGGACTCTACAGGTGCAGTTGCTCCAGAACTTAGTAAATGGGGCAAAGCTTCACTTTGCAAAGAATACCCAATTTTTTGTTTGCACATGATTAGATGATGGAAATCAGCAGAGCTTCCCCTCATTTACTAAGCACTGGAGCAACAGTCTTTAGTAAATCCACTCATCTGCATGTCAAATACAGCCCTTGCTGCATCAGTCACTTTAAGGGCTCGTGCAAAGACATGCATGTAATTGAATTCCTGCATTTAGGGGATATGGTCTAAAACTTGGACTGACCTGAATGCAAGTACCATTCAGAAGTGTGTATAACCGCGTCCAGCAGTCACGTATTTCACCCTGTCGTTGATTTTAACAAGGCTGCTGGCAGTGGGCTTTTTGCTACATCTGTGCTGCTGTAGTAATAAGCCCAGTTTTACACTATATGGGCAAAGGGCGCCTATGTGCATGTGCAATAACTGTGTAGTGTGGATGATATGCAACAGGTTCCACTGAGATCTGTTATTGTTGAAAGCAAAGTAGATCAATTGCTGCCTTTGTTGCATCAAAGGTGCTTTAACCACTTGACCTCCACAAGGTTTACCCCCCTTCATGACCAGGCCATTTTTGTGAAATGGCAAACTGCGCTATTTTAACTGACAATTGCACGGTCATGCGACACTCTACCCAAATAAAATATATGTATTTTTTTCCACAAAAATAGAGCTTTCTTTTGGTGGTATTTGATCCCCTTTGCGCTATAGATGAGAAAAAAAAAACTGCGCTATAGACAAAAAATGTCCGATAATTTTGAAAAAAAAAATATTTTTTACTTTCTGCCATAAAAATGTATCCAACAAAAAAATGTAAAAAAAAATTGAATTTCTTCATCAATTTAGGCTAAAGTGTATTCTGCTATACATACTTTTGGTTCAAAAATCCCAATAAAGGTATATTGATTGGTTTGCACAAAAGTTGTAGTGTCTACCAACTCTGGGATATTTTTATTTATGTTCTTTTTTTTTTTTACTAGAAATGGTGGCAAATAGCAACTTATAGTGGGACTGCGATATTGCGGGCAGGCAGCCTAACTTTCACTGACACAGTGACACTAATACAGTGATCAGTGCTAAAAATATGCACTATCACTGTACTATTAACACTGGCTGTGAAGGGGTTAAACATCTAGGATGATCAAAGCGTTTAGTGTGTTCCTAGCCAGTGTTTTTGTGTACTGTGGCAAGTGCTTTTACTAGGGGAAGGCATGAATCTGTGTCCCTGCTTTGCAGAAACACAGGATCCATGCCTTCCTTCCTGTCAGAAAGGTGATCTGCCTTGTTTACATAGGAAGACCGCCATTCCGTCTCTGTGCCAGATGATTGGAGGGTGCCGGTGGACATCGAGTCAACGGTACCCAGAGTTGAGCACTGTCTGTGTTTAATCACAGTGAGAGCGGGCTGCCGGAGGGGCACATGCACGCCCCCTACCTGGAGGGTACGTGATCTGGTGTCACCTTGCCGCCGTATATTTAACCACTTGCCGGCCAGCTCACATACATTTACTGCAGCAGGTCGGCTCTCCTGCACAAACCAATGTACCTGTACGTGGGTCTGTGCAAGGAGGATAGCGTGCGTGCTGCAGGAGCGTGCCTGCGGATCACGTGGACTCAATGTTCGCCGGCAACTTGCGATCGCTGTGTACAGAGACAGAACAGGGAACTGCCTGTGTTCGCAGTGATTTGGAACAGTGATCTCTGTCATGTCCCAGTGAGCCCATCCCCCTACAGTTAGAACACACCCAGGGAACACACTTAACCCCTTGATTAACCCCCAGTGTTAACCCCTTCCCTGCCAGTGCCATTTTTACATTGATCAGTTCATTTTTATAGCACTGATCAATGTCATAATGTCACTGGTCCCCAAAAAAGTGTAATTTGGGGTCAGATTTGTCTGCTGCAATGTCGCAGTCCCACTAAAAATTGCAGATCACAGCCATTACCAGTAAAAACAATAATAAAAAAATATATCCCATAGTTTGTAAGTGAGATAACTTTTGCGCAAACCAATCAATATACACCTATTGCAATTTTTTTTTACCAAAAATATGTAGAAGAATATATATCGGCCTAAACTGAGGAAGAAATTTGTTTTTTATATTTTTTTTGCCGATGTATTTTAGTAGAAAGCAAAAAAAAATGTTTTCACAATTGTCGGTCTTTTTTTGTTTATAGCGTAAAAAAAAAAAAAAACACAGAGGTGATCAAATACCACCCAAAAAGAGCTCTATTTGTGGGGAAAAAGGTAAATCAATTTTGTTTGCGTACAACGTCGCACGACCACGCAATTGTCAGTTAAAGCAACACAGTGCCGTATCGCAAAAAATGGTCTGGTCATTAAGGGGGCAAATCCTTCTAGAGCTGAAGTGTTTAAGTTATATGGTCGGCAAGTGGTTATGGCTCATAGCTAACACAGTTGCCCCTTTGAAAAATGAATCCACGGTGGATTGCTTTTCATAGTCATTTTATGGACAGTAAGAAGCAATATGGTGCCTTTTTACCACCTGTTGTAACCCTCAAAATACCACAGAGCCACATTTATTGCATGCGGTTGCAAAGTGGTTGCAGTGCAGCCCCTTTCACTTGAATGGATGGTGCTCAGAGGCGGTACTGCTGGTAAACAGCCACATGCCATTTAATATTTGCTGTGGCTATAAAGCAAGGCATCGCAGCCAAGGCATGTGTACAGTCCTGAGCGGCTGCATATCCTTGTTTAGTTGTCAACACAGCTACAGCTCAACTGCTTGATTTTGATGCCCTTTAGCTGCTTGTGTGAATGAGCCTTAATTATGTAGCATGAATGACCATATTAAGGCTGTGTTTAACTGCCTCCCGTCTGTTGTATAGACAAATGACGGCACAGCAGGTGGGATCCCCTCTTGTTCTAGGCTGACAACATATGTCGTCGCCCAGTCTCTCCACGATCGCTCGCCCACGGGGAAGCGCAGCAAAGCGATCACAGACTCCCTGTGTTCCTGGGACATGGCGCGACCCTGATCTCAGTAAGGAGCCGCAGCTGTGGCTCTTTACCCATGTGATCAGCTGTGTCCAATCACCGCTGCTCACATGTAAACAAGAAGATGCCATTTATCAGCTCTCCTCATACTGACAGAGTGGGAGGTGAGGAGAGCTGATCAACAGCATCTACAGTTAGGGCCATAAATATTTGGACAGTGACACAAGTTTTGTTATTTTAGCTGTTTACAAAAACATGTTCAGAAATACAATTATATATATAATATGGGCTGAAAGGGTTTAGGAATCATAGCTCTGTAATGCATAGCCTCCTCTTTTTCAAGGGACCAAAAGTAATTGGACAATGGACTCTAAGGGCTGCAATTAACTCTGAAGGCGTCTCCCTCGTTAACCTGTAATCAATGAAGTAGTTAAAAGGTCTGGGGTTGATTCCAGGTGTGTGGTTTTGCATTTGGAAGCTGTTGCTGTGACCAGACAACATGCGGTCAAAGGAACTCTCAATTGAGGTGAAGCAGAACATCCTGAGGCTGAAAAAAAAGAAAAAATCCATCAGAGAGATAGCAGACATGCTTGGAGTAGCAAAATCAACAGTCGGGTACATTCTGAGAAAAAAGGAATTGACTGGTGAGCTTGGGAACTCAAAAAGGGCTGGGCGTCCACGGAAGACAACAGTGGTGGATGATCGCCGCATACTTTCTTTGGTGAAGAAGAACCCGTTCACAACATCAACTGAAGTCCAGAACACTCTCAGGGAAGTAGGTGTATCTGTCTCTAAGTCAACAGTAAAGAGAAGACTCCATGAAAGTAAATACAAAGGGTTCACATGTAGATGCAAACCATTCATCAATTCCAAAAATAGACAGGCCAGAGTTAAATTTGCCCAAAAACACCTCAAGAAGCCAGCTCAGTTCTGGAAAAGTATTCTATGGACAGATGAGACAAAGATCAACCTGTACCAGAATGATGGGAAGAAAAAAGTTTGGAGAAGAAAGGGAACGGCACATGATCCAAGGCACACCACATCCTCTGTAAAACATGGTGGAGGCAACGTGATGGCATGGGCATGCATGGCTTTCAATGGCACTGGGTCACTTGTGTTTATTGATGACATAACAGCAGACAAGAGTAGCCGGATGAATTATGAAGTGTACCGGGATATACTTTCAGCCCAGATTCAGCCAAATGGTGCAAAGTTGATCGGACGGCGCTTCATAGTACAGATGGACAATGACCCCAAGCATACAGCCAAAGCTACCCAGGAGTTCATGAGTGCAAAAAAGTGGAACATTCTGCAATGGCCAAGTCAATCACCAGATCTTAACCCAATTGAGCATGCATTTCACTTGCTCAAATCCAGACTTAAGACGGAAAGACCCACAAACAAGCAAGACCTGAAGGCTGCGGCTGGAAAGGCCTGGCAAAGCATTAAGAAGGAGGAAACCCAGCGTTTGGTGATGTCCATGGGTTCCAGACTTAAGGCAGTGATTGCCTCCAAAGGATTTGCAACAAAATATTGAATAAATAAATATTTTGTTTGGGTTATGTTTATTTGTCCAATTACTTTTGAGCTCCTAAAATGTGGAGTGTTTGTAAAGAAATGTGTACAATTCCTACATTTTCTATCAGGTATTTTTGTTCAACCCTTCAAATTAAATGTTACAATCTGCACTTGAATTCTGTTGTAGAGGTTTCATTTCAAATCCAATGCGGTGGCATGCAGAGCCCAACTTGCGAAAATTTTGTCACTGTCCAAATATTTATGGCCCTAACTGTACTTACTGGAGAGACGTGTACAAGTAATCAGGGCACTGATCATCAGTGCCTTGATTACAGTGCAGCCCCAACAGTGATTCCACTCTGCACTCTGTGCCCACCTGTGATTCCAACCTGAACCCATCAGTGACACCAATCTGTGCCCATCAGTGATGCCAATCAGTGCCGTCTATCCGTGCCACCTATCAGTGCTCATCATTGCTGCATATCCTGTCAGTAGCCTTCAGTGCCACCTGATCAGTGCCACCATCGTGCCCATCAATGCACCCTCATCAATGTACATTAGTGAAGGTGAAAAATTACTTATTTAGAACATTTTCAAACAGAAACAAAGAAAAACTTTTTTCTTTCTAAATTTTGGGTCTTTTTTAATAAATTTTTTTCTTATAAAAAATGAAAAACCCAGCATTGATTAAATACCACTAAAAGAAAGTTCTATTTGTGGGAAGGAAATGATAAAAAGGTTCATATGGGTACAGAGTTGCATGACTGTGCAATTGTCATTCAAAATGTGACAGCTGAAAATTGGCCTGGGCAGGCAGGCGATATAAGTGGTGTGTTCAATATTGAATTGGTTAACCTGCTTTGAGTTTCTTCAGACACAGCAGGTTCTACGGAGTTCGGTTTGTGGTGACAGCAAAATAGGTCAAACGCGGCCCCTGCTCCATTTTGCATTAACACTCATGCATACTGCCCTACATTTTGAGATGGGAATAAGGGACACCTACTAAAAAACATATGTAGGCATAGGAAACGCCCCCTGCCACACCCCCTTAAAGGAGAATTAACCAAAAAAAATGTTAATTAAATCCACAAGGACTTTTTTTTTTACCAGTGCTATTCCTTTATATTTGCTTTTAAAACGTACACATGCAGCAATTTAGAAATTGGATGAAAGGTTTAGCACTGGGAAACACTATTTGAAAGATAAAAAGTGCGATTTATATTAGGGTTGTTAAATTAAAATTTTCATGTACGATTAATCGTTTTTTGTTTTTTTTTATCGATTAATCAACTAATTTTGATTAATTATAACGCACATACAGATCCAACTACTTTTAGCTGATCTCCTTGCATTGCAACTCTGCATTAGTCAGTGGTAAATGTTGTATACACTATATACAATCACCCGACAATAGTTAGTTTCCACAATCTATGACTTAACTTCACAGTTCACACAAATACGTTTTAAATTCAAACTGTAGCATTGATGTAAGTAATTTTTTTTCCCACAGCAGCGGGAGAATCCCTCCACCTCCAGTCTAACTAATCACTCTCACCTTATGGCATGGACCCCTGTGCAAACGGGTGGTCATGCAAGCGGGCATCAAAAGGGTTAACACGGATCATAAACTTCTCTCACGTCTCCTTAGATCTCAGCAAGGATGCCAGGTCATGGGTAGAAAGAAAAGATCTAAGGGCTCACCGCTCAAGTATAACATTTAATTTTTGTGTTCAAACACAAACTACTCACATAAAGATGATAAAAACACAACATGTAAAGCCGACAATCGTGTTAGTTCCTTAGGGCAGCAGCAGGTGATGTCATGTGTAGCTCCTCCCCCGTACGCATTACTTTCAATCAGAACTTCGCTGCCACCGGACTCCTCCCCCCTTCCCTTCGTTAGCAGACGGAGGCACTTGGGGAAGGGGGGAGGAGTCCGGTGGCGGCTAAGTTCTAATTGAAAGTAATGCATACGGGGGAGGAGCTACGCATGATGTCACCTGCTGCTGCCCTAAGGAACTAACACGATTGTCGGCCCTCCCCCCTTCCCTTCGTTAGCAGACGGAGGCACTTGGGGAAGGGGGGAGGAGTCCGGTGACGTCGATGTCAATGATGTCACCAGATCTCCGACAGAAATCCCTGAAGACCCGGAAGCCGGCAGAGAGGTTTGTACTGATCAAAAGAATTTTGATCGATCAAAAAAATTAATCGATGAATCAAGGAATTAATATTTAATTTCCACAGCTCTAATTTATATACAACTATATAGATCATACCAAAATGAGGGAAAAATGAGGAGCAATCAAGGACAGAGGGACATTTCTCCAAATGAAGGACAGTCCTTCGAAATCAGGGACAGTGTGGAGCTATGCTCATGCATTTGAGCAGCACTCCAGTGTTCATAGACAAACCAGTTATCGGTCCCACTGTTCCCACTCAAGTTAATGAGTGACAGTTTATTGGAGTAGAGTGTAAAGCCCCATACACACTATTAGATTTTCTGCTGATTTTTGTCTTCGATTTACCAAAACCATATCATTTCAGGTCAAACCTTAAAGAGGAAGTAAACTCTCCCACTCTGATGCTTCTTTTCATTTAGTCCATTATAATAAGTAATTATCAGACTATAGCCACTGTAATCCAGCCCAAATCACATATTACTTACTGTTTAAAGAAACTTTAAAAAAACTTGTTTCCAGGGGTTAGGCAGCGCCATCTTAAGTATTGTTTTCTGAGTCCACAGTGGAGTGTATTTCCGCCCTTACATTGAGCACTTCCTGTACTGTTAACCAAGCCTCCTTCTCAATCCAACATTTCTATGGCAACCCTGCTTCCCTGTTCATAGCTGACTTGTTTATTTCATAGTATTTACTTGTGCCAATGTCTAATGTTTGCCTTTGTCAGACTTATCAGCTTCAACTGATAAGACTGCAGTAATGGCGAAGTTTAGACTGTATGTGAGGTCACACGGTGTGTAGGAGGAAGCTCTGAGTGATTAGCAGAGTTCAGTGGTGTGCCATAGAAAGTCCTGATAACAGATAGATAAGCACATAGAGAGTGTGCTATAAATCAGGGGAGATCTGGGGATGCTCAGTGACTTCATTCTAAAGAACAAAAAGGATTACAACAATACTAAGCAAGTAAGGAGATATCTACAAGTAGTGTTCATTAGGGTTTTTTATGCTGACATAAAACCCATACATGGGACAAAGTTGTAGGGGAGGGTTTACAACCACTTTAAGAGTTTCAATTTGTATGCAATCAGGCAGGCTCTTGTACCACATGGTTTTGGTAAATCTGAAGACAAAAATCTGCAGAAAATCTAATAGTGTGTATGGGCTTAAGTCACTAATTTGGCCTGTTTATCTGTATCAAGACTCTGTGTATGGCCAACATTATTTGTTTTTTCCCACATACCATCTGAGCCCTTTATTGTCTGCATGGCTTCAGTGTTGTCTTGATGACAAAGCTAGGCTAATAGCAACAGGGTGACAAGTTAAAGCTTTGGCTAGACAATCAGTCTGCAGTATTATGTGTGGGCCACTGTGCAGAAACAGCCAGAGAAAGCAGCGGGGTGGAATCAGCCAAAAAGCAAATGAATACATATCCTCAGACACTGTGCCTGCCAATGTGTTCAGCACGTTATGTTTTAATGAGTATAACCATCTGGCTTCTAGCGTCTAGAAATATTGGATTAGTAACATATTTTTATGTCAGTGTTATGGCCTATTTCGATCTTGGAGTCCTGGGGCGTTAGCACGCGTTTTCGCATTTTAACATTTCTAAACGAGAAAAGAAAAAACGCGATAGGTCCCAAATATTCAACAGTGTGAAGGAGCTAGCACTATACTTAAATACACAGTACTCAAAAATAAGTATTCAAAAAGAAGTGCAGAGATAAGAATCACTCCATGATGATGATAAATAGTATACTATATGAGTATACACATTACACATGTGAAAATAAACATGATCACTCCCACCACAATAAAAATACACAAAGCTACTAATATCAACATGATGATAATAGTAGTAGTAGTAATAATAATATGCAAATTAAATAGATAAATAAGTACCAATGAAAGGCCAAGGGGAAAGGTGAGTCTCATAAAGAAAATCAAAGAGATAAGTGTGGGTCTTAAAAGCCTTCAGAACGCAAAAAGGACAGCACTGGGCACCACACTAGTGTAACAGGTGTTCAAACAGCACTTTATACATTCCACACAATATGGTCTGTTCACTATGGCAGTATCCAGCTTGTAAACAGTGTTGTCTCCACAAACTTTCCCTTTCAGAATGGATCCAACTCACACAAGAACCAAATTTCAATAAACAGGCATCATAGAAGAAAAGAAAGACTGCCCATAGTGAAAAAAACGTAGCATAGAAAAGATTTATTTGGTATATGCACTTACATTGACAAGAGGTAAACCAGCGCTCAATGTATACAAAGGAATTACTAATGCCGGAATCCAAGATGCCATGGCAATTCACGCATTTGGGGTAGCATGTGTTTTGGCTCCGCCCTATGTGTTTCATCATAAGTGACGTCATCAGGGGCATGTTAACATATGTCGCATTGAATGAGTCAAATGAATGGACTGGCAATGCCCCAAATTGTCTGAAAAACAGACATGCACAATTTTTGCCAACGCAGTGCATCACAGCGCACAAAGTGAATTTCTGGGTGTTGTGGTGTGCTGCAATGTATGTGTATTATAGCTGTATTGCCTTAGTGCATTGAGTTGCCATTTGAAAACAAATGGCACTACAATGCGCTTGCACGCAGAACGCAGCAAAAGTGAGTGCTTTGACTCCAAATGTTTTTGTATGAGGATGTGTAATTAAATGCAGTTTTAAATAGAAAAGTGTTTACTAATTAACAACTTCAGTACAGGGTACTTTCACCCCCTTCCTGCCCAATCCAATTTTCAGGTTTCAGCACTGTCGAATTTTGAATGACAATTGCGTGGCCATGCAACACTGTACCCAAACAAAATTTTTATAATTTTTTTCTCCACAAATAGAGATTTATTTTGGTGGTATTTGATCACCACTGGGCTTTTTATTTTTTGAGCTACAAATAAAAAAAAATGTCTTCGTTTCTGCGATAAAACTTTGTAAATAAGTAAGTTTTCTCCTTCACTGATGAGGCTGCACTGATGAGGTGGCAATGATGAGGCAATTATATGCAGCACTGATGGGCATTGATAGGTGGCACTGATATGCAGCACTGATAGGTGGCACTGATGGGCAATCTTAGGCGGCACTGATGGAGACTCATAGGTGGCACTGGTGGGCACTGATAGGCAGCACTGATGGGCACTCAAAGGTGGCACTGATGGGCATGGATTGGCAGCACTGATAGGCAGCACTGATTAGGAGGCACTGATTGGCATCCCTGGTGGGCTCTAGTGGGCACCCTTGATGTGTCTGCACTGATAATCAATGCACTGATCATCAGCGCAGACCCTCTGTCAGGAAAGCAGCTGATCGGCTGTCCTTTACTCACGCCTGTCAGCCCCAGTAGAGGAAAAGCCGAGAAACGGCACTTCCTGGTTACCAGGTGATGAGCTACTATTGGATACAGCTGATCACATGGTAAAGAGCCTACGTCATAGGCTCTTTACCAGGAGCGGAGATGCGGAGATGACAGACTGACACACCACACCTCAGATAGCCGCGATGGGCGCCTCCCACAAGCACGATAGCGGCTTATCCTACTGGATGTCATATGATGCATAGTCAGCATAATACAACCACTTTCTGGCCATCATTCTGCTATATGGCAGGTGGGAAGTGGTTAAAGCATAACAACTTGATTAAAAATATTGTTCTTTAGCAAGGAGCATACATTCCACATTAATAATTCTGCTATCTAAATTAGTGTGTGGTGTAAATTGCCTCCAGCATTGTTCCTGTTTCTTTTTGCCAAAGGCTGCAATTTTGCTGAAGCCCAGAGCCCCTGAGCAACAGTAAATCTTTAGGCTGTCAGCAAATTGGTCTCTAGTGACTTTAATTTTCAGCGCAATGCCAAACATGGAGAGCATCTCAGCATGTCCGGAGCATGGTGAGACAGTATATTACTGGATTTTTCAAACAATATAGGCACTTTTAAAAAAAAAAGAGAAGTATGGGCGTTTTTTTGTTTTTATTTTTAGAATCATGCTTACCTAGATGGATGCAGCATTGGTCCAATCCTGCATCTGTTCCCTGCCGGTGCACTTGCGTAGTACGGAGGACAAAGGAGACGCCGAATGTCTCAGAAGATGCACAGCTGATCGTCAGCTCTACATGGCGCCTGCGCACTTAATACTACATTCTGCCCTGAGTCCAGGTTCAAGCCCCACCATCCAAATGGACATGGACACTAATGGGTATGGGTCTCCTATGTTCTTACTGTCACTAAGATTGTCTATTCTAAATGGGTATAGATTTAAAGTTGATATCTTGGAATATTAGAGGGTTGAATGACAGGGTGAAAAGATCTTTGTTGTTTAAGTTTCTGCAGTCTCATAAACCTCACATTTTGTTTCTTCAAGAAACTCATCTAATGGGCAGCAAAATACTAGCGCTCAAGCAGGCGTGGGTAAAACAAGGGTTCCGTGCCACATACTCCTCCTATGTGTGGGGGGGGGGCGTGACTATTCTGCTTAACAAGTCACTTCCCTGCTCGGTAGAACAGGTTTTCATTGATCCAAGGGGAAGATACCTCATTTGAATTCTTGAAATGTATACCCAACGCTGGGTGATAGTCAATGTGTATATCCCTCCTTCGTTTGACTCCTCCATCCTGTATACTATCCTTACAAAAATAGCCCCCCTCCAGGTTCACAATATTATAGTTGCCGGGGACTTTAACGCCATCCTAGATCACACAAATGACACAACTAATCCCCTTAGATCTACCCCCCCCCCCCCCATTTAGATTTAGCCCTCTGCGCAGACACTTTTGGTCTTAAGGATAGGACTTATTCACCTATATCAGCATCGCATAGATCAGGGTCTCGCATAGACTGACTGTTTGGGTCTGCTTTTGCTCTGTCTCAGGCGGTCTCCTATCTCCCGGCATGTCTTTAAAGCCACTCACCGCTGGAGCTGGGCTTGACTCTTGGTATCTCCCATGAGCCGAGATGCTGGAGGTTAGCATCCCATTGGATAGACAATCCTCAAATCCAGAAGCTGGTGGTGCCCAAACTTTCAGAATGCTGGACGCTTAATGAGGGGTCATCTTCCCTTGATGTGGTATGGGAGGCAGGCAACGCTCATGCCCGAGGGGATTATGTCTCCTCTATCCAGGCAGTGAGATCCGGCTTTGTGTCACAGACCACTCAGTTGGAACAGTGTGAAAGGATGGCATTGGAACTTTTCACGGAGCATCCAACACCTGAAAATTATTTTAATCAGGGGACAAGAATGGCAAACTACATGCCAAACTGGTGGAAGAACCCACGCTCCAAACAATAATTTCTGGAATTCAGACTTCCACTGGTTGCCAAGTTACAGATATACTGAAAGAATTTAATCTCTTTTCTAGCAAATTGTACAATGATCCATCTAACCCAGTTGAAGCCATGTTGGAGGAATTAGGGGGAATCACCTTGCCCCGTCTTTCTGAGGAGGACAGGGATGTTCTAGATAAGCCCTTGACACAACAAGAGATAGAAGTTTCAATTTATTTCTTGCCTTACAACAAATCCCCGGGCCCCCGATGATTTACCTGGGGAATGGTACAAAACCCACGTTGCTTTACTGACCCCCAAGCTAACTCCCAAGCTGATCCCCAAGCTAACTCAGTGATTTGCAGATTACTTGGAATCCAAGAGGTTGCCAGCTAGTATGTATCAGTCACACATAGTGCTGCTGCCCAAACCAGGGAAGGACCTCACTTGCTGCTCAACCTATAGACCCATTTTATTGCTGAATTACGACCTTAAGATACTTGCCAAAGTACTAGCCAATAGATTAATGAAGGTTCTACCATCCCTTGTCAATATAGACCAGACCGGCTTCATGCCTGGCAAGTCCACGGACATAAAGCTTAGATGAGTTTTCATCCATCTCCATCTCCCACCTGAAGAGAATGTCTCCTGGGTCTTGGTATCCCTTGACATTGAGAAGGCTTTCGATACAGTTAGATGGTCCTATATGATGCAGGTTCTGGAAGACTTTGGCCCAATTTTCCAGAAATGGATTGACTTACTATACAAGACCCCCTCGCCCCATATTAAACTAAATGGTATGCTCTCGTCCTCCTTTCCAATTAGGAGGGGGGCAAGGCAGGGGTGTCCACTTCCCCCTGCGTTGTTTGCCCTGGTGATGGAGCATTTGGCTGAGGCCTTGTGGAAATCAAGTGGGGTGTCTGGAATCCGGGTCGGCTCAGTAATCGAGAAACTAGCATTGTATGCTGATGATCTAATTCTCTTCTTGCAGGACCCTGGTCCCTCACTCTCCGAGGCGCTCCGGCTTCTGGGCCACTTTGCAACTCTCTCTGGCCTCCAAATAGGGTTGCCACATCATACCATTAATCCAGGACATACATTAATTACACAGGTTCTGTGGCTGATTAAGGTAATAATTAAACTCACTTGGTGCCTTATGTGCATTAAATCTGCCTCAGAACCTGTGTAATTAATATGTGTCCTGGAATAAAAGGATGATGTGGCAACCCTACCTCCAAACCAATTGGAGTAAATCACTTATTCTACCTATAGATCCCAGGGCAAAGAGGCTGAGTGATCCTGCTTCACTTCTACAATGGGCAAGCACCATTAGATACCTAGGGATCAATAATTCTTCCAATACCCCAGACTTTAGCAAACGTAATTTATCCCCAGTGTTGCAGTGGTGTAAACTGAAGTTGAAGGCCTGGTCAAACCTCGCATTCTCTTATAGGGAAAATGAATTTAATAAAAATGAAAACACTTCCGATGTTGTATATTTTACGACACTCCTCGGTTTGGATACCCAAGACTCTTTTCTGTCAGTTGGACTCCACAGTGGTCTACTTCTTGTGGCAATTACATCTGGCTAGATTCAGTGGGAAAATCTTGCGTAGGCCCAGGACACAGGGGGGACTTGCCTGCCAGTACTTTCATACCTACTATTTGGTGGCAATGCTCACTCATGCACATAACTGTCTGGTCTCGGACGACACTAGAGCATCAGTCGTCCTGGATACAACACATTTGGGATGCTTTGAAACTCTTCGCAACGCCCTCTATAGGGGGTTGAGGGGGGTTCTCCAGTACTTTTAACACTGGCTATGAAAGTGGTTATTAAGGCATGGAGCACGGTAGTGATTAAATCTAATTTAGTAAAAGTCAGATGGTCCCCTAATACACCATTCTGGTGTAATCCAAAGTTACGGGAATTAGACTGTCTACAAGACCCATGCTTGTGGGCCAGTAGGGATATCAAGTATTTGAGGGATATTTGTGATGATTCTGGGATATTTACATTTGATAGGCTGAAAAAACTAATTCCAATGTCTAAACTCTTCTTTTTCGGATTCCTACAGCTCCAACACACCTTTGATTCATAATTTAAATCAGTCCAGCTTCTGCTGGAACATGACCTGGAGACCCTGTCAAATTAATAAAACAATTTAAAATAATCAAAGCAATGTTAGGGATTTGCTGCCCTCTGCTGTTAGCGGCTAATATCACAGTGTTATGTCATTTTATTTATTAGCACTTCCTGTCTCTGGGGGTTGGCTTAAATCCGCTGAAGGAGGAAATGGAGAGAGAGGAGCATTTCCTCATACAGGAGGTACATTACTGCAAAACTGTATTTTATCCAGATCAGAAGCAGAGACTATTAGGTAATTGTTCCTATTTTCTGGCTGTTTAACTGTTGCTGCCCATAATATCTTAATTGGAATCCTAGTGACAGACAAGTCTCTGTTCTTTTCATTATTATCTCACATACCAGCTGCAGATAGCTAGGTCAGTGCTACCATATGTATGTAGTGGTCACCTTCCAGTATATTAGTCGGTGATTCTGTTTATTGCAATAGAGTTTATACACAGCTCCTGTTGTTTTAGCTAACCCTGTTGCTTCTGGTCTGGGATTCTATAGCTAGTTTTAGCTTAGGGCTCTATAACGAGCATAGGCTAGAGCCAGGTTAGGCGTCCCACAGGCACGTCTGATAGCTCGGTAGTTTGAGGTCCAGTTGCTTATCAGATTAAAAACCACTAGGAGAGGACTTAAACACAGAGTAGATGGGCTGCCTCTAAGTTCCAGGGCCACACTACAGTTTGACAATAAAAAGCTGCATTGCAGGCTGGTTGGACCCAGAGGCGGAACTAGAACCTTCAGGGCTCCTGCCCCCCCTTCCATCCAAGCCCCGAGCTTCTAATTTGGTAAGGTTGTCCATGGACATCCTTGCAGAACCCTGCCTCCTGCATGCCCCCTGAGACATGCATCCAACAAAATCACAGCTGCCCTTTACCATGTGATCAGTTGATCACATGTAAACAGACTTGCTAGTTATCTGTAGCCCTTTCCTCCCACGCTGTGTCTGTGTGAGGAAATGACTACCGTTAACCACCAAGAATGTCAGTAAATTATTTACATTGATAATCGGTGCCCCAATCATCTGTGCCACCTATCAGTGCTCATCAATGCCACCTATTAGTGACCATCTAGCCTGCCTATCAGTGTGCATCAATGCCGCCTATCAGTGCCCATCAGATCTGCCTACAAGTATTACCTATCAGTGCTCATCAATGCTGGCTATTCGTTCCCATCAATTCTGCCTATCAGCACCACCTATCAGTGCTGATAGGCAGAATTGATGAGCACTGACAGGATGAGCCCCCACCCCTTCAACCTCTGCAGCAATGCTGGCAGCACTCATATGTCTATTTCCCAAAGACAACCTCCGTATATGATGCTGAGCATGTGCACTCAACTTCTTTGGTCAGCCATGGCAAGGCCTGAGTGGAAGCTGTCCTGGTAAACTGCTATCCGGTCTTGACCACCTTTCTGCAGCTCAGTTTCAGGGTCTTGGCAATCTTCTTATATCCTAGGCCATCTTTATGTAGAGCAACAATTATTTTTTTCAGCGATAACACCAAATTTAACAAACCTGCTCCCCATTCACACTTGAAACCTTGTAACACTAATGAGTCACATGACACCGGGGAGGGAAAAAGTGCTAATTAGACCCAATTTGGACATTTTCACTTAGGGGTGAACTCACTTTTGTTACCAGCGGTTTAGACATTAATGACTGTGTGTTGAGTTATTTTGAGGGGACAGGAAATTTACACTGTTATACAAACTGTACACTCACTATTTTACATTGTAGTAAAGTGTAATTTCTTCAGTGTTGACACATGAAGAGATAGAATAAAATAAGATACGGTAATCTTAATATGGTCCCAGATAATAGAGCAGAGCAGTGTTGAATACATAATCCACATAGAGCCAAGCGGCATAGAATATGTAGAGTTTAGTAAAGTGTATACTGTAAGTGGTATAAGTTGTATAAGTGTGCCCCCCAATAAAGAGGACCTGTCACCAGCCATCAAAGAACCTGTCATCACCCGTCACAGCCCATCTGAGTAACCGAGTACCTGTCCCAGCCCATCTGAGTACCCGAGTACCTGTCCCAGCCCATCTGAGTACCCCAGTACCTGTCGCAGCCCATCTGAGTACCCGAGTACTTGAGTACCTGTCCCAGCCCATCTGAGTACTTGAGTACCTGTCCCAGCCCATCTGATTAACCGAGCACCTGAGTACCTGTCCCAGCCCATCTGAGTACCCAAGTATCTCAGTACCTGTCACAGTCCATATGAGTACCCGAGTACCTGTCACAGTCCATCTGAGTACCTGAGTACCTGTCACAGTCCACCTGAGTACCCGAGTAACTGTCACAGTCCATCTGAGTACCTGAGTACCTGTCACAGTCCATCTGAGTACACGAGTACCTGAGTACCTGTCACAGTCCATCTGAGTATCCGAGTACCTGTCACAGTCCATCTGAGTGCCTGAGTACCTGTCACAGTCCATCTGAGTACCAGAGTACCTGTCACAGCCCATCTGAGTACCCGAGTACCTATCACAGTCCATCTGAGTATCTGAGTACCTGTTACAGCCCATCTGAGTACCCGAATACCTAAGTACCTGTCACAGTCCATATGAGTACCCGTCACAGTCCATCTGAGTACCTGAGTACCTGTCACAGCCCATCTGAGTACCTGTCACAGTTCATCTGAATACCCAAGTACCTGTCCAAGCCCATCTGAGTACCTGAGTAGCCAAGTACCTGTCACAGTACATGAATATTCATCTGAGTACATGAATATCTGTCACAGTCCATCTGAGTACCCAAGTACCTGTCACCAGCCCATCGGAGTATCCGAGTACCTGTCACCAGCCCATCAGAGTAACCGAGTACCTGTCTCCAGCCCATCGGAGTACCCGAATACCTATTTGCAGCCCATGCCTCATAGAATACACGTTGGGGTGTTTGCTTTCCAAAATGGGGTAATTTTGGGGGTAATTCCATTGTTCTGGTGCTCCAAGACCTTCAAAAGTGTGAAATGAGATGTGTAATTTAGGCTCCTAGAACGCCTGAAGGTACTACTTCAATGTTGGGCCTCTGTATATGGCCAGGCTGTGTAAAAGTCTCACACATGTGGTATCGTCATGCTCAGGAGGAGTAGCAGAATGTGTTTTGGGGTGTAATTTTTGCTATATACATGCAATGTGTATCTCATAAATGGATAACACATGCTTTGAGTTAGAAATAACTGACCACTTTGTGTAAAAAAAAAAAATGTTTTCATTTTCTTTCCACGTTTTCCGAAGACTTGTTCAAAAGACTCATTATGCCTCATAGAATAGACGTTGGGGTGTTTTCTTTCCAAAATGGGATCATTTTGTGGGTAATTCCATTGTCCTGGTGCTCCAGGGCCTTCAAAAGTGTAATAGGTCGTTAGGAAATTATAGGTGTCATTTATGCTCCTAGAACCCCTCACAGTGTTCCCTGCATGTTGGACCTCTCTGTGTGACCAGGCTGTGTAAAAGTCCCACACATGTGGTATCACCATACTCGGGAGGAGTTGCAGAATGTGTTTTGGGGTGTAATTAGAAGTATGCTTGTGCTCTGTGCGAGAAATAACTTGTTATGACAATTTTGTAAAAAAATAAAATATTCTTCTTTTTCCCAAGAATTGTGGGAAAAAATTACAACTTCAAAAAACTCACCATGCCTCTTACTTAGACTGTCTACTTTTCAAAAAGGGGTTATTTGTGGGGTATTTTGTACTTTCCTGACATTTCAGAGCCTCAAGAAATGAGAAAGGCCATCAGTGCATCAGGTATGATCAGATGTGATCAATTTTCAATGATTTGCACCATAGCTTGTAGACTCTAATGCCGCGTACACACGAGCGGACTTTTCAACATCCAAAGTCCGACGGACTGAGTCCGTCAGACTATTCGATCGTGTGTGGGCTGCAACGGACTTTTGACTCGCCAAAGTCCGAAGGACTTTAGAATATGGAACATGCTTCAAATTTTTCCGAAGGAACTCCGCCGGACCCGGTCCCTTCGAAAAATTCGCTCGTGTGTATGCTACTCCGACGGACTAAAACCGACGCTAGGGCAGCTATTGGCTACTGGCTATGAACTTCCTTATTCGAATCCAGTCGTACGTCATCACGTTCGAATCCGTCGGAGTTTAGTGTGATTGTGTGTGGCCAAGTCCGCTCAGCCGAAAAGTCTGTCAGAACTCCGTCGGAATTCCAGCAGAACTCCGACGGAACTCCTTCGGAAGTCTGTCGGACATAAGTCCTCTCGTGTGTACGGGGCTTAACAGTCACTCTTTAGTCTGAAAGAGACTAAATATTATCCACTAATTTAGGTTATTTTTACCAAAGAGATGCAGCAGTATAAATTTTGGCCCAAATTTATGAACAAAAATTACTTATTTGCAAAATTTTATCATAGCAACTATAAAAAAAAGTGTATTTTTTTTTCAAAATTTTCGCTCTTTTTTCACTTATGTCGGAAAAAAAAAACCCAGTGGTGATAAAATACCACCAAAAGAAAGCTCTATTTGTATGAAAAAAATGATAAAAATTTTGTTTGGTACAGTGTTGCATGACTGAGTAATTGGCATTCAAAGTGTGAGAGCACTGAAATCTAAAAATTGGTCTGGGAAGGAAGGGTGTATAAATGCCCTGTATTGAAGTGGTTAAAGTTTTACTAAACCCACAACAGTAAAATCAGTCTGTATATTGTATATATACTATACGACCAAAAGTATTGGTACACCCGCCTATACACGCACATGAACTTTAAAGGCATCCCAGTCTTCGTCCGTAGGGTTCAGCATTGAGTTGACACACCCTTTGCAGCTACAGTGCATCCAGAAAGCATTCACAGGGCTTCACTTTTTTCCACATATCGTTATGTTACAGCCTTATTGGATTAAATTCATTATTTTCCACAAAAATCTACAAACAATACCCCATAAGGACAACAGGAAAGAAGTTTGTTTGAAATCCTTGCAAATTTATTAAAAATAAAAACGAAAAAAAAAATTACATGGACATAAGTAGTCACAGCCTTTGCCATGACACACAAAATTGAACTCAGGTGCATCCTGTTTCCACTTATCATCTTGTGGTAAATTAAGTTGATTTGACATGATTTGGAAAGGCACACACCTGTCTATATAAGGTCCCACAGTTATCAGAGCACAAACCAAGCCATTAAGTCCAAGGAATTGTCTGTAGACCTCCATGATAGGATTGTATCGAGGCACAGATCTCGAGAAGGATACAGAAATAATTCTGCCGCATTGAAGGTCCCAATGAGCTCAGTGGCCTCCATCATCCATAAATAGAAGAAGTTTGCAACCACCAGGACTCTTCCTAGAGCGGGTCGTCCAGCCAAACTGAGTGATCTCAGGAGATGGACCTTAGTCAGGGAGCTGACCAAAAACCCAATGGTCACACAGAGCTCCAGCATTTCTCTGTGGAGAGAGGAAAACCTTCCTTAATAATTTAATAGAAACAGTATAGGTAAAATAGAAATGTTTCCAATTGTTTTTAATTTCAACCTTAATTTATCTTTTTAAAATTTATTTTTCAGAATCTTTCCCATTCAGGGCCCCTCTCTTCCTAGTCCGTATATCCCACCCTGGACCCTTAAGGTCTTTCACAAACAAAGTAAGTAGAGATATAATTAGATATAGCCAAATTGAGTTTTTTTTAGTGGGGGCGTGACCGGATGTCAGGGTGAGAGGTCGCGGCGGGCTCAGACCTACCGCTCGCTCCAGAGACTAATGCTGCCAAGGTAGTGTGGAGGAGGAGGAGGGAAGGAGAAGCCGAGCGTTGAGGTGCCGAAACGAGGGGACGCTGTGAAGCTGTGACACCACGAAAGCGAGAGTAACGGCACACTCGGTTGACCGAACGGCGCAACAGTGGAGATATGTGGAGGTCGCCACAGGAAGCTCTCCCATAGAGGAACACCGATCCCCACGTAAGAAACCCTGTGAGAGAGGGAATCAAAGCGAAGGGAGGGATTGAGCGATACCCCCCCCCCCCGGTGGAAGAGACGTAAGACCCGAAGGTATGACTAGGAAAAGGGGGGTGGAGGAGGCGACCACACATAATGGATCACAAACACTACGTAGTTCCAAAGATAAGGCTGGCCACTCGACCGGGCTGACAGGCGTTGCTGCTGCTGCCGCCGCTTCTAAACTGGAGCGATATGCCCATACG
This sequence comes from Lithobates pipiens, assembly GCF_037356315.1. Taxonomy (NCBI): domain Eukaryota; kingdom Metazoa; phylum Chordata; class Amphibia; order Anura; family Ranidae; genus Lithobates; species Lithobates pipiens. The sequence continues at coordinate 69,690,427 of NW_027507791.1, read as the reverse complement.
CCTAATCAGACCCCAAACCAAACACCTAAAAAGAACGTGCAAGTCGGAGAGGGGCGGCCGCAGAGTACTGCAGCCGTGCAAACGGTCGGAAGGAAAAGCCAGGGCTTGACGACCGAAATAGAGCCGACAAGTTTAAATAAAGCAATATGTATGGCAGTCCGGTCGGACACTACGGGTGTAATGGGTGGAATATCGGAAGCACAAGCGTCCGTGAGCAATCTCTCCTTGGAGAGGGGGACTGGACGGGACACTGAGATAAGTACAGAAGGAGAAATTTGGGCAAAAGGTAAAGAACCATCACTAAAAGAAATTCTTTCTGCGGTGAATACATGTAAATTATCATTGGATGATGTATCAGACCAATTAAAGCAGATAAGAGAAGACGGGATAAATCTTAAAAATGAAGTACAGAAAACTGCGGCCCGTATATCAGATATGGAGGAGAGAGTCAGCCAGGTGGAGGATGATGTACTCCCGCTGAAACAGGAGATGCAAATGATGAAGGGCCAGTTAAATTTGTGTATGGCTAAAATGGATAATATGGAAAATATTATACGCAGGAAAAATATCAGAGTTTTAGGTGTCCCGGAGAAAAGTGAAGGCAATAATCTTGCTGAATTTATGGAAATATGGATAAAGGATAAAGTAGGGAGTGAGCAGCTATCAAGATTTTTTGCAATTGAAAGGGCGTATAGAATTCCGTTTAGGATGGTGGAAGGAAGAAGTCATCCTAGACCCATAATCATCCAATTGCTGTCCTATAGAGATAAAGTTGTTATCCTTCAAAGAGCAAGAGAACTGTGTAACCTTGAATATAATGGGGTAAAGATTTCATTGTACCCGGATTTTTCCCCAGAGCTGCAAGGACAGAGAGCAAAGTTTATAGAGTGCAAAAAGAAATTGCAGAGTCTTAAAGTGAACTATGCATTGCTTTATCCGGCAAAGTTGAGGGTATCAGCATTTGGGGAAAACACATTTTTTAATAGTCCAGAAGAAGTTAAGTCGTGGTTGGAGGAAAATAAATGTCTGCTGCAACAGAGGGGAATGCTGTAATATGAAAACAGAAAGAAAATGGACATTTTTTTTATTAATTTTTTTTTTTTTTCCTTTTTTTTTTTTTTTTTCCTTTTTTTTTTTTTTTTTCCTTTTTTTTTTTTTTTCTGGACTAAGAGGGAATGCCCCCATATTGCTCTGTTTGTCTCCCTCCCTCTCTTCTTCCCCCCTTCCCCTTTTTTTTTTTTTGGTAGTAATGTGGACTATTTTTTGTTATAGAAATAAGAGTTATGGGAGTGGGCGGGTAGGGCGAGTAGGTGGGGAGGATATATCACCCTGGGAGGTAAAAACGGTCATGTTGGAAGCCCCTTAGAAGGGCCCCAAGTGGGGTATGGGAGGGTTGGGGAGGGGAAAGAAAAAAGGGATGGGGAGTATGAATGGATGAATGATAGCGAGAGAAAGGAGGTTGAAAGGATAGGTAGGCATGGTAAAGGATTATTAATTGCACAAAAAAAAAAAAAAATATTTAAGTATAAAGTTGATGGGTGAAATTGCATTGAATACGGTGGTCAGGGAAAAAGGGCACAAGAAAATGAAATTAAGAGAGGCACAAGGAAAGAATATTGCTCAATTTATATAAAATGTGTGTAAAATGTGCATAAGAAATATGGTAAATATGAGATACAAAATATGTGTGGGATTAAAATTTTGGAGCACAAGGAAAAAAGAAAAAAGCAAGGGGGAGATCACGTGTGAAAACACAGAGAAAGCACGTAGAATGGAGAATAAAAGTATGATATTGTGGTTTAGGTTTTAAATATGGGAGTAAGCAGTAAGGTAGGGAACTTCACTAAAAAGGTTAAAATTTGTTCTTGGAATATACGGGGGGTGAAGGAACAGCTGAAGAGACGTGCGTTATTTTCCATGGGGAATATGGGTAATTATGGGATGCTCTGTTTGCAGGAGACCCACCTGGACCATGATACAATCAGTGTGCTAAGACACAGAAAATATAGGATACAATATCATTCTACATACACTTCCTACTCAAGGGGAGTGAGTGTCTTAATAGATCCTGGGTCGGGCCTAACCTGCAGGCAGAGCATCGTAGATGTTAAAGGGAGATATGTGTTCCTTTTTTGTGGTATAGAAGATAGAGTATGTGTGATAGCAACTGTGTATATCCCACCACCATTTAATGCAGAAATATTACATGAACTGCTGAAGTTTATAAAGGATAAGCCTGGAATCCCAGTTATAATAGCAGGGGACTTCAATATGATAATGGATCAAAAAATAGATAGGTTCCCACAGAAGGTCGGTAGTAGGGAGGGACCTAATGGGTTGTTATTTCAATTCTGTGAAGAAACGGGTTTTGTGGATATATGGAGATGGTGGAACCCCTTAAAAAAACAGTATTCTTGTCACTCTAAGACGTACTCCACCTTGTCCAGGATCGATATGGTGCTGTGTAATGAAGAGGCGCTGGGGATGGTGGAGAAAGTAGAGTACGAGCCAAGGGGAATTTTGGACCATTCACCGGTAATGTTTTTAATGACAATAGGGAGAGGATGTAGTAGAAGGGAATGGAAGATAAACCCATTTTGGTTAGAACTAATGGATAACATGGAGGGGGTAAAAGAAAATCTAAAAGAATTTTTGAGCATAAATGTGGGATCTACGCCCCTGGGAATAATGTGGGATACCTTGAAAGCCTTCTTAAGGGGGGAACTAATAAAAAAGATATCACAGATTAAGAAGAATGGGGTAGCAAAGGAAATAGAAGTAAAAGAAAGGGTAAGGAGGTCAGAAGAGAGGTATATAAGGGCCCCCTCAGAAGAAAGTTCCAAGGAATGGGAGAAAAATCAGGTAGAATATAAAAGACTTATATGGGAGAAAGAAGAGAAGAAAAGGCAGTTCCAGAGGCAGTCCTTCTTTGGAGAAGGGGAACAAGTGGGGAGGGTATTGTCAATGATTGCTAAATCAAATAGTTCGTCCCCAATAATACCGGCGATATTGGACAGGGAGGGAGGTATGAGGAAGTCAACACCTGAAATAGTGGAAGAGTTTAGAAAATATTATGAGGAACTATATAAAGTTTCAAACTCTGAAGTAGAGGGGGAGATGCAGGAATTTTTTGGGAAAATAACATTACCCAGGCTGTCGGAGGAAGATAGGGAGGGCTTGGAAGCACCACTGACCCTGGAGGAGCTGCAAAAAGTAACAGCAGAAATGACAAATCAGAAAGCACCAGGTCCGGATGGACTGCCAATAGAGATTTATAAAAAATTTGGGGAGATACTTTTACCGGCTCTCCTACAGGTGTTCAATGGTGCTTTTGAAGCGGGACAGCTGCCGCAATCAATGATGGAGGCCACAGTGGTGGTCCTAGCAAAAGAAGGGAAAAACCAATTGGAGACCGCATCATATAGACCTATATCGTTATTGTGTTCAGATGTTAAAATTTTGGCAAAAGTACTTGCAACAAGGGTAAAAAACATAATACCAAAACTAATACATCAGGACCAAACTGGGTTTATCCCAGGGCGGTCCACAAATATGAATGTGAGACGCACCTATTTAAACATTCAGATCCCTTCAGAAAACAAAGGGAATAGAGCAGTTATGTCCTTAGATGCAAAAAAAGCCTTCGATAGTGTGGAGTGGCATTATTTGAGGAGGGTGTTGGCGGAATTTCAATTTGGTCCGAGATTTATGCAATGGATAAGAGTACTGTATACAGGCCCTAGGGCGAAAGTGAGAATAAATGGGGAATGTTCAGAGGGGTTCCATTTGGAGAGGGGGACAAGACAGAGGTGCCCTTTGTCGCCCCTGCTTTTCGCCCTCTCGATGGAGCCTCTGGCTATAGCCTTGAGAGAGGCGAAGGATATCCGGGGGTTTAAAAGAGGGAACGAAGAGGAAAAGGTTGCCTTGTATGCAGACGATGTATTGCTGTTATTAGGGGACACGGGGCCCTCATTGGTGGCGGCAATGACCCTGATAAAAGAATTCGGGTATTTCTCTGGACTTGAAATTAACTGGGAAAAATCTGCCCTCCTACCAGTGGATCCCCTCGATACCCCACTGCCAGTACAGGTATCCCAAATAGAAATAGTTAAACAAATGAAGTACTTGGGAGTGAATATAACGGCAGACCCAAGGCAGTATATAGCAGGGAATTTAGTTCCACTTATGTCAAAATTAAAACGTAAAATTAGAATATGGAAGAACCTCCCCTTGTCAGTAGCCGGTAGGTGCAACTTAATTAAGATGGTGTGGATGCCTCAAATATTATATGTTATACAAAACTCACCGGTTTGGATTCCAAAATATTGGTTTAAAAAAATGGAAAGTTTGTTTAGAGAGGTGATATGGAAGAACAGTGTGGCAAGAATTAGCTTACAAGTACTACAGAGACCAAGGGAAATGGGTGGGATGGCACTACCTAATATGAGATACTACTTTCTGGCTGCCCAATTACAGTATATGAGGGGAGGTAATCTGGTGGCAGTGACAGGAAGGGGGGGGGGACCCCTGGGGAGGGATACTCCACATAATACGGTCGCGGAAGCCGTGGAAGCCGACTCATTTAGGACCAGCTGCCCCACAGTCCAACTGATGGTAAAGTGTTGGGAGGAGGTAAAAGTAATATTGGGGTACAGAGGATATACAGAATTCTCACCAATATGGGAAAATAAAAACTTAGAGGAAATTAAGAAAATGGGGAGATTAGTAGAATGGGATCGGAGGGGCATACACTTCTTAGTACAACTATATAAGGACGGGAGACTGAAAACATTTCAGGAACTAAGGGATGAATATGGGTTACCGGCTTATTACCTCCTTAATTATATACAAATTAAACATGCGTTAGAGGCACAATTTAGAAACAGGAAGTTGGAATGGAGTAAGATGCCTGCACTCAGGAGAATCATAAGCTATAATATATCGAAAGGAGGTATTTCTGAGATCTATAGGTATCTAAAGGGAACAGAACAAGAAGGGGTAATAGAGGAGAAAAAAAAGGCAAAATGGGAAAGAGAGGTGGGCCCAATATCGGTAGAACAGTGGGAAAAGGTTCTGGCATTGGGGGCGAAAGTTTCCTTATCTCCATCAAATAGTATATCTCAAATGTATTTAATCCATAGGGTATATTACACTCCTCTTAAATTGTTTAGATTTGGGAGTAGACAGGATGCAGAATGCCAAAGGTGTGGGGACCGAAGAGGAGATTTAATACATATGATTTGGCGATGCCCAAGATTATATAGATATTGGGTAGGAATAATAGGGAAAATTAATAAAGTGTTTGGGTTATCATTGGAAGTAGAAGCCAAAATCTGTATAATGGGATTGATAGAAGAAGAGGAGGTACGAAGGGATATCCACACAGCGGTCATTAGATGCCTTTTTCAGGGGAGGAAATTAATTGCGTTTAAATGGCAGAGGAGGGAAGCGCCTACAGTAAAGGAATGGATGGAAAGGGTGAAAGATAACATAAAAAAGGAGGAATACATATATAGGAAAAGAGGTAATTATGGGAAGTTTGTTAAAATATGGGGAAAGTGGGGTGAGCAATGAGAAAGGGTGAGTAAGTTGTAAGAGTGATGGATGAAGGAGGGAATGAATGAGAGGTGGGGAGGGGGATGGGAGAAGGGAATGAGTAATTTGTTTAAGCTTGATGTTATTTAAAAATTTTTTTTTTTTTTGTATAAATTGTGAATGGAATATTATTGGCGGAGGGAATGGGAGGGGGTTGATAGGGGGGAGGGAGGATGGGAGGGGGGGATAAGGGAAATTTGTCTGTAAGGGGAATTATTGTATGTGATTACTTTGTGGTAATATTTGTAAATTTGAATTTAAAGTAAATAAAATAAAAAAGTTTAAAGATTAAAAAAAAAAAGATATAGCCAAATTATAGTTACATTATCCTATCAATTTTACAGACATCAATGAGACTTATCCCTAATACGTGTAAGAACAGCAATTTCTTCTATTCTGATTATTATTATTATTATTACTTCTTCTTTATATTTATTTCTATTTTTATTTTTTATTATTATTTTTATTTTTATTATTATTATTTTTTATTATTTTTATTTTTTATTTTTATTATTCGTATTATTTTTATTATTTTGTATTCATATTTATTTGTTTTTGGATTTATCTTTAGTTTTCATTATTATTTTAATTTTTTAGTTTTCTCCATTATTATTATTCCCTTTTCATCCATGGTCTCCTTACTATGGCATTCAGTGTCCCATTTCATGCCAAAGGCACCATCTTATATTCTCACAATCTTTTTATATTATTTTTATACCATTCGATCGTCCTTTTTATATTATCCGATTGTTAAGCCCACGTCAATTCCCTTATTGCTTTCCATGCTCAAGCAGATTTAGCAGCAATATTCATGTATGCCTTTTTTCTGTTTTATATTTATATACATATTCATGATTATTATGCCATGGCTGTGTTTTCTCCCTCCCCTCTCATGCATGAGGTACAATTCAGAGTTCTTTTTTTCACCCCAATCCGTAAGGTCACTAGGACCCAGGAACTCTGGCAACACAGCATATAACCCCTCAACCAAAATGGCCCCCGTCAGGCCTGAAGGAGAGCATGCTCCGCAAACGCGTCCTCTACATACTGACATTCTGTCCGAACGGAAGTGAAGTCATCCTCCGGCATTCCATGTGACAGAGGACCAGAAAACACCGGCATCCACCGGCTCAACCCGTTTTTCGGCATCCACACTCTGCCCCTGATGGACTTCCTCCTGGATGGCTGATCTCCCTTTCTTCACATTACTATTTTATACATACTCTTAAGTATAATGCATCCTAAATAAATTGTTTTGATCTACTGCACTTAGAGAACAGAGCAACAGAGAACATAGACCTGAAGTGTGCCAGGGTCACGTGGTCAGTATGCCTAAAAGGGGGCAAAAATAAACAGAGTAGGATGAAAGCTTAACAACCAGATTTATTACACACTGAATAAACATATAACATGCCAAATTTGACAAACGCTGGTGGTATCTCGAAAAGTGGCTCAGGGACATACCCAGAGAAACAAGATGACCTCCACCAACCCAAAAAAACAAATCAGGGCCAGGGCCCCCTGGTGCAAAGACACAGAAGCTACTCCTATCCTGAATGAATAGCCAAAGTATGCATTAGGGACCAGACCCTGATTGTCCAAAAAAAGGGGGCGTCAATGAAGTATGCATTGAGCTGCGGAGAGGAGAGCGCTAGGAAAAGGCAAACAGAGGACCATCCCTGGGTTTGACAGATGTAGCACTGACAAACTGAAACCAACAAATGTCAGAAAAAGGTTTAGTGTTTAAGTGGTTAAACTTTTTTCACTTGCACACAAAGTCTATTCCATTGACAAATTGATATAATGTTTATACTTAAGTTCAACTGATAAAGAATGTTTTGATTCTTGGCAGACTGCCCAGTTTTTCTCTTCCTTTCTTTTGACTGCTGTGGCTTCAGAAGAGCAAAGAGATTTCTTTGCATAGAAAGAATTGTGAAACACTTTAGTCAAGATCGCGATAACGTAATTGTGCAGCTCTACTGGTAACCAACGCAAAAAAGGAGACCTTGAGAGCATGTCAGATATGTCACGAAAAATATGACCCACCACGGGAAGTCTGCTGAGCACAGCAGGAGGGCTACTTGTCTGGATCCCTGAAGATTACTTGAATAGAGTGCGCAGAAAATAAAGAAAACCTGCTGAGTCTTAGCCAGATACGCCTCGAAAATGCTGTGGGCCGATATGAGTTGGAAGAGGCAAAAAGAAGAAAAGCAAATAGGAACTGGATGTTAACCATCAGGACTAGGAAATCTTGACAGGAAAGCCTAGAAAACATCCCAAGCAGTTTCATGAGCCTTCCTGGCATTCAAAATAAAGATTTAATGATCAAGGCTGCTGCGTCAGCCAGACGGAAACCCAATTTATCACAAATACTGGAAACTGAAAAGAAGGCGTGACGCCGGCATCTGCGTCCGAGACCTGGGCCTACTGGTACCGGCCTAGGCACAGAGAGGGTTCCGGAACGACTAAAGCCCCTGAGCCAGTAGAAGCTGCCGGAGCTGCAATGGCTGACTTACCAATAGTTCCATACTATTACGCCACTCCTGGCCGGACATAGATAGGAAATTAAAAGGTAGTGTGAATTTGGGACAGGGAAGAAATGACAGTCCGCAGGGTAACCTGCTCCGTGCTCGATGTGCAAGAGAACAGTAACCTAAATAGCTGGGCTTTCCGAGCCGAAACCGGGAAAGGGATCCCCCCTGCGTGTGAACAATGAAGCCTTGGGATGGTCCAGGTTCTGAGAGAGGGTGAGCTACCGAGCTCCGACCCCCCCCCCCCACCCCAGCTGGAGAAGGAGGGATAGAAGCAAAGTCCCCAATATCCGCTGCTTGAGACATGGGAAACGAGAGTAACACGGGAAAATATGAGAGGCATGGGAAAACAAGAGAGACCCGGGGAAACAAGAGAAACATGAAAACGTGAGTTGGCATAGAAAACAAAAAATTGCATGAGAAACATAAATTGCATGAGAAACGTAAATTGCAGGAGAAACATAAATTGCATGAGAAACATAAATTGCATGAGAAACGTGAGCTTGAACTAAATATGTAAGCAGCGTAAGAACAGATGAGAAGACTTGCCACCGAACAAGCCAATTAAAAACGATCACCTCAATCTGTTAAACCCATAGACGTGAAGAAATATGAGAAACATGAAAACAGGGGAAACATGAGAAACATGAGAAACGTGAGAATCTTAAGAAACACAGGAAACGTAAGAAACACGAGAAAGGTAAGAAACACGAGAAACGTAAGAAACATGAGAATTGGCATGAGAAGTGAAACATTGCATGAGAAACTGTAAACTGCATGAGAAACCGGAAACGTAAATTGCAGGAGAACCGTAAATTGCATGAGAACCGTAAATTGCGTGAGAATGTAAAATGAATGAGAACCGTAAATTGCATGAGAACTGTAAATTGCATGAGAACGTAAATTGCATGAGAACCGTAAATTGCATGAGCACTTAAATTGCATGAGAATGAAAAATTGCATGAGAACGAAAATTGCATGGGAAACCCCCAAAGAACATAACGAAAATGAAAGGCGACGAGCAAATGTCATGTAATCTCCACAGCCTGAATTAACCCCTGAAGACCCACACTATTGACCATGTGGAGCGCAGGGGAGGGGACCCCATGCAGAGCTCAGAAGGGGGGGGGAGACCCACCATGTGGAGCTCAGGAGGGGGGGGACCCACCACATGGAGCTCAGGAGGACGTGGTCAGTCCTTTTATTTTTGTATAGGATATGCATAACGGAGGCCAAGGTTTCTATACTATTCTTTCCTCTTGCAACAAAGAAGCAACAGAATGGAATAGTTAAGTAATTTGCAGTGAAGATCAAGACCCCAACATTAGTTAAATAGTGTTCAATGACATGCATCAAGAAATTTTAGACTTAAATGTATTTGACCACCAGCTCCTAAGTAACCTGCACACGTGCACCAGAGACACACGCCATAATAACCTCAGCCCTGATGATGTCAGAACTGACACTGGGAAGCCGGCGGGGCTCTGATCCTGGACCCTGAATGGGGAGAGTAGCAGCATGCCAGTAGATGCCCGGGATAGTCCAGATGGGGGTGGCTGCCCGCCCTGTGCCCCCTGACCAAACCTGTATCCTGCCAGTGGAGACTCGGAGCCCCCCTTGCAGCTGCACATCTTCCTAGCCGAGACGAAAACCCGGAAGTGACATCAGACAGGTTGCACCAGAAATTACGCTATACACGAGAGCCTACGACCAAGAGGGAAGGAGGCAAAGGAGGGCAGGCTTTATGCAGCCTGACTCCTCCTACAAATACAGGCTGACCTGCGGTCAGCCTTACACTTATCTTGTTATCTTGCAAATATGTATGTTGCCATTTATATACCAAGGTGTGTGATAGACAGGTGGATTCCCACCAAGGTTGATGCTAGCGCCAACTTCTTTCTTTACGAGAACCTTCCTTAAGAGTTTCCTTCACTGGAACTAAGGGGCCAAGCCCAACCCCTGAAAAAACAACCCCATACCATAATCCCCCCTCCACAAAATAATTTTAACCAGTGCACAAAGCAAGGTCCATAAAGACATGGATGAGCAAGTTTGGGGTGGGGGAATTTGACTGGCCTGCACAGAGTCCTGACACCATACCAGCATAGTGAACACTGCACACAACAGCACACACCATGCTCGGCACAAAGTGCAGTGCTCAACAGATACAGCTCCACATATGAGCACACAGCACACCAACTGGATCTGTTGAGCAGTGCCCTTTGTGCTGAGTATGGTGTGTATAATGATTTGTATGCTGGGTATGGTGTGTGCTGTTGTGTGCAGTGTTCAATATGCTGGGTATAGTGTGCGCTGTTGTGTGCAGTGCAGTGGCGGCTGGTGCTAAAATACATTTTTGGCGCAAACAAATGGAAAGATTCTGAAAGAAAACATCAATTGCAGCCTCACTGTGTCATCATCAACTGTGCCCATCATATGCAGTGCCTGGCCCATCATATGCAGCCACTGTGCTGTCATCATATGCAGCCTCTGTGTCCATAATATGCAACCTGTGTCCATTATATGTAGCCTGTGCCCATCATATGTAACCTCTGCATTTATCATAGGCAGCACATGCCCATCATATGCAGCCCCTGCCTATTATATGCAGCCTCTGAGCCCATCATATGTAGCCTCTGGGCCCATCATATGCAACTTGCGAGCCCATTATATGTAGCCGATCATGTCACAGATCAGCTGCGGAGCTGATCTGTGTCTTACCTTTACTGCTGTGGGTTGGCTGGCACCTGTTGTACCACTAGCTTGTGTTCAGCTCTGCTGCACTCTGCAGCTATGGGTGTCGCCGGCTCCACCTGTTGCTTAATTATATAATTTCTTCCTGCTACTTCCTGTCCAGTCCCCCATGTGCGTCTCTATTTAAATTCCTTTCATACCAGCATCTGATTGTTTGAGCAACACTTGTTTCTGAGCCCCTTTGTGTAACCTGCTTTAAACCTGATCGCTCGTGAACTGATCTCTTGTGTACCGACTTGGCTTTTCCTGATTACGTTGTCTGCAGCCCACCCTGACCTTGGCTCGCTATCCTTTGCTTCATCCATCCATCCTTGTCTGAGCAAGGTGAACCCAGGGGCTGTGACCTGGGGTCAGCACGCAGCTAAGCCCAAACTCTCATGAGGGGGTCCCTGGCAGAATACCGGCTGGCCCTTAGACTCCACGCCCTGGGGGATCCCGTGTCAACTACTCGCCTGTGGGCTCACTGTAGTAGTACCGTGACAGTTTGGTCAAGTCATGAGTGCCTCTGAGAATCGGCCACTGACTGAGGATCAAATTCAACATTTAGTTCAGAGGCTTAACTCCCAGCAAGCAAATCAAGAGCAACAGATCGCACCAAAGTTGCGTATATCATCTCTCTTCTCTCTGGTGATGCTCTAGCTTGGGCCTCCTCATTCTTGGAATCACACGATTCTATCACCTCCGACCTCCAGCTCTTTTTGGATACATTCCGGAAAACTTTTGATGAGTCCAGCAGAGTCTTCGGCTGCTGGGGCCCTCCTTTGTCTTCTTCAGCAAGGAATGACAGTCGGCCAATACGCAGTTCAATTCTGTACGTGGCCGGTGAACTCAAATGGAATGATGAGGCCCTTACTGCTACCTTCTGGCAAGATCTATCTGAGCGCATCTAAGATGAACTCACTGGATGCACCATTCCTACCACATTGGATGATTTAATCGCATTGAGCATTCAAATAGACATTCGCTTCCAGGAGTGGGTCCTGGAGAAATCCAGATCCACTCATCCCCCTGCTGGCCATCCAGCGCAGGTAGTCCAAAGGTCTGTGAAACCCTCTCCATCTTCAACCTCTCACACGTTGGAAGAACCTATGCAGCTTGGGCGAACTCGCCTCACTCCCGCGAAACGTGCCCGACGCATGGGATTGGGCATGTGCCTTTATTGTGGCGATAAAAGACCTCTTTTGAACTCTTGTCCAGTCCGTCTGGGAAACTCCAGGGTCTAGGTCACTCAGAGGCAGGTGATCTAGACCGATCCTTTAATCTTGTCCACTTCCCTTGTTTCACCCTTCCCGTGGCTATCCACTAGGCTCAAAATGCCTATCAACACTCCGCATACGTGGAATCTGGTGCTGCCGGGAAATTCATTGAAGAATCTTTAGCTTCCGAGTTGGGCATTGCCTTGGCTAAACCCTTTTCTGCGACCGCAGTAGATGGCTCCTTCTTGTCTATGAGCCCCATCCGGTTTAAAAAAACCCTCCTATTGTCTTACGCATTGGAGTTTTGCATGCTGAGATCTCTTTCCTAATTCTGCCTAAATCCTCCAGTCCCATCATCCTGGGCCTTCCATGGTTGCAGAAACACTCCCTGCATCTAGACTGGAATTCTGGACAAGTATTGGTTTGGGGTCCTCCGTGTCAGCAATGATGTATTTCCAAGGTGCTACCTCCTCTTTCCATTCCACTGGCTCCACAACTTCCTTGTTGCCTTCCCAATATCAGTCTTTCCGAGATGTTTTCTGCAAAAAGTCTGCTGATTGCCTTCCTCCTCACAGAGACTATGACTGCTCCATTTATCTGTTACCTGGGACCTCCCCGAGGCCGAGTCTACCCTCTACCTATCTTTGAGACGAATCACCTAGATCCTGGTCCTATCATCCCTCTGAATTGTATTCTAGCCACTACTCAGCTCCGGTCTACGCAGCCTCCTCCAGGTAAAACTTTTGTAGTTCCCGCACTTCGTCCCAGACTCCTTGCTTGGGCACATGACTCCAAGTTCCCTGGACATCCTGGCATACTTCGTACTTGTGACCTTCTTCAGCTTCATTACTGGTGGCCTTCTCTTTGTAAGGATGTTAAGGAATACGTTCAAGCTTGTACAGTTTGCGTACTATCCAAATCTTCCACATCCACCCCTGCTGGGTTGCTTTTGCCCTTACCAGTTCCCAATATACCTTGGCATTGTATTTCCATGGATTTTATCTCAGATCTACCCCCCTCTACAGGTTCTACAGTCATCTGGGTAGTGGTGGATCGGTTCTCCAAAATGTGTCACTTGATTCCTCTCCCAGGCCTACCTTCTGCTCCCAGTCTTGCCACAACTTTCATTAAGGAGACTTTCGCCTTCATGGGATGCCTTCACATATCATCTCTGACAGAGGAGTTAAATTTACTGCTCGGTTTTTAGAGAGCCTTGGCCAGCTCCTTTGGGATTAAATTGGATTTTTAATCTGCCTTTCATCCCCAGTCCAATGGGCAAACGGAACGTGTCAATCAAAATGTAGAACGTTTTCTCCATGCCTTCATCTCAGCTCAGCAAGATGACTGGGTGGATCTTTTGCCCTGGGCAGAGTTTGCCTTAAACCATTACTCCAATGCCAGTTCTGGAAAATCTCATTGGCAGCATCCATGTGTTCCCTTTCCTGTTTCCATTTCTCCTCTTGTACCAGCAGCAGCTGAAACCCAAAAGTCTTTCAACTCAATCTAGAAAGAATCTTCATCTAGCTGCTTCCAGACATAAAACGGCAGTAGATCGTCATCGCCGTCCAGCTCCTAAGTTCCTGCCTGGCGATAGAGTTTGGCTCTCTACTAAGCACATCCGACACCGGTTGCCCCCAATGAAATTCACCCCTCGCTTCATTGGTCCATTTCTTATTCTCCATCAGATCAATCCAGTTGCTTTCAAGCTCCGTCTGCCCTCTCATCTCAGGACACCCAACGCCTTCCATGTCTCCCTGCTCAGGCCACTGGTCCTCAATCGCTTCTCTCACCAATGTCTCAGCCCCACGTTTGATGACCAGATGCCATTGGAAACTTCCCTCCAAGCCAGCCCCCAGATGTGTAGGGGGACCTGGTAAGCTGCGGAGCTGATCTGTGTCTTACCTTTACTGCTGTGGGTTGGTTGGCACCTGTTGTTCCACTAGCTTGTGTGCAGCTCTGGGTGTCACCGGCTCCACCTGTTGCTTAATTATATCATTCCTTCCTGCTACTTCCTGTCCAGCCCCATATGCTTCTCTATTTAAATTCCTTCCAGATCAGCTTGAGCAATGCTTGTTTCTGAGCCCCCTTCGTATAACCTGCTTTAAAGTTGACCTCTCGTAAACTGATCTCTTGTGTACCGTTTCGGCTTGTCCTGATTACGTTGTCTGCAGCTCGCCCTGAGCTTGGCTCGCTATCCGCCTCTCCTTTGCTTCATCCATCCACCCATCCTTGTCTGACTGTGTCTTCTGGTACTCCCCAAGCAAGCAGGGTGAACCCGGGGGTCGTGACCTGGGGTCAGCATGCAGCTAAGCCCAAACCCTCGTGAGGGGGTCCCTGGCAGAATACCGGCTGGCCCTTAAAGCCATGCGCTGGGGGATCCCGTGTCACCTGCTCGCCTGTGGGCTCACTGTAGTAGTACCGCGACACATCATATGTAGCCCCTGTGCCCATCATATGTAGCATTTGTGACCTGTGCCTTCAGCCAATCAGGTACCAGGAATTAGATACGCCCCTCCTGATTGGCTGAGAAGCGGTTCAGTGTTAGCAAAGCAAATATTAATTTGCTTTGTAACCCACCTATTTTGAAGCCTATGCTTTGTGCTCACAGTTTCACAGTTCACCTATTTTGAAGCCTATTAGTGCCTATGGCTCTAATCAGGTGCTTCAAAAACACCCCCCTGCCGCTGGAATTCAGGCGCCCAGCATCCAAAAAGGGGCCAGGCACCTGAATAGGGGGTGTCTACAGTGGCCATGAATAGATTTGTGCAATGCATGAATCTATCCATTATACACAGAGGTGGGTGGCTGGAGAGAGGGGGCAGCGCCCGTGCGCCCTTATACGCACCACCACTGGTGCAGCGTTCACTATGTTGGGTATAGTGTATGCCGTTGTGATCAGTGTTTGCTATGCTGTGTATAGGGCATGCTGTTGTGTGTAGTGTTCACTATGCTGGGTATGCTGTGTGCTGTTGTGTGCAGTGCTCACTATACTGGGTATGGTGTGTGCTGTTGGGTGCAGTGTTCACTACGCTGGGTATGGTGGGTGCTGTTATGTGCAGTGTTCACTATCTTGGGTATGGTGTGTGCTGTTGTGTGCAGTGTTCACTATGCTGGGTATGTTGTATGCAGTGTTCACTATGTTAGATATGTTGTGTACTGTTGTGCGCAGTGTTCACTTTGCTGGGTATGGTGTGTGCTGTTGTAAGCAGTGTTCACTATGCTGAGTATGGTGTGTGCTGTTGTGTGCAGTGTTCACTATCCACGTGGGTGCTGTTATGTGCAGTGTTCACTATGTTGGGTATGGTGTGTGCTGTTGTGTGCAGTGTTCACTATGCTGGGTATGTTGAATGCTGTTGTATGCAGTGTTCACTATGTTAGATATGGTGTGTGCTGTTGTGTGCAGTGTTCACTATGCTGGGTATGGTGTGTGCTGTTGTAAGCAGTGTTCACTATGCTGGGTATGGTGTGTGCTGTTGTAAGCAGTGTTCACTATGCTGAGTATGGTGTGTGCTGTTGTGTGCAGTGTTCACTATGTTAGATATGGTGTGTGCTGTTGTGTGCAGTGTTCACTATGCTAAGTAAGATGTATGCTGTTGTGTGCAGTGTTCACTATGCTGGCTATGGTCTGTGCTGTTGTAAGCAGTGTTCATTATGCTGGGTATGGTGTGTGCTGTTGTGTGCAGTGTTCACTATGCTAAGTAGGGTGCATGCTGTTGTGTGCAGTGTTCACTATGCTGGGTATGGTGTGTGCTGTTGTATGCAGTGTTCACTATGCTGGGTAGGGTGTATGCTGTTGTTTGCAGTGTTCACTATGCTGGGTATGGTGTGTGCTGTTGTGTGCAGTGTTCACTATGCTGGGTATGGTGTGTGCTGTTGTGTGCAGTGTTCACTATGCTGGGTATGGTGTGTGCTGTTGTGTGCAGTGTTCACTATGCTAAGTATGGTGTGTGCTGTTGTATGCAATGTTCACTATGCTGGGTATGGTGTGTGCTGCTGTGTGCAGTGTTCACTATGCTGAGTATGGTGTGTGCTGTTGTATGCAATGTTCACTATGTAGGGTATGGTGTGAGTGTGCTGTTGTATGCAGTGTTCACTAAGCACTATCAGGTGCATGTGTTGCAGAGAGATACCAGAGAGCAGCATGGAGGGTAAGTCACAAAAGTTATGTGTGTGCTGCTGTGCCCCCTGTGCTAACAAGCTGGCATGATTGAGTTGAATTGTGGAAAATGGATGAGGATGACTTATGTAACTCATCCCCACCCAGAGTCATCCATTTTCACAATGCAACTCAATCACCTTCATCCCCACCCAGCACCAACCATTCATCCATCCATCCCTCTCCACCATGCATCCTCATTCAAGCCCAGCACCATCCATCCATCCCTCTCCACCATGCATCCCTATCCACATCCAGCACCATCTATCCATCCCTCTCCACCATGTACCTCCATCCACGCCCAGCACCATCCATCCCTCTCCCCCATGCATCCCCATCCACGCCCAGCACCATCCATCCCTCTCCACCATGCATCCCCGTCCACGCCCAGCACCATCCATCCCTCTCCACCATGCATCCCCATCCACACCCAGCACCATCCATCCATCCCTCTTCACAATGCATCCCCATCCACGCCCAGCACCATCCATCCACCCATCCCTCTCCACCATGCATCCCCATCCACACCCAGCACCATCCATCCATCCCTCTTCACAATGCTTCCCCATACACGTCCAGCACCATCCATTCATCCCTCTCCACCATGCATCCCCATCCACGCCCAGCACCATCCATCCATCCCTCTCCACCATGCATCTCCATCCACGCCCAGCACCATCCATCCATCTCTCTCCACCATGCATCCCCATCCACGCCCAGCACCATCCATCCATCCCTCTCCACCATGCATCCCCATCCACGCCCAGCGCCACCCATCCCTCTCCACCATGCATCCCCATCCACGTCCAGCACCATCCACCCATCCCTCTCCACAATACATGCATTGCATGAATCTATCTATTGTCGCCGCTGCCGCCCCCTATTCAGGTGTCCGGCCCCTTGTCGAGGACCGGGCATCTGAATTACAGCGGCGGGGTTTCTTTGGAACTGCCTGATTAGAGCTGTCGGCTCTGATAGGTGCCGTGAGCTCTAATCGGCTTCCAAAAGGGTAAACAGCAGGCGCACTGCTGTGCATTCGCTGTTTATACAGTTTTCTGTAAGCCCTTGTACACACGGTCGGAGAATCTGTCAGAATGAGTCTTATCGGACCGCGTCGTCAGATAATCCGACTGTGTGTGGTATGCATCGGACTGATTCCGTCCGAATCTCCGTCCGATCCAAATTTCCAACATGTTGGAAATATTTCCCGACCAACTGGGCCGGACGGACCTAATCCGATCATGTGTAGAGCATTTTGATCGGACCAAGTGCCACACATGCTCAGATCAAATTCCTACATCAAAGCTATTGGCTACTAGCCTGAATGTAGTCCCATCATAACGAAATTACGTCATCACGTTCTGAAAGATCGGATTTTTCGCCAACTTGGCCCGACCGTGTGTATGCAACAGTTTCGGACACAATCCGTCAGACTAAATCCGACGGGCAAAATCCAACGGATTTGGTTGGCAAAATCTCCGACCGTGTGTACGTGGGCTTAGAGAAGCAAATACATCGCTTCCCTAACACTGACCCGCCTCTCAGCCAATCAGGTTGCCGGGTCTGTGTTGCATGTCACCTGATCGGCTGAAATCACGGGTGCTGTGATTGGACACCTACCAGGCGTCCAATCATTGCAGAAGATGAGAAGAGGAGCACAGGAGAAGACATCAGGGTAGGATTTGGAGGACACCGGACACCACTCGCCGCTTGCTGCCATCACCCGCTGCACAGTAGAGACAAGGTAAGTGCCGGGCACAGTGGCAGCACACAAGGGACACAGTGGCATCACATAAGGGGCACAGTGGCAGCACACAAGGGACACAGTGGCATCACATAAGGGGCACAGTGGCAGCACACAAGGGGCACAGTGGCAGCACACAAGGGGCACAGTGGCAGCACACACGGGGCACAGTGGCAGCACACATGGGGCACAGTGGCAGCACATACAGGCCACAGTGGCAGCACACGGGCACAGTGGCAACAATTGGGGCACAGTGACAGCATTTGAGGCACAGTGGCAGCATTTGATGGGCATAGTGGCTACATTTGATGGGCAAAGTGAGGCTGCAATTGATGGGGTTTTTTTTGTTTGCGCCCCCCCCCCCCAAATTTTTGAGCACTAGCCACCACTGGTGCTGGGTGTTCACTATGCTGGGTATAATGTGTGATGTGTGTGCTGGGCTGTATGTGCTGCTCAGTGACATATATACTGGGTAAAATGAATGATTGTGCCCAAATCCCTTCCTATGTGTGGCCCTCCTCAGTCAGTGTCTGTCTAGGAGGATGGCGGGGGGGGGGGGGGGGGGGACAAAGACAGGAAATAATCTGCGCTGCCCCTTAAAATAGACTAAGGAAATTGAAAAGAAAATTTCATTTTTCTTCTACAAATAAAATGGCAGTTTAATTTTATACCTGTAGGAAATAAAAATAGACATTGACATTCAACAATTCACTGATTGGATTGTATAAAAAATGATAGCGCAAAATTTAGCATGTATAGACTATAATGTATAATTCAGTGAGTCACCATTTAGAATAATCATCTGCTGCGTCTATGCTTAGAATAATATAGAAAGCCCCCAATTCCTTAGCGATTTCTACTATGAGGTGAAATTTAAAGCAGAACGCCATGATTTAAAAGTGAGTTCTTGGAAGATATAATAAACACAAATATATACAGCTTGGTAACATTAAAATATCATTAGCTGTATTCTTTCAAAAACAAGCAGTGTAAGTACCTGTCTTTGACTTGGTATCAGCCTCTTGCAGTCTACTGTATGGCAATACAGGGCACAAAGCAGGACAAGGAGCCAATCAGTTTGTGCGCTGACAAGCATGCTGATAGAGGAAGAATAGAGTGACCTATAGAGAAGCTCATCGGTGTGCTTGTGCCTTCAATGTCCAATCACAAGTTAGGGCGGATCCAAGACAGTCTGGGCTTAGAGGAAGTGGCTTGAATGATGCTAGCCATCAGACTGAGGACATCTTGTGGTGTAAAAGAAGTACTAAGGGAACGGTTCTGTTTTTAAAGGGGGAAAAAAATACTTTTCTAATTAAGAAAAATGATGTAACATATATACCGTAACTGCTGCACGTCTTGTTATTAATATGACCTATCATTTTCCAACTGTTTGTCTGACAGCTGGCCACCCATTCATCAGTTCTATTGTTGGTTACCTGATTGTTGTCAGTCAGTCATCTGACAACCAACAAACCTTCTTGTTTCTTGTCTGCTAGCAGTCAACTGTTGGACAACAGCCTGGTGCTCATCCCTCTGTTGTGCAGTCACTCCTTATTTGCTTCTATGTGGCTGACTTAGCCTTTATTCCCGCTGCTTCCTCCTTTAGATTTTCTAAGAAAGGTGCTCTATTCCCATAGATATATCGAATCTTGGCCAGTCCCTGCTGAGCCGGTCAAGATTTAATCCATCAATGGCTTGCTTTAGTTTCTGGTTCACATCAGAATTGCACAGGAAAGCGCACTGCGTTCCTGTGCGATTCAGTGCGATGTGACATTCAGCCCATTTATTTTAATGGGATGGGATTGCACTGGATCACACTAAAAGTCCACTCCTCTCCATCTCAATAAGGCTAAAGCCATACCCTGTGGTTGGTACTTTTACTGTGCTAGACACAGCTCCTGTGCCCCTCCAAAAGTGACAGTGCAGCAGCCTGATGATTGGCTGCTCAGACACTGAACACTGCATTACGGGGCAAGAGGAGCACTACTATGTGTTCCATACTCAGAAGTAATGGACTTTTCACAGTTAGTACAGTACAGATCAGGGCAGCAACCAGGACATGAAGGGTAAGCAAAGGCACTGGAAGGTAAGGCTGAGCTGTAGCCTTCCCTTCAGTCTTGCTCAGTTGTATAGGCTCCTTTTCTGTACTGAAAATGTTTACTTTGATTTCACTGAACACTGTGAGCTTTCCACAGTGTGCATTAGACTATACAGCAATTAAAGCGGTTGGAAACCTCTGACAGGAAAAACGAACAAAGCATATCCTTCTATAGCATGATTTCTGTCTGTAGTCTTGTTCCTCTGCTCTCTGCATGAGTCATTTATGACACCGAAGATCAAGGGGGACGGGGAAGGGAAGCTCCAGCACACAGCATGTGACTGACAACCTCAGCTGTGTATAGGGCTGCTGATAGAAATCACGGGGCCCCATACAACCTACCTGATGGGGCTCCCCTTCTCCGTAAATATCAAATTATATTTTTGCCAAAATGCTAATGCCTGCCATGCTATGCTTATCGGTACTGATCACTGTGTTCATTCAGGGCGATGTGTTCATTCAGGACAGTGAGCCCCCCCCCCCCCCCCCCACTCACCATCCTGAAATAACCTGCCTGTGTGCCTTCAGCAGCTGCCAGCAGGAGAGAGGGGAAATTGTCAGTAATGCGGGGGGAAAGGGGCACCCGGCAGGGGGAAGGGGGCGCAGATATTAGAATTGCTCCTCCTACAGTGCAGCCGGAGGTAGAAAAGAAAAATAGAAGCCAGCAGCACTGCACAAAAGTCACAGCATCAAAAAGTGTGCTTGGCTGGTGCCCGGGCCCCCCTTTTGAACTTATAAGGCCTGGGCCTACTACAGGTGGGCTGGCTGTACTGTCTTATCAGCAGCCTTGGCTGTGCCTGTTTCCCTGTGAGATTGTGTAGAGAGAGGTGTGCCCCTTCCCTTCATTCTTAGATTACACTGAGTTTTCCTCTCTGAGCTGTGCAGAGTGTGACATCAGATCTCCAAACCTTGTCCCTGAAAGCTTAGAAAAGCTCAGAAAAGCTGTGTACATACTAAACTTTAAATGGATATAGAGAAAAGAGGGCTGCAGGTAAACAACCTATGTACAAGGATTTGTTTCATCTTTGTGTATCACTTGAACCTAGTCACTTCACTGGGCAGTACTGGAAAAGGGTCATCTAGGCCCAGGGCAAGGATTCAGAGCGGTGCTAGTGAGAGCTGACAGGCAGGGGGGGAGAGGATGGGGGAGAGGACAGAGGAGAGCTGTGGATGATGGAGACACGTAAAATGACCACAGTGTCAGGGCTCAGCAGTCATGATAAATAAATAGGTGCCAAATGGTACACCCATTCCTCTGTATACAGTCGGGAAGAGAACTACAAGCCCCAGGGAGATACCATGGCTAGCGGGCACCATAGAGCTGCTGATCACCACCCACCTCCCCCAGGTGGGGTGTCCAGAGATGTGCTTGGGGTTAGAGGTACACAGCAGAGACCAGCCAGGTACAAGGGAACCCCTGAAAGGGGGGACAGCTGTCTGGGGACCCTGATGTAAGCAGGGGCTCTCTGGGGGCCCTGATGTAATGGGGGGCTCTCTGGGGATCCTAATGTAAGGAAGGGGCTCTCTGGGAACCCTGATGCAATGGGGTGCTCTCTGGGGACCCTGATGTAAGGGGGGGCTCCCTGGGGACCCGATGTAAGGGGGGTTCTCTGGGGACCCTAATGTAAGGAATAGCTCTCTGGGGACCCTGATGTAAGGAAGGGGCTCTCTGGGAACCCTGATGTAAAGTGGGGGCTCTCTGGGGACTCTGATGTAAGGAGAGGCTGTCTGGGGACTCTGATGTAAGGAAGGGGCTCTCTGGGAACCCTGATGTAAACTGAGGGCTCTCTGTGGACCCTGATGTAAGGGGGGCTCTCTGGGGACCTTGATGTAAGAAGGGTCTCTCTGGGGACCCTGATGTAAGGGGGCTCTCTGGGGACCCTGCTGTAAGGGAGGGGGGCTCTCTGGGGACCCTGATGTAAAGAGGGACTCTCTGGGGACCCTGATTTAAAGGGGAGGCTCTCTGGGCACCCTGATGTAAGGGGGCTCTCTGGGGACCCTGATATAAAGGGGAGGCTCTCTGGGGACCCTGATGAAAGGGGGGACTCTCTATGGACCCTGATTTTAAGGGGGGGCTCTTGGGGACCCTGATATAAGGGGGGCTCTCTGGGGCCACTTATGTAAGGAGGGGCTCTCTGGGGCCCCTTATGTAAGGAGGGGCTCTCTAGGGACCCTGATGTATGGGGAGGCTCTCTGGGGACCCTGATGTAAGGGGAGGCTCTCTGGGGACCCTGATGTAAGTGGAGGCTCTCTGTGGACCCTGATGTAATGAGGGGGTCTGGGGACCCTGATATAAGTGGGGGATCGGCACTCAGATATGTAACGATTATATATATATAAATATATATATGTAGGAAGGCCAGTATGGTAGCCTGAATTTATGGGAGGAGCCCGGGGGGTATTTAACCAGCCCGTTCGCCTGTGGTAGTTGTCGGTTTCCGGTGCGCAATATCACGTCACTAGGCCGACAGCTCGTGTTGATCACCATTGATTACCATTCGGATAGACGTCTCTCTTCTAGAAAGTCTCGTGGTTCTCGTGTTCCGTCCGGTTTTGTACAACGTCGCTGGCTCGACTGCCACAGGTAGGGGTCTCGATTGACCTTCCTTTCTATTTTTGTTTGAGTGTCGTTAAAACCTGAAAATATCGTGTCGTTCGTTATGATACCGGGTTGTTATCACTCAAACGCACCATGTTCGCAAACGCCATTCATTTCACGGGCGTCGTTCGGTAGATATTGCTTGTAAATGCACTGTTTAGTAGCTGGTTGTATAATCTTGTTATTCGTGTTCCGCAGTCAAATCGTTGCCAGTCGTATCTCACGGCACAACGGCTCGTACCTCTGCCACAAGCTGGCTCACGTAGGTCATTCCTTCATTTCACCTGTCACTTACTGCGCTCCGATTCGAATCCAGTCGCATCCGCTAAATGCGCCGATTCGTTCCGGTGTGCCCCTAGTTGCTCGGCCTCATTTCGGTACATGCTCCAGAGCCCGCTCGTTCCTAACCGTCCGGGTCTCTGTCATGGGAATCATTTCACGTCACCTACTACGTTCGAATCGATACCAGTCGCGGTTTCAAAAATCGCACAGGTTCGATCGACGTATCCCAGTTATCTTGGCCCCATTTCGGTACATGCTCCAGAGCCCGTTCGTTACCAATCAACCCGGGTCTCTGTCATGGGAGTCATTTCACGTCACCTATTACGTTAGAATCGATGCCAGTCGCTTTGTCAAAACGCACAGGTTCGATCGACGTGTCCCAGTCACGTTGGCCTCATTTCAGTACATGCGCTAGAGCCCGTTCGTTGACGGTCACAGGTCGCGTCCTCTCCGAGTCGCAGCTCTATCATGGGAAACATTTCATCCTCATCTAGTACGCCCAGTTCGAATCCGGTTGCATCCACATGCATCGATTCGTCCGGACGGTCCCAGGTTTTTGTTGGGTTTTTTCGGCCTCATTTCAGTGCATGCTCCAGAAGACCGGGTCGGTTCCAGCCTCAGTCTGTGGCCGGCCGTCCCAGGCCTCTGTCATGACAGTAGTTCTTCAGTTCATTTCACTGTCACGTTCCGCGTTCCGGTTCGAATCCAGTCGCACGGTCACATGCACCGATTCGTTCCGGTTCGCCCCAGGTTATTTCCCACATTTCAGTACGTGCTCCAGAGTCCATTCTGTTGTCAGTCGCACTTGCGACACGACCAGTTGTGCCTCTGTCACGGCAATCATGCTTCATTTCACGGTCACTTATAGCGCTCCGACTCGAATCCAGTAGCATCCACGATGCATCGATTCGGTTCGGCGTGCCCCAGAGGGAACAGCCACATTTCATTCGTTTTTCTCCACAGGTTGCCTGGTCGTACGGCCACAGTTACAACACTTACTTATGCTCCCGCATTGGACATGAGTCGTCCCACGCTTCGTCCTTTACGCAATAAAAACTTCGGATTGGGACCAAAAAATATATAAAAAAAAAAAAACGGCCAAAGGAAAAGACAGGGAAAATGAGGGAAGTAGAGGCGTGATGATTTAGAAGTTGTGGCGAAGAAATATCTACTCACCGGTGCACTTCGGTTGTATTAGCCAGCCGCTTACATCGCTTGTCAGTTTACTTGTTAGGCTCCTCAACAATTGTCATCTGTTGTTTCTCTCTCCAGGTCAGTCAAGTTTAGTAGGTTCACCCTGCACCAGCTTGGACGTTATCTCCCAGGTAAAAAAAAAAAAAAAAGAAGAGGGGTAGGAGTGGAAAAGGCGGCAGCAAACCGGACTGGTACACATATATACGTACGCTAAGGCACGCGCCAATATATATTTATGTGTATACACGTTCGCTCCCGCCTTAGTACCCAGCAACAGGTGGGTTCGCTTGGAAAATAGAGAAACAGTCTTGACTTTGTCGTCCTCTATAGGTTCCGGTCGTCCATCTGTCTTCCCCAAAGAGATAGGACATCACTCCTAGGGCGCGATTCACCGGGAGCCATGTCCCAACTCGGCAGCGAAGACCTTACTGCCCCCTTGTCGCCTCGCCCACCTTCAGTGAGCGACAGCGTACAGTCTTTCAGGGGCTGGACTATCCCTAGGCTGACAGCGGAGCTCAGACGCAGGGGCATTCCCTTCCCAGCCACAGCTAGGAAGGCAGAGCTTTTTAGGCTCCTCTCTACCCCCCCAGCTACCGCCGGGCCTAGTACCCCGCCTCAGGCTACTCTTCAGTCCATCTCAACGGCTATAGGCCAGCTGCATGCTATGGTGTCGTCCCTATCCAGCTCGGTCACGGATGTCCAAACCAGAGTGACCCTCTTAGAAACACTCCCAGCCACAGCCACCCCTGTTCCGGCCTCAGTCCCGTCTCCACTACCAACAGGTATCGAAGGAACATGTCCCGTGGTCTGTCCAGCACATCTGGTGCCGGCCGGCATTAGGAAGGACATCTTGGACGGCAAGGATGTTAACCTTGCCTCCCTGCTTATTTCAGTACACGACCTGGCAGAGAACAAGGCTTACACCTGGGGGGATGTATCCGTGGTCCTCAAAGCTAAGGACCCCAGGCTGAATCGTAAACTTTCCATCCCAGAGTTTACCCTAGCCTTTGGGATGCTGAGAGACGTCGTTTGCTCAGCTTCCCCTGCCAGGAGGGAAGAACTAGATTTGTATCTCCACACGGTGGTGGACCTAGGGTACAAGTACGGTGGCTTTGCATTTTACGATTACCATCGTTCCTTCTCAGCTAAGGCAGCCGCCAAACTGGCACAGTTCCAGTCACCCACAGACTGGAGCCTTATGGATACTGAACTATTCTGCCGGCATTTTGCCGGCCTTCGTTCACCCCTGTGTGCCATCTGCCAGTCCTCCACCCATACCGCTCCCTAGGCCCATCAGGCCCTGCACCTAAGAACCAAGTGGACAACCGAACCGTAGGGGGTGCGGCCATCTGCAATAACTACAACTATGGTTCTTGCAATTACAGCCAATGCCGCCTACTGCACATCTGTGTTATATGTCACAGAGCGCACCCCAGAAATTTGTGCGAGGTCAAAGCACACAAAGGCTCATGACTAAGTCGTATAGACGTCCTATGCCTGGGCTTCTATCTCAATACGCACCCCACTCCTTCACTAGCCACCTTCCTCATCGGTGGCTTCACGACAGGTTTCCACACCGGCCTCATCTCCCTACCCCACCAAACCCACGAGTGCAGAAACCTCCGCTCAGCAGCCTCTGACGAACAGGCCATCGACCTACTGCTGCAGAACGAGGTGGAACGAGGCTTCGTCATAGGCCCCTTCACTCAGCCCCCCTTCAATATGTGGAGAGTTAGCCCTATTGGGCTTGTCAAGGGCAAGTTTTCCAATAAAAATCGTTTAGTGTACGACCTGTCTGCGCCTCGTTCTTCTCACATTCCCAGCTTAAACTCCTTGATTCCTTCCGAAGAGTTCTCCTTAAAATACTCCTCCGTGGACATGGCAATTCAGGCCATCCTTAAAGTAGGCACAGGTGCGTGGCTGGCCAAAGCGGACATATCCGACGCCTTTAAACTGTTGCCTATCCACCGTCCCTCTGGTGCTGGCACGGGATTAAGTGGAAGGATCAATATTACTTCGCCACGAAGTTGATGTTCGGCTCCAAAAGCAGCCCGTGGCTGTTCGACATATTCGCTCAGTCTCTCGAGTGGATTCTCCTGCACAAGGTCGGCTGTCAGCAAGTTATCCACTACCTAGATGACTTCTTGTTGATTGAACAGCCAGGCACACCTCCTAGGGATCTCGACAAATTAAAGACCGTCTTTGGGAACCTCAATGTTCCCATCGCTGAACATAAGGTGGACGGGCCCGCACATTCAGTCACCTTCCTCGGAGTGAATCTAGACACCAGCTCCATGAAGGCCAGCCTGCCCCTTGACAAACTAACCCGCATCAGGGCGGTGCTCCATGAGTTCACTCGGACCAAGGGATGTACAAGGAGACAGCTACAGTCGCTGTTGGGCATGCTCAACTATGCCATGCGCATTATTCCACAAGGCCGCTCCTTTGTCTCACGCCTGTTGGTCTACCTTTCTCAGGCACAAGACCCGGATCAAATCCTCTGCCTAGATACCGCAGCTTTAGCAGACCTAGCAATGTGGGACGAGTTCCTGTCCGCCTGGAATGGTATCTCTCTCTTCATCCCGTGCATCTCACCTCTCTCACCACAGGTAGTCACAGATGCCGCGGCCTCTACAGGGTTTGCAGCAATTTTTGGCCACCATTGGTTCGCCGGACCCTGGCCTTCTCAAATACTTAGGATCCCGGGGTTTAGTCAATCCTCATCACTCTTCGAGCTCTACCCCATGGTAGCAGCCGCCCAGCTCTGGGGCCCTACCTGGTCAGGACAAACGGTAGGCTTCACCACCGACAATCAGGCCACAGCCGAAATTGTCAATAAAGGCAGGTCTAAATCTCCCTCCGTGATGTCCTTCCTACGCAGGCTGGTGCAGCTGTCTCTACAGCACCAGTTTAACGTTGTCTGCATGTTTATCCCAGGGAAATATAACCTTGCAGCTGACGCCCTGTCCCGCTTTAATTTCCGGTCCTTCTTTCAACAGGTTCCCAGTGCAGATACCGCGTCAGCTCCTATCCCGCATTGGTCGCAGTTGACCCTGGACTAGAGCCGCATCTACTGGGAGCCACGCAGCTCATCAACCGTTCTCTATCGGACAATACTCTGAAAGCCTACCGGGTAGCCTGGAAGGCCTTCAATACATTTCTGGTTGCCCCCACAGTAGGCACCCCCACAGATGCTAGGCACATACTAGCCTTCACCTCGTACTGCCACAACCAACTGGCCTTGTCTTTTAACACCATCCGCTTATACTTAGCTGGCGTACAACACTTCCTCTCAATTCAGGATCCTACCAAACCCTCTATTTTTTCGTCCCACGCAGTCCGAGCCATCCTACGCGGCATCCAGAAGCAACAGCCGCCAGTGAAAGTGCTTCACTCGGTACATCCCTAACCCACAGGTAGAGATGTCTCGGGCATTCACTCAACTGGCCCAATAAAGATTAACCAGGAAACAATAAAACTCTCTTATCCCTACCTGAGTGTTTTGCCCCCTTATTTTGGTATACCGTACATTAGACCAGGGCACACTTTCAGGTCCATTTCATATAAGGTGTCTCATGATAAGTTTGTATTGTTCGGATACGTATCGGCCATAGGGCTCCAGCCATAAGTAGGAAGTCCAGTATGGTGGCCTGAATTTATGGGAGGAGCCCGGGGGGTATTTAACCAGCCCGTTCGCCTGTGGTAGTTGTCGGTTTCCGGTGCGCAATACCCTCCCTCCCATCCCCTTTTTTAGGGCATTTATCAAAAACATTTCTCTTCAATCACATTCATTCTAATTACTGGGTATGCCCCCTTATTTTGGTATACCGTCCATTAGACCAGGGCACACTTTCAGGTCCATTTCATATAAGGTGTCTCATGATAAGTTTGTATTGTTCGGATACGTATCGGCCATAGGGCTCCAGCCATAAATATATATATATATATATATATATATATATATATATATATTCACACACACACACACACACACACACACACATATATATTATATACATGTGTATGCTCGTCCAAAAGTATGGCTTTCTTTACTTTGCTGCTATGGGCTCTAGCCCGAGATCTTTTGTAGACCTAGCAACGCCCCTGGTGGAGGCCCTCCATGGTTTCTTGCACCAGGGCCCTGAAGATTATAGTTACATATCTGTCACATACAGCACATACAAGCACGTGGGCTGGATATGAGAGGTGGATCAGCAGGATGAGTGTGCCAGGACAGGTAGATGTGTCTCATCCCTGTTTCCTTTCACCACTCTACATATCATGCATATTATAGATGAGAAGAGGGTACAGCGGTGGAGCAGATGTGCAGGAGGGTACAGTGTGGGGAAAATGAGCAGAGAGGGACACTGGTGGAAGAGATGAGAAGGGGGTTCAGCAGTGGGACAGATGACCAGGGGGGTACAGTGATGGGCCAGATGAGCAGGGGGGGCATAGTGATGGGCCATATGAGCAGGGGAGTTCAATGTTGGGGCAGAAAAGAAGGGGGGTAGAGCAGTGAGGCAGATGTGAAAGGAGGTGTATTGGTGGGGCAGATTAGCAGAAGTTTACAGTGGTGGGGCAGGAGAGCAGGGGGTACAGAATGGGGCAGAAGAGTAGGGGGTACAGAGGTGAGACAGATGTGCAGGGGGTACATTGGTGGGGCAGATGAGAAAGCAGGTTACAGTAGTGCAGCATATGAGCAGATGGGTTCAGTGTTAGGACATATGAGAAGGTGATTCATTAGTGAGACAGTAGAGCATGGTGATATGTCGGTGGAGCAGATGTGCAGGGAGGTACAGTGGTGGGGCAGATGAGAAAAGGGGTACATTGATGGGACAGATGAGCAGGGGGGTTACAGTGGTGGGACAGAAGATCAAGGGGGTACAGTGGTGGGGCAGATGTGCAGGAGGTACAGTGTTGGGGGGGGGTGAGAAGGGGCACAGCGGTGGGACAGAAAAGCAGGGGGTACAGTGATGGGCCAGATTAGCAGGGGGTTACAGTGATGGGGCAGATTAGCAGGGGGTTACAGTGGTGGGACACATGAGCAGGGGGTTACAGTGGTGGGAACGATGAGCAGGTGGGTTCAGTGTTGGGGCATAGGAGAAAGGAGGTACATTGGTGGGACAGAAGAGCAGGGGGTTACAGTGGTGGGACAGATGAGAAGGGGGATTTACAGTGGTGGGGCAGATGAGCAGATAAGTTCAGTGTTAGGACAGAAATCAGAAGATGGTTCAGTGGTGGGGCAGGTGTGCATGGAGGTACAGTGGTGGGGTAGATGAGAAAGGGAGAACATTGGCGGGGCAGATGAGCAGGGGGTTACAGTGGTGGGACAGAAGAGCAGGGTGGTACGGTGGTGGGGCAGATGTACAGGGGGTTACAGTGGTGGGACAGAAGAGCAGGGTGGTACGGTGGTGGGACAGAAGAGCAGGGTGGTACGGTGGTGGGACAGAAGAGCAGGGTGGTACGGTGGTGGGGCAGATGTACAGGGGGTTACAGTGGTGGGGCAGATGAGCAGGGGGGACAGTGATGTGAGGTGTGAAGGTGCAGGAATTGGGGCTGATCTGAGGCGTGAGAGTGCAGGATGTTAATTTCTCCCTACAAAAGTAGTTTACAGCATTTACATTATTAAAAAAATATTTTCTCTGATTGAGTGTGTGAAGTTGACATTTGTTTTGTTATAAAATCGTCGTGCTCAATTTCTTTGAAAATATTTTTCAGCACACTTTGATCAAAAGGTTGCCTACCCCTGCCTTAGAGAGCAGTATAGAAGATTACTTCTTGCTACTAACTTGCAGTAATAGGCTTAGGTGTCATAATCTGATTTGTTACTAGCTAATGATCATCTAGTGTAACATGCAACATTGTTGTTTCATAACATGGCTGGATAGCAAGAACTTGTGTAGGTACAGTTTGCCTTAGGCCCCTTTCACACGGATGTTTTTCCTGCATTTTTATCTTGCAAGAAAAATGCAAGAAAAATGTTTCCCTTTAAAGACTATGGGACTTTTCACACCACTGTGCTGTGGGTGCAGGGTGTTTAGAAAAGTCCTGCCTCATCTTCAGTTTGAAAACCGCACCAAAATCGCAGTGTCCCATTGAAATTAATGGAAAACATGGCTAAATCATGGTAAAGATGGAATAAAACATAGCGCGATTTGCATTTTTTGAGTCACATGTCCATTTTTCACAGGCAAAGGCAATCAAAAAGCACACCAGAAACAAATAGGAAAGCATCTAAAACACAGCAATATCATGGTAAAAACGCATATGCATTTTTACCAAAATTCTGCTACAGAGCAATGTGAAAGGGCTCTTAGGATGCATAGATGGAACATGTAGTAACTTGAATCTACCCAAGGTTGGAGCAGAAGACATATTTGTAAAGTTTCTCTATTTCAGTGGGAAATCCATGATTTTATGAGTCTAATAGGGATAATGCTAAATAAAGCGGTTACGGGTTTGTCCAAATATAACAATTGGTTATTGATTTCTAATAAGGCCAGTGTCTTTGTTTTGTACTCCATCTCTGCCTCCATCTTGGCTTTCTCGCTGGGGGTCTTTTACTCTTCTGTTTTAGCCTGTTTTATGAAAACCTAACTAGGGAGGTGCAATGGAAGAAGATTATCAGTAATCATGAGCATGTTCTATGTCTCCAGGACCAGTGGTTCTCAACCAGTGGTGGCTCATCCATTAGGAGCGCATGGGCACTGCCTCCTATCCATGTGTCCGGCCCTCTAATCTACATTCAGGGCACCAAATGCATGGATTCCAATGTATCTATCACTCTCAGTGCCATCATGGAGTCCCCATGGGCTCAATGACCAGCTGCTTTGGGGAAAGTGTAGGAGCTCCCCATGCAGCTGGGGCCCCTGGGCAGTGCCCAGGTGTGCCCACTCATTAAGACAGCCCTGCCCATTTCCTGTCACAGAGCTGCCCGTAACCTAGATGGGGTAAGTGCTGGATGACTGACCATGTGACCCGCCCGAGTGGGGGCGGGGGGGGGGGGGCTTGGTTATTTGCCACCCCCTCAAAAAGAAGGAAACACCAGCCGCCACTGTTCTCAACCTAACTGGGACCATTGGAAAAATTCTTCCAAAGCTTCCTGTGCCCCCAAAAGTTAAAAAAATAATACTCACACAATTGTAGCATACCCTCCCACCTATAATGTTACTAAAATATATTAATTTGTTATATTTCTTGCATGTCTTTGGTCAGCTCTGGGCACATTTGTGTCAATCCAACAGCATAACTGAAGCTGTAGGGATGGATAGTCCCCTGTAGTCACAAGACTCCTTGTAGATCTAGTAGCAAACAACAAGTTTCTCTCTCTCTTGCTCTTCCTGCATGCTGTAAAATGATATGATGTACAATAAATAATGACAAGATAATGTGGATAATCTCTAGACAAGGCAAACTGCATCCTTCATCAAACAACATATAATGGTTCAGTTTACAGAATTATAATCTCATTTCATGGCTGGTAACAAATGAAGAGGGATTTATATGGAAAAAAGCAAATGAGCAAAAAAGGGGGGGAGGATTTAAATCCTCTGGTGCAGGTTAGAAAATAGTTATGTTTCTTAGAACAAATTTCCTTGAGTAAGTTATAAAATGAAAGAATTATTAAGCCATTCATCAGTTTTCATGCTTGATTTAGAAAATAAATAATATACATAGGCATGCGCACAGGGTGTGACGGATGTGCCTGGGCGCACAGGGTGTGCTGGATGTGCCTGGCCACACCCTAATCACCCCATGCTGTGCTGCTTCCCATCTCCCCCATGCCGTGCTGCCAGCTTCCCTCCTCTCCTCTCAGGAGTGGGAAAGGGGCTGCTGAATTGTTCATTAACCTCCCTGCGGTATGATTAATTCTGGTTTTAGGTGCTGAAAGCGGTACAATTATTTTGCATGGAAATTTGGCATGTTATATTGTAGGCCTGCAATTCTTAGGAATAACTCTCTTATATCTGTTCAAACCAGAGTCTAGCAGACATCCCGGGTATGATAAAATGTATAATATAATAAATAATGATAATAAATAATAATACAAATTATTCAATAATGTAGTCAAATCCAAAAACACAGAAATTTGCTCATTTGCAGAATTGTCGCTGTCATTAGATTTAGTGTTTGATGATGAATTTCCCCACAAATCGCTATCGCTCAATTCTGCAAGTGATTCTAATTTATTATCACTGTTTTCTAGTTGGTCTAAAATCACTTTTGACATAAAGGGACAGTTTTTGGTTGCTATGCACAATCTCCAAATTCCAGGCAGAAAAAACAGTATTTATAATATAAAAGTGCATGCAGGGCACTGCACAGACCACTAGGGACAAAGGAGGTGTGTATTTTTTTTTATACAGTACCGTAATCTGTAAGATTACAGTTCTGTATGTGTATTGTGTGTTTTTACTTTTTTTGAATTTGGCGCCGATCTCCGCTCTGATGCGTCGTAACGTTGCAGGGAACGGAGCTCAGCGGCACTAGGCACTGTGTGAATTGAGCGGAGGACAGCTCGCACACACAGCGGGGAGGACATCGCTGGATCCAGGGGACAAGATAAGTAACCTCTCCCTGTATCCTCCCTGTATCCAGCGATGCGATCCCGAGTCTGGCTCGGGGTTACCTCCCGTGGTACTGAAATCCCAGCCCGAGCCAGACTCGGGATCACCACTAGGGAGGTTAACCACCCTTCCTTTTCTGAATGAGCACAGTGAGTGATCTGAACCGATCGCTCTCGTCTTCATTCTTAACCGAAGGATGGTAAACTACAGTATGTTTACAGCAGGCTGCAGAGAACGGGACTGAGTAATCTCTGTCCTCAGTTTCTTTCTCTGTCCCAAAAGTGAGACATCTGTTTTTTTTTTTAGACCCTTGATATTTCACCAAAGCCCCATAATGGGGCTCCTAAAAAAAATAGTAAAAAAAATTAATAAAGAATAAGATTGTAAATTTTTTAAAAAAAATACTGACACCAATCTTTGCTCTACTGACACCGCCCACTGCTCTGCTGATATACAGGCATGTGTGTTTGTGTTCTGGGGTGCTCAGACTAATGCAATTGGCAGTGCACGGCAATGATAATATATTTTTTTGCATTTAAAAATTGTGTTTAAAACCCCACACCAGGCTCAATCCCCAGTCCCCAAACGATCCCTCAGGGGGTGAGTCTATGACAAGCTACACTCCTAGCATGTTTTCAGCCTTTTGACATTGGTTATCATTGAACCTGGAAGACCAAAGCTGGCCATAAACTAGTAGAATTTTAGTTGAAACTTTTCATTTTGAGAACGTTCATTTTATTTTACAATCATTGGTCGGGTCAAATTGACGTTTGTTTTCAGCTACAGTGATAAAAATGTTCAAAGGTGCAGGATGGAAAGTTTTTCTTGAATGAATACGGGTGGGGGGGGGGTGTACCTGAAGGGCAGTTTTGAAATGTGGTCACCCTAGTTCCTGATCATGTGACCACTGTGATTGGCATGAGATCACATGGTTGGAAACCATTCGGAGCGTGCTCTCATAGCACAACAATGGAGCCCCATAGACACAAATGTGTTAAAAATCCACCAATCATGCTGCCACAAGTGATGCCTGCAGGGACAGGTTAAAAAAAAAAAAGCAAACACTGAAATGTGTTTTAACAATACATTGCAGCACACAGCAATCACACTGCACACCAGTGCAAACACATTATGTGTACAATGATGCAATCTGTGGTTACAATTATTATTATTATTCAGGATTTATATAGCGCCAACAGTTTGTGCAGTGCTTTACAGCATGGGGGCAGACAGTACAGTTACAATACAATTCAGTACATTGGCGATCAGAGGGCCCTGCTCGTTAGAGCTTACAATCTATAAATGAGCCCTGGCAGATGTTTTATCCCTTCCATTGATTTGGCTATAGATGTCATTTAGAAGGATCTGTTACATGGCTTTTGGTCTCCAGGTAGGCCTGGTTCACACCTATGCATTTTCTTGGTGCTTTTTTTGCAGAAAGGCACTGCAGTTCATTTAACATGGCTTCCTATGGGACACGTTCACATCTATGATTTTTTTCAGCAGCTGCATTTTTGGAAAGAATGTAAAAATAAACAATCAGCGCACACTATAATCGAATATACATACAAACAAATTGCAAGCTGAACACCACAAGGCAAATCACAAATCCTTAGAAATAAATATGAAACAAACAAAAAAGTGCAGCGCAATAAATATGTATTCAATTCATTGGTGGGGAATTTACCACTAAGACAATATAACACAAAATTGTGGTGTGCAGCGGGTGTCTATCTACAGTACTATCCAGCTTCTCATCAGCCTATGAACTGTATGAATTGTACTTATTGTGCGACAAGTTTTCTGCACTGGGTGTTTATCCATAGCGTCTTCTGGCATCTCATCAGTTTATGAACTTTATGAATTGAATGAATTTTATTTATTGCGCTGCACTTTTCTGTTTGTTTTGTGTTTTTGGAAAGAGCCAGGGACTTGTTTTAGCCCCTGTTCACATTGACTGTGGCTTTGAAATCGTGTGAAATCGTGTGACTTCATCTGAAATGGCCCAATTTCAAAGCTGCATGTCAGTGCGACTTCGGGTGCAACTTGAAAGACATCTGCTCTGATTCATGTACAGATGTCTATGCGAGTCGCACCCGAAATCGCCAAGGAACTACTTTTTTCAAACCGATGCATTGCACCGATTTGAACAGTGCGATTTCCGGGCTGCAATAGACTTCAATGGAGAAGTTGCAGAAAGGTATTTAGTGCATTTTTGCTGGCATTTTGCCACGATTTTACCACAATTTGCATTTTGTGTTTTTTAATCCACCCAACAAAAAATTGGCCAAAAAGAAAGCATAAAAAATGAAAAACGCATCAAAAAAATGTGTCAAAAATGCACTGCAAAAATCATTGTAGAAATGGATCAAAAGCAAGCTGTATAGGTGTGAACCGAGCCGTATTATACCATCACAAGACATCTGCAATCCCCAGCCACAGCTATAGGGATGCGGGGATACCGCACTGTGTGTCATGGCTATAGGGATGCGGGGATACCGCACTTTGTGTCACGGCTATAGGGATGCGGGGATACCGCACTGTGTGTCACGGCTATAGGGATGCGGGGATACCGCACTGTGTGTCACGGCTATAGGGATGCGGGGATACCGCACTGTGTGTCACGGCTATAGGGATGCGGGGATAACGCACTGTGTGTCACGGCTATAGGGATGCAGTCTTGTGTGTGTCACAGCCCCGGTGGAGAGGGCAATATCTATAGAACAGTTGTTATTCTTTTATACCACGCCCCCTTTTCCCAGTCTCAATTGTATTCTATCCTGGGAAACGGTTGCTGTGACAACACCGCCCTCCTATGGCGAGTGACAGAGAAATGCACCAATGGAAGTTAGAATATTAGTTTTCCGTGATTGGTTAGGAGGGATTCCAGGAGAGAACGTCTGACAAGCTATAGGCTCTGCCGCTTGCCCATTAAAGTGGGCGGGCGGTGTTGTCTCGGCAACTGTGTCCAGGGCAACGAACGCAACCTGTGCCCGGAGGTGTGACGGGTGTGTGAGCCCGGGAGAGGGACACCCGAGATGCTGAGTGACTGGCCCGGGATACCAGAGCAGGTGAGGCGGCTTCCGGAAACTTCCCACAGGCGACCTGTGGCTTCTCTGTGCCTCCTCCAGCCGTGGCCGGGGGTGTGCGGTGCAGCTGGCAGCAGTGCGGTGTGCAATGCATAGGCGGGGTGTGTAGCGCTGACATAGGAGTGGAGGAGTATGGTGCTCAGCTGTAGAGTTTATGGCACTTCCCCGAGCACTGACCGCCATTAATACACCTACCGCGGGGGAGGAGTGCAATATGGGTGCTAAGGGGGCGCTGATTGGGCGAAAAGTAGGCGTTACTGGGGCGCAAGGTGACGCTAAGGAAGTCCAGTGAAGTCACAATGGAACAGATGTCAATGGCAACCAATCAGCTTCCATCTCTAATTTTCAAACCGAGCAGAGCTGACTACCAAAAAGAAATAAAAGCATATTGACTGTTTATTGTAGAAGAGACACATAGAGAGGGGCTCATTTACTAAAACCTGGAGAGAGCAAAATCTGGTGCAGCTGTGCATGGTAGCCAATCAGCTTCCAGATTTTTTTTTTTTGGCAAATCTTAATTGAACAAGCTGATTGGCTACCATGCACAGCTGCACCAGATTTTTCTCTCTCCGGTTATAGTAAATCAACCCTTTGTCTCTTTTGTACTCTGCAAGTTGAGATGCTCTAGCACTTAGTAAATGAGGAGGAGCTCTCTTGACTTCCATCATCCAATCATGTGTAGTCAACAAATGCTGTTTTTTTCTTCTTCTTCTTCCTTGCACGTGATTGGATATTCTTTGCAAAGTGAAGCTTCATTTCATTTACTAAGCTCTGGAGCCACTGCACTTGAAAAATGCAAATTTATTATCCTTTAGTAAATCTACTCCATGACCGTCTGCAATAAAATCCACCTACCTGCCTGCTCACAATCCCCTGTAGAAGGTAC
The DNA here is from genome assembly GCF_037356315.1 of Lithobates pipiens. Lineage (NCBI taxonomy): Eukaryota > Metazoa > Chordata > Amphibia > Anura > Ranidae > Lithobates > Lithobates pipiens. The sequence continues at coordinate 69,653,736 of NW_027507791.1, read as the reverse complement.
ACTGTGCTGGGTGCGTTTACGTCAGTACTGTGCTGGAATGAAAGACTTGCATGGGAGTGATCATCATCCCACACCGGCCAATCAGGACATCCGAGGACCAGTACCCAGAAGATGCCATAGAGAAGATGCCAACACAACCATACAGATGTTGGATCATTGGTGAGTATTTGTGGCTTTAGTTCTTAATTTGTTCTCATTTGCTTTGGTCTCTGGAGAGCGATCTGAGTGTGGATGTTTTGACAGGCAGTGAGGAAACGTTGTATCATCTTCTCACCACTGGCTATTTTGTTTTTTATTTAACTCAAAGAAGTCATTTTATTGAAAGAATTAACAAATACAAATCAGATATTCACTCCAGAGAAGATACAACATACATAAAGGTATCACAATACCATATCCCTGCGATGTCCCTACCGTACTCATTCAACTACGCAGTCAGTTTTTGGTACCAGTATATATGGTACATGCCCAGCTTGTGTTATATTCATAATTATACCACACATGAAACTTCATTCACAAAATTCTGTCTAAAATTAAATCGACAGGTGATAATCCAGGTGTGTCCAGCCAGGGAAACCACACCGCTTGGAATTTGAAGAGAAGAAATCTGGACAGCCGCACTCCAATATGAACGCCTTTATTGTGAGAAATATCAAAAGTTCATGACAGCAGCAGGGTACAGGATAAGTACTGATGCGTTTCACACTCTCAATAGTGCTTAATCATAACGTACTGGAGGGCACAAATGGATAGAACATTTGTTATTCTTATATACCTCGCCCCCTTTTCCAATTCTCCCATTCATCATAGCTATGATTAAGCACTATTGAGAGTGTGAAACGCGTCAGTTATTTATCCTGTACCCTTCTGCTGTCATGAACTTTTGATATTTTTAACAATAAAGACATTCATATTGGAGTGCGGCTGTCCTTCATTATCACATGTTGAGCCTGCACCTGCTACTTCCACCTTGAGGAGGGTGTTACCTTCAAGACACCTACCTGCAGCGGTAAAAATCTTTCTTACCACTTGGAATTTGTTTGGGTATCCCCTATGCTGGAAGATATATTTTTCTAGATGTAATGTATCTCTCATTGTGGCCACCCACTCTTTCCACGAGGGAGAATCAGCTGCCTTCCAGTGTCAGAGAATTTGTTTCCTGGCCTGGAACAAAGTCCAGACCAATGCCTGTTTGGTAACATCCTCCACTGGAAGATCATCCAAGACACCCAGGAGACATGGTTTAGGGTCTCCTCTAATGGTGACTTGAAATACCCTATTTAGGGTATCCAGGAATTTCCCCCAGTAGAGATGTAATTTGGGGCATCTCCATAATACGTGGATGAGGTCACCACGGTCCTTAGAGCATCTGGAGCAGATAGGGTCCTCTCTTACCCCCATTTTGTGTATTTTCTGTAGAGATGATATACAATGTAACTTTTCAGCAGTTCCTCGTTTTGTCATGCCAGCAGAAGAATTTGGATTTATATTTAGAAGGCAGTTAACCAGCTCTGGTCATCCCATCACACATACTAAGATTCGATACGGTATAAAGAGACAGGGTTTAGAGCAGTGATGGTGAACCTTGGCACCCCAGATGTTTTGGAACTACATTTCCCATGATGCTCATGCACTCTGCAGTGTAGCTGAGCATCATGGGAAATGTAGTTCCAAAACATCTGGGGTGCCAAGGTTCGCCATCACTGGTTTAGAGTCTCGTCTAATGGTGACTCGAAATACCCTATTTAGGGTATACAGGACTTTCCCCCAGTAGAGTTGTAATTTGGGGCATATCCATAATACGTGGATGAGGTCACCATGGTCCGTAGAGCATCTGGAGCAGATAGGGTCTTCTCTTACCCCCATTTTGAAGAGTCTTGCTGGGGTAAAATGAGTCCTAAAAAGGATGTACAACTGTGACAATCTTTTGTACAGCCTGTAGAGCCTCCTCCCATTGTTCCTCCTCAAATTCCCCCACATCACGTTCCCATCTGGCCTCAGTCCTCCAAGGGAAATCCTTCAAGAAGATGAGCAGTAACATATAATAGGATCGTTATATGAAGCCCTTATAGACTTCAACCTCAGACATATAATTAAAAATGGGTGTCGGAGACTGTACCCAGGGTTCAGAGCCGGTCTGCACATTAACAGCGCCCTGGAGCTGAATATAATAAATGTACATATTCTGTGGAATTTAGCCTGTGGAGTGGAAAAGGAGCACAATTTGCCATTTTCAAGATATGGGAAAAGAGCGTAATCACCACTGGCTTTAATTCCTCGATGACTGCACTAGCATACCACAACCACATGGATTGCACACAGTTGCAGGGCACTTGCTGAGCAGCTCAATTCATTTAAATGGGTTGCATTCAGTGTGCTCTACAAAAGCTAAAGGGGAGCAGTTGGGGGGAGGTAAAAATGCAGATCAACCATGGGGTTTTACTAAACCCTTAAATCCTTGTGTGAATGAGCCCTAATAGAAAAAGCTGAGGATAAAAGCTGATTGTTTGTTTGCCATGCACAGCTGCTCCAGATTCTGTCTTCTCTCTAGGCTTGATAAATTCCCTACAAAGTGGCCACCAACATGGGTGCAGAGTATGCGTTAATAGTGTGGAAAGTAGGCACTAACAAAGCACAAAGTGAGCAATAATGAGGTACAAGGTAAGTGCTAACTAAGCGCAAAGTGGGCGCTGATGAAGGGCATGGTGGGCACTAATGGAACTCAAGGTGGGTGCTAATCGAGGGCTAGGTGGATGCTAATGAGGGTCAAAGTGGGTGCGAAAAAGTTGCAAAGGGCACCGATGGGTTGCATAGTTGGCACAAAAGAAGATGTAAGGTAGATTTTTTTTTTTAACACGGGAAGAGGGGAACTTAAAATAATCATCATAAATAACGAAAATTCCACTTTAGTGATGGATTCCTTAAAGTCATGACATTTTATTTTCTGTAGAGATGATATACAATGTAACTTTTCAGCAGTTCCCCGTTCTGCTTTTGTCATGCCAGCAGAAGAAGTTGGATTTATATTTAGAAGGCCGTTAACCAGCTCTGGTCATCCCATCACACATACTAAGATTTGATACGGTATAAAGAGAGATTTTCCAATCATATGCTGCTTTTATGTGAACAGTGGAAGCCTGTTGAAGAGGATGGCACAGAGAAGCCCGGGCCAATCAGCCGCTATCAAAGGATCTGCAGAGAAAGAGGAACAGGATTTCAGCGGGTTTCTGGAAAGCTCCAAAAGCACAGGCGGTCCCTTAGATATTTCCCCCCCCCCCCACAAAATCCCCATTGGGATTGAAGGGAAAAAAAACTGATGTTCAGGTGGTGGCAGGACCATCTCCTGAACACCCGCTAATTGTTGATATGCAACTCTCTGAAAAGCAATCCAGTGCTGTGCACATCTCCAGGAGCTCTTCTCCCCTCTCTCCTGTCTCACAGGCTAGGCTGAGAGTAGCGGGAGTCACACAAGTGCCCCCATAGCCAGCGGCTTACTATGGGGCACTCAGCAGGAGGGAGAAGCCAGGAGCGTTGGTGAGGGACCCGAGAAGAAGAGAATTGGGTCCGCTCTGTGTAAAACCACATGTTTCTTATTTTAATGAGAGATAATTACTTTAAAGCGGAGTTCCACCCAAAAGGGAAAGCTCCGCTTGTCTGCCTCCCCCCCCGCTTCCACATTTGGAACCTTTTGGGGGGGGGGGGTGCGGGTACCTGGTTTTGACGCTCCCACTTCTGGCTGAGTTTGCTGCAGTGAAGTGAGTTGGAAGTTCGGCCCCCTCTTTCCTAGTATTTGTAACTGCTGACTTTTTATTTTTGGAGGGGGGGGGGGGGCGGAACTCCTCTTTAAGGCTGTAATGAAGCTGGTGAATTCTAACAGCATGCAAACAGGTGGCTGTTTTTAACAAATATTTAAGACCAAATGCGGCATCACAACCATCCGTTCCCAGAAAACAATCAGCCACACTGCTAATGTAAAACTTATATTATTTATTAAATAGAATATGAGGCAACATAACATCGTAACCCCTAAAGACCATTGAAAATTCCTTATGATTCACACAGAAGTCCATTCAAAATGTAGATATCAGTTGAAGTTGGTGTATAAATCAACAAGCGCATAAAAAGAGAATTTTTATTGTGGTTGTGATAACATGTAAATTGATTGATTTTGTAAACTCCAAATGGTGCTTTGCAAGGGCACCTACCTAGGAAGAACCTGGGTGCTTTAAAGCAGGGGTCTCCCGGGCCTGTTGATGACCGGGCCGCACAGCGGGGGGTGAACGGCGACTGCAGTCTGCACAATACTATCACAGATTGCGGTCGCCGCTCACCAGATGCTGTGCGGCCGTGTCCTCTTTAGGCTCCTCCGCCTTCCCCACCCAACAATGTCATCCTATCAGCAATGCAGGGGGTGGGAGGAGCTTCAAATCGGAATGGAGAGCTCCTCCCTCCCCCTTGCCCTGCTGATAGAATCAGGGCTCGAAACTAGGTGGGGGGGGGCTGCTGCACCTTGAAATTCCCAGAACGGAGTGCAGGTGTTTCCCTGGCCATGCCCGTCCAGCACCAACCTCACCAACACTCCTGCTCCTCCCTCTTAGCCACCAGTGGCTGACCTTCCCATGGTACCACCACTTCCTTCTCCTGGTAGAGCCGGGCCCCTGCGGTGTCACCAAGAACCGGTCACCCTTCTTCTTCGCTGCCAGATATGTTAGATCAGTCTGAAGTAGGCCACCATCATGTTTAGGCAGTGCGACCTCTACTTATGTGAGCTGTGCCGCCAAAACTGACATTATTCCCGGAGACCACTGGCTAAACACCATTTGCTACCACCTGCCCAGGGCTAGGTGACCAGAGACACAGCTCCCTTAAGATTTCCACCTGTACTGACCATGAGCAATAACAACTACAGCATGTACTGTACTGTGTCCAGTACAATACTCCCATGATTAGTCACAGCAGAAGCGGATCAGGGGGTGTCGGCCAATGGATGACCGCTGGCACCTGCTAATCTGTAAGGAGATAGCCTATGTAAATCAGGCAGAGCTCTGCCCTGTCAGCAGGGATGTGGGGTGGATTTTGTTTTCCTGCAGAGCAGGGAATAAAATCCAGCACATTCCTTAGTAAAAGCACCACATAGTAAAAACAGAAACACTGGTAAGGCACACACTTAACCCATTCATCACCCTAGAAGTTTAACCCCTTCCCAGCTAGTGTCATTAGCGCAGTAAATGTGGTAAAGCTTCTTGTTGTAAAGAATATCAAATCAGGTGCAAGGAAAGTAATAAAAAAATGATTGGATGATGGACATCAGCAGAGCTTTACCACATTTACTAAGCACTTGGAAAAATGAGTGCAATTGCACTTGTAAAGTGCATAGTCTCCCACACTCCAAAGACATGCTGGTAGGTTAATTGGCTCCTGTCTAAATTGGCCCTAGTATCTATATGTATGAATATGAGTTAGGGACTAGATTGTAAGCTCCTTGAGGGCAAGGACTAATAGGAATGTTATATGTGTGTGTGTGTGTGTGTGTGTGTGTGTGTGTGTGTGTGTGTGTGTGTGTATGTGTGTGTGTGTGTGTGTGTGTGTGTGTGTGACACTGCATAAATTGTCAGTGGTATGTAAGTACCTATAATAAATAAGTACATTTGCGTTTAGTAACTCTACCCCATTATGTACGGCTGTCGGTTACATTCTGGTAAAGATAAACCAAGCTCTTTATCACACACAGTTTTTGAATGTGTTGGCAATTCCCAGTATAACTAAGGCTCCATTCACACTTGATTTGGAATCGTGGAGGAGATGATCTGATTCCGAATCGTGTGGCAATTGCCACAATACAAGTGTTTGGGTGCCATTCATTCTAAAATGCACCCCAAATGCGGTGCAATTTTGCTGTGATTGTCATGAGGAAATTGTGGAAAAACACCTCTTTAAAAATCACGTGAAGTTTGTCACCCAAAAAGGAGCTGGAGCTTCTTTTTCTCGAGTGACAAACACATATAGGGGAAGCCCATTGAAGCGAATAGGTTGCTCCATGTGTGACATGCAGAATTTAGTGAAAATCGCCCACACAAAACCGCAAGCTGGCACGCAAGTTCCTGCTGTGTATAGAGTGAATAGGGTCTAAACATCTCCTTTCATAAAGAACCCTTTAGCAAACGTGCAAAGAAGATCGCTGTGGGCTCCCATACATGGCGGTGCAAATGAAGACAGATCTCTGTATAACTGCCCACCACTTTGGCCAGACTTAGGGCCATGCCATATGGGAGCTTTTATCAATGAGGATAACTCACCAGCAATAGGATCTCTAGGTTACCACTTACCTGTTTTAACGGCTCCCTTACTATTTGGAACCTTGAGATGTTCATCCCTCCTGAGCGAGGTACCTTTTAACTGTGTTCCAGGCCAGTAAGGGAGCGATTCCAAAAACGCTCTTTTTTTGAGGCACAGATTGGCACAAACGCGGCACAAACAAATGGTATCATTTTAATCAGGTTTTACAAAAATGGGGTGCCAACTTCACACAGCTGCAGATTCCCTGTGGCATCCACCTTAGTTTCCAGCCGTCAGTTCTGTTTTTGTATGTAGTATGTAGATGTGACAAAACAAGGCAAAATAAAAGAAACAATTAAAAGATACATTTCTAAATCTTATGTGTCAATGCTGGGCAAAGTCACTCTGTATCCATTCGGTGAAATCATTCCCTATGTGGCCATTGTACAGCAAAACCTTCTCATGGTAACAGAATTTGATGACACCTTTTTGACCAAAAAAATGAAAGCATGATCTAGAACAGGGGTCTCCAAACTTTCTAAACAAAGGGCCAGTATACTGTTATTTGGGGGGCCGTAGTGTAGCCAGTGGGAGTAGAAAATATCCTGGCATCAATGGGAGTAAACAGTGCCCCATCTTTAGTATTAGAGAGAGAAATGGTGCCCCATCATTGGTGTCAGTGAGAAGAATATTGCCCCATCAGTGTCAGTGGGAGGAATAGTGCCCCATCATTGGTGTCAGTGGGAGGAATAGTGCCCCATCATTGGTGTCAGTGGGAAGAATAGTGCCCCATCATTGGTGTTAGTGGGAAGAATAGTGCCCCATCAGTGTCAGTGGGGGGAATAGTGCCCCGTCAGTGTCAGTGGGAGGAATAGTGCCCCATCATTGGTGTTAGTGGGAGGAATAGTGCCCCATCATTGGTGTTAGTGGGAGGAATAGTGCCCCATCATTGGTGTTAGTGGGAAGAATAGTGCCCCATCAGTGTCAGTGGGAGGAATATTGCCCCATCATTGGTGTCAGTGGGAGGAATAGTGCCCCATCATTGGTGTCAGTGGGAAGAATAGTGCCCCATTCTTGTCAGTGGGAGGAATAGTGCCCCATCATTGGTGTCAGTGGGAAGAATAGTGCCCCATCAGTGTCAGTGGGAGGAATAGTGCCCCATCATTGGTGTCAGTGGGAAGAATAGTGCCCCATCAGTGTCAGTGGGAGGAAAAGTGCCCCAAGGGCCAGCTAAGGGCCACAGTTTGGAGACCCCTGGTATAGAACATGGTGTAAAAAAAGAAGGAATCCTGTAAAAACATTTGATTGACATTATTATTCTACTGGATTTATGCAGCACCAACACCCAACTTCGATGTAATGTAACTGAATGGAATTTAGTTTGATAAAGCATTATTACATCAGTGTTGCATCTTAGCACCACTTATCTCCTGCAGCCTTTTACAGCTACTTCCTTTGTACATGTACTCCAGAGATGGCTACATGGAATTTCTTGGGGCGGATTTCCTAATGGAGACAATATTGGATCATGGCTATGCATTGAGTGTTGAAATGGCCACTTGTAGTCTCCATTGGGGGGAATGACAGGATGACAACACACAAACTGGCAGACAGTAATAGTTGTCCCCTGTAGCAGTACCTTCATGAACAAGTGCCTTTATTTACAGCTCACATGGTATTGATTTAATGAACATTGTTGTATCAAAAATAATGATTTTAAAGCTTATATGAGATTTTAGTTGGACCCTAAATGTATGTTCTAGTGAACTTTAAGGCTGGTTTCGCACTAGTGCCAATTGGATGCACATTTCTCTACATCGAATTCGCATGGCAGGAGATTGTGACTGGGGCTGGTTTACATATTTTTGTTGCGCCTGCGGAGCGGATTTCATAGGAGTCCTGTGTATCTTTGGCTCAGTTTCAGAGCCAAATTCAGGCAAAAATTTGCCTCAGATTCGTCCCTGAAATGAAGAACAGGGACGCACCGGTCCCCTGCTTCAAACCACATTGGGCAGCAGTGTGAACTCAGCCTAAATAATTCCTTTGGCCTAAGCTGGCCCAAGCTACCCATTTCCTTCACTAACACATGCAGTGGCTGTTTGCTCTGTATGAATGCTATGTATCCTCAGCTACATACAATATACAGCATTGTGTTGCAGTAGGTATGTCTGTATGAATGAGGCAAATGAAGGAGAAGCTCCACTTATTTGCGCCCTCCGCTGCCACATTTCGCACCTTTCGGGGGGGGGGGGGGGGGTTGGGGGGAGCAGGTACCTTTTTTTTTTTTTTTTTTTTTTTGACAGGTACCCGCTCCAACTTCCGGCTGACATTGCCGCAGTGAATTAATCTGGAAGTTCTGCCCCCCACCTCCTTCCTCTGCCGCCAGGTCATTTACAAAACACAGCGCACTTTGCGCATGCGCAGTAGGAAACCAGCTGTGAAGCCACAAGGCTTCGCTGCCAGTTCCCCTTACCCGAGATGGTGGCGGCAGCACCCAAGAGCCAATTAAACATCGCCTCAAGTGAAGACACCAATGGATTTGTGGACAGGTAAGTGTCCTAATAATAAAAGTCTACAGCTATAGTATTTGTAGCTGCTGACCTTTAATTTTTTTATAAAGGAGCCTGGAGCTCTGCTTTAGGAGCCAGGTGGAAAATTGTCAGTAAGCAGCACTTGCATCCAATCAAATGCACCCACTGTTCAGGTATTTTTACAGGCTGTCAGAATACAATAGCCAGCAGGGGGGAGATTCCTTTATCTATGCTGTTTAGTGTAGATGGAAGTATCTACTGATTTCTCTCATTCTGCCCACTAAATCGAAGCGTGTATGGCTACCCTAAGACCCCTTTCACACCAGGGCGTTTTGCAGGCGCTATAGCGTTAGAAATAGCGCCTGCAAAACGCCCTAAAGAAGCTGCACCATTGTGTGTAGTGTGAAAGCCCCGAGGGCTTTCACACTACAGCGGTGCGCTGGCTGGACGTCAGAAAAAAGTCCTGCCAGCAGCTTCTTTGGAGCGGTGAAGGAGCGGTGTGTTTACCGCTCCTCCACCACTGCTCCCCATTGAAATCAATGGGGCAGCGCTGTAATGCCGCCGGCAAAACGCCGCTATTGCAGTGTATTGCCGGCGGTTTTAACCCTTTCGCGACCGCTAGCGGGGGGGTAAAAGCGCCGCAAATCCGGCGGTAAAACGCCGCTAAAAATAGCGGCGTTTTACCTCCGACGCAAGGTGTGGTGTGGTGTGAAAGGGGTCTTAAGGCTTCCGTTTTATGGGCTATTCTTCGCTTCAAATAGATTTTGCATTCCCATAAAAGTCTATGGAATTGCAAAACCTGCAGGAAGCAGGCCAAATGATAAATTCACCTTTTGTAAGATGTCGCACCCAAATTTAGGGTGTGACATCTTACAAATGTACCAGCCCCCGCCTCCCCTCCTCGATCCCCTGATTTGGTAGCAAGCGGGGGATCTTCTCCCCCCCACTCACTGCCCCAATCTAAAGAACACACGTGGAGCCCCGCCCAGCCACACCATTCATTCGTTCATTCATGAATTAATGGATTACAACTACCAGCATCCTTAGCAGCTGTTATACCCAAACATAAAGATAATATATTGTGGATTACCAGTTCTTAGATGTGATGTCTGCATTTGTTTTCTGCTGGCTTTTCTCCATTTATTTTATTTATTGGTAATTCGACCAATAAAAGCAACGATACACTATACATGGGATCGAAGGCCGCATAGCCCCTCCTCCCCCAAGCTTACCCCAAATAAAACACTGAGAACAAACATATGGCTTGAATAATGGCTGCAGAACCTTTATTGGTAATAATATACAAACATTTTAACCACTTGACATCCGCGCTATAGATGAATGACGACCACAGCGCGGACCTGAATTTCCGGGAAGCTGTCATATGACGGCCTTCCCTGTGCAAACTCCCTGCGCGCCCCCTGCACGGTGCGCTGTGATCACTGAGTCACTGAGACTCGGGTGATCACCGATCCGTGTAAGGGGGCGGTCCTGGCCCCTTACCATGTGATCAGCTGTCAGCCAATGACAGCTGATCACATGATGTAAACAAAGGCTCGGTAATCATTTTTTTCTTCTCAAGCTGACAGCATGAGGAGAAAGCAAAAAAGCGGATCACTGGCTCATCTGCAAGGGAGATTGGACCCAAAGAGGAAGAGGCAATTATGCCTCATCTGTGCCCACCAGTGCCACCTATCAATGCCCATCAGTGCCACCTAGCAGTACTGCCTATCAGTGTAACCAATCAGTGCCCATCACTGCTACCTATTGGTGCCCATCAGTGCCGCCTCATCAGCGTACATCAATGAAGGAGAAGAATTACCTGTTTTAAAATTTTATAACAAAATATAATAAAAAAATTCAGTCGTTTTACATTTTTTTTTTTTAAACAATAAATAAAAACCACAGAGGTGATCAAATACCACCAAAAGAAATCTCTATTTGTGGGAAAAAAAATGATAAAAATTTCATTTGGGTACAGTGTTGTATGACCGCGCAATTGTTATTCAAAGTGCGACAGCGTTGAAAGCTGAAAATTGTTCTGGGCGGGAGGGAGGTTTAAGTGCCAGCAAGCAAGTGGTTAATCATCAGTTAACTTAACCACACATTGAATGATGAGTACATTTTCAGGAAAAAACCTGCTCAGTCATAGGACTCAAGCAAATATCAAAAAACTTCAACTGTAGTCCTCCCATTGATCCAAAGATGACATACCACAAAAAGTGCGTGCGACAGGGGAGGGTCAGTGTCCAACCAGCAGCAAGAGGCCCGGCTATGTGCAGTCTTATGTACCCGGCCAGGTGTGTTCTAGAATATTCTGCAGGTCACATTTCACCTGGACCTTTCAGGTAACACCTGTACAGGTAACTCAGAAAAAGATTTAGGCTGGGTTCACACTGCTGCGGCTACGTGAACCGGATGTGATTCGCACCGCACTGCAGTGCAAATCACATCCGATCTCTGTGCGATGCGAGTTCAGCCATACAGATAGTATGGCTGAATTTGCATCGCAAACTTGCACAGGACCCTTTTTTTTGGTCCGCAGCAGAATTGGATCGCATGGGTGTTCACACCATGCGATCCGATTCCTGTCCGAGTTTGCAGATCGCACTGCGATATGCGAACTGATCTGGGGGTGTCATTAACATTTCACTGACACTCCCAGCAGTTCGCATAGGGCAGTGTGAACTGCTGCCGGGAGGCATGCGATGCGGGAACCCGTCGCGGATTTGCGGCATTCCTGCACCGCTGCAATGTGAACCTAGTCTTAAAGAGACAGTACCATACATTACAGCGAGCTGTAATATGTATATGTATTTAAACAAAAAGGCAGGGGAGGGGGCAGCGGCCGCAAACCCATGCATGTGGGCACAAATAAATTGCACCCCCTTAGATCATTCTGAATGTACAATCAGCTTTTGATCCAGCATCCACATTGTGGTGCATGGACGTTCAAGATGTGATACTATTGTTTGCCCTCATGTTACATAGTTTTGGTAAAGCTAAATCTGATTGTACGGTGAGCCTACAATCAGATTGTATAGTTTATGGGCAGCTTTAGTATGTTATTTTTGACTTTAACAAACCAAACTATCCAGAAAAAGTGGCAGAGTTGAGGCAAATCATTGAACACTGGCAGGGGTGTTTACAATGATCAGCTTGTATTCATTTATGTAAAACCATTATCCCAAAAGGTAAAAAACCACCTGGTTCTTCCAGGTGTCGGTCTGTGCACATTTTCATTGCCTGGAGTGGAATGATGTCACTCCTGTGCATGTGTGGGGAATGCAGTCATTCCAACACTTAGGCTGGCCATACACTACTGTATACAATTTTCTTATTCAATTTTCTTTCGATTTACCTTCAAATATGTAGTGCAAGGGCCTGCCTGACTGAATACACATTGAAAGTGTTTAGGTTTGACATCATATTATATGGTTTTGGTAAATCTGAAGGAAAATTGAATAAGAAAATTGTATAATGTATGGGCAGCCTTACACACTGAGAAGTCTGCAGAGGATTGTGAATAGGCAGTAGAAGTGTACTTTATTACAAAATAGACAATGGGGTTGATTTACTAAAGGCAAATAGACTGTGCACTCTGCAAGTGCAGTTGCTCCAGAGCTTAGTAAATGAGGTAAAGCTTCCCTTTACAAAGAACACCCAATCACATGCAAGGAAAAAAAAACAGCATTTTTGCTTGCATATGATTGGATGATGGAAGTCAGCAGAGCTTCCCCATCATTTACTAAGCTCTGGAGCAACTGCACTCGCAAAATGCACAGTCTATTTGCCTTTACTAAACCAACGCCATTGCATGTCTCTTTACAAATAAAGAACCTACCTGTTCGCAGTCTTTTTGCTTTTAAATTTAGTTTTAAAAATTTTAGCTGGAGCTCAACTTTGATTTGTTAGTTGAGTTCATCTCAACTGTCTGCTAGTTCATTTAACACTTCCCTCTCCCCTGGCTGACAACGCTACTGTCCAAAGGTGTTTTTGTTGCGCTTCCATCCAGAGTGGGGACACCCTAAAGCAGGGATATGCAATCAGCGGACCTCCAGCTGTTGCAAAACATCAAGTCCCATCATGCCTCTTCCTCTGGGTGTTATGCTTGTGGCTGTCAGAGTTTTGCTATGCTTCATGGGACTTGTAGTTCTGCAACAGCTGGAGGTCCACTAATTGCATATTCCTGCCCTAAAGCCTTGTACACATAGGCGGAATGTTGGGCAGCATCGGCCGGTTCAATAGAAACCGGACAACATTCTGCCCGTATGCTTGGCAGCCGGTCTGACAGAAACCAACCGTTTGAGCATCCCCCTGTCAGAACACAATAGAACAGCAGGGGAGATCACTGTACTAACAATGCATAGTTAGTACAGCAGCTCCTCCTGAGCTGACGGTTTGTTTTTTTGGTTCCACCCTGATGGGTTGACGAAAACAAAAAAACAGTGGTGTGTACCAGGCTTAAGACAGGGAGTGTGTTAGTGGCCAGATTTCCAGGTGAAATTAAAGGGGGGGGGGGCTTAAAAAAAAAGAAAACGAATGCAACCACCACATTTAAGGATTTAGAATTTGCAATATATTACCTTTTTATTTATGCCTTTAATACCTCAGTTTTTATTTTATTTTGGTATAGATTCCTAAAGTTATTTTGTGCAAAGTTTTGGCATTATTGTGCGGTGAAGTATGTTTGTTTTTTTTTTGTTTTTTTTTCTTTTTAAAGTAAGATTCTGAAATGATTGGAGAATATTTTGACAAATTATAGGAGGAGAATATTCACATATTTCCTGAAATCATTGGGACGTCAGTCAGGTATGCTGAATTCTTCTTCTGAGTTGTCCAGAAATAACCCCTTCATGTGTCATTACCTACAGGGAATCAGCCCGATGTGTACATGAAAAGTAAAATGTCTAATCAGTGGTATGGGACCATTCAGAAGTGATAAACCCTGACCAACCTACAAATGACCCAATGTAATCATAGGCAGCTGGTAGGAGCAATGGCTTGTCACATCCCTAAAATGATTACATCTGCTTTTTATTTTTATTATTATTTTTTTTTTTAAGCAGTATTCAACTCACCAAGTTGCAGACAGGCAGGCTGAGCATACATCTATGGCACTCGCTCTGTGCCATATGGATGTGAGTCCTGTGCACATGTGCGAGAGTGACATCATCGCGGCCTGGCTATTCAAAGACAGAACCCGGAAGGAACAGCAGGCAAAGACAGAAGCACATGTGACCAGAGGGAGAAGTGACAGCTCAGTACTGGGGGGCTTTATTTGACAGCTAAATCTGTCATAATGTTCTAATGGACAGTAGATACTAGCTCATCATAGCTCATCATGGCATAAATCAGCAGGGGGCCCATTTAATAATAATAAAAAAAGTTTATTACCACTTTCATATTGTTAAATTCATTTGTAATCAGAATGTCCTTTGTATTTAGGCAAATTACAATTGTGTCTTTCCTATGTGTTATACTTGTGACTCTGAGAAGACCTAGATCTGTACTTCCAATGCTCACATTGCGTATTTTACTTTTTATTTACAAGTATCTGCAAGGACATGCTGTCTCGTGGTCAGTCTTCCCAGGACTGCTCCATTTAAGTCAACCTGATGTTCACTGAGCCTGATGAAAAGCATTGTGGAGTTATTTTTAGTGCAGTCATGTAGCCACCTGGTGTCCAACCGTCTGTACTGCGCCATTACTGTCACTTGCAAAACATTTTGTGCAGTACAGGGAAACGAAGATCTGTGCTGTAGTATACCTTGTACTGTATTATGCTTTTCAAGTTTCCTTTTATATTACACTACTGGAAAAAGACAAAATTTGCATTAATAGTGTGTGTGTGTGTGTGTGTGTGTGTGTGTGTATTTGGGGATTTATCTGATCGCATTTAGAAGTTAAGGGCCCTTTCACAAGGGCTGACCTCCTGTCAGTTTTTCAGGCGGACCTAATTGGACCCTCTGATACCTGGATACCTGGATGATACCTGGATAGCTGGATGCCCGCTGATACCCCCGACCTTCTGATAGTGCCCACAAAAAACAGATGGATGGTGGTCCTATTTTCCATCTGTCTGATGGATCAGATGGAAACACATAAGCGGTCTGGTTCCAACCGATTTTCCATAGAGTAGAGTGGGACTGTGTCCATGTCTGTCCTGCACAACGCAGCAGACACGGACCTGTCATCCACCTGCTCAACAGGGACCAGCAGAGGAGTCCCCCCACTGAGCAAGTGGATTCTGTTAGATGGAGGCACCCGTGTGAATTGTTGCACCCAAAATGGAATAACACCAAATTTTTACATTTGTTACATTTTTTCCCTTTCGCATAGCAGATCTTACTGGGCATTCCTCTTCTGTGTAATGTTAAGAAGAAGGCTGTGGAGTCATGCTTATTATAATTAACCCTGTCTGTATTGTGCTGGCAGAGCCCTTTATCAGTTGTAAACTAGATGTGAAGGACTGCTTGTCCTAACAAAGAATGAAAGATCTTAGGGTTATGTGTGGTACATTTTATGTTAACACATTTGATTGTACAATCATCTGTTATATGAGAAAAAATTTATAAAACTATTAAATAAGAAATAACCCTAAGTTCACATCTCTGCATTTTTGCGGGCAGCATTTGCTCGGGCACGGCAGCCCAATCATTTCAATGGGCTGCCATGCCTGTGTTTCCACAAAAAAAAAAAAAAGAAGATGCATGTGCCGTTTCAAAAACACGGCCACAGAAATCGCATGGTCTTTTCTGTGGTTCCTGCACACGCACTGCGATATTACATGAGTGGGGGTGTCATTCAGAATGAATGGCAGCCCCGTGCGTTTCTGCAGAGCAGTGCATTTTCACTGCAGGTGGTTTTGGGTGCGGTGATTGCTGCGATACCCGCAGCCATGCGCAGACATGAGATTCTAGGGTTAAAGCCGAGTTCACCTTACAAAAACATAGAAAATGTAACGTAACATAAGGCCCCTTTCACACAATGTCAGACTGGGTCCGCCTGTCCATATTTTAGGCGGATCCAATCAGACCCTCCATTCTCCTCTATGGGCATTCACAACAAACTTGTGTCCATTTACACCCAGCTATCGCTGATCCGATCTGACAAAAACAAACGGAAGGGGATCCTTTCCCCTCCATCTGGCCGGATTGGATCGAAGAGAAAGGACAGCTGGTTTGTTTACATCCGATTGCCCATAGAACAGAGTGGTCTGTGTCCATGTCCATTCTGTCGGACGAAACCTCTGTTGATAAAAACGGGATCTGGCTCATGTGGGCCTACGCCATATCAAACACATACTGACAGTGCTTACCCATTAGCTAAGCTTGCCATTTAGTTGAAAATTAAAAATATCTATAAATCTCCTTTTATTGTCATGTGACTACTCTGACTGCCCTCTCTCTCCCCTAGCCCCAAGGCCTGTGGGTAGAGTCTTAAAAGGATGATTGGATCTCAAGAGCTCTTTAACCCAATGGAGACAGACAGAAGCATCCTCCAGGTTGTAGGTGGGGAGAAAGGGCTAAGTGACATCCATTGACACTCCCTGCCTACAGACATGTACAAACTCTCCACGAAAACTGCTGTAAGTCTCCAGCTAGGGTTAGGTTGAGAAGGGCGTCTGTCTATATAGTCACAGGCAGACTATTGGAGTGTACAAGATGATGTACATCCTTACAACATCCTCTACACTGATACTGCAGCACTGCTGGACAGCTCGATGGGAAACCCAAGAAATACTCTGGACATCTTGTTGTTGTCCTTAGGAAGGAAGTTGAAGCTGCTGACAGGATCAGCATGGTAACATAAGGAGAAAGAATGGGCACATATGGAATACTTATAGCTGATAACCAGAAACCATGAAATGAACAAGATGTGCTTTAACTGTAAACTTGCAGCTTTAATTTGAGGGTATTTACATCCAAATCAGGTGAATGGTGTAGGAATTACAACAGTTTGTATATGTACCTCCCACTTTTTAAGGGAACAAAAGTAATGGAACAATTGGCTGCTCAGCTGTTCCATGGCCAAGTGTGTGTTATTCCCTCATTATCTCATTTACAAGGAGCAGATAAAAGGTCCAGAGTTAATTTCAAGTGTGCTATTTGCATTTGGAATCTTTTGCTGTCAACTCTTAATATGAGATCCAAAGAGCTGTCACTATCAGTGAAGCTAGCCATCATTAGGCTGAAAAAAACAAAACAAACCCATCAGTGAGATAGCATTAAACATTAGGTGTGGCCAAATCAACTGTTTGCAACATCCTTAAAAAGAAAGTATGCACCGGTGAGCTCAGCAATACCAAAAGACCCGGAAGACCACGGAAAACAACTGTGGTGGATGAATGAAGAATTCTTTCCCTGGTGAAGAAAACACCCTTCACAACAGTTGGCCAGATCTCCAGGAGGTAGGTGTATGTGTGTCAAAGTCAACAAATAAGAGAAGACTTCACCAGAGTGAATACAGAGGGTTCACCACAAGATGTAAACCATTGGTGAGCCTCAAAAACAGGAAGGCCAGATTAGAGTTTGCCAAGCAACATCTAAAACGGCTTTTATAGTTCTGGAACAACATCCTATGGACAGATGAGACCAAGATCAACTTGTACCAGAGTGATAGGAAGAGAAGAGTATGGAGAAGGAAAAGAACTGCTCATGATCCAAAGCATACCACCTCATCAGTGAAGCATGGTGGTGGTAGTGTCATGGCGTGGACATGTATGGCTGCCAATGGAACTGGTTCTCTTTTGTGATGATGTGACTGCTGACAAAAGAAGCAGGATGAATTCTGAAGTGTTTCCGGCAATATTATCTACTCATATTCAGCAAAATGCTTCAGAACTCATTGGACGGCGCTTCACAGGGGAGATGAGCAATGACCGGAAGCATACTGCGAAAGCAACCAAAGGGTTTTTTAAGGGAAAGAAGTGGAATGTTATGCAATGGCCAAGTCAATCACCTGACCTGAATCCGATTGAGCATGCATTTCACTTGCTGAAGACCAAACTGAAGGAAAAATGCCCCAAGAACAATCAGGAACTGAAGACTGTTGCAGTAGAGGCCTGGCAGAGCATCACTAGGGATGAAACCCAGAGTCTGGTGATGTCTATGCGTTCCAGACTTGAGGCTGTAATTGACTGCAAAGGATTTGCAACCAAGTATTAAAAAGTAAAAGTTTGATGGATGATTGTTAATCCGTCCCGTTATTTGTGGTCCCTTAAAAAGTGTGAGGCACATATACAAACTGTTGTAATTCCTACACCGTTCACCTGATTTGGATGAAAATAGCCTCAAATTAAAGCTGAAAGTCTGCAGTTAAAGCACATCTTGTTTGTTTCATTTGAAATCCATTGTGGTGGTGTATAGAGCCAAAACGATTAGAATTGTGTCGATATCCCAATATTTATGGACCTGACTGTATACCTGCAGAAGGGGCCAGCCTGAAGTGATCTAGCAGCATGTAATTTTCTGACTATGTTTGCGCTTTAATGAAAATTGAAAAAAAACTTTCATATGCAATAACTTAGAATGGACAATAATATTGTGTCCTCCTTGGGCCCCCCCCCCCCCCCGTCTGTCTCTGAGCCGCCTAGATGATAGAACAGACTGACCATTGGAGGAACCGCTCCAACACCTCACAAACAAGCAGTTGCCTATGAGAGCTTGACTTCCCTAACCATGCAAATGCAGTCCACTCTCCGCAGTAGCGGATGAACTCCATATTCAGAGAAAGTGGACTACATGTGCGTGTTAAGTTCTCGTAGCAGAGTGCACGTTTATGAGATCCTGGGGTTGTGCATCCAACAGTAAGATTGAGAGGGGGGGCCCACAGTAAACTCCGCTTCAAAAGGAATGATAATATTAAAAAATGGGGGACAGCATTTTAATGTACAGGCAAAGCTGTACTGCATATCATTTTTGTTTCATTAAAGCTGAACTAACCTTTAAACAAGAACCTTCATGAAAGGATCATAAGAAAATGATGAAAGCTCCAGATTGGAGAAAATTAGTTTTGAAATTGTATTAACAAGGTAAAGCTTGCATGAGACTTTAGCAATTGAGTTTACAAAGGACACATTCTAAATATTTAAGCCATGGGGTCATCAATAGCAACCTCCATGTTTGCACTTATTACTTGCATGCTTGAATAATACTGGTCTTTTAGGAAAATTCACCTGAAAATTGTAAATTCAATTTAGCACCCTTACATTCTGATTATAACAATTCCTGGTGTGCATTTTTTGTTCCCCCTTTTATACAGGGACACACGCATACTATGATCACCAGACATTGATACTATGAAAATGGTCTCCGTTGACAATCAGAATTCAGAAGAAATATTGAAAGAACTGGTAAGAATCTGCATTTTAATTTTACATTTTTGCTGCCTTAAAAGGTGATTTTACAGCATCCACAAATCTGGAAGTACCATAAAAAAATGGTGTACTCTTGAATGTAGCAACTAAAAGTTCATAGGGTGCATTGAGGGACTACAAGGAGATATGTGTGTATATAAAAGTACACTTTAGTTTGCCTGTGTATTTCTAATAACTAATTGGTCAATTTTCAGACTTGCTGCAGATCGGTCTGTGCTTTAAATTGATGGGTTGGTGGATGAAAGAAGTATTTAGGTAGGCTAACTAACATAAGTGTGAGAGCTTACACTTGGCCTTATTGTGCTGATATTCACTGGCAGACTGAGAAGCAGAAAGGAGTTCAGTCATTGGCATGGAGATTGTAGATTTGCAGGCCTAAAGTGATTGTAAATCTATATTATTAAAATAACAAAATATAATACTGACCTGCTCTGTGCAATGGTTCTGGTCCCACCCCCATTCCCAACTCAGTGGCTGTGACTGACAGCAGCGGGAGCCAATGCACTCAGAAGGTTTTTTTACCTTAATGCAGAGGATGCATTAAAGTGGAGGGCCACCCTGGAAAAAAAATGACATTAACATTCACAAAAAATATTTAAAAAAATGTTTTTTACTTAGCAGAAACCCTTGTTGCTAGGCAATCTTCTTAAATTTGCCTCTTCCTATTCTAAGGCACTTCCTCCTCTTCAGCGAGCTGCCCCATTGTCTTATGGGACATGTGTGTGTGTGTCCCCCAGAAAACAACAGGGCCATTCACAAAATGCTGGACGACTCGCGCATACCCAGTAAGAAATGGGCAGTGAAGCCGCAAAGCTCCACTGCCTGTTTCCCCTCGTTAAGATGGCGGCGCCGGCACCCCGATCTGATGGACGGATCGGCCTTGGGCACCCAACATCGCGGGCTCGATGGACAGGTAAGTGTCCTTATTAAAAGTCAGCAGCTACAGTGTTTTGTAGCTGTTGACTTTAAAAAAAAATTAAAATCATTGCCGGAACACCGCTTTAAGGTGAAAAAAAAACTTTGACCTTTAGAACCACTTTGGGTTTTCGAGACTTATGCAGATCAGAACCATTGGCTATGGTTTTGCTAATAGTAGGGACAATGTGAATTGTGTTCATCCAACCATGAGCACCACTAATTATACGATAAGATGTTTAGCTAAAATCATAGTTACTCCCATCACTTTCCTGCATGTTCTTTTACTTTGACATTCCCAACACTGGGGTGAACTACATCAACACTCTTTTTAAGACTTTGCAATACTTTGTTTTAATTTCTGGGTTGCATCAGTTATAAGTGAGGTGCTGTCTCCTCGCACCTTTGCCCTGCCACAACCAACAGGGGGCAGGTGTAAATGGGGCAGACAATAGACTTCCACTGCAGCTGAATTGATCCATAAGATGGGAGTGGCACACATCCAGAGTTACTGCCATTCCCTGCTCCCTTACGCTCATGTAAAGCACTTGAATCTGACAAACCCAGTCCTTATAGCCAATCCCTATCATCAGTTAAAGATCTGACTTTCCTTACATTTATTGTTAAAATTCCAGAAACTATTCTTCTTATAAACATGCTGTGGATTCAGTCACAGCTGTCCCCCAGATTTTCAGAACTGCAACAAGAGCTGCCCAACAAGAGCTGTAAAGCTTTCCAAGGTTATATACACCATTTTTCTTGGGGGGGGGGTGAGTCCATTTCATTGTGCCCTATCTTTCACAAAGCTTCCAATGGCTGTTTCAGGATGGGTTGCTAAACCAGATACCCCAAGAGTGCCAAAAATGTAGATACTTTTTTTTGCAATGTTGATATTACGTAGAAAGTTATCATTTTTGCTTGACCCTTTGTTTCTCCCTCTCCATTATGTTGGCTGTTAAATGGGATAGGCAGACACCCATATTGTATGTGAGGTCATTATTGGCATATTAGCATTCCAAGGGTTTCATAACTCTTGGGCACTCTAAGCCCTTGTACACACGGTCGGACATTCCGACCACAAAATCCGTCTGATTTTTTCCAACGTATTTTGTCCGAAACTGGTGTTGCATACATATGGTCAGACAAAGTTGTTGGAAAATTTGATTGTTCAGAACGTGATGACGTTCATTCGTTACTACGTCCAGGCTAGTAGCCAATAGCTTTGGTCTCGTAATTTGATCTGAGCATGCTTGGCACTTTGTCCAATCGGAATTCTCTGATCGGATCATGTTGTTGGAAAATTTTATATCCAGCTCTCAAACTTTGTTGGTCGGACATTCCGACGGAAAAAGTCTGATGGAGCCCACACACGGTCGGATTATCCGACAATACGGTCCGATCGGACATTTTCCGTCAGAATTTCCGACCATGTGTACAAGGGCTAAGAAAACTAAAGTCTCCTGCAGGTATCACAAGGTGAATAATCTAGGATCCTATCGAAACATTAAGGTGGCTCTAAAGCCCAAAATTTTTTCACCTT
The DNA here is from genome assembly GCF_037356315.1 of Lithobates pipiens. Taxonomy (NCBI): domain Eukaryota; kingdom Metazoa; phylum Chordata; class Amphibia; order Anura; family Ranidae; genus Lithobates; species Lithobates pipiens. Next base: position 69,632,093 of record NW_027507791.1, on the reverse strand, counting down.
AATGCACTAGCTGTTATCTCCATGCCCCTCCCTAAATAGGACCCCAGAAAAGGAGGTAAGAGACCACTCTGTGCAGTGTCCGTGCACAAAGTATGTACATATAACTTTTTTTATTTTAGGAAAACAAAACTGAGACTTTAGTATCACTTGAAGTGCAAGTCACTACAGGTTTGCTTTAAGGGCAAGTTCATTTTTTTTACAGAAACTTACCCATGCAGACAAGGGCCCCAATAGTTGTAAAATACCAATTTTGAAGCAATCCTATGATAATTTGATTTAGTACAAAGCTTTCGGAGCAGAACACGACAATTCATGCAAAATTATTCCAATGGGACAAGCATGCAAATTTACATAACTTCCAAATTTTTATTCTGTGAATTTTCTTAACTTTAGTAACTTATTTGTTTTCAGTATGAGATTAGCAATGCAAAAAAAAAAAAACAGTCGATCATTCGTCCGATAATCTCATTGTGTGTACCAGGCATTCGGGTACACACTGCTGAAATATGACTAAATGACGGTTGACCCCTGTGGGAATAAATACAAATGCAAGGAACCAAACTCCTATAATAAGACTGGTAAATTAATGGAAAAGATGCTAAAAGAAACTAAGAAACCAAAATGTTTTAAAAAGACTAATTGTTTAATAGAATAATTAATAACAAAGCTCTAAAGCCGCGTACACACGGGCGGACTGTCTGGCCAACTAAGTCCGTCAGACAATCCGACAGACAGTCCGTCCTACTTTTGAATGAACGGACTTGACCACACACGATGAACAGACAGTCCGTTGAAAGCTTGCGCGATGACGTGTACAGCACGTACGACGGGACTAGAAATAGGAAGTCCAATACACAGCAATGCAACCTTCCGCCGTGTAAATCCTTTCTGAGCATGCGCCATACTTAGTCCGTCCAACTTGCCTACTCACGAGCGGATTGTCCGCTGAAACCAAAGTTGGACGGACAATATTACGGAAATTCCGAAAGACTTAGTCCGCCAGACAGTCCGCTGAAAAAGTCCGCTGAAGCCCACACACGAGCGGACTGTCTGCTGAAATGTGTTTCAGCGGACTAAGTTGGACAGACAGTCCGCCCGTGTGTACGCGGCCTAAGAAAGCTGTTGCAATAAAACTTATTAGCCACTAGGAAAAAAACAAAACTAAAGTTCACATGAATCGAAATTCCAGCAGTTCAGCAGGGACCAGCTGAATTTCTGTTCATGTATGGGGTAGCTGGGTTTACACAAGTTGATCTATCAATCCAATTGCGTACAACCAGCCTGTAAGATTTTTCCAAAATGATTAGTGCCACTGGCTATAGTTGGCAACCCTAATCATTGTATTCTGCCGATGTAGAAGAATACATCAGCAGAACACATAGCACTGCAGGAGTGATTTCCCCTGATTCATATCAAATGTGTGGATGTGGAAATCATTTTTTTTTTTTTTTTTTTTATCAAACTCTTATGCCGCGTACACACGATCAAACTATCCGGCGGAAAAGTCCGGCAGACCAGAGTCTTTACCCAAAAGTCCGGCGGACTTAGAAAGTAGTTTTGACTCAAAAACTGTCCGCCGGACTCGCAATCCGGCGAGTAGTGAACGGTAGTGAAAACCATATATGTATGTTTTGTATTCATATTGTTATGTTATGAGCATGGTTTGTATCTTTGCTTACAGTGTGCGTGCAATGGCGTCAACTATGAGAAGATTGCACAAGAAGGACCAGCAAATAAAACACTTGAAATGTTCTTTTCTGGTTATCCGAAGATGGTGGGACTCTCTTACTTTCCAAATCTTACAAACCTGACATTAGTTGGACAAAACATAGAAAACATCGCTGGCCTAGAATCGTGTCCACTGCTTCAGAAACTTTGGATTGTAGAGTGTCATTTGACAGTAAGTGAAAAAAGAACAGAGCTCTTTAAAGGTTATTCAAATCAATAAATATATGCAGAAAAATATCTTCTTTGCAATGAAAGGGTAGCTAATCTGCAAATTACCATCTCTAAAATCCATTAGACCCCCACAAACAATGTTTTTTTTCTAACCCAACAAAACCTGTTGCTAGTCGCTTAAAGCTCAATTCAGGGCTGCAAGCTCCTGTGAGCTCCTCCAGCCTAAGCCCCTGTACACACGGTCAGACATTCTGCCAACCAAATCCGTTGGATTTTGTCCGACGGATTGTGTCCGAAACTGTTGCATACACACGGTCGGACCAAGTTGTCGGAAAATCCGATTGTTCAGAACGTGATGACGTTATTTCGTTACGACGGGACTACGTTCAGGCTAGTAGCCAATAGCTTTGGTGTAGGAATTTGATCTGAGCATGCGTGGCGCTTTGTCCGATCAGAATTCTCTACACATGATCGGAGTATGTCCGATCGGACCAGTTTGTCGGGAAAATATTTCCAACAAGTTGGAAAATTGGGTCTGACGGATATTCCGACAGAATCAGTCCGATGCATACCACACACAGTCGGATTATCCAACAACACGGTCCGATAGGACACATTCCGACGGATTCTCTGACCGTGTGTACAAGGGCTGAGACCCTTACCAGCAGTATTTTAGGTAGGGTTTTAATAAGCTCTTGGAATACTGTCTTAAATAGTTTAGGCTAAAGTCCAGGTAACAACTGAATACAGATTCAATGTTTATATACCGTGCATGCAGCTCTGAATGTGACTTCTACCTCTAGTAGCTAGGAAAGAAGCTGATCTAGTAGCAATGGGCAGTTTTATCTGGCCCTTGGGACATTATTTCCCCAACTGTTAGCAACAGTGGGGCATAGTTCCTGCCACTGACACCAACGATGAGGCACTGTTCTTCCCACTGACACCATTGATGGGCCACTGATACCAATTATTACTCCCCCCTAGAACCAATGATGGGGCATTGTTCAATTCCACTGGCGTCAGGACATTTTCTTCTCCCACTGGCCACAGTCCAGCCCCTATAAAACTTGACGGACAGTAAAGTGGGCCTTTGTTTATAACATTTGGAGACCCCTGCTTCAGACCATTTGACCGGAAGGCCTACACAGTAATAGAATGACACAGATTATTCACCTAAAGCTGATATCTTTTACACATTTAGCTTAAAAAAACATTTTATGGGGCCTAATGGTTACATAGTTGGTGAGGTTGAAAAAAGACACAAGTCCATCAAGTCCAACCTTTGTGTGTGCTTTTATGTTAATAGTACATTGTAAATCCCTGTATGTTTGGTCGTTTAGGTGCCCATCTAATAGTTTTTTTTTTTAATTATCGATGCTCCCTGCAGAAACCACTGCTTGTGGGAGAGAATCCTCCCCCAGAGGTTCTCCCCCTACCACTCTTACAGTAAAGATACAGTAAAGAAACCCTCTACGCAGTTTAACCACTTTCAGACCGGACCATTTTGCTGGTAAATGACCAGAGGTCTTTTTACACTTTGGCACTGCGCTGCTTTAACTGGTAATTGCGCGGTCATGCAATGTTGTACCCAAACAAAATTTGCGTCCTTTTCTTCCCACAAATAGAGCTTTCTTTTGATGGTATTTGATTGCCTCTGCGATTTTTATTTTTTGCGATATAAACGTAAAAAGACCGCAAATTTTGAAAAAAAATGATATTTTCTACTTTTTGTTATTAGAAAAATCCAATAAACTCAATTTTAGTCATACATTTAGGCCAAAATGTATTCAGCCACATGTCTTTGGTAAAAAAAAAGTCAATAATTGTATATTTATTTGTTTGCGCAAAAGTTGTCACATCTACAAACTAAGGTACGTTTTCTGGAATTTACGCAGCTTTTAGTTTTTACGACTGCCTATCTCATTTCTTGAGGTGCTAAAATGGCAGGGCAGTACAAAACCCCCCCAAATGACCCCATTTTGGAAAGTAGACCCCCTAAGGAAATTGATAAGAGGCATGTTGAGCCCATTGAATATTTTATTTTTTTGCCTCAAGCGATTGAATAATGACAAAAAAAATTTTTTTTTTTTTTTTTTTTACACAAAGTTGTCACTAAATGATATATTGCTCACACATGCTATGGGCATATGTGAAATGACACCTCAAAATAAATTCTGCTGCTTCTCCTGAGTACGGGGATACCACATATGTGGGACTTTTTGGGAGCCTAGCCGCGTACGGGGCCCCGAAATCCAAGCACCGCCTTCAGGCTTTCTAAGGGCGTAAATTTTTGAGTTCACTTCTCACTACCTATTACAGTTTTGAAGGCCATAAAATGCCAAGATGGCACAAAACCCCCACAAATGACCCCATTTTAGAAAGTAGACACCCCAAGCTATTTGCTGAGAGGCATGTTGAGTTCATGGAATATTTTATATTTTGCCACAAGTTGCGGGAAAATTACAAACTTTTTTTTTTTTTTTTTTTTTTTCACAAAGTTGTCACTAAATGATATATTGCTCATGCATGCCATGAGCATATGTGAAATGACACCCCAAAATAAATTCTGCTGCTTCTCCTGAGTACGGGGATACCACATATGTGGGACTTTTTGGGAGCCTAGCCACGTACGGGGCCCCGAAAACCAAGCACCGCCTTCAGGCTTTCTAAGGGCGTAAATTTTTGAGTTCACTTCTCACTACCTATTACAGTTTTGAAGGCCATAAAATGCCAAGATGGCACAAAACCCCCACAAATGACCCCATTTTAGAAAGTAGACACCCCAAGCTATTTGCTGAGAGGCATGTTGAGTCCATGGAATATTTTATATTTTGCCACAAGTTGCGGGAAAATTACAAACTTTTTTTTTTTTTTTCACAAAGTTGTCACTAAATGATATATTGCTCACGCATGCCATGGGCATATGTGAAATGACACCCCAAAATAAATTCTGCTGCTTCTCCTGAGTACGGGGATACCACATATGTGGGACTTTTTGGGAGCCTAGCCGCGTACAGGGCCCCGAAAACCAAGCACCGCCTTCAGGCTTTCTAAGGGCGTTACAGTTTTGAAGGCCATAAAATGCCAAGATGGCACAACCCCCCCCCCAAATGACCCCATTTTGGAAAGTAGACACCCCTAAATTTAGGGGTACACTAGTGAGACTAGGTAATAAATGGCGGGTGCCCTGAAACTATAAAAAAATAACTAACCAACCAGCGTCACCTGTAACCGTTATATGGTGATCACTGGTGAAAGGGTTAACTAGGGGGCAATCAGGGGGCTTTATGCGGTAGTATATGGGGGTCCCTGGCGCTATAAAAAGCTGCGGCGAACCTAAATACCTACCTGCCTAACTAGCGTCACCTGTGACACTAATACAGCGATCAGAAAAACGATCGCTTATTAGGCTGGGTTCACACTGGAGCGATGCGGGAACGCCACGAATCCGCGGCGGGTTCCCGCATCGCATGCCTCCCGGCGGCAGTTCACACTGCCCTATGCGAACTGCTGGGAGTGTCAGTGAAATGTTAATGACACCCCCAGATCAGTTCGCATATCGCAGTGCGATCTGCAAACTTGGATCGCATGGTGTGAACACCCATGCGATCCGATTCTGCTGCGGACCAAAAAAAGGGTCCCGTGCGAGTTTGCGGCGGGTGCGGCGGGTGCGACACGAATTCAGCCATACTATCTGTATAGCTGAACTCGAATCGCACAGAGATCGGATGTGATTTGCACTGCAGTGCGGTGCGAATCACATTCGTTCTCATAAACCGCTGCAATGTGAACCCAGCCTTAGTGACACTGGCGACGGGGGGTGATCACGGGGTTAAACCTTTATTGGGGGGGTTAGGGGGGTACCTTAGAACTAAAGGGGGCTAACCCTAACTGCCCTAACAGTTATTACAGTCACAAATGACACCCGCCGGGTGATCAGGGGGTTAAACCTTTATTAGGTAATAAATGGCGGGTGCCCTGAAACTATAAAAAAATAACTAACCAAACAGCGTCACCTGTAACAGTTATATGGTGATCACTGGTGAAAGGGTTAACTAGGGGGCAATCAGGGGGCTTTATGCGGTAGTATATGGGGGTCCCTGGCGCTATAAAAAGCTGCGGCGAACCTAAATACCTACCTGCCTAACTAGCGTCACCTGTGACACTAATACGGCGATCAGAAAAATGATCGCTTATTAGGCTGGGTTCACACTGGAGCGATGCGGGAACGCCACGAATCCGCGGCGGGTTCCCGCATCGCATGCCTACCGGCGGCAGTTCACACTGCCCTATGCGAACTGCTGGGAGTGTCAGTGAAATGTTAATGACACCCCCAGATCAGTTCGCATATCGCAGTGCGATCTGCAAACTCGGATCGCATGGTGTGAACACCCATGCGATCCGATTCTGCTGCGGGCCAAAAAAAGGGTCCCGTGCGAATTTGCGGCGGGTGCGGCGAATGGCTGAACTCGAATCGCACAGAGATCGGATGTGATTTGCACTGCAGTGCGGTGCGAATCACATTCGTTCTCATAAACCGCTGCAATGGGGGGTGATCACGGGGTTAAACCTTTATTGGGGGGGTTAGGGGGGTACATTAGAACTAAAGGGGGCTAACTCTAACTGCCCTAACAGTTATTACAGTCACAAATGACACCAATGCAAAAAAAAAAAAAAATGACATTGGTGTCACTGTGACTGGGGGGCAGGGGTAATTGGGGGGGTGATCGGGGGGGTGTGAGTGTGCCTGGCATGTTCTACTGTGTAGTGACGTGTTGGTGCAACTCACCGATCCTCTCTCCTCGGTGTCGGAACGAAAAATACCGACACGGAGGAGAGAATACATCACTTCCTCTCCTGTGTTTACATTACAGGAGAGGAAGTGATGTCACGAACGATTCCTATTCGTCGGAAGCGATCGCGAGGGGGTGGCCATGAACGAATGGCCGCCCCCTCGTCCGGGATCGCTCCCGCACGAAAACCGACCGCCGCAGGCACGCCCATATGCCTGCCCGTGCCATGCTGTCGACGTACATCGTCGTGCGGCGGTCGGGAAGTGGTTAAGGTTAAATTGCCTCTCTTCGAATTTTAGTGAATGGCCACGTGTCTTATTAAATTCCCTTGCATGGAAACGTTTTTTCATCCCTATTGTGGGGTCACCAGTATGGTATTTGTACATAGAAATCATATCCCCTCTCAAGCATCTTTTCTCCAGAGAGAATAAGCTCATTGCTTGCAGTCTTTCCCCATAGCTGAGATCCTCCAGTCTTTTTATTAGCTGTGTTGCCCTTCTCTGGATCCATTCCAGCTGCAGCACTTCCCTCCTGAGGACTGGTGCCTAGAACTGGATGGCATACTCCAGGTGCGGCCGGACCAGAGTCTTGTAGAGTGGGAGAATTTTTGTTTTATCTCTGGTGTTAATCCCCTTTTTAATGGATGACAATATTCTGTTGGCATTGTATGTATCAGCCTGTCATTGCATGCCATTGCAGAGCCTGTCATCTGTCCTAGATTCCCCCAGAGGTTCTCCCCGCAGTGAGTAGATTGCATTCATATTTTTGGCACCCAAATGCATTATTTTACATTTTTCAACATTAAACCTCATTTGACATGTAGTTGCCCACCCCATTAATTTGTTTGGATCTTCTTGCAAGGTTTCCACATCCTGCATAGAAGTTATTGCCCTTCTTAACTTTGTATCTTCCGCAAATACTGAGATTGAGCTGTTTATCCCATCCTCCAGATCGTTTAATTGTAAGCAGATTCCCTTCATCATCCTTTATGGAGCTTATGGGGTTCTTTTTATAAAAACAATTGAAGATTGTAAGTTGAAGGGAGGGACCTTGGTATATTTTCCACTAAAATGTTCTGTGCCAAACACAACACAGCCTAACTTAGAGTGGATCCAATAGTTGAACACCTAGATTGCATGGAACTGATGTGATGTGTTGATGTATGGTTAAACCGTCATTCTCAACCAGGGTTCCGTATTTTTTCACCCAGTTATTTGGCCAGTAACACACTTCCTGCCCCCCCCCCCCCCACTCTGGATGAAGGAGCACAGTAGCACCTTTGTTGGATGTACTAGCGGATTTAGATACACTAACAAATCAAATCCAAACTCCAGCTCACACTTTTTTAAGCAGTTACAGCAACAGCCCTTCCCCCCTTTTTAGGAGCAAGCTTATCATTGTAAGCACGCCTGTCAGTGTTAAATGAATGTAAAATATGTATGTAAAAGAGCTTGTTCTTTTGAAAAACAACAGACTCAATGGCCAGGTTACCAAATGAAAATAAGTGAAAGCCTAAAAAGAATTGGTAGGCTGCAATATAATAAATGCTTGCCCTTGGGTTTAATACTACTTTAATCACTTCTCGCCCCCACTATAGCTGAAAGACGTGCGGGTGGCACGCTCTGCGATTGCTGAGTCCTCTGGACTCAGCTGATCACAAATCAGGGTAAAGGGCCAATCACAGTGGCCTTTTACCACGTGATCAGCTTTGTCCAATGACAGCGGATCACAATGTAAACACAAGCCATTTATCGGCTTTCCTTTTCTCACACTAACACCGTGAGGAGGGGAGAAGAGAGCCGATAACCGGCTTGTTTTAAAGGGACATTGACACAGGGCACCACCGACTTTCAGTGTCCTGATTATCGGTGCAGTCCCAACAGTGCCCACCAGTGCTGCCAATCAGCACCCATCAGTGTCACCTGTCAGTGCTGCATATCGGTACTGCCTATTAGTGCCACCTATCAGTACAGCCTCATCCATTCCTCCTCATCAATGCCCATCAGTGCAGCCTCATCACCACACATCAGTGAAGGAGAAAAATGACTTGTTTGCTAAATTTTATAACAAACTATGAAAAATTATTTTTTTTCTTCTTTTTTTTCAAAAATGTCATGCTTATTTCATTTGTTTAGCAAAAAATAAAAAAATCCAGTGGTGATTAAATACCACCAAAAGAAAGCTCTATTTGTGTGAAAAAAATGATAAAATTCATATGTGTACAGTGTTGCATGACTGCAATTGTCATTCAAAGTGTGATAGTCAGGGGGTAAAAGTGCCCATTGGCAAGTGGTTAAATTGCATGTATAGCCAGTATCTAAGGGGCGCCACAAAGACACAGGAATCAAATTGAAAACGAACACCGGTGCTTATTGGCCAGTACCAGCCAGTTCAAAGGTAACCGGCCGACATTTGGCCTGTGTGTACACCAGCCCTCTCCCAAAGACATCGGCTGAATGGACATGCTGAAAAACCAACATCTGATCAGCACTGACTGACGTGTACTGGCAGGGGGAACACAGTAGCTCAGAGGGGTGATTGCTGTACTAACATCAGATAGTCAGTACAGTGAGTTGCTCTTGAGCTCATTAGACTTTTTTCGTTCAGCCCGCTGTGTTAAATGAAAAAAAAAAAAAAATGATAGAGTGTACCAGGCTTTAGAAATATTTGGGCCAGGTTTACTTTTAATAAAATTATATTGACACTATTTTTTTTCCTTACAGAAAATTGAAGGTCTAGAAACGTGCCTTAATGTGAAAGGGCTTTTCCTTTATTGTAACAGTATTAAGGTCATTGAGTCTTTGGAAAAGCTGACCCAGTTAGAAGTACTCTGGCTAAACGATAATCAGATTGAAGTAATAGAGGTAAGTACAAAAAATTTTAATTTTTCAACTGGATTTCTCTATTTACAATGTATAGTAACAACTAAGGTGTCAGTTTATGAAGCAGGGCGAAAATATTCACTGCTCAGTTCTCCGGCATTCACAGGGGAGATCACTCTCCTCTGGATGCCTGTTTACGAATCGGTGAAGATCACTTCTCCTTTTGAGAAGTGGAGTGATCTACAAATGCTTCGAACAGTGGAGAACGAGAACGCCCCCTGATACTGTAATCTCATGAAACATGGCGAGATTAAAATACCAGAAATTCACTGAAAGTCTCAAGGTTTCCGTTTGTTAAGCAGCGGTAAATTATCACTGCTTAGTACACGGACATTATTAGAGGAGATCGCCCACCTCAAGTATAGGGATGGGCCGAACGGACCCCTGTTCGGTTCGCACCAGAACTTTCGAACACCACGAAAGTTCAGACCCGAATAACGAACCCTATTAAAGTCAGTGGGACCCGAATGTCAAAAATCAAAAGTGCCCACTTTGAAGGCTTATATGCAATAATTGGGCATGCAGTGGTTATCGGGATCCAGGTCCTGCCCTGGGGGATATGTATCAATAATAAAAAAAGTTTGTGAAAAACATAATTTTTAAATGAGCAGTCATTTTATTTTTTATTTTTTTTAAAGTGAAAGCATAAAAATGAAAAATTTCTTCCAATATAGTGGGGTCCCCTTAGTCTATCTGTAAAGTGGCAGATTCAGTTCAGATCTGTACCATGTCTAGAATCTGCTGCAGAAAAAAATGCATTTATAAAGCCAAAAAAAAAAAAAATGTATGAAAGCAAGAATTGGCCTTACTGTAAAAAATTGCAATGATATTGGTCTTTGGGTGTTAATTGTGCCCATGAAACCTATACCAAAAACATGTTTCCAGATGTATTGATTGAACACCCTCAAAGCTAGGCAGTCTCGAAGTCCTGAAAAGATTCTACATCCCAAAAAGACTTAATCAGTGACATTGGGGGCTTCATAGCTGGTAATCCAGGACTGATTCATTTTTATACAAGTCAAACGGTCCACGGAGTCTGTGGACAGACGCAATCTATGTTCAGTAACATAACCTCCTGCAGCACTGAATGCCAATTCTGAAAGCACGCTGGATTCAGGGCAGCCCAACAATTCAATAGAATACTGGGCAAGTTCTGGCCAGTGGCCTATTCTCATGACCCAGTAAGTCAGTGGATTGTCAGCTGGAAAGTTCTCCATCTCTGTTTTGGCCCCCGAGGTAATCGCCCACCATGTGATGCAGACGCTGCCGATGGGATGTGGAAGCTGACAGCCCTAAAAACATCCAGAAATGCCTCACTTAGGCGGATGCCTTCTCCAGCGCTCCTCTCTTGACCAACAGAACACTCAAAACAACATTTTTCACCACACTGTAACCTACTGGAGTCAGAAAAAATGTTCAATCAAATCCTCTTTAAAGTGTCCTCAAGAGATTTTATCTTTTGCGCTCTCTGTGAGGACAGGGAGAGTTCTGAGATCTTCCCCCTTATAACAGTGGTCAAGGAGGGTTGCCAACCAGTAATCATCCTGCTCCTTTATGCAACATATTCTTGGGTCCTTTTGCAGACTTTGAAGCATGAGGTTGCCCATGGGCCTCAAATTTTCTGAGGCTTGAGAAGCAGACTCTCTGGGTCGCTTAGGAGGACAGCATCTGGAACTTCCTCCTCCCAGCTACGTACTACTCCCAAGGGTCCTGGGGTTGGAAAGCCATAGCTTACAGATTGACACATGTCTTCCTCTTCTTTGAAGACAATGAAAGTGCCAGAATCCTCCTCCTCAACCTTCTCTACTCTCTCCTTCTGTGGATTTTGTGACATAGGAATAATGGTGTCTGAATAAAGTGGGCCTTGAGAGGAAAGGAAGTCCTCCTCTTCCTCCTGCTGCTCTGCCTCCAGTGCCCTGTCCATAATGCCAAGCAGAGTCTGCTTCAGTAGGAACACAACAGGGATTGTGTCACTGATGCATGCACTGTCACTGTCAATGCATGCATCCTTAATGATCAACCATTGGCATGGAGAAAAAGCCAAGGCGGCCTGAGCTTGTCGTCGTGTCTTACTGGCACATGTATTCGTTGACGGCCCTCTGCTGCATATATAGCCACTGCAGTATTCCCAAAGTTAAGTTCCACATTGTGGGCATGTCACAAATCAGGCGGTTTACAGGCAGGTGGAATTCCCTCTGAATTTCAGCCAACCGAGCACTGGCTGTGTATGTCTGCCTGAAATGGCTATAGACTCTTTTCCGGGATGTTTTAGTAACATCTTGCAACCCTCGGTACTTAGAAAACTCGGCACCACCAAATTGAGGACATGTGCCAGGTATTGCACATGTGCCAATTTTCCCTGTCTAAGGAGTGGACAGGAGGTTTGAGCCATTATCGGACACCACCATTCCTGGCTCCAGCTGTCATGGTGTGAACCATCTTTGGGCCTGTCCCTGCAGCGCTGCAAGAATCTCTGCTCCGGTGTGGTTCCTGTCCCTTAAATACACCAGCTGAAGCACTGCATGGCACCTTTTAGCCTTACTCTGGGAAAAGCCCTTTGAATGCTTAGCAAGTCTGCAGAGGAGAGCATGGAGGTGGCAGAGGAGGAGGGGTAGAGCTCACAGGTCTGGCATCACCACCAGCTATATGGAGACGTGGGGGCACAACAAGCTGCAGCACCAAGCCCTGTCCTGCATCCTTTCGAGTTGCAAGCAGCGTGTGCTGTGAACAAAATATATCATCCCTGCCCATGCTTGCTGGACCAGGTGTCAGCAGTAAGGAGACTTTTACTGCTGGCTGCCTTGCCCAACGATGTCAGAACATTCCCTTCCATGTGATGGTAGAGAGATGGAATGGCCTTGCGTGAAAAGAAGTAGCAACTGGGAACCTGCCATTGTGGTACAGCACATTGTGCGAATTCATGGAAGGGGGCAGAATCCATCAGGCTGAAAGGCAGAAGTTGCAGAGCCAACTGCTTTGACAAGCTTGCATTCAGACGCTGGGCATGTGGGTGGCAGGGACTGTATTTTATTTTTCCCGCTGCAGAAGATGGGCCAAAGAAATATGTTGGCCATAGTCTACAGCTGGTGGTGTGCTGCTGGCAGATGTGCTGCTAGGACCTGGGACACCCTGTGCTATATCATCTTCCCTGTCAGTGGCAGCTGCTGAAAGGTAATGACTCGGTATTGCAAGGGCAGACTAAAGTGGGTAAGGAGGAGGAGGAGAGACAGATTTGTGCCCCTTTTGTGTGGCTTTTAGGTGCTCTTGCCAATGGGCTGAGTAGTTGGATGTTAAATGGCTTGTTAGGCATGTGGTACCCAAATGGTTGGTGTTTTTGCCATGTTTGATGTGCCTAAGACATAGTTTTTGCAGATAGAAACTGCGATATGCTGCAGATGTGCTGAAAAAGGCTAGACAGCTGAGCTTTGGGGAGTGGGCCTGGAGATAACAACTGCAGAATGTGATGGAATAGGGTCGCTGCTCTCTACTCTTTCTTGATGTCGGCCTCCTTGGGGTTGTGCCGCCTCACCTTCAGTTTCCTCCTCTGCTCTACCTGGCACCCAAGTCGCATCAGTGATCTCATCATCATCATCATCATCATCTCCATCTCCTCTATCTTCATCGTTACCACTGGAGACAACTTGGCAATACACTGTGGCTTGGGGAATATGAATGCCAATTTGTCTACCAGTTTTCCTCCCTCTCTCTAGGGTCATGTTCCTGTCATCCTCATCCTCAGAACCAACATCTGAATCCAGTAATGGCTGGGCATCATCAAGGAGCAAGTGGCTGACGCTGTGGTCTCAAATAACTCAGCTGACTCCTCAATGGCTGATGTTGGGGCTATGGCAGGAATAGATGTGGACAAGGAGGAAGGTTTATCCACTCTGGCAACTGCAGGGGACTGCACACTTGTCTCTGCTTGCGTGACAGAGGATGAGGAAGGTTTAGTAAGCCAGTCCGCCACCTCCTCTGCATGCTGTGGCTGGATAGCACGGGAAAACACACTAAACAGAGGAAATGATGCCCTGCCTGAGGACTGACCACCATATCCACCTTTGCCTGAGCACACATTTGTTGCTGGACCCCTTACAGTGCCAAGGGAACTTCTGTCTTTCCTTGTTGTCTTCCCAGACATTATTGGGAGTGAGGGGGCGGTGCTTATAAGCAAATGTAAAGAAGAAGTTGAAATCTGTACATAGATGCACTTTAATAAATGTCAATCGTCACTACACTGACGCTATCGGAACCGCGTCTACTCTAGCTATACACTAATGTCAAGATTACTGACACGGTCTCACTAAACTACAGTGAAACTATCTGAGCTGTCCCTACTCTGGCTGCACACTATGCAAAGCTGAATGATGGTCCTCCTCACTACACTCACACTCTCCCTAGACTGACACTAAACTAATATTCTACATTGAGAATTGAAGCAAAATAGCACAGTATAGCACACTAACTGATCACACTGAACAGAGCCCTATTCTATCTCTTGCCACGCCAAAATCACACTGAAAATTGTCTGCCATTGAAAAAATACTTTTATACTGTGGGGCAGGAATGAGCCATGATTGGATAAAGTCATGATGACAGTGTCCAATCATGACAGTGCTCTGTGCCCTGATTGGCTGAAGCTTTCACTGCTTCAGCCAGTCAGGGCTTGAAATGTACTGTTCAGCTCCGCAATGCATTTGTGGTCAGTTTGGGGGCCGAACAAACGGTCGAACGACCTGTTTGCTCGGTTGTTGACCGAACAACAAAAGTTCGGCCATCCCTACTCATGTTAATAAAATAATTAGTCCCCCTGCATAATAGAGAGATTTTTATTGGGACCAAAGAGGTCATAATTGTGAAGTGGAAGGAAAATGACAAGTGGTTTTCAAAATTTTTTACAAATATCTGAAACGTGTAGCGTGCATTTGTATTCAGCTGCCTTTACTCTGATACCTAAAATCTAGTGGAACCAATTGCCTTCAGAAGTCACCTAATTATTAAAGTCCACCTGTGTATAATTTATTCTTAGTATAAATACAGTTGTTCTGTGAAGACCTCACAGGTCTGTTAGAGAACCTTACAAACCACATCACAAAGGCCAAGAAACACACCAAACAAGTCAGGGATAAAGTTGTGGAGAGGTTTAAAGCAGGGTTAGGTTATAAAAAAAAATATCCCAGGCTTTGAACATCTCACAGAGCACTGTTCAATTCATCATCTCAAAATGGAGAGAGTATGGTACAACTGCAAACCTACCAAGACATGGCCGTCTACCTAAACTGACGGTCTGGGCAAGGAGGACATTAATCAGAGAAGCAGCCAAGAGGCTCTGGAGGAGTTGCAGAGATCCACAGCTCAGGTGGGAGAATCTGTACACAAGACAACTATTAGTCAAGCACTCCACAAATCTGGCCTTTATGGAAGAGCAGCAAGAAGAAAACCATTGTTGAAAGAAAGCCATAAGAAGTCCCATTTTCAGTTTGCGAGAAGCCATGTGGGGGACTAAGCAAACATGTGGAAAAAGGTGCTCTGGTCAGATGAGACCAAAATTTAACTTTTTGGCCTAAAAGCAAAACTCTTTGTGTGGCGGAAAACTAACACTGCACATCATCCTGAACACACCATCCCCACTGTGAAACATGGTGGTGGCAACATCATGTTGTGTGGGGATGCTTTTCTTCATCAGGGACAGGGAAGATGGTCAGAGTTGATGGGAAGATGGATGGAGCGAAGTACGGGGCAGTCTTAGAAGAAAACCTGTTTGAGTCTGCAAAAGACTTGCGACTGGGGCAGAGGTTCACGTTCCAGGAGTACAACAATCCTAAACATACAGCCAGAGCTACAATAGAACGGTTTAGATCAAAGCATATTCATATGTTAGAATGGCCCAGTCAAAGTCCAGACCTAAATCCAATTGAGAAGACTTGAAAATTGCTGTTCAGATTCTCTCCATCCAATCTGACTGAGCTTGAGCAATTTTGCAAAGAAGAATGGGCAAAAATGTCACTCTGTAGATGTGCAAAGCTGGTAGAGACATCCCCAAAAAAACTTTCAGCTGTAATTGCAGCGAAAGGTGGTTCTAAAAAGTATTGACTCAGGGGGGCTGAATACAATTGCATGCCACACTTTTTTTCACATATTTATTTGTAAAATAATTTGAAAACCATTTATCATTTTCCTTTAATTTCACAATTATGTGCCACTTTGTGTTGGTCTATCACATAAAACCCCAATAAAATACATGTAAGTTTTTGGTTGTAACATGTCATAATCAAGGGGTATGAATGCCTTTTCAAGGGTGTGTGTGTGTGTGTGTGTGTGTGTGTGTGTGTGTGTGTGTGTATAATAAATCTAGCAAGGTCCCAGGCCTCCTTTGGCCTAATGAGAACCTCTAGGGCCAGAGATAGCTGACATCCTTCCGTATATGGTGGGTTGCATAACATAGTGGGTGTAATAAGGAAATCCACCGCTCCAGGCTGATCCACCGGAAAAATGGTTGCTCTTCCTCCAAACAGATAGGGGTCCCAGGTGCAGGCTAATTGCACTAGCCAAATGGAAAAGAACAGAAGAACTCTGGATAGCCGCACTCTGGATCAGATAAAGTGAATTGTGCCTTTTTTGTTTTCCACTAAAAAACCTTCACATCATACAAGTCACAACAGCAAAGGGAAAAAGAATATAGAACAAAAAAATGCTGACGCGTCACTTGAGCTCCTCCAATATTTCATGGTAGTATCTTCCCCAATCTTTACCTCGCCTCTCTGCTGGGTCCCTAGCTTGGCACTCAAGATACTTCTCAAGCTTCACCCCACTGGCCTGCTCGGTCCCTGGCTTGACACACGAGGCTGCTCTGCAAGCGTCACCTCCGCTGGCTGGGTTCCTGGCTTAATACCCACTGAAGTTTCCCGATTCTCCACCATCCCTGGTTTGTGAGAATACTGCTCCAGTACTTACTTTAGCTACTCACTGTGGCCCTTGGTAATAAGGTGGATGGTCCCTTAGTGGCGACAGCTTCCCCTCTACCTCCGACTATGACAGGTTCTCAGGCCGGCAGAACCGTCACTTCTGGTTGGACTGCAAACTACAATCCCAACCCTACGCTGCTCTCTTGCTTCTGGATAGGCCCTCAGACAGCCTAGCAACCAGATGTGCCCAGGATAGGACCAAACTCTGGCCTAGCAGCCCGAGCAATACAACACACGTCCACCCAGACAGCCACCCAGGTGGCACAGAACCCCGATCTGCTGACTCCACCCAAATATATAGGTTCTCCCAGCAGGCCAAGGGATCCAAGAAAACACCTGTCCATTGGCTTGGATGCCCCTTATACCCATAATCTGACCTTGCATTGCCCTTCTAATATCTAATGCCAGCAGGTACATGGCCATCTAGGAGCAGAAGAGAAAAGTGCAGCAAGTATAGACTTAGGGATCAATTGATTTCACTCTAACAATAGACCAAGGTAGCTATACCTGGCAGGTAAATTTAGGCGCAACCCTGCCTAAACACCAAGGTGCTAACACACACACACACACACACACACACACACACATTACAGTATCTCACAAAAATGGGTACACCCCTCACATTTTTGTAAATATTTTATTACATCTTTTCATGTGACAACACTGAAGAAATTACACTTTGCTACAATGTAAAATAGTGAGTGTACAGCTTGTATAACAGTGTAAAGTTGCTGTTCCCTTTAAAATAACTCAACACACAGCCATTAATGTCTAAACCGCAGCAACAAAATGAGTACGCCTCTAAGTGAAAATGTCCAAATTGGGCCCAATTAGCCATTTTCCCTCCCCGATGTCACGTGACTTAGTGTTACAAGGTCTCAAGTGTGAATGGGGAGCAGGTATGTTAAATTTGGTGTTTATCGCTCTCACTCTCTCATACTGGTCACTGGAAGTTCAACATGGCACCTCATGGCAACACTCTGCAGATCTGAAAAAAAGAATTGTTGCTCTATATAAAGATGGCCTAGACTATAAAAAGATTGCCAAGACCCTGAAACTGAGCTGCAGCACAGTGGCCAAGACCATACAGTGGTTTAACAGGACAGGTTCCACTCAGAATAGGCCTCGCCATGGTTGACCAAAGAAGTTGAGTACATATCCTCAGTGTCATATTCAGAGGTTGTCTTTGGGAAATAGGTGTATGAGTGCTGCCAGCATTGCTGCAGAGGTTGAAGGGGTGGAGGGTCAGCCTGTCAGTGCTCAGACCATACGCCACATACTGCATACTGCATCAAGTTGGTCTGCTTGGCTGTTGTCCCAGAAGGATGCCTCTTCTAAAGATGATGCACAAGAAAGCCCCCCAAGCAGTTTGCTGAAGACAAGCAGAATAAGGACATAGATTACTGGAACAATGTCCTGTGGTCTAATGAGACCAAGATAAACTTATTTGGTTCAGATGGTGTCAAACCTGTGCGGCAGCAACCAGGTGAGGAGTACAGAGACAAGCGTATCTTGCCTACAGTCAAGCATGGAGTGTCCTGGTCTGGGGCTGCATGAGTGCTGCCGGCAGTGGGGTGCTACAGTTCATTGAGGGAACCATGAATGCCAACTTGTACTGTGACATACTGAAGCAGAACATGATCCCCTCCCTTCGGACACTGGGCCACATGGCAATATTTCAGCATAACAAGCCCAAACACACCTCCAAGAGGACCACTGCCTTGCTAAAGAATCTGAGGGTAAAGGTGATGGACTGGCCAAGCATGTCTCTGGACCTATACTCTATTGAGCATCTGTGGGGCATCTTCAAACGGAAGGTGGAGGAGCGCAAGGTCTCTAACATCCATCAGCTCCGTGATGTCGTCATGGAGGAGTGGAAGAGGACTCCAGTGGCAACCTTTGAAGCTCTGGCAAACTCCATGCCCAAAAGGGTTAAGGCAGTGCTGGAAAATAATGGGGGCCACACAAAATTTTGACACTTTGGGTCCAATTTGGACATTTTCACTTAGGGGTGTACTCAACTTTGTTGCCAGCGGTTGACATTAATGGCTGTGTTGAGTTATTTTGAGGGGACAGCAAATTTACACTGTTATACAAGCTGTACACTCACTACTTTACATATTTACAAAAATGCGAGGCGTGTACTCACTTTTGTGAGTGTGTGTGTGTGTGTGTGTGTGTATGTATATATAATACACACACACACACACACACACACACACACATAAACATGGTAGGGGGACATGCTTACTGTCTTGGGGAGTCTGCTCGAGGAAGAAGGAAGTCAATAATCTTCCCCGGGATTCTCTCTTCTCTCCCCGATTCACCACTTCTGAGCTGGTGAATTTGGGAGGGTGCATTCTGACAGAGATCGCCAGTGAATCATTGAGATCGCACCTTCATAAACTGGCCATTTCTGTGTCAGTCGGTGACAGCTTTGCAGAAATGATCGGGTGAGAAGGTGTTTTTCCCGATCATCTCTGTTTCATGAACCGTTAATGAACTGAGATCAGCAGTGAAGGGGTAACTCAAGTGCTTGATGCTTCTTTAAACTTTACAGGAATTTCCTATGTAGTATTTTTGTCTTTGCAACCTGCCCTCTTGAGACAAAGAAGGTCTGTGGCCTGGAGTTTGTGAAGGATTCCTTTTCTCTAAATCGCAGGAATTGTAGCAGAGAAAAGAGATCACTATGTGATTGATGGTTCAGTTGGATTTTATTTGTCACAACAGTATGGACAAATAGCCAACACATGATATTAAAAGCACCTTTATATGTTGCCAGCACTGGTTGGCCCCAATGAAAGGCATTCAGTGAAGCCCCCAAAACCTGTTCGCTATTTGTTTATACTGTTGTGATTAATAAAATCTAATAGGACCATCACTCACATTTTTAATGCTCTTTTCTCTCCACTACACTTAATGCTGTTGTTCTAATCTTTTTGGCTCTATACACCACAACAATGGATTTGAAATTAAACGAACAAGAGCTTTAACTGCAGACTTTCAGCTTTAATTTGAGGGTATTTACATCTAAATCAGGTGAACGGTGTAGGAATCGCAACAGTTTGTATATGTGCCTCCCACTTTTTAAGGGACCAAAAGTAATGGGGCAATTGACTGCTCTCAGCTGTTCCATGGCCAGGTGTGTGTTATTCCCTCATTATCCCATTTACAAGGAGCAGATAAAAGGTCCAGAGTTCATTTCAAGTGTGCTATTTGCATTTGGAATCTGGTGCTGTCAACTCTCAATATAAGATCCAAGGAGCTGAAACTACCGGAAGCATACTGCGAAAGCAAACAAAGAGTTTTTTAAGGGAAAGAAGTGGAATGTTATGCAATGGCCAAGTCCATCACCTGACCTGAATCTGACTGAGCATGCATTTCACTTGCTGAAGACAAAACTGAAGGGAAAATGCCCAAAGAACAAGCAGGAACTGAAGACAGTTGCAGTAGAGGCCCAGCAGAGCATCACCAGGGATGAAACCCAGGGATGTCTATGTGTTCTAGACTTCAGGCTGTAATTGACTGCAAAGGATTTGCAACCAAGTATTAAAAAGTGAAAGTTTGATGGATGATTGTTAATCTGTCCCATTACTTTTGGTCCCGTTAAAAAGTGGGAGGCACATATACAACTGTTGTAATTCTTACACCGTTCACCTGATTTGGATGTAAATACCCTTAAATTAAAGCTTAAAATCTGCAGGTAAAGCACATCTTGTTTGTTTCATTTCAAATCCATTGTGGTGGTGTATAGAGCCAAAAAGATTATAATTGTGTCAATGTCCCAATATTTATGGACCTGACTGTATTTGGGCCCATTGGATTACAGAGAGATAAAAAAGTAACAGTACAGCGCAAATAAATAATAATATAAAAAGTCCATAAAATGAAAAATAGATGAATAATAGATGCAGTGATCAAGAAGAATCCGCTTGTGCAGTGTGTCTTCAATCAATATAACAAGTGACGATGTGATCCCTTCACCATTGAACAAGTTGGACTCTCACCTCAACTAATGGACCCCTGATATATCAGACAGGTCAAAAACACATGTTCCCATCAAGGGTAGATCATAAGATTTCAGCAGACCAAACGGAAGTACTCCCAGGAAAGATCCTCCTCCGTGTCATCAGATCAGTATGATTTCATGTATAAATATAAAGAACAAGCAAATCTAGTGCTCTCCGTTGATATAAATTTATTTTAAAAGCAAGTAAAGAGAAATTACACTCACATTTGTAAGCACTGATCTCCAGTGCTGAGTGCTAAGCAAAGAAACGAATACCATGCGTGGATCAGTGTGTTAGCCTGCGGATGACGTCACGGCGCGAGTCACGTGGTCCGTACGCGTTGCGTCCCAAAGAGTAGGCGGGACTTCATCAGCGGTGACAGCATGACGTCGAACGGCCGCTTTTAAGCCAACACACTGATATTAAGCCAATAAGAAGCAGAGTTATGCGCAAGGCAAGTGCCAGGGGAAGCACGTATCAAACGTGACACCGGAACACAGATCTGCGCACAATAACACTGTAAGAGAGAGAGGAAAGATGTATTTAAAAACAATACAGATAAAAAACAAAAAACAAAACCAGAGGTAAGCGCAAGTGTTGCCTACTGAATAGCAACATGCAGCAATCCTCTAGTTGTTCCCACATGAACTATGTGAAGAAAAAATATAAAAAAGTATTATTGCCAAAAAAGCAATGCGATATTATAGCACTGAAATAAGGCCACACATGTGTATATCTCCTAATCAGTCCAACATTACTGGCAATGAAAACATAAAATGTAAAGCAACGTAGCCGCTGATATCATCAGCAAGCTACACTGATCCACGCATGGGTTAATGCAAAATAATGAAAAATAAATAAAATATAAATATAAAAATATAAAAATACAAAAATAATAATAATCATAAGAGAATATATATATATACAAAATATATATAAAGAAATATATATAAAGATATACTAATCAAAAAAATAAAATTTTAAATTAAAAAAGAAAAATTATTATCTGTCCGAAATGAAGCAATTTAAATCAAAATCCACGTTCAAGCCTCTCGGGGCTAGAACCCTTGTTTCATGGATCCAATAAGACTCACGTTTACTTAATTGGCGTATGAAGTTACCTCCACGCCAATGTTTGGTTACCTTCTCAATCCCCCAAAAACTCAAACTCTTAGGCCGCGTACACACGGGCGGACTGTTCGCCCAACCTTGTCCGCTGAACAGTGTTTGGGCGGACAGTCCGCCCGTGTGTGGGCTTTCAGCGGACAGTTTCAGCGGACAGTTGGACGGACAAAGTCTTTCGGAAATTCCGAAAAACTGTCCGCTGAAACTGTGTTTGAGCGAACAGTCCGCCCGTGTGTAGGCTACTTTCGAAATGAGCAAACTGTTCCCGCTCGGAAAGTCCGCCCATTTCGAGCGCGTGTACAGGTAGGCGGGGCCCGCGAAGGAGACGTCGCGGGCTCCGCCACCTGGAATGGGCTTAAAGGGGAACCCCAACGGCGAAAAAAATCGGCGTGGGGGTTCCCCCAAAGTCCACACCAGACCCTTGTCCGAGCACGCTACCCGGCCGGCCAGGAAAGGGGGGCGAGCGAGCGCGCCCCCCTCCTGAGCCGTACCAGGCCGCGTGCCCTCAACATGGGGGGTGCCTTGGGGAAGGGGGGGCCGCGCGGCCCCCCCACCCCAAAGCACCTTGTCCCCATGTTGATGAGGACAAGGGCCTCTTCCCGACAACCCTGGCCGTTGGTTGTCGGGGTCTGCGGGCGGGGGGCTTATCGGAATCCGGGAGCCCCCTTTAAGAAGGGGGCCCCCGGATACCGGCCCCCCACCCTATGTGAATGAGTATGGGGTACAATGTACCCCTACCCATTCACCTGTGAAATAAAGTACAAAAAAAAACACAACACAGGGAAAAAATATTTTATTGCACAGCTCCGGGGGTCTTCCGTCTTCGGGGGTCTTCTCGCCGGACTCCTCCGCTATCTGTGTGTAGCTCTTTTACTAGCGGAGGAGTCCGGCTTTCTTCCTCCCCGCCGCCGGCCTCTTCTCCCGACTTCGGGGGTCTTGTCCCCCTCTTCGGTTCTTCTGCCGGGCCACCGCGCCTTCTTCTAGCTCTTTTACAGGCGGTGGCCCGGTCTTCTGTCGCCGCTGCCTTCCGTTCTTCTGTCGCCGCCTTCGGTTCTTCTGCCGGGCCACCGCGCCTTCTTGTAGCTCTTTTACAGGCGGTGGCCCGGTCTTCTGTCGCCGCTGTCGTCGCCGCCGCCGCCGCCTTCCGTTCTTGTTCTTCTTCTTGTTGTTCTTCTTCTTCTCCTGGAGATGTTGACTCGACGAGCTCTCCGGCCGGAATGCCAGAGCCGCGCTGTGCGGTCACTTATATAGTGACAATGGGGCAGTGTCACATGGTATATGTCACATGGGTTGGTCACATGGTGACCCCGCCCCCTTACGATGTCATAGTCCCCATGTGACATCAACCCATGTGACCAACCCATGTGACATATACCATGTGACACCGCCCCATTGTCACTATATAAGTGACCGCACAGCGCGGCTCTGGCATTCCGGCCGGAGAGCTCGTCGAGTCAACATCTCCAGGAGAAGAAGAAGAAGAACAAGAAGAAGAACAAGAACGGAAGGCGGCGGCGACGACAGCGGCGACAGAAGACCGGGCCACCGCCTGTAAAAGAGCTACAAGAAGGCGCGGTGGCCCGGCAGAAGAACCGAAGGCGGCGACAGAAGAACGGAAGGCAGCGGCGACAGAAGACCGGGCCACCGCCTGTAAAAGAGCTAGAAGAAGGCGCGGTGGCCCGGCAGAAGAACCGAAGAGGGGGACAAGACCCCCGAAGTCGGGAGAAGAGGCCGGCGGCGGGGAGGAAGAAAGCCGGACTCCTCCGCTAGTAAAAGAGCTACACACAGATAGCGGAGGAGTCCGGCGAGAAGACCCCCGAAGACGGAAGACCCCCGGAGCTGTGCAATAAAATATTTTTTCCCTGTGTTGTGTTTTTTTTTGTACTTTATTTCACAGGTGAATGGGTAGGGGTACATTGTACCCCATACTCATTCACATAGGGTGGGGGGCCGGTATCCGGGGGCCCCCTTCTTAAAGGGGGCTCCCGGATTCCGATAAGCCCCCCGCCCGCAGACCCCGACAACCAACGGCCAGGGTTGTCGGGAAGAGGCCCTTGTCCTCATCAACATGGGGACAAGGTGCTTTGGGGTGGGGGGGCCGCGCGGCCCCCCCTTCCCCAAGGCACCCCCCATGTTGAGGGCACGCGGCCTGGTACGGCTCAGAAGGGGGGCGCGCTCGCTCGCCCCCCTTTCCTGGCCGGCCGGGTAGCGTGCTCGGACAAGGGTCTGGTGTGGACTTTGGGGGAACCCCCACGCCGATTTTTTTCGCCGTTGGGGTTTCCCTTTAAGCCCATTCCAGGCGGCGGAGCCCGCGACGTCTCCTTCGCGGGCCCCGCCTACCTGTACACGCGCTCGAAATGGGCGGATTTGCCTCCTCCTTACGTGGGCGAGTCCGTTCATTTCAAAAGTTGAGCGAACTGTTTGGCAAACAGTTCGCTGAAACAGTCCGCTCGTGTGTGGGCAAGTCCGCTCATGCAAATTTTGAGCGGACTGTTTGCCGAAACTGTTTGACGAACAAGGTTGGGCAAACAGTCCGCGCGTGTGTACGCGGCCTTAGGGTTCTGAGAGTGTACCGATTTGAAATGGCGAGACACATTATGAGTCTTGAGACCCTTTTTGATATTATTCACATGTTCGCCCAACCTCACATGTAGGGGTCTAGACGTTCTACCGATATATTGGAGACCGCATCCACATTGTAACATATATACCACCCCTACAGTAGAACAGGTGATAAGTTTGTCAATCTTATATTCCCTGTTATTACTAGTGGCAATAAAAGATTTTCTCCTTTTTATATTGCATCTGGAGTGTCTGCATGCCGTACACCTACCACATGCATAAAAACCAGATAGAAAAGAGAAAAGTCTACTTTCAGTATGCACAGGAGGATCGATAACACTAGGTGCTATCTGGTCACGTAATGAAGGGGCTTTCTTGTATATGAAAGAGGGCCGTGCAGGTAGGAGAGGACCCAACACACGATCCTGTTTCAATATGAACCAGTTTTTAGCAACCACTTTTTCAAACTTTTTGTGCTGTACATTATAATCCAGAACCATTCTGAAGTTAACCCCTTCCACTTTTGATTCTTTTACTTTATCTCCAACTAAGAGAGATCTGTCCATCTGTTGGACCAAAGCTATTTCATGATCAAGGGCAGATCTATCATATCCTTTTTCTTGAAATTTAGAGGATAAGGTATGGGCCTGGAGCATAAAATCATCCACACGAGAACAATTCCGCCTCAGTCTTACATACTGTCCTCTGGGGATATTGCATAACCACGACTTATGGTGGCAGCTCCCCAGAGGAATGTACGAATTCCGATCGGTTGGCTTGAAATGATTTTTTAATACTAGCCCATCATTCGCTTTAATGATCTCCAGATCCAAGAACACCATACGCTCTTGGCTGATGTTCCATGATAACTGGATGTTTTTATCATTAGCGTTCATGGTGCAGATAAATTTATCCAAACCAACCCGATCACAGGGCTGGACTGGGACAGAAAATTGGCCCTGGACTTCATTCAGACCGGCCCACTTTAATTTTGCAAACACGCACAAAAACAGTATGTAAACTATACACAATTGCGCAAAAAAATAAGATAAAATTATTCATCAGTTACTGTGACCAGTGCCATTAAATTATTCATCAGTTACCGTGGCCAGAGCCATTAAATTATACATTAGTTACCGTGGCCAGTGCCATTAAATTATTCATCAGTTACCGTTGCCAGTGCCATTAAATTATTCATCAGTTACCGTGGCCAGTGCCATTAAATTATTCATCAGTTACCGTGGCCAGAGCCATTAAATTATACATTAGTTACCGTGGCCAGTGCCATTAAATTATTCATCAGTTACCGTTGCCAGTGCCATTAAATTATTCATCAGTTACCGTGGCCAGAGCCATTAAATTATTCATCAGTTACCGTGACCAGTGCCATTAAATTATTCATCAGTTACCGTGGCCAGAGCCATTAAATTATTCATCAGTTACCGTGGCCAGAGCCATTAAATTATACATTAGTTACCGTGGCCAGTGCCATTAAATTATTCATCAGTTACCGTGGCCAGAGCCATTAAATTATACATTAGTTACCGTGGCCAGTGCCATTAAATTATTCATCAGTTACCGTTGCCAGTGCCATTAAATTATTCATCAGTTACCGTGGCCAGTGCCATTAAATTATACATCAGTTACCATGGCCAGTGCCATTAAATTATTCATCAGTTACTGTGGCCAGAGCCATTAAATTATTCATCAGTTACCATGGCCAGAGCCATTAAATTATTCATCAGTTACCGTGGCCAGAGCCATTAAATTATTCATCAATTACCGTGGCCAGAGCCAATAAATTATTCATCAGTTACCGTGGCCAGTGCCATTAAATTATTCATCAGTTACCGTTGCCAGTGCCATTAAATTATACATCAGTTACCATAGCCAGTGCCATTAAATTATTCATCAGTTACCATGGCCAGAGCCATTAAATTATTCATCAGTTACCGTGACCAGTGGCATTAAATTATTCCTCAGTTATTGTGGCCAGTGCCATTAAATTATTCATCAGTTAACGTGGCCAGTGCCATTAAATTAATAATTGACCAGTGGCATTAAATAATAATCAGTTACCGTGACCAGTGACATTAATATTAATTTAATGCCACTGGTCAATTATTAATTTAATGTCACTGGTCAATTATTAATTTAATGTCACTGGCCACGGTAACTGATCAATAATTTAATGCCACTGCTCACGGTAATTGATGATCAGTTACTGTAGCCAGTGACATTAAATTAATAATTGACCAGTGGCATTAAATTAATATTAATGCCACTGGTCACGGTAACTGATTATTATTTAATGCCACTGGTCATTCAGGGACAGCCCCCCCCCCCCATAAAAGATGATTTTTTAGCCAATTTTTGGTGCAGGGGCATATGAAATCAGCAAACCTGTGTGCAAGATCAAAAGCGGGCCCTAGGCATTAAGAACAACAACACATGTCTTAAATTGCACTAAATATTGGCTTAAAGGGGGTGTTGTTTAGGGCTGCAACTAACAATTATTTTCAGAATCGATTAGTTGGCCGATTATTGTTTTGATTAATCGGTTAATAACCTTAAAAAAAAAAGTGGGTCAAATTGACGTTTAATAAATAGGGAATGCGGAGTGTATGGTGGTGAGTAATATGTACAGGAGAGGAGTGCGGAGTGTATGGCGGGGGGTGATATGTACAAGAGAGGAGTGTATGGCAGGGGGGTAATATGTACAGGAGAGGAGTGCGGAGTGTATGGCAGGGGGGTAATATGTACAGGGGAGGAGTGTGGAGTGTATGGCAGGGGGGTAATATGTACAGGGGAGGAGTGTGGAGTGTATGGCAGGGGGGTAACATGTACAGGAGAGGAGTGCGGAGTGTATGGCAGGGGGGTAATATGTACAGTGGAGGAGTGTGGAGTGTATGGCAGGGGGGTAATATGTACAGGGGAGGAGTGTGGAGTGTATGGCAGGGGGGTAACATGTACAGGAGAGGAGTGCGGAGTGTATGGCAGGGGGGTAATATGTACAGTGGAGGAGTGCGGAGTGTATGGCAGGGGGGTTATATGTACAGTGGAGGAGTGCGGAGTGTATGGCAGGGGGGTAATATGTACAGGGGAGGAGTGCGGAGTGTATGGCAGGGGGGTAACATGTACAGTGGAGGAGTGCGGAGTGTATGGCAGGGGGGTAACATGTACAGTGGAGGAGTGCGGAGTGTATGGCAGGGGGGTAACATGTACAGTGGAGGAGTGGGGAGTGTATGGCATGGGGGTA
Source organism: Lithobates pipiens (assembly GCF_037356315.1). NCBI lineage: Eukaryota > Metazoa > Chordata > Amphibia > Anura > Ranidae > Lithobates > Lithobates pipiens. The sequence goes on along the minus strand of NW_027507791.1, from coordinate 69,604,601 downwards.
ACATGTACAGTGGAGGAGTGCGGAGTGTATGGCAGGGGGGTAACATGTACAGTGGAGGAGTGCGGAGTGTATGGCAGGGGGGTAACATGTACAGTGGAGGAGTGCGGAGTGTATGGCAGGGGGGTAACATGTACAGTGGAGGAGTGCGGAGTGTATGGCAGGGGGGTAACATGTACAGGAGAGGAGTGCGGAGTGTATGGCAGGGGGGTAATATGTACAGGGGAGGAGTGCGGAGTGTATGGCAGGGGGGTAACATGTACAGTGGAGGAGTGCGGAGTGTATGGCAGGGGGGTAACATGTACAGTGGAGGAGTGCAGAGTGTATGGCAGGGGGGTAACATGTACAGGAGAGGAGTGCGGAGTGTATGGCAGGGGGGTAACATGTACAGGAGAGGAGTGCGGAGTGTATGGCAGGGGGGTAACATGTACAGTGGAGGAGTGCGGAGTGTATGGCAGGGGGGGTAATATGTACAGGAGAGGAGTGCGGAGTGTATGGCAGGGGGGTAACATGTACAGTGGAGGAGTGCGGAGTGTATGGCAGGGGGGTAACATGTACAGTGGAGGAGTGCGGAGTGTATGGCAGGGGGGTAACATGTACAGTGGAGGAGTGCGGAGTGTATGGCAGGGGGGTAACATGTACAGTGGAGGAGTGCGGAGTGTATGGCAGGGGGGTAATATGTACAGGAGAGGAGTGCGGAGTGTATGGCAGGGGGGTAACATGTACAGTGGAGGAGTGCGGAGTGTATGGCAGGGGGGTAACATGTACAGTGGAGGAGTGCGGAGTGTATGGCAGGGGGGTAACATGTACAGGAGAGGAGTGCGGAGTGTATGGCAGGGGGGTAACATGTACAGGAGAGGAGTGCGGAGTGTATGGCAGGGGGGTAACATGTACAGTGGAGGAGTGCGGAGTGTATGGCAGGGGGGTAATATGTACAGGAGAGGAGTGCGGAGTGTATGGCAGGGGGGTAACATGTACAGTGGAGGAGTGCGGAGTGTATGGCAGGGGGGTAACATGTACAGTGGAGGAGTGCGGAGTGTATGGCAGGGGGGTAACATGTACAGTGGAGGAGTGCGGAGTGTATGGCAGGGGGGTAATATGTACAGGAGAGGAGTGCGGAGTGTATGGCAGGGGGGTAACATGTACAGTGGAGGAGTGCGGAGTGTATGGCAGGGGGGTAACATGTACAGTGGAGGAGTGCGGAGTGTATGGCAGGGGGGTAACATGTACAGTGGAGGAGTGCAGAGTGTATGGCAGGGGGGTAACATGTACAGGAGAGGAGTGCGGAGTGTATGGCAGGGGGGTAACATGTACAGGAGAGGAGTGCGGAGTGTATGGCAGGGGGGTAACATGTACAGTGGAGGAGTGCGGAGTGTATGGCAGGGGGGTAATATGTACAGGAGAGGAGTGCGGAGTGTATGGCAGGGGGGTAACATGTACAGTGGAGGAGTGCGGAGTGTATGGCAGGGGGGTAACATGTACAGTGGAGGAGTGCGGAGTGTATGGCAGGGGGGTAACATGTACAGGAGAGGAGTGCGGAGTGTATGGCAGGGGGGTAACATGTACAGGAGAGGAGTGCGGAGTGTATGGCAGGGGGGTAACATGTACAGGAGAGGAGTGCGGAGTGTATGGCAGGGGGGTAACATGTACAGTGGAGGAGTGCGGAGTGTATGGCAGGGGGGTAATATGTACAGGAGAGGAGTGCGGAGTGTATGGCAGGGGGGTAACATGTACAGTGGAGGAGTGCGGAGTGTATGGCAGGGGGGTAACATGTACAGTGGAGGAGTGCGGAGTGTATGGCAGGGGGGTAACATGTACAGTGGAGGAGTGCGGAGTGTATGGCAGGGGGGTAATATGTACAGGAGAGGAGTGCGGAGTGTATGGCAGGGGGGTAACATGTACAGTGGAGGAGTGCGGAGTGTATGGCAGGGGGGTAACATGTACAGTGGAGGAGTGCGGAGTGTATGGCAGGGGGGTAACATGTACAGGAGAGGAGTGCGGAGTGTATGGCAGGGGGGTAACATGTACAGGAGAGGAGTGCGGAGTGTATGGCAGGGGGGTAACATGTACAGTGGAGGAGTGCGGAGTGTATGGCAGGGGGGTAACATGTACAGTGGAGGAGTGCGGAGTGTATGGCAGGGGGGTAACATGTACAGTGGAGGAGTGGGGAGTGTATGGCAGGGGGGTAATATGTACAGGAGAGGAGTGCGGAGTGTATGGCAGGGGGGTAACATGTACAGGAGAGGAGTGCGGAGTGTATGGCAGGGGGGTAATATGTACAGGAGAGGAGTGCGGAGTGTATGGCAGGGGGGTAACATGTACAGTGGAGGAGTGCGGAGTGTATGGCAGGGGGGTAACATGTACAGTGGAGGAGTGCAGAGTGTATGGCAGGGGGGTAACATGTACAGGAGAGGAGTGCGGAGTGTATGGCAGGGGGGTAACATGTACAGGAGAGGAGTGCGGAGTGTATGGCAGGGGGGTAACATGTACAGTGGAGGAGTGCGGAGTGTATGGCAGGGGGGTAACATGTACAGTGGAGGAGTGCGGAGTGTATGGCAGGGGGGTAACATGTACAGTGGAGGAGTGGGGAGTGTATGGCAGGGGGGTAATATGTACAGGAGAGGAGTGCGGAGTGTATGGCAGGGGGGTAACATGTACAGTGGAGGAGTGCGGAGTGTATGGCAGGGGGGTAACATGTACAGTGGAGGAGTGCGGAGTGTATGGTAGGGGGGTAACATGTACAGTGGAGGAGTGCGGAGTGTATGGTAGGGGGGTAACATGTACAGTGGAGGAGTGCGGAGTGTATGGCAGGGGGGGTAATATGTACAGTGGAGGAGTGTGGAGTGTATGGCAGGGGGGTAACATGTACAGTGGAGGAGTGCGGAGTGTATGGCAGGGGGGTAACATGTACAGGAGAGGAGTGCGGAGTGTATGGCAGGGGGGTAACATGTACAGTGGAGGAGTGCGGAGTGTATGGCAGGGGGGTAACATGTACAGTGGAGGAGTGGGGAGTGTATGGCAGGGGGGTAATATGTACAGGAGAGGAGTGCGGAGTGTATGGCAGGGGGGTAACATGTACAGTGGAGGAGTGCGGAGTGTATGGCAGGGGGGTAACATGTACAGTGGAGGAGTGCGGAGTGTATGGTAGGGGGGTAACATGTACAGTGGAGGAGTGCGGAGTGTATGGCAGGGGGGGTAATATGTACAGTGGAGGAGTGTGGAGTGTATGGCAGGGGGGTAGTTAGTGGAGAGAGGAGGAAGAGGAGTGCACCTCCTGATAGTCTGTCAAAGTTCCAAGGATACCAGACAGTACAATTATCCCCGTGATAGCAGCCAGTTTGTCTTTGAAGATGGGGAAGGGGGCAAGTTGTGAAAGAAGAATACTTGCAGTGATTTGGGGGTATAAGAGCATGCTGGATGTGCTAGGAGGACACACTTTGGGAGGGGAGAGAAATTGTGCAGGAAGGGGGGGGGGGGGGATTGAATAAAAAAATCTGACCCCCCCCCCCCCAGCACAATTTCTCTCCTCTGCTAAAGTGCCTCCTAGCACATACAGCATGCTCTTATCCCCCAAAATCGCTGCAAGTATTCTTTTTTGACAACTTGCCCCCCGTCTCTGTGTCTTCTCCTGCAAGTGCCAAGCACAAACCTCAGATCAGCACATCCCGTCCTGTTGTGTCCGTTCTCCTCCCCCTCCTTCTCCTGTCTGTGAGCCGAGGAAAAGGGGGAGGGGACTTCAGTCCATGTGTTAGTGTGAGGTGGGAGGAAGGGAGAGAAGCCGTGCAGTACACACTGTAATCGCAGTGTGTGGGAACAGAAACACCCCACACAAGCTGCAAGCCAGTCACTGGAGCCAATTGCGGAGGTAAAAGAACCAGCAGTGACTCCCAGCAGCACTAGCGCGGAGGAGGAGGATGTAAAATCCTCCTCCGCATTCAACGCTGGGCTGTGACGTCACTGGTTGCCAGACGCAAGGCGGCTATAGCAACCAGTGATCAGGAGGAGGTGGAGGCGGAGATAGAGCCAGCGCTATGGCAGCTCGGTCCGCCCCTGTTCCCAGATTGTCAATTTCATTCCGGGACAATTTATGCCAGCATCACGAGGGGGTGGTGCTTGTGTGCCGGGTGCAGGAGCGGAGCTGCCGCCGCCAGCCTTATTGTAACACAGGACAGACACGGAGAGTCCAGGGAGAGTGTAGTGATTCAAACACATAACACACTGTCTGACAACCGGCCCACTGAGCCAATCGGCCCACCGGGAAACTCCCGGTAGTCCCGATGGCCAGTACAGGCCTGCCCGATCACCATCCCATATAAAGATCAGGTCATCAATGAATCTATTGTAGCAAATTAGTTCCTTGGGGCGGTTCCGAAAAACAACATCCTCCTCCCAGTGGGCCAATTGAGGTTTGCTCCCAGTGTGGCCAATTTATTCATGGCCCACTGGGAGGAGGATGTTGTTTTTCGGAACCGCCCCAAGGAACTAATTTGCTACAATAGATTCATTGATGACCTGATCTTTATATGGGATGGTGATCGGGTTGGTTTGGATAAATTTATCTGCACCATGAACGCTAATGATAAAAACATCCAGTTATCATGGAACATCAGCCAAGAGCGTATGGTGTTCTTGGATCTGGAGATCATTAAAGCGAATGATGGGCTAGTATTAAAAAATCATTTCAAGCCAACCGATCGGAATTCGTACATTCCTCTGGGGAGCTGCCACCATAAGTCGTGGTTATGCAATATCCCCAGAGGACAGTATGTAAGACTGAGGCGGAATTGTTCTCGTGTGGATGATTTTATGCTCCAGGCCCATACCTTATCCTCTAAATTTCAAGAAAAAGGATATGATAGATCTGCCCTTGATCATGAAATAGCTTTGGTCCAACAGATGGACAGATCTCTCTTAGTTGGAGATAAAGTAAAAGAATCAAAAGTGGAAGGGGTTAACTTCAGAATGGTTCTGGATTATAATGTACAGCACAAAAAGTTTGAAAAAGTGGTTGCTAAAAACTGGTTCATATTGAAACAGGATCGTGTGTTGGGTCCTCTCCTACCTGCACGGCCCTCTTTCATATACAAGAAAGCCCCTTCATTACGTGACCAGATAGCACCTAGTGTTATCGATCCTCCTGTGCATACTGAAAGTAGACTTTTCTCTTTTCTATCTGGTTTTTATGCATGTGGTAGGTGTACGGCATGCAGACACTCCAGATGCAATATAAAAAGGAGAAAATCTTTTATTGCCACTAGTAATAACAGGGAATATAAGATTGACAAACTTATCACCTGTTCTACTGTAGGGGTGGTATATATGTTACAATGTGGATGCGGTCTCCAATATATCGGTAGAACGTCTAGACCCCTACATGTGAGGTTGGGCGAACATGTGAATAATATCAAAAAGGGTCTCAAGACTCATAATGTGTCTCGCCATTTCAAATCGGTACACTCTCAGAACCCTAAGAGTTTGAGTTTTTGGGGGATTGAGAAGGTAACCAAACATTGGCGTGGAGGTAACTTCATACGCCAATTAAGTAAACGTGAGTCTTATTGGATCCATGAAACAAGGGTTCTAGCCCCGAGAGGCTTGAACGTGGATTTTGATTTAAATTGCTTCATTTCGGACAGATAATAATTTTTCTTTTTTAATTTAAAATTTTATTTTTTTGATTAGTATATCTTTATATATATTTCTTTATATATATTTTGTATATATATATTCTCTTATGATTATTATTATTTTTGTATTTTTATATTTTTATATTTATATTTATATTTTATTTATTTTTCATTATTTTGCATTAACCCATGCGTGGATCAGTGTAGCTTGCTGATGATATCAGCGGCTATGTTGCTTTACATTTTATGTTTTCATTGCCAGTAATGTTGGACTGATTAGGAGATATACACATGTGTGGCCTTATTTCAGTGCTATAATATCGCATTGCTTTTTTGGCAATAATACTTTTTTATATTTTTTCTTCACATAGTTCATGTGGGAACAACTAGAGGATTGCTGCATGTTGCTATTCAGTAGGCAACACTTGCGCTTACCTCTGGTTTTGTTTTTTGTTTTTGTTTTTTATCTGTATTGTTTTTAAATACATCTTTCCTCTCTCTCTTACAGTGTTATTGTGCGCAGATCTGTGTTCCGGTGTCACGTTTGATACGTGCTTCCCCTGGCACTTGCCTTGCGCATAACTCTGCTTCTTATTGGCTTAATATCAGTGTGTTGGCTTAAAAGCGGCCGTTCGACGTCATGCTGTCACCGCTGATGAAGTCCCGCCTACTCTTTGGGACGCAACGCGTACGGACCACGTGACTCGCGCCGTGACGTCATCCGCAGGCTAACACACTGATCCACGCATGGTATTCGTTTCTTTGCTTAGCACTCAGCACTGGAGATCAGTGCTTACAAATGTGAGTGTAATTTCTCTTTACTTGCTTTTAAAATAAATTTATATCAACGGAGAGCACTAGATTTGCTTGTTCTTTATATTTATACATGAAATCATACTGATCTGATGACACGGAGGAGGATCTTTCCTGGGAGTACTTCCGTTTGGTCTGCTGAAATCTTATGATCTACCCTTGATGGGAACATGTGTTTTTGACCTGTCTGATATATCAGGGGTCCATTAGTTGAGGTGAGAGTCCAACTTGTTCAATGGTGAAGGGATCACATCGTCACTTGTTATATTGATTGAAGACACACTGCACAAGCGGATTCTTCTTGATCACTGCATCTATTATTCATCTATTTTTCATTTTATGGACTTTTTATATTATTATTTATTTGCGCTGTACTGTTACTTTTTTACTTTGTAATGTGGGATTTGGTATTTTGACCTATAGTATTCTAGCTGCATTTTTTTCACTTTTTTCACTTGTTTTATTGTGTTTAGCGCTGGTTGATTCTTTATTTTAGATTACAGAGAGATGCCTGTGATCACTACAAATAGGATTACCTACTTGTGTAAGGGTCCAATGCATTACCAGTATTTCTTTATTCTCTGAACAGGTCTTGGATGATCAAGCCTGTTATCGTTTTCCAGACTGTAGTCTTAAGTACTTGGAGTAGGGAAGAATTATATTTTTCTTTGTTTTTTGAAGGATAGGGCCCAGTGACCGTAGCCAAAAAGAACAATTAAAATGATTGTAAACAATCGCCTTGTAAAACATCCCAATCGGGTTAAAATAGAAATGAAAGACAAACTATTTCTGTACAAATATAATATAATATAATATCCCCCACCCTCAGCACCAGCCAATCCGCTTGCACTATGGTCCACCCCTCCCCACCAATCCCTGTGTGCAGCTCCAGAGACAAGCAGGGAGGTGAGCAGAGTCCAGCCCACACAGCATGCCACACATCACAATACACACACACCACAAACTCCAGCCCCAACAGCCTCAAGTGTCAAATCTCCACACCCTGAAAGCCCCAAAGGGACACGCATCCCCTGAACCCACCCAGTGAGAAAGCTGTCCCACCCAGCAGCACTGAATGAGACAGCTTCCTGACCCCCAAATTAATCAAATTTTTTTTTTTAAGTTTAAAAAAATGTCTACTAACTTTTTCTTAGGTGGCTCCTAGATTCAAACCAAATTTGTCAAGCCCTGTACTAGTTTAGAGCCACTTTAAGTGTAACTATAGTCAGAAAATAAAGTTTTGCTAGATCACTTCAGGCTGGCCCCGTTTGCTGGTATAGCTATGTAAAACAATAAAAAGAAGTGTCTATACTATGTAAAATCCAGTAATACACTGTCTCACCCTGCTCTGCACATGCTCAGTTGCTCTCCATTTTTAGGCATTTTTAGGAGGTTTGTAGAGGCCGAGCTGCTGACAGCCTTAAAGCTGAATTAAACCCTTCTATCCTTTACAGCCAAGGAAATTGCTTCTGTTTGATCTGTAACTGCCATGGTGCTGCACATGTGATCAGTTATGACACCAGCCATCTGATCGTTTGACAGTTTGGTTGAGGACAAAAGCAAATGTGACAGCAATCTTGGCATTCCAGAAATGTAACTGTTTTTTGAAACTGTTAAATCGATGGGTTTAGTTACGCGTTATAATTTAGTGCTGTTCAGGTGCTCTGGGCTTCAGCACAATGGCAGCCTCCAGCAGGAGGAAACTGGTTTTGGTAGCATAAAAATTAATGTGGAATATATGTTCCTTGCTAAAGAACATTATTTTTTATCACATTGTTATGGGTAAAGTTCCACTTTAAATACATTTTCAAGACTTCAGTGTGACAGTAAAGCAGCCAATCCCCAAGCATCTGAACCATCAGGTGGGAGGGAGGCAAATGAGAAGTATTGGACTTTTTTTCTCCACTTCCAACGATGAGTAACTTCTGTTTATAGTGAACCTTTTTTGTTTGCCCCACGTTGGCAAAGCACAGGTTCATTTTAAGTCATTTAAACAAAAAATAAATAAAAATAAATTATATATATATATATATATATATATATATATATATATATATATATATAATGTATATGTGTGTGTGTGTGTGTTTTATAATGGTTTAAAGATGTTCTAGCTTGGAAGGTTGACAAAAGGGCATTTTTCCTGGTTTTCTAAATAATATACCATAATGGCATCAAGACAGCTGATAATGATGGTGTATTGTACAACGTATCTTCTTTTATGGGAGTTACATAATAGGCGTAGTTATCACCTCTATGCATTTATTCATCGCTGGAGTCATGGGCAATGCTCTGCACATTTTTGGCTGCTTATAAAAAATAATTACTTGCATTGCCTCATATTATTTGCCTGTATTTCATTAGCAGAATAAAAGCCGATGTTGTTTTTCAGGGACTGGAAACTCTACAGAATTTAAAAGAGCTTAATCTGGCTGGGAACCTAATACACTCTGTAGGTATGTAAATATATACTCTGCTAGACTGTGCTCTGTATTCTTATCAATCACCTTTCTAGTGATAATCATCTAATCCATTTAATCCTGCCTCTGGCAGAAGTGTAATTTGGTATGGAACTGAATTAGTAAATGCTATTAGCATTCTATAAAATCACCCTGGTAAATGTAATTTGTGGAGATGTGTCACACATATGCTTTCTCGTATATCGCTGCCTGTGGCCTCCATGGTGGGAAGACCTATTCCTCACTGATGGCAGGAGATAAAATCTGTCCAATGTTACTGTAATCATGCATAGTGTAGTGGTAGACCTCATCTCAAACATTTGCAGATTTTCATTTTATTTTTTTTTATTTTTTTTTGGATTAAGCTTTTAAAATAATCATACTTTTTCCTGGAAATGTAAAGTTTGCATACTCAGATTTTAACCCCATCTCTGGCAAATTCCTTTTCGGGTCCTCACAATAAAAGAAACACTAACTACTATATAAAGAAATGCTACATATCCTTAAAATGCACCCGTGCCCAGACAATTAATAAGTACAATAAAGACAATAAATATGTACAATAAAGATTTTATATATTCTTAACAAGCAGCAAAAAAACTTTAAAAAGCCCTCACAGAGTTATCTAGCTGCATGTACTCTGAATTCATTCTCAAAAAATCCTCAGTGATCAAAATGAAAGACTGTAATACACAGTTTCAGTCAGTTTCTAACAGTTTTAAGACACCTGATATTTGTTTATGCCTGTGTTGTGATTTTAGAAGATTAATTTCTCCATAATGCCTATATCTACAAAGGAAAACGAGGGCTTGTTTTAAAGTGCTTTTACTGTGTGTTCAAATCATGTAAATAATATACCTTTCTCAAAACGTGCAGAGCTTATAGTGAACTGAAAATATCTGTAAAATAGGGATGCACCGATACCATTTTTTAAACACAGAGTACGAGTACCAATACTTTGTTTTAAGTATTCACCGATATCTATCGCCTAGGAAGAGTAGGTAGAGGGGTGGTTTGGAAGGTGGGGTGGGGGTGGGGGGGTGCAGGGCAGCTGAGTGAGGCTGGGCAAGAGCAGGGTGGGGGTGAGGGCTGGTTGGGGGGAGTAGGGGGTGAGGACAGGATGGGGGGGAATAGGGCATAAGTGAGGGCAGGGTCTGGGGATTGCAGATTGTCAGAGACTGCGGACATGGTGCAACCTGCCACGTTGCCTGTCACCAGATGCAGAATGTCACTTGCCACACTGCCTGCCACAAGATGTAGAATGTCACTTGCCAAATCACCTGCCACGCTTAGTGCCAGAAGATGTGGATTGCCACGTTGCCTGTCACCAGATGCAGAATGTCACTTACCACGCTGCCTCCCACAAGATGTAGAATGTCACTTGCCACATCACCTATCACGCTTACTGCCACAAGATGTGGATTGCCACCTGCCACGTTGCCTGTCACCAGATGCAGAATATCACTTGCCACACTGCCTGCCACCAGATGTAGAATGTCACTTTCCACGCCACCTGCCACGTTGCCTGTCACCAGATGCAGAATATCACTTGCCACACTGCCTGCCACAAGATGTAGAATGTCACTTTCCACGCCACGTTGCCTGTCACCAGATGCAGAATATCACTTGCCACACTGCCTGCCACAAGATGTAGAATGTCACTTTCCATGCCACCTGCTACGTTGCCTGTCACCAGATGCAGAATATCACTTGCCACACTGCCTGCCACAAGATGTAGAATGTCACTTTCCACGCCACCTGCTACGTTGCCTGTCACCAGATGCGGAGTGAGTAGAGCGCCTCTTGTGGTATGTCAGGCAGACAGCTAAGGGGTGAACTACAAGTCCCAGCACACATCACCTGTACTCTCACACACAGATCACCTGATGTCACATCTCTGTGGGATGGCCCCTCTGGATGTAGCAGGGTGTCTCCTTCCTCATGCTGCAGCCGGTCTCACCTGGCAGAGGGAGGGTCTGGGACTCCTTCGGCTGTCACTCTCTGCTCTTTGGCTTTCCTGATTAGCTGTCTGGCGTTTCACACAGTGAGGAGCCGTAGGAGAGTGGTGATGCGGGGCAGGCAGTATGAGATGATGTCATCTCTCTGCTCCCCGCCACACCTCCGACACTGAGACAGAGCACTGGCTTTGAGGGCAGAAGAGCGGTGATGCAGGGGGCCGAGAGAGATGATATCATCTCTGCCTTCCCGCCCGCTCGCTTCTTACATCCATCCTGCGCTCTCATGCCGGCAGCCTAGCATTAAAAAAACAGAAGGTATCTGTACATTTCCACGAGTACCGGTACCCTTAAAAATGCTTAGTATCGGTACCGATACTGGTATCGGTGTAACCCTACTGTAAAGTTATGTGTAATTTTCAAAACAAAATAAAAAGGTATTAAAAAATAAAAAATATACTGCGTTACTGACCCTGAGCAGGTGACAAGTTTAAACCTTCTCTGTTTAGTGTTTATTTAAAACATTTTTTTAACCCAGGTATAACTGTATTGTACCAGAGTCCCCTATTCCTTTTTGTATTATGATCTGGGAAACCCTTTTGCTTTCTTGTGTGCCATGCAGGAAAGTTATATTCATACACACTAGCTGCAGGCTCCTTGATATCCCTTTTAAGACAAGCCAGATGTAAGAGTGTTGGTAATGAGGAAATTTCTCACAACCCTATATTCAAACTTGCTTGGGGAGTATAAATCCGATTGGTGATGCAATTGATGGCAAAACTTACAGATAAAAAAGGATTTTTAAAGCACCCTTCAACTGATAATGTGAGGTTGTGTGTAAAAACCTGGTTGCAGCTAATTACAGAAAACCAAGATTATTGTAAACAGAGTGAACTTTCTGAATGGGCCATTTACTGCCTTCCAAGTAACTTCAGTTCTAATTCACAATGATTAAATGTGTGAAGTGACAACATTATTACCCTATTATAAGGAGAGTGCTCATAGTTTAGGCAGTTTCCTTGACCTGCCTCCTTTGTGGGCAGATACATTTGTACAGATTTGCCCATAAAAGTATATACCTATGTTCTAGAACCATATTTTGAGTTCTGGGTTACTTTTGTGGATGAATGAAGCATTATACAATACCTACATGTACAGTACATGCAGATACTTTTTTTGTAGATCTGGATTTTTCATGCAGACAAGAAAATTAAAATATCCATGTGACAAATATGCTTCCGGGATCTCACATTCTTTAGAGATTTTCCAGCTTGCTGGACCATATTCTTATCACCTGTGAACTGAGAGTGATGGTCATTGGGGCAGGTTAACTAAGCAGTTAGGGACGTCCCAGACAGAAAAGTGGCTACAGGGGCAGCAAAAAGACACTACTGTAATCTGAAGTAAGTATACAAAAATATGTTTATTCAATATACAGATAAAAATATGTTAAATAAAATGAAAGTTAATCAATATACATACTAGTTAGACGTTTGTTGAATTCCACACTACGGGAAGAGTGGTGGAACTAACACAATGGACAAACAAACAAATGAGGAAACGAAAAAAACATGTAACATCGTTGGTGATGGTCCTATGATGGTGGCCTGCAGAGCAAAAAATCTCAGGGATATTTTGATTCATTCTGAGTTTACAAAGCACTTAATCCCCACATGGCTTTCAGAATATCCTCGTAGCAAGGGAATGTTCCCCTGCACAAAGTACCAAATCTGCCCCTTTGTTGATAGGACTGATGTCTTCATGGATGCGGCAGGACAGAACAAATTTGAGATCAAGGATTTAATAAATTGTTCGACAACCAGGGTTGTCTATATGATTACCTGTCTCTGCCCTAAGTTCTATATAGGCAAAACCAAGAGATCCTTAAAAATCAGGATAGGAGAACATCTACGTAACCCTAAGAAGGAGAAAGAGAGACCCTTAAAATGGCCAAGAAACATTTTGCCCAGTTCCATGAGGGCAAAACTGATGGCCTAAAGGTGAAGGGGATCTACATCCTAAAGTTGCCACCTAGAAGGGGTGATTTCAACCGTATCCTACTACAAAAAGAGAAGTAGTGGATATTCCCTTTGAAATCTCTTACACCTCAGGGTTTAAATACCGAATTAAATTTGCAGTCTTTCCTCTAGTTCTATATTGGTCCTACCACTGTTTTCCTTCCAGCCCTATTTCTATTTACATTTATTATTTTTTCCTTTACTTTATTCTATATTTATTTTTATTTTTATTTACTTTCATTCTGAAATCTCTTACATCTGCACTTGCACTTTGTTCAATGTATCTTGTGAGTCTGTGACCTCCCTTGTCTTAGTAAACTCCTACCCCTGCATGTGGTATCTGGGACCTGCATGCATGGTGATTCAATACCCCATATATGCATGCCCCTATTATTTAAATATATATATAGAGAAAAAATGTATCTGTTCAGATATGGTTGTTGTTTGATTTAAAAGAAATAGAAAGGGATTTCCCTAGTGGTGGACTTTAGAGTTCGCAACGGCAGGTGGTGTAGCTTCTTTTGGATGGGGAGGAGGCTAGTGCACACCATATCCTTTATCTATTATTGTTTTGTGGACTAGCTCAGTCTCTTTTAAAATCATTATATACAGGGGAAAGGAAAGAAAGTTTCTTCAAAACATTGCATCCATTGTGTATGTATTTTTGTTCCTGGGGTATTAAATCACATTGATAGAATTCATAGGTTATTGTAGAATTAAATCAAACAAAAAAGATGGGTAGAACGGCCAAGTTTAGCGATTTTTGTTGTGCCACATCCAATAATGAAAGAACTTGAAAGGGATTCCCCTAATGGTGGACTGTAGAGGCACGTACACTAGTGAATATAATAAAATACAAAAATGTATTAATTGAATGAATAAAATCATATCATGAAAACATTGGACAAAATATATACGATACAAACAATTGATGAATTAATTATCCATACATAATCCAATCAATCATAGCATTTATTGCCCTTTGCATTAATTGAATCTGGTTGTTTTTGTCACTGACTTGTGACTGTTGGGGGAAATAAAGGTGGCACATTGTTCAGTACTATTTCCCCCATTCTCTGAAGTTTGGGTTCATCAGATCTCTGTTAAGTTCACGGATAAGCACAACATTAAGTTCTTTCTTTGCTTTTTTTTTTTAACAGGACATTGCTTGGATCCAAATGTCAGTCTTGAACGGTTAAACTTGTCGGGTAATAATATTGCTTCTTTTAAGGTATATATAGCCATTTTTGATGCAAATATGTGATTGTTAGCTACGGTACTTAAAACCTGTATGAAGTGTAATTTATCAGATGGTTACTTTCAGTTGGAGGTCTTCTCAGTAGTTGTGTGCAGTAACAAATGTCAACTAATCAGCTTTTGGCTTTCAGTTGCTTAGATATTACCACTATAAACATTTCTCACTTCATTTTAAATAACTTTCTCATTACCTTCTTTATCAAAGATAAAATATTGTATGGCTATGTTTTATGAATGCTTTATTTACCTCTCTCTCATTATTTTTTAGGAACTCACAAATTTAGCACGACTTAAAAATATAAAGGATTTAGGCCTGAATGATCCACAATACACCCCTAATCCAGTGTGCCTTTTCTGCAATTATGCTACCCATGTATTATACCATGTACCACAGCTTCAGAGACTTGACACATATAATGTGTCCCAAAAAACAATCAAGGATTTAGCAGAAGTGAGTTATGTTATTATAAATGGTATACTTTCTCTGGCAAGCATTTGGTCAATTTTTGGTTATATTCCATAGTGGAATTTGTTTTTGTGTAAAATACTCAGACCTAGTTGAAGCTAAACAACTCCAGGCAGATATGAAAGATACAGTGCTTTGAAAAAGTATGCATACCCCTTGAAATTTTCCACATTTTGTCATGTTACAGCCAAAAACGTAAATGTATTTTATTGGGATTTTATGTGACAGGACAGACCAACACAAAGGGGGTTATTTACTAAAGGCAAACCCACTTTGCGCTACAAGTGCACTTGGAAGTGCAGTTGCTGTAGATCTAAGAGGGACATGCAAGGAAAATAAAAAAACAGCATTTTTGCTTGTACATGATTGGGTGATAAAATCAGCAGAGCTCCCCCTCATTTCAGAGCTCCCCCTCAGATCTACAGCGACTGCACTTACAAGTGCACTTGTAGTGCAAAGTGAATTTGCCTTTAGTAGATAAACCCCAGTGGCACATAATTTTGATGTGGAAGGAAAATGATAAATGGTTTTCAATTTTTTTTTTTTTACAAATATCTGAAAAGTGAGGCGTGAATTTGTATTTGTAGAACCACCTTTCGCTGCAATTACAGCTGCAAGTCTTTTTGGGTATGTCTCTACCAGCTTTTCACATCTAGAGAAATTTTTGCCTATTCTTGTTTCTGTCAGAGTGGATGGAGAGCGTCTGTGAACAGCAATTTTCCAGTGTTGCCACAGAATCTCAATTGGATTTAGGTCTGGACTTTAACTGGGTCATTCTAACACATGAATATGCTTTGATCTAAACCATTCCATTGTAGCTCCGGCTGTATGTTTAGGGTCGTTGTCCTGCTGGAAGGTGAACCTCTACCCCAGTCTCAAGTCTTTTTGCAGACTCTAACAGGTTTTCTTCTAAAATTGTCCTGTATTTGGCTTCATCCATCTTCTCTTTAACCCCCCTGGCGGTATTCCCGAGTCTGGCTCGGGGTGGAATTTTCATACCAAAAGCGGTATCCCCGAGCCAGACTCGGGACTGCATCGCTGGATCCAGGAGGAGGTTTACTTACCTTCTCCCTCGGATCCAGCGTTGTCTCCCCGCTGTACGAGCGAGCCGTGTCTCGCTCGATGCATCACATCGCCGATCTCCGTGCCCTACGAGCGTTGCGACGCACGGGGACGGAGAAATCGGCGCCAAATTCAAAAAGTGAAACAAACAGTAAACATACAGTATAATGTAATCTTACAGATTACATTGCTGTATGTAAATATTTCACATCCCCGTTGTCCCTAGTGGTCTGCCCAGTGTCCTGCATGCAGTTTTATGTAATAAAAACTGTTCTTTATGCCTGGAAACTGGAGATTGTCCATAGCAACCAAACTGTCCTTTTACATCAAAAATGGTTTTAGAGCAGCTAGAAAACAGCGATAATAAATTAGAATCACTCGCAGAATTGAGCGATAGCGATTTGTGGGGAGATCCGTCATCAAATATTGAAAAGTAATGACAGCGGCAATTCTGCAACTGAGCAAATCTCAGTGTTTTTGATGTGATTACATTATTGAATAATTTTTATTATTGTTATATTATTATTTGGTACAATTATTTATAATTATTTATTATATTATAATTTATGATTTCATTTTTCAAAATTTTATTATACCCGGGATGTCTGCTAGACTCTGGTTTGGACAGATTTAAGTGAGTTATTCCTAAGAATTGCAGGACTACAATATAAAACGCCAAATTTTCATGCAAAATAATGGTACCGCTTTTAGCACCTAAAATCCGAAATAATCGTACCGCCAGGAAGGTTAACTCTGACCAGCTTCCCTGTCCCTGCTGTAGAAAAGCATCCCCACAACATGATGCTGCCACCATCATGTTTCATGGTGGGGATGGTGAGTTTAGGGTGATGTGCAGTGTTAGTTTTTCGCCACACATAGCGTTTTGGATTGAACGGTGCTCCGTGTTCAAAGCTTTGAATATTTTTTTATAACCTAACCCGGCTTTGAACTTTTCCACAACTTTATCCCTAACCTGTCTGGTGTGTTTCTTGGCCTTCATGATGCTGTGTGTTCACTAAGGTTCTCTAACAAACCTTTCAGGCCTTCACAGAACAGCTGTGTTTATACTGAGAATAAAAGAATAAATTACACACAGGTGGACGCTATTTACTAATAAGGTGACTTCTGAAGGCAATTGGTTCCACTAAATTTTAGTTAGGGGTATCAGAGAAGGGGGCTGAATACAAATGCACACCACACTTTTCAGATGTTTATTTGTAAAAAATTTTGATTTCGATTTTTTTTTTCTTTCACTTCACATTTATGTGCTACTTTTGTGTTGGTCTATCACATAAAAGCTCAATAAAATAAAATACATTTACGTTTTTGGTTGAAAATGTTAAGGGGTATGAATACTTTTTCAAGGCACTGTATAAATGAATGCAGCTGTGTAATCTTTAAAACCGCATTCATTGTAACGTATTTAATTTCAATTTAATAAATACATTAAACGCAATAGGTGTAAGTACTCAAATTTGACCTAGTATCAGCCTCTTGCAGTCAAATCTTCAGTCTGTACACCAGAGCTCAGATAAGGAGAAGGAGAAGCAGCACAAGGAGCCAATTGAGTGTGCTGCAGTGCAAGGAGCATGCTTCTACAGAGAGAGAGCAGATTGAGTGAGCAATGAGCTCATCTATGTGCTGCTTTTCATTTCATTGTCCAGTTACAGGGTGAGGGTGGGGGGTTGGGAGATGACCTGTAAGTGAACATGACGCTAAATCACAGGTGCCCTATCCTACTAAATAGAACTGTGCAGTGTAGCAGAGATGTGTACATCTCAGGACTAGATAAACAGAATAATTTTTTTTGGCAGTTAAAACAGACCCTTTTTGATTATTTAGCTGTTTGCCTGGAGTTCAGCTTTAATAAATGACTTTAAGTGTCTACAGTACCTACATATATATATATATATATATATATATATATATATATATATATATATATATATATATACACTACCGTTCAAAAGTTTGGGGTCACATTGAAATGTCCTTATTTTTGAAGGAAAAGCACTGTACTTTTCAATGAAGCTAACTTTAAACTAGTCCTAACTTTAAACAAATATACTCTATACATTGCTAATGTGGTAAATGACTATTCTAACTGCAAATGTCTAGTTTTTGGTGCAATATCTACATAGGTGTATAGAGGCCCATTTCCAGCAACTATCACTCCAGTGTTCTAATGGTACAATGTGTTTGCTCATTGGCTCAGAAGGCTAATTGATGATTAGCAAACCCTTGTGCAATCATGTTCACACATCTAAAAACAGTCTAGCTCCTTCCAGAAGCTACAAAACTGACCTTCCTGTGAGCAGATTGAGTTTCTGGAGCATCACATTTGTGGGGTCAATTAAACGCTCAAAATGGCCAGAAAAAGAGAACTTTCATCTGAAACTCGACAGTCTATTCTTGTTCTTAGAAATGAAGGCTATTCCATGCGAGAAATTGCAAAGAAATTGAAGATTTCCTACAACGGTGTGTACTACTCCCTTCAGAGCACAGCACAAACAGGCTCTAACCAGAGTAGAAAAAGAAGTGGGAGGCCGCGTTGCACAACTAAGCAAGAAGATAAGCACATTAGAGTCTCTAGTTTGAGAAACAGACGCCTCACAGGTACCCAACTGGCATCTTCATTAAATAGTACCCGCAAAACACCAGTGTCAACATCTACAGTGAAGAGGCGGCTGCGGGATTTTGGGCTTCAGGGCAGAGTGGCAAAGAAAAAGCCATATCTGAGACTGGCCAATAAAAGAAAAAGATTAAGATGGGCAAAAGAACACAGACATTGGACAGAGGAAGACTGGAAAAAAGTGTTGTGGACGGATGAATCCAAGTTTGAGGTGTTTGGATCACAAAGAAGAACGTTTGTGAGACGCAGAACAAATGAAAAGATGCTGGAAGAATGCCTGACGCCATCTGTTAAGCATGGTGGAGGTAATGTGATGGTCTGGGGTTGCTTTGGTGCTGGTAAGGTGGGAGCTTTGTACAGGGTAAAAGGGATTCTGAATAAGGAAGGCTATCACTCCATTTTGCAAGGCCATGCCATACCCAGTGGACAGCGCTTGATTGGAGCCAATTTCATCCTACAACAGGACAATGACCCTAAACACACCTCCAAATTGTGCAAGAACTATTTACAGCAGAAGCAGGCAGCTGGTATTCTATCGGTAATGGAGTGGCCAGCACAGTCACCAGATCTGAACCCCATTGAGCTGTTGTGGGAGCAGCTTGACTGTATGGTACGCCAGAAGTGCCCATCCAACCAATCCAACTTGTGGGAGCTGCTTCTAGAAGCGTGGGGTGCAATTTCTCCAGCTTACCTCAATAAATTAACAGCTAGAATGCCAAAGGTGTGCAATGCTGTAATTGCTGCAAAAGGAGGATTCTTTGACGAAAGCAAAGTTTGATGTAAAAACAATGTTATTTCAAATACAAATCATTATTTCTAACCTTGTCAATGTCTTGACTCTATTTTATATTCATTTCACAACGTATGGTGGTGAATAAGTGTGACTTTTCATGGAAAACACAAAATTGTTTGGGTGACCCCAAACTTTTTAACGGTAGAGTATATATATACATATATATATATATATATATATATATATATAATGTGTGAAGAAAAGATTATAATGCCACTTCCTTTGTTTTTATAAATGTGTTCTATTTATTTTTTCATCTTATTAACCTATGCGATTCTATATTTCTCTCTATATTGCTTAATAGTCTACAGTGATGAAGAAGATTATGTACTACAACATGAGGGTAAAGACTATAAAAAGACATCTAAGGGAAGAATTGGAAATGCTAAAAGAGCAGAAGTGCACATTGGAACAGCTGCCAAGGGAAAGAATGAAACTGCTTCTCTTCCAGGTGAAAAGTGTAAGTATTAGACATTAGGAGTTAATTTACTAAAACTGAATTGTGCAAAATCTGGTGGTGCTGAACTGGCCCACAGCTATATCCGCAAGAGATGGGAGCTGCTGAGCAGGAGGAGTTCAATAGACTGAGTCAGGCAGCACTACACTGGAAACCGTCGCCCAGAGGAGAGACTGTACAGGACATGGCTTCCTCTTGCCATGAGGGAGCCTGGAGAGTGCACATCACTGTCCAGTGTGCACTACCACTGCTGCATATTGGTAGTTTGAGCAGCATCCAGAGTGCTGAGTCCAGATGTGCCAACAGTCAGAGACACCTGGATGCAGAGCAGTGAATGGACTAATCACTTTATGTGACTGGATGGTGAGCTGCAATATTGCTGAGATTGGTGAGCTGCTGTGGGGATTTACTGTTGGCTGCTAGAGAGAATGAGCCGTTTAGGAACTGACCACACAGCCATATAGTAGCCTTATTGCTACCCCCAGGCTCGACTGTGGCTATTCCCATGTGCACCAATAGTACAACTGGGCCCCAACACTAGCCAACTGAAGAGTTAGGAGTAAAGATTTTCCCTTTATAGCTGCTACACTGAGACCTTATATTATTGCTTATGCTAAAAGGTACCTCTCAGGAAACATTGCACCATATCCTAACCATTCTCCTAGAGTGCACTCTATACTAATTCTAGTATTATTATTCACATTGCAGTTAATGCTTACAGTAACTTTCATTCAAGCGGGTGTGTCAGAGAGGCTGTGGTTGTACTTGGAGTTGAGGCGCAGAACAGAGAACCCAAATTACCAAGTAGCTCCTGCAGGGGTAGTGCTACTCATCTTTTTTTAAGAGTAAGCAAAAAGTAATACCAAAGTGAGGGCCTTGGCATGAATATCTTCCCCTCACATTCTGCTTTCTGAGGTAGGGGAACAATATCCATAGTCTCCATAGCTGCCACTTGGGTTACTATCACTACATTTACATCACTGAGCGATCCATGCTTATTGTGCAGAAGGCCTTTCTTCATCGTGCAGTATAACCTATGTTTTTAGGGTATACAACCACACTCAGTGTCCTGATCCCATCTAACCTTAAGCAAGACCCCCTTAATGCTATGGGGCATATATATTAAAACGGGTGCACTCAGAATCTGGTGCAGATGGTAACCAATGGGCTTCTAACTTAAGCTTGTTTAAGCTTCTGCAATAAAACCTGGAAGCTCATTGGTTTCTGTGCAGAGTTGCAGCACCAGTTGCTTCTTTGGTCATAACATGCCATATGAATGTTCTTTACAGTGTTATGATTTATTTTTCCCTTTTAAGACTTGTGTGTTTAGTGTACCTACTTTTTTTTTAGGAAGTATCCACATGTTTTCATATGTCTTCATCCTTAAAATATTTCAGCATGCTCAAATTGTTTTTGTTTTAGTTAGAATGGGACCCACCTCCAGAAAGTCACCAAAATGTTCTGAAATCTCCTGAAAACCGTCATTGCCACACAGATCAGGAAAACTCTGATTTATGGGCAGAAGGGGAGAGCAACAAAGAAGAATCAGACATGGAGGAGGATTTTTCTCAAAAGATTCATGCATTAAAAGAGAGAATACACTTCTGGACATCAAAGATGGATGAGTATGTTAAGCTTCTAAGCAAATACTAAGATCTATACAAAGTTTCTAAACTATGTATGTTGAGTTATTTTTCCATTTATGTGCACACATATCACATCTTTGAACAAGCTGTATCATGTATTTGCACATGTACCTTTGTACTTTCTAGGAACATTTCTCTCTAGCGCTGTTCCCTGCAGAATCTCTGCTGTGTGGTCCAGCACCAGTCCTCTTCCTGGATGAATGATGCTTAATTTCATTCAGCCCACTTGCTGTGATCCAGAGCTTCAAGGATCTTCCCCCTTTAATCAGTTCACCCTGGGCTTATAGAATGTTGCAGAGAATGGTGCCATGCCATTAAAGGAGAAACCCAGCCTAAACCTACTTAGCCTTAAAAATGTCCCCCCCCACCCATTTTAAGCTCAGTCATGTGATCCCCTGTGTCAGCCAGCAGTGGCTGCAGGGAGAAGAGAGCACTCCATAACAGCTGGTAAAGCCTGGAGCAGTAACCTCGCCCATAGACTACCATGGCCCATCAGTTGTCACTGCGCCTTTCTCTCCCCTGCAGCCACTGCTGCCTGACAATGGAGAGCCAGATCACGTGACTGGACCAGTGCAGACGTAAAATAGGTAAGTAAGTATATGCATCTTTTTTGCATCTGTTAGCATAGTTGTTTTGGAGTGGGGTGGGGACATTTTTAAGGCTATTGAGGTTTAAGGAGAAATTCTACTTTAAGTCATACAGTTCCTTGCAGCATTCAGGACCCGCTCATTGTGGGAGAAATAAGACCTGCAAAATCACTTCACTGCAGTGAAGAACAATGTAAAAAAGGCATGTAATTGTACACACACCGTTTTTTATTGTGTGTATGTGTATAGTGTGTGTGTCTATATGTATACATATATGTATGTGTGTATGTGTGTATATATATATATATATATATATATATATATATATACATACATACATACATACATACATACATACACACACACACACACACACACACACACACACACACACACACACACATATATATATATATATATATATATATATATATATATATAGTGGATATAAAAAGTCTACACACCCCTGTCAGGACTTTTTCCACCTTTTTAACGTGACCTACAAACTGTACATCTCAATTGAAAAACTAAAATCTTTTAGGAGGGAAGAAGTAAAAAAATAATGTGGTTGCATAAGTGTGCGCACCCTCTTATAACTGGGGATGTAGCTGTGTTCAGAATTAAGCAATCACATTCAAACTCGTGTTAAATAGGAGTCAGTACACACCTGCCATCATTTAAAGTGCCTCTGATTAACCCCAAATAAAGTTCAGCTGTTCTAGTAGGTCTTTCCTGACATTTTCATAGTCACATCCTACAGCAAAAGCCATGGTCCACAGGAAGCTTCCAAAGCATCAGAGGGATCTCATTGTTAAAAGGTATCAGTCAGGAAAGGGGTACAAAAGAATTTCCATGGCATTAGATATACCATGGAACACAGTGAAGTCATCATCAAGTGGAGAAAATCTGGCACAACAGTGACATTACCAAGAACTGGACGTCTCTCCAAAATTTATGAAAAGACAAGACGAAAAGTGGCAAGAGACTTACAGCAACATTAAAGGAGCTGCAGGAATATCTGGCAAGTACTGTCTGTGTGAGAACAATCTCCAGTATTCTTCATATGTCTAAGCTATGGGGTAGAGTGGTAAGACAGAAGCCTTTTCTTACGAAGAAAAACATTGAAGCCAGGCTAAATTTTGTAAAAACACATCTGAAGTCTCCCAAAAGCATGTGGTATGGTCTGTTGAAACCAAGCTTGAACTTTTTGGCCATAATTTCAAAAGATATGTTTGGCGCAAAAAACAACATTGCACATCACCAAAAGAACACCATACCCACAGTGAAGCATGGTGGTTGCAGCATCATGTTTTGGGGCTGTTTTTCTTCAGCTGGAACAGGGGCCTTAGTCAAGGCAGAGGGAGTTATGAACAGTTCCATATACAGGCAGTCCCCGAGTTACAAACACAATAGGGACTGTAGGTTTGTTTTTAAGTGGAATTTGTGTGTAAGTCAGAACAGTGCATTTTTAAGTGTAACTTCAACCTGTGAAGGGATGAGGGATGTTCCAGGCACTTCTGGGCATGCAGTTATGTCATCTGGGGCTCTTCTGGCCATGCAGTACATGTAGTACTGCAGTGTGGAATGTGTTCGGCGCTGCTAGATAGCTGCTCGGAGGTATCCAGGACCAGCGTGGGGCACAAGCAGCCGGCATTGAGGCCCATTCATAACTTGGGTGTTCGTAACTCAGGGACTGCCTGTGGTAGTCAATATTGGTACAAAACCTTCAGGCTTCTGATAGAAAGCTGAACATTAGGAGGAACTTCATCTTTCAGTGTGACAATGACCCAAAGCATACATCCAAAATCAACAAATGAATGGCTTCACCAGGAGAAAATGAAAGATTTTGAATGGCCCAGCCAGAGCCCAGACCTGAAGAGGGCTGTGCACAGTTAAGGCTGTATTCCTGGGCACTGGTGAGGCTGAGATGTGGGCACAGGTGAGGCTGCTTTCTTGGGCACAGGTGAGACTGCTTTCCTGGGCACTGGCGAGGCTGAGATGTGGGCATTGGTGCGGCTGAGATGTGGGCATTGGTGAGGCTGCATTCCTGGGCACGGGTGAGGCTGCATTGATGGGCAGCGATGAGGCTGCATTTCTGGACACTGGTGAGGCTGCATTTCTGGGCACTTATGCGGCTGCATTTCTGGGCACTGGTGAGGCTGCGATGCTGGGCACTGGTGAGGCTGCGATGCTGGACACTGGTGAGGCTGCTATGCCGGGCATTGGGGGGCTGCATTTCTGGCCACTGGTGAGGCTGCTATTTCTGGGCACTGGTGAGGCTGCATTTCTGGGCACTGGTGAGGCTGCTTCCTGGGCACAGGTGAGGCTGCATTTCAGGGCACAGGTGAGGCTGCATTTCTGGGCACAGGTGAGGCTGCATTTCTGGGCACTGGTGAGGTTGCATTGCTGGGCACTGGCGAGATTGCATTCCTGGGCACTGGTGACCCCTGCATTCTTTATGTAGCACACTCCTGAGCCCTGCATTCTTTATGTAGCGTGCTTCTTAGCCCTGCATTCTTTATGTAGCATGCTTCTTAGCCCTGCATTCTTTATGTAACTCGCTCCTGAGTGGAACTTTACTGGCTTGCAGTCCTATCCTGTCCTGGGCTGGCCACACCTCCCCGGCTCACTGTCTTCTCAGTGGTTGGTTGCTACCAACCAACCACAGTTTTTCTAACTCCGCTCCCTGCCAGTGTGGAACCTTCTCATTTAGACCTGGCTGCTGCCAGTGCCCACCTCCCCCTTCACACATTGTGAATTTAAAGAAGGTAAGAAACTTTAGGAGACTGTCCAGGGGGCCTTCCGTGACTTTTCTGTTGCACTGCTCCCGTCTCCACTCGCTCCCGTTGTTAGCAATCCAGCTTTCAGTCCGGGACTCAACAACCTTAGATTCCTAGCGTTGAAGCTGGTCGATGAGTCACAGACCCGGCACTTCCTCACTAATGGACAATGGAGGAACAGGCAACAGATCCTGGACGACCCAGCCCTGGTGGGGCTCTCTTTTTGAGAAAAAGTACAGTTGTCCTATTGGTGCATTGCCTTCCCTGGCCTCCTTCGGGAGGCAACTGACCTCCTTTGAATTACTAAGCCTGGAGCAGTCTCCAGTGAGGCATGCGATTTCCCTGACATATCAACTACTGATATGCCAACTGCCGGACTTACTTACAGAGAAACAAGTCGATCGGCTCATCCTCTTTTCCCACAAGATTTCTATCCGTGCCAGACACCAGGAGGTGGGATTTAAATTACTGTCCCGATGGTACTACAAACCGGAAAGGATCCACAAGTTGTTCCCTCAGAGCATGGACCTTTGTTGGAGATGTGGGGAGGAGGTTGGAACGCTCCTTCATGTCTTCTGGTCTTGCCGGATCCTACAGCCCTTCTGGATAGAGGTACACCGTAAAGTTCATAAGTTTACAGATCGGGAGTTACCGGCGACCCCCGAGTTCTTCCTTTT
The DNA here is from genome assembly GCF_037356315.1 of Lithobates pipiens. Lineage (NCBI taxonomy): Eukaryota > Metazoa > Chordata > Amphibia > Anura > Ranidae > Lithobates > Lithobates pipiens. The sequence goes on along the minus strand of NW_027507791.1, from coordinate 69,579,375 downwards.
GCATCACCACGAGATTCTTAGTAAGATCTATAGGAGATCCATATTGCCTCTCCTGCTCACTGCGGCAAAACGCTTCATCCCCCCGTGCTGGAAGCAAACACAGCCACCGTCAGTGGCCGTCTAGTTGAGGAAAGTTGCGGACATTCACGCAATGGAGGACTTGGTGGCCACGGAAAAAGGCCTAAGTGAGAAATTTTCCAAAAAGCTTGCACGAGTTCATCTACTCTGAGGAGTACAGAAAGCTGGTGGCTTAGCTCCCCTGAAGTGGGACGACCTTGGAGGCTCCCCGGACGGAGTTGGTATGACTGGATGGTGGTACTATCCCTCCCCCCCCTTTTTTTTTTCTCTTTTCTTCTCCTCTCTTTCTTCTTCTTCAATCTTCTTCTTCCTATTTTTCCTACAATTTCAGTATAATGCCCCATACACATGGTCGGACATTCCTACCACAAAATACAGATTTTGGCCAAAACTTGTGTTGCATACACACGGTCGCACAAAGTTGTCAGAAAGTCTGATCGTTGGGAATGAGGTGACGTACAAAACGTACGATGGGACTACGTAGAGACTAGTAGCCAATAGCTTTCATCTCCAATTTTTTTTCTGAGCATGTGTGGCACTTTGTGCGTCGGAATTCTCTACACACAATCGGAAAAAGTCAGATCGGATTTTGTTGTCGGAAAATTTTAGATCCAGCTCTCAAACTTTTTCCATCGGAAATTCCGACAGAAAAAGTCCAATAGAGGAGCCCACACACAATCGGATTTTCTGACAACATAATCCAATCTGACTTTTTGCGTCGGAGTTTCCAACCGTGTGTATGGGACATAAGAGTGCCACGACTTTAGAGCCAGTTGGTATCTGGCTTTAGTCCTATTCCTTAAAAGGGCGACGCTGGGTACAAATGACCATACGGGGTACAGAGGACTCCTGGTCCCTTGAAGCTAAATGTCTCTCTGGGGTCCTGATGTAAGGGGAGGCTCTCTGGGGACCCTGATGTAAGGAAGGGGCTCTCTGGGGACCCTAATGTGAGGAACGGACTCTCTGGGGTCCCGGATGTAACGAGAGGGGGGCTCTGGGAACCCTGATGTAATGAGGGGCCATCTGGGGACCCTGATGTAAGTGGGGGGGTCTGCACTGAGATATGTAACAAGATTTTATATATAATCTCTCTCTCTCTCTCTCTTTCTCTCTCTGTCTCTGTGTGTATATATCTATTTCTATATCTATCTATCTATCTATCTATCTATCTATCTATCTATCTATCTATCTATCTATCTATATAGGTATATGTATAGATAGATAGATACATATATATACACACACAATATCTCACAAAAGTGAGTACACCCCTCCCATTTTTGTAAATTTCATGTGACAACACTGCAGAAATTACACTTTTCTACAATGTAAAATAGTGAGTGAGTGAGTGTACAGCTTGCATAACAGTGTGACTTTGCTGTCCCCGCAAAATAACTTAACACACAGCCTTTAATGTCTAAACCACTGGCAACAAAAGTGAGTACGCTCTTGAAAATGTCCAAATTGGGCCCAAATTGTCAATATTTTGTGTGGCCGCCATTATTTCCCAGCACTACCTTAACCCTCTTGGGCATGGAGTTCACCAGAGCTTCACAGGTTTCCACTGGAGTCCCCTTCCACTCCTCCATCACGACATCATGGAGCTGGTGGATGTTAGAGACCTTGCGCTCCTCCACCTTCCATTTGAGGATGCCCCACAGATGCTCAATATGGTTTAGGTCTGGAGACATGCTTGGCCAGTCCATCACCTTTACCCTTGGCTTCTTTAGCAAGGCAGTCATTGAATTGGGGTGTGTGTTGGGGTCATTATCATGTTGGAATACTGCCCTGCAGCCCAGTCTCCGAAGGTAGGGGATAATTCTCTGCTTCAGTATGCCACAGTACATTTTGGCATTCATGGTTCCCTCAATGAACTGTAGCTCCCCAGTGCCGGCAGCACTCATGCATCCTCAGACCATGACACTCCCACCACCATGCTTTACTGTAGGCAAGACACACTTGTCTCTGTACTCCTCACCTGGTTGTCGCCACACATGCTTGACACCATCTGAACCAAATAAGTTTATCTTGGTCTCATCAGACCACAGGACATGGTTCCAGTAATCCATGTCCTTATTCGTCTTCAGCAAACTGTTTACGGGCTTTCTTGTGCATCATCTCTAGAAGAGGTTTCCTTCTGGGACGGGAAGGTGAAGTTGCACCACTCCTTAAGATCACCAAATAAAGTCCCATACTACTGTCAATTGTCGGGTGCCTGCCTGGTCCGCAACCCAAAGTTTCATGAAGCAGAAAGAAAGGTGGCAGCATTTCCAGCATCAGAAATCCAAGTTTATTAAAATTCTGGACAAGACATACATGAATACTTGCTGTGATGCAATGATTAAGTACAGTGGTGTGAAACACATTTTCTGTTGCTCCTAGAGCTGTGTTTGTGCATATCTTGTCCAGGATTTTATTCAATAAACTTGGACTTCTAATGCTGGAAGTGCCATCACCTTTCTTTTTGCTTCCTTCCAACAGCCATGCAGACCAATTTGATGCAGTGTGCAGTGTATGGTTTGAGCACTGTCAGACTGCCCCCCCCACCCCTTCAACCTCTGCAGCAGTGCTGGCTGCACTCATCCATCTATTTCCCAAAGACAACCTCTGGATATGACGCTAAGCACATGCACTCAACCTCTTTGGTTGACCATGGCGAGGCCTGTTCTGAGTGGAACCTGCCCTGTTGAACCGCTGTATGGTCTTGGCCACCGTGCTGCAGCTTAGTTTTAGGGTCTTGGCAATCTTCTTATAGCCTAGGCCATCTTTATGTAAGTATGTAATATATATATTACATACATGTATATGCCTGCCCAAGCGCTTGACTTTTTTTTACTTCACTGCTATGGGCTCTAGTCCCAGATCTTTTTTAGACCTAGCAATGCCCCTGCAGGGAAGTAGTGTTGCATCTCTTCACATGATAGCAGAAAGTCCAGCCTTATGTCCAACCGGGGTGACCATGTAAGGTGATACATGATATATGCTGACAGGTCCCGCAGTCTGCCAACTGGAGACAGATTCCACAAGCAGTTTGCTGATAACAGAAGGTAACAATGAGAGGGCACCCTGTGACATTGGGGAATGGAGATCCAGGTGTCAACCCGACAGTAAATAAGGCTGAGCTCTGGTGAAGTGAACATTCTCTTATCATGTTTAAACACTTTACTTTCCTGCACTTGTCTTTGGGCTCTGTAGAAAAATAAGGAGAAGGGAGCTGCTGGAGCTCCTAGTGCTCCCCCTGCCTCTACACAGAGAAGCTCTGCCCTGGGCAGGTGCCCCATCCACCCATGCCTTTTACCAGCCCTGGTAAAACATGTTTAGGCATCGTCCTCCCCCCCCCCCTTTTACTTACCTGAGCCCTCATTCTATCCATCACTGTGCAAGTCTGCAGCTCCTCTCTCCCCTCACTACCGGGTCTTGCTGGCTCCAGCTACTGTCAATTGAAGCTGTTGATGAGGAAGTGGAGGGCGGGGCTGAGTGTTTCCATGGGAATCGGCTTCCCATGGGAGCACTGGACAGAGAGGAGGGGCCAGGAGCGCCAGTGGGGGACCCGAGAAGAGGAGGTTCGGGGCTGCTCGGTGCAACTCTATTGCACAGAGTAGGTAAGTATAGAAATGTCTGTTATTAAAAAAAAAAAAATAATAATCTTTACAATCTCTCTTTAAATACATGAAGGGGGTGAATAAGGTTCAGGAGGGCAGTTGTTTTCAATATAAAAACTAAAATCAAGGACACATGGACTATAACCACTTAACGTCCGCAATATAGCAAAATGATGGCGGCAAAGTGGTTTCAATATCCTGACCAGACATCATGCGACATGTTCAGAATATTAAGTCGCTGTGCAACCCCGGGAGCACGCATCGCAGCGATCGTTGTTTTAGTGTGTCAGTCTGACACCACAACCCCGATCTAGGTAAAGAGTCTCTGAAGGAGACTCTTTACCACATGATCAGCCGTGTCCAATCACAGCCGATCACGATGTAAACAGGAAGAGCCGTTGATCAGCTTTTCCTCACTCACTTCTGGGACTAGAGCCCATAGCAGTAAAGTAAAAAAAGTCAAGCGCTTGGGCAGGCATATACATGCTAGTAGAGGAGAGCAGATCGGATGCTCCTCTGTCAGGGGAGGTCTGCGCTAATCAATTATCAGCGTAGCCCCCCGAGGATGCCCACACTTGATCACCAGGAATGCCACCAGACCACCAGGGATGCCCACCACCAGGTATGCCACCCTAGACCATCAGGGATGCCAGTCAGTGCCCACAATGGATGCCAATCAGTGCCCACAATGGGCATCACTGATTGGTAGGCATTATTGTTTGGCATCAGTGCCGATCCATGCCGCTTAGCTGTGCCCATCTGTGCTGACTATCAGTGCCGCATATTAGTGCTCATCATCGGTGCCCATCAATGCCACCTCATCGGTGCCCATCAGTGCCGCCTTATCAGTGACCATCAGTGCAGCCCCAACAGTGCCCTTCAGTGAAGGAGAAAACTTACTTATTTATAAAGTTTTGTAACTGAAACCAAAAAAGTTTTTTTTTTTTTTAATTTTCGGTCATTTTTTTTATTTGTTTAGCAGAAAAAAAAATCCCAGAGGTGATCAAATACCACCAAAAGAAAGCTCTATTTGTGGGAACAAAATGATCCAAATTTAGTTTGGGTACAGTGTAGCATGACCGTGCAATTGTCATTCAAAGTGTGACAGCGCTGAAAGCTGAAAATTGGCCTGGGCAGGAAGGTGTATAAGTGTCCTGTATTGAAGTGGTTAAACTAACTGTAGGAATATTCAAAACTAATCTTAGAAAGTATTATTTTACTAAAAGGGCATTTGATGCGTGGAATAATTTTGTACCGTCACTTTTTTTATGTATCTAAATCTGGACATATTTTTTACTCGTGCTGTACTCAAAAGCCCCATACACACTATCAGATTTTCTGCTGATTTGTGTCTTCAGATTTACCAAAACCATCTAGTACAAGGGCCTGCCTGACTGCATACAAATTGAAACTCCTAAGGTTTGACCTCATATTATATGGTTTTGGTAAATCTGAAGGAAAAAATCAGCAGAAAATCTGTGTGTAGTTCTGGAAGTTGAAAAGATAATGTTAATTTTTCCATGTCTCTCTTTTTTTTTTTTTTCTGTTGATGTATTAGCATAGAGGTTTTTCATGAGAAAGAAGTTGAAAGGACGAAAAAACGCTTTGATCTCTTGGTCCAGTTCTTACAGACAGAACTTGAAACCGTAGGGAATGTTCGCTTTGAAGAAGGCACTCCATCAGATTCATGGTAAGCTAAGTTCATGACAGCATTTAAAGTGGTTGGAAACCCATAAAATAAAAAATAAAAATAAAAAAAAACAACCTGCAAGACAAAGGCATATAGTATGCATCGCATACTCGCTCATTATAAAATACAGGCCTACCCCACTTTTAAGTACACAATGGGGTTTATTTACTAAAGTTGTAAAGTGCAAAATCAGACTCACTTCTGCATAGAAACCAATGAGCTTCCAGGTTTTATGACCAAAGCTTAATTGAACAAACAGGAGTTAGAAGCTCATTGGTTTCTATGCAGAAGTGAGCCTGATTTTACACTTTCCAACTTTAGTAAATAAACCCCATTGTGTACTTAAAAGTGGGTTATGCCTGTACTTACCTTAGATCAAAGCTGGTGCAGCGGTCCCCGTACACTGCTGTGACCTGTGGCATGTCTCTCTGGAGTTATTTCTGGGTTTGTGGGCTCCGGTGCTGTGATTGGCCAGAGCTGGCAGTCTTGGCACAGCAGCTGAAGAAACGGCATGAGCGAGCCATTTCTTCAGTGCGCATGGGCCAATGACATTGGCACATGTGGACACAGTAAATATGTGAATATTGTGAATATCTCCTAAACTTGCACCATTTAGGAGATATTCACGATACCTACAGGTAAGCCTTATTATAGGTTTACCTGAAGTGAAAAGTGGTGTGCAAGGTTTTACAACCACTTTAAGTACTGTAGATAATTGACGCAATGGGGGTTATTTACGAAAGGTAAATCCACTTTGCACGACAAGTGCACTTGGAAGTGCAGTTGCTCTAAATCTAAGGTATAGATCTGAAATGAGTGGAAGCTCTGCTGATTTTATCATCCAATCATGTGCAAGCTAAAATGCTGTTTTTTTTTTCCTCGCATGTCCCCCTCGGATCTACACTGACTTTAGTTCCAAGTGCACTTGCAGTGCAAAGTGGATTTTCCTTTAGTAAATAACCCCCAATATCTCTTGCGAGTGACAGAATGATGCTCTGTGTGATTTTGAAGTTGTATTGCATGTAAATCAGCTTGTGATTGTTTCAGTGTGGGTTTAAAGCCTAAGTTTGGCTACAATTGCCATAAAATATAATAAATAATCAGCACAAGGGAACTTAGTCAGTAGGATGTGTCTGTTGTACTGCTGGCTCCTCTATTAGCTGAAATCCTCCTCTTTCGATTCTCCCCTCCAACCCCGCCGGAATCTTTCATTGCAGCGCGGGCTAAAAGAACCAATGGAGCTATGACAGGCTGTACTATAGCTTCTGTGAACGAAACATGATGGAGGGGGCGACTTTCAATTATCTGCCTATCCTCTATTCATAAATCCTGTTTCATGCAAAGAACAGTATAGAACAGTTTCTATGAATAGAGTAGCTGAGTGAAAAGGGCAGGCATAATCAAACCTTTTGACATGTGCCTGTCACAGCTCCACCTGCACTATTGACTCCAGCCACACCAGAAGATTACGGAAGTAGATGAGGGAAACAATGGAGGAGGATTTCTGCTAATAGTGGAGACAGCAGAAGAAGGGACACAACCTATTGACTGTAAGTAATGTCCCTTGTGCTGTTTTTTTTTTGTCTTCCATTAGTGACTAAACTTAGGCTTTAAAGTCATTCTGTACATACAGGAGATGTTTGATTGATAAAGTTGTTTATGAATTCTCGTGTGGTGAGTTTATGTTATGAGAATCAGGGGATTGATATCCTTTCTGATGTGCAATCCACATACTAGCGAATAGGAACACACAATGATCTTATCTGCTATTGCACATCATTAAACTGTTTGCTAAACTTAGGCCAGCCATAGATGGAATGGGTAGGCTGCTTGTACTCAAGTAGATCTATCTTTTTTTTTTTTTCATACGATTACTGCCTCTGGCTATAGCTGGCAACAGTAATCATTGTATTCTGACGATGGGGAAAGCTCCCACTCTCAGAATACAGTAGCTCACAAAAAAAGAAACATTAAAATGGCTTATAGTATCTTTTTGTGAAAGAGTCTCTGGCCTCTGTCTAGCCCCTACACACAAAGTGGTCTTCGTCCTCTCTTAAGGCCCAGACCATTGCTTTCAGCCATTACTTAGCTCCATGTTTAAGGTACATAGATAAAAATGGACAATAAAGAAAAGAAAACATTTAAACTTTGTTCAGAAGTTGTTAGTCATTGATAATGACCATGTGTGTTTCAACTTTTATTTGGGTAGTAGGTATAGTATTAGGGAGCAAGTACATATTTGGTGATTTCAAATGGACTGGTGGTAGTGGTGGTTTCCCTAGCGTGTAAGACATATTTACTTATTCTGTATTCAGCATATCCTGTTTTGTGCTCAATAATTTATGAAATTACGTTATTTTCTGCACCCACCAGGTTCAAATCCTGCTACGACTTGATTTTATCCCGTTTCTGTGCCTTAAATTTTAAAACATTTGGAATCTCTGGAGTGAAAATAAACAGAATAGTCAGAGTGCACAACAGAATACTTCGATCCAAGTTTGAGGATAGAGTGCAAGACTATTTGGATGGTGAAGACAGTCCTGCCAATGAGTATGTTAGTTTCATCAGTGCAAGTAGTTAGATAAAATGTTTTCTGTATCATCTACTCTACATTTTCATTTGATATATTTTGAAACCGAAAGTTAGGGAGACAGTGTTTTTTTTTATTGTTTTTTTTTTCCCCCTTATTTATTAATAAAGAAATAAAAAACCCGTAGACTAACATACATCACTCTGCATTATTGAAGAGTTGTACTGCATATGTTTTTTTTTTTAATATGTTGCTCAGGTTTACTGCAAAGTACAAGTTAGCTATTCCTGATCTATCATATATTAAATAAAAAAAAAAAACGGGGCTGTAAATACACTTTAAAGGGGGATGGGAACAAGACTATAGGTCAGGGACTGTACTGCTTGTACACCTATACTTGTCTTTTAAATCAGAATGTCAAAAAGTCTAGGCCATAAAATGCACAAGCTTACTTGGATTATCTAGAACAGTGATGGCGAACCTTGGCACCCCAGATGTTTTGGAACTACATTTCCCATGATGCTCATGCACTCTGCAGTGTAGTTGAGCATCATGGGAAATGTAGTTCCAAAACATCTGGGGTGCCAAGGTTCGCCATCACTGATCTAGAATATGTTTTTTGTATAATTCTTTGTGCAGTTGGCTAGGAAGAGCAGTTGTCTTTTAGCTTTTTAATAAATCAATTGGGAGAGCCAAAAACATATGTAACTTGTAAACACACAAATGTCAGGACTGAATTCATCTAGTAATGCCATTGACTGTGCTGTTAGGATTTCAATTGTTTGCTTATATTTTCTATTTCCTAGAAACTACAAGAAGATGTTGGAATATCTTTTTTACACATTTGACACTAATTTTGAGAAGAAAGATCTTTTGCAAATTCTTGAGGATGGCTTTAATTTCACAAAAACGTTTAAGGTATAGATTGCTTTTGCAATCAATGGAACTGTGTGAGATGAACACAAGATGTTCCTCATAAATGTATTTGCTGATTGATTAGTATTTGAAAAATATTGTACCTGACCGACTTAATGCAATAAGTAAAGAACATTATTTTGCTTTGTTTTATATGTTACTCAATATTAAAGGGTCAGTCCAAGCAAAAAAAATATTTCAGTTTATGGTAGATGCTGAAGAGTTAAACAACATGACAACTTCTTACAGGCATACCCCACTTTTAAGTACACAATGGGGTTTATTTACTAAAGCTGGAAAGTGCAAAACCAGACTCACTTCTGCATAGAAACCAATGAGATTCCAGGTTTTATTACCAAAGCTTAAAGCGGGGTTCCACCCTAAAGTGGAACTTCCGCTGATCGGAACCCTCCCCCCCTCCGGTGTCACAATTGGCACCTTTCAGGGGGGAGAGGGGTGGAGATACCTGTCAAAGACAGGTATTTACACCCACTTCCGGGCATAGACTCCAGTGGGAGTCTATGCCTCTTCCTGTCCTGCCGCGCTGTCTGCTGGGACACACACGGGTCCCAGAGACAGCGTGGACAATTCCTGTTGCGCTGCGCGACTCGCGCATGCGCAGTAGGGAAGTGAAGCCTATTCGCTTCACTTTCTGATTCCCTCACCTAGAATGGTGGCGGCAGCAGCCGAGAGCCTAGCGATCGATCGGCCTCGGCTGCCGGCAACGCTGGACCCCGGGACAGGTGAGTGTCCATTTATTAAAAGTCAGCAGCTGTAGTATTTATAGCTGCTGGCTTTTAATATTTTTTTCCCCAGTACAGTCCCGCTTTAATTGAACAATCTGGGGTTAGAAGCTCATTGGTTTCTATGCAGCAGTGAGCCTTATTTTGCACTTTCCAGCTTTAGTAAGTAAACCCCATTGTGTACTTAAAAGTGGGGTACGCCTGTATATCTCTTTGGGAAGTCATTGGTGGCACACCTGGTATGTATGACCACTATGAGGGTTCATACTCTCCCCGTTTCATTTTTTAATGTATTTTACATTATTAAAATTACAATAGGAGGTGCTGGAACACACAATGAAAACCTAAATTCCCTGGTAGACAGGAAGAGGGCCAGGAATTATGGCAGGGAGAGCTCACAGTTTAAATATCTGAGACATTATTATTATTATTATACAGGATTTATATAGCGCAGACCATTTACGCAGCACTTTACAACTTTAGAACTTGAGGGTAGACAGTACAACTACAATACACTTTAATACAGTAGGAATAAGAGAGCCCTGCTTGTTAGAGCTACAATATAAGAGGGAGGGTCAAGAGGTACAAGAGGTAATAACCCTGGGGGATATGCTGATTTGATAAAACAAATGTACAGTTGTTAGGTGGGGGAGAGATAGGCTTCTCTGAGGAAATGAGTTTTCAGGGATCGTCGGAAAGTGGACAAAGTAGGAGATAGTCGGACAGATTGGGGTAGGGCATTCCAGAGGATGGGAGAGGCTCGAGAGAAGTCCTGGAGGCAAGCATGGGATGAGGTGACAAGGGAGCTAGAGAGCAGGAGATCTTGGGAGGAACGAAGAGAACGATTTTGTTGGTATTAGCAGGTTAGTGATGAGACTTAATTATTTCCTTAGTTATTTCAACATTTGCTAATTTTAGTACATTATCCTGCATAATCATTGGACCAGAATTCTTTCCTAAAGTGGAACTCCACTTTTGTTGAGAAAAAAACAACCCTATTGATATCTGTTGTATAGCTATATAGGAGTTCAGCAAACTTCAGTATAGTCTCTGAACTTCTGCTGTCCAAACCTCACATATGATGTCCATCCACTTTATTCTTCACATTATCAGATCTGATGTTAAGAAAAATGCCTAAAAATAAAGTAATCCAATTATATGAGCAGGAAATGGCATTTTATTGGGGAGTTCTGTATACACCCAATGTACAGAATGCTCACAGTTATGGTTAGAAAAAAACAGTTTAGGTGTTTTAAAACATCATAGCTGGGTGTGGAATACCAAGTGAAGATAAATGTTAAAGTGTGTGTCAAGCTAAAAATCTTTTTATAGTTTTGGATGGAGTATGGAAAGATTAGAATACAGGCATACCCCACTTTTAAGTACACAATGGGGTTTATTTACTAAAGCTGGAAAGTGCAAAATCAGGCTCACTTGTGCATAGAAACCAATGAGCTTCTAACCACAGCTTATTCAGTTAAGCTTTGGTAATGAAACCTGGAAGCTCATTGATTTCTATGCAGAAGTGAGTCTGATTTTGCACTTTCCAGCTTTAGTAAATAAACCCTATTGTGTACTTAAAAGTGGGGTATGCCTGTAGTGTTTTTTCTACTACCCAGATCTCCTCTGCTAGAGAGATTTCTGTTCATTTCTTTTGCTGCTGGCAATACTTTCCTCGGACAAGAAGTCAGGGGCAATCTACCACAGGGATATAAACCTGACTGTATTTTTTACTCTTCTTCACTCTACCCAAAACTAACATTGCATTACAAATTAGCTCTTCTTACCATTGCACATATGTTATATGATCATTTTAATGAAAGTGGGGTTACCCTTTAAGCTTCTTTGCTTTGTGCACAATTGTCTTGGTCCTTAAAATGTCATGTTGTGTTTGTCACAGCCGCATGAACAAGAACAAGGCATTCTTCTATCCAACAGTTTGGGATTTCGTGAGACTTTCACATCGGAGCAAGCAACAACGGTGGAGACCAATTATGATCCAGAGCATTTTAAATGTGGTAACCTAATTACAGTGCAATGTAGACAATATAATAAATTACAGATGACAGTTGGGTCTAGCTCTATGTTTGTAGTGATTTAGCGTAACACGCATTGAATGTACCACATTCTAGAGAACTGCTTTGGGAATCATGGCGGAAATCATGGGTATTTCCACACAAGGACATGGTTCAGTGAGCTTATTTAAACTGATAAAATAACACTTTTATCTATTTCCTTGAAACGGGATACTTGCTGTCAATGCCAATTTTTCCATTCATTTATTGCCTGCAGCATTACTCTGACACTAAAATTATCATGAAAAAAATGATTGTGGTGTGATCAGCAGCAATATGCCTTCTCTATCTGGTTGGCTGAACACAGAAGCTGCAGTTTATTATGCCAGCCATACAGGTAATGCTACAATTGTTTGAGTTGAAGCTTAACTGCAAGCAAATATAAGGCACACTGTAACTATTAATACATCATTAAAAGGGAAACTGTCATGAAAGAATAACAGCGGCTGTCACTGCTGACCACTGCATATAAGAATGCTATTTTCATGACCGCCGTATCTAGGCATGCTTGTTCCTGGTCTGTGACTCAAAAATGCTGAAGTGAGACACAGCCATCAAATAGCATTTTCCAGATGAGGCAACTACATGCAGCCCCCATACATTCTCTCATGGCAAAGTCGCTTTAAAATTTAGATTTTTTTTTTTTACTGCAAACAATGCAAGTACCTGAATTCAACTTTGCATTAGCCTCTTGCAGTCCCTGTACAGTATTTCAAGTGTACACTATGTAAGCAAAGCTTAGAGGGAGGTGGGGTGGTAACAGCAGAATGGCCCAGTTAGATGTGCTGCAGTGCAAGGTGCCATCATGATAGGAGGAGAGAACAGAGTGACAGAGAGTGTGCTGCTTCTATCAGTGTACTGCTTCTCCTTTCACTGTCCAATCACAAGGGGTGGGGATGGGGACTGGACCTGTATATGAAAGTAAAACTGCAGCAGAGAAAGGTCAGATTCCTTCCCCTGCTGAACAGATCTTTTGTACATCTAAGGACTGGATAGACAGAAATACAAATACTTTGGCAGGTAAAACATCTCTCATGCATCTATTTAATTTTTTTCCTTGAGTTCATTATGATAAACTAATCATATTTTTCATGTATTGATTGCACTAATTTGGATTTGAATCGACCAATGATTGTTTTGATAAAAACAATCTCGATCTATTGAAACAGAATAAAAACATACTAAAATTTGATCAAATCAATATTTTTTTAATTGATATGGTCAAACAATAAAATTTGATCAAATCAGCATGTTTTAATTGGGTAATGAATGTTTTCAAAGAAAAGATTGTTTTGAAACATTGCAATAAATGACTGATTGTGCATATATTTTTCATTCACAGTGAAGGTGGTGGTGGGGGGGAATTCTCTTGTCTTACAGTATCTAAAGCTGGCCATACACTGATTGAAATTCAGCCGGGGACAGGCCAAATTTCAATCAGTGTTTGGGTTTCCCTACTCAACAGAAGTTGATTTTTTAATCAACTTCTAAAGCCGCGTACACACGGGCGGACTGTATGGCCAACTTAGTCCGTCGAAACACATATCAGTGGACAGTCCGCTCGTGTGTGGGCTTCAGCGGACTTTTTCAGCGTGCAGTCTGGCGTACTAAGTATTTCGGAATTTCCGTAATACTGTCCGTCATACTTTGGTTTCAGCGGACAATCCGCTCGTCAGTAGGCTAGTTCGACGGACTAAGTATGGCGCATGCTCAGAAAGGATTTACACGGCGAAAGGTTGCATTGCTGTGTATTGGACTTCCTATTTCTAGTCCCGTCGTACGTGCTGTACACGTCATCGCGCAAGCTTTCGACTGACTATTTGTGCATCCGTGTGTGGTCAAGTCCGTTCATTCGAAAGTATGACGGACTGTCCGTCGGATTGTATGACGGACTAAGTAGGCCATACAATCCGCCCGTGTGTATGCGGCTTTAGGAACATAATGGAACATTTTCCATTGATGAGTTGCTGGAGCCCGTCAGCTGCAGATCAGTGTATTTTGACAGCGATGGGTTAAGATTGTTATTGAATAAGAAAATGTATATTTGTCTCTTTCATTACATTTTGGTGTTATGTGTTTTTTTTTATATATGCTTAGGTAAATTGATCATTGCTAAAGTTTTCCTGGGCCGTAGTGTTCAAGCCCAAGAAGATCTTGCGATAAATCCAGATACTTACCCTGACGCCAATACTGTATTCAGGCCATTGAAATTTAGGAGGAATTGTGTATATTATTCAAAAAATGGTATGTTGTTCACTTCAATGTTGCATTCTTACTATGTAAAAATACCTATATTCATAAGCTTATGCAATCATATAATCGCCCAGAGAGAGCTCTCCCGATGTGTCGACAGGCCTAGGCCTGTTTTTCCTTGATGTATACTGCAGAGATGTAGGGGATGGTAAAAGGAATCACAGCTTACAGAGGGGAACCAGGCATAAAAAATTACCAGAAGTGTCAAATGCTGAAGATTTTTCAGCCAGTGGGTTTAAAAATAGCAAGAGTTGCTTCAAAGTGGGAAAATAATTATAGGAAAATATGGCAATAGAAATCTATCAGCTTAAAGAGGAAGCATATTAAAGTGTATATCCGTGCAAAAAAAGCCTTAAAGAGTAACCCCACTTTTGAGAATAAAACAGTCCTATCTGGATTATCTATGTCAGAGGCCTTACTAGAAACTTCAGGGTGCCGGTGCAAGAAACCATGAAGGGCTCCCTTGACCACCAACCGGGGCCCTTCCCACTGATCCCAGGGCCCTTTACTCCCATCGTGGGACCTTTTATTATTGTCCCACTAGTTGCAAGTGCAACATTTGTGACCCTGGTAGTTCTGCCACCGATGTCATTAGTTTTTTAGTTTTGTTATTTTATTATTTATAATTTTTATACTATTTTGTTCTATTTCATTTTCTTTACAATTTTCTTTTTTATTTTATACATATTTTTTTAGGACCCCCATTGGGGGCCTTTGGTCAAATATCTGTGGTCTAAACAGACCCCTGATGTCTCACTTTTGAGACCGACAAAGTCTTCAGTCCTTTTTCTCTGCAGTCTTGGCTGCACAGAATGAATGAACAGGAATAGCTCTGTACAGAGCTTCCCGTTCATTCATAAATTAAAGCACAGTTGTTTACTATGCCTCAGCTATGAATGGAAAAAAAAGTTAGTGATCAGTGATATGCATTAAGACAAGAAAGGGGCCAGTGAATGGCTCATTTACCAGCCCCTTTCCCATTCTCCATCCTGACAGATCCAACTCAGCAGCCAGCGGGAGGTGGGAGGGGGTCAAAGACAGCAGGACAGGGCTAGGAAGGGGTTGGGAGTGGCATGTAGAGGAACTGATGCCCTCCATTTCCCTTTTTCAGCCACTGAATGTGTGTGGGAGAGAGAGAGGAGGAGAAGTGGGCATTCACTGGCTACATGGACGGATCGGTTCCTCAACATGGCACCACTCTCCTATCCAGGTGTACAGGGGGGCTGCACAGGCCCCCTGAAGCATGGGGCCAGGTCACAATGGCGACCCCTGTAGGTATGCCCCTTTGTTGCTGATTTCTATCTTTTGTTTTTCTGAAGGAATAGCTGTTTGCCTGTGTCCATGTACAATGTGAATAGGAGTGACTTTATAATTATCAATCAGCTGCTGCACTTGTAGGCTTCTGGTGAGGAAAGGGGCAGGGTCTGAATACATTTAGACATGATTTCCCTTTGGGAGTATTCCACTAAAAACGTTTTATTGCAGTGGATGCTCAAAATCGGACTTCTATCTTTGTGCAGACTTTGTGCGGGGGTGGGGAGGGGGGGCTTCCGTACACCATCTGTGTACAGAATGCCTCCAGGTTGCCATATTCTATTGCATTTTACAGAAAATTACAGCAGTAAAGATTGAAAAAGAAAGGGAATTTTTATTATTATTTAATTACAATATGACTTGTGTAGCAATTGTATATGCTATATATTTTTTTTTCCACTAAAATGGAGTTATCCTTTAACCTAAACAGAATTTTCCTAGATAGTAAACTGCTGATTTATGCACTATTGAGTTCAGCTATGTGAATGCATCCTATATTTCATGAAATTATCTTTTATTAAAGTGGCTGTAAAAGCTGAAGGTTTTTTTACCTTCATGCATTCTATGGGTGAAGGAAAACATTTTCAGTGTGCAGCTCCCCCCTCAGCTTCCCCTAACAATTACCTCATTGGCTCCCGCTGCTGTCAATCACAGCCTGCGAGGGCGGGGCTGAACCTCACTCTGTGCCTTATGGATGCAGAAAGCCAGCTCGGGAGCAAGCACATGAGCGCCCCTACAGCAAGCCGGTTGCTATGGGGGCACTCGGCATGGGGGAGGACCCAGAGCGCCAGCGGGGGACTCGAGAAGATAAGGCTGCTCTGTGCAAAACCATTCCACAGAGCAGGTAAGTATAACGTGTTTGTTATATTTTGTTCAATACAATTTTTTAATGTACAATTACTTTAAGCATATTTATTATGTCATACTGGAAATTTGACTGCTTTGTCTTTTTGCAGAAGCACATTCTTCCGAGGAGCATGGGAACTGTGACTGCAGCCTACACCGGTGTGATTGGTTTGTGTTTGATCCTGAGCTCATCCTGCCAGAGTACATTGTTGAGTTTGAATATATTCCGCTGGTACATATCTTATTACCCTTGTTCATCTTTCTCCAGATATTATTGATTAGGCAGTGATATATTGACACAATTAACATGTAAGGCCTCTTTCACACGGACGGTCTGTTCAGGTCTGCCTGTCAGTTTTTTTTAGGCGGACCTGAACGGATGTTCCATAGACCTCTATGGAGCAACGGATGTCATCGGTGACATGTCCGCTGACATCCGATCCGCTGTGATCCAAAAAAGTATGACGGAGGAAAACCCTATTTTTCCATCCGTTATCGGATGAAAACGGACTCTACGGTCCGTCTTCATCCGATCCCCCATAGAGGAGAGCGGCGCTCCAACAGGTCCAACCCTGCACAGTGTGCAGAGACAGACCTGTCATCTGCCTGCTCAGTGGGGATTGACGGAGCGATCCCCCGCTGAGCAAAGCGGAGCCCGTACAGGTACATGTCCATGTGAAAGGGACCTAACTTTGCTAAAAAGAAAAAATTCATGCAGAAGAGTTACAATATATACATTGTTAAGGGCCACCACATCTAAGGATCTACTTTAAAGTGGTTGTAAAGGCTGAATGCCTTCATGCATTCTATGCTTGAAGATTAAAAACCCTCTGTGTGCTGCTCCCCCACAGCCCCCCTAATACTCACCTGAGCCCATCTCGATCCAGCGATGTGCATAAGAGACTTGGCTGTCCTGGGACTCCCTCTGCTCATTGTCTGAGAGAGCAGTGGCCGTCCATTGGCGCCCACTGCTGTCAATCACAGCGAATGAGCCAATGAGGAGAGAGCTGGAGATGGGGCGGAGCCGTGGCTTTGGGGCTTATAGATGCATAGAGCAGCAACTCGGGAGTGAGCATGCAGCAGTGCCCCCAGGGAAAGAAGCTTTCTCTGGGGTCACTGCTTGAGGGGGGGAGCCAGGAGTGCCTGTGAGGGACCTGAAAAGAAGAGGTTTTGCTCTGTTCAAAACCACTGCACAGAGCAAGTAAGTATAACATGTTTTTGTTCAAAAAAAAAAAGCTTTACTATCACTTTACATGAAGTAGGTTTAAAACCTCTTTTAACAGTTTTTGTGTTCTCATTAGTTAGATTGCTGCTCACTCTTTGTGCAGATGACTGATGTCAAAGAGAATGAGAAGAAAGGGGAAATTTCCTCAATGGGAACAGAGACAACAGTTAAACCCTGATAGAGATTATAGTCAATTTTCCTAAAGATGGGCTTTACATATAGAGCTGGTGATGCCTGAAATTGTACATCAAACTCTGTGCAATGTACTTAGAAAAGCAATGAAACATTCACACAATGCGATTTCAGATTTTTTTGTATAAATAGTAGTTAAAATACATTTGTAGTATCTGCATTAACTGCCAAAAGAATGTGATTTACTTAGCTATGGCTCTGAATCAATAGGGGCTGTGTCAGACCTCTGCAGAGAGGTTACTATTTCCACACAACACAAGGACCGGTTTAGTATTTTTTTTTTCTTACCTTTGTTGAAATGTCAAAGTGACATTTAACTAATTTCTATCAACTGCAGCTTAGCTGTGGTGCATAGAATCAAAACACAGAGCTTGAGGAGCGGTGCAGTGAAATTCAGACATGTTGCATTTTTCCACAATTCTTAGTAGCTGGCGCCTGTGTTCTACTGTGAACAAGACACATAGAAAACAATTGTTTTGTGGTGCAAATAAAAAAATGCTGATCTCTGCATAAGTGTGGACCAGTCCTTAACCCCCCTGGCGGTATTCCCGAGTCTGGCTCGGGGTGGAATTTTCATACCAAAAGCGGTATCCCCGAGCCAGACTTGGGACTGCATCGCTGGATCCAGGAGGACGTTTACTTACCTTCTCCCTCGGATCCAGCGCTGTCTCCCCACTGTACGAGCGAGCCGTGTCTCGCTCGATGCATCACATCGCCGATCTCCGTGCCCTGCGAGCGTTGCGACGCACGGGGACGGAGATCGGCGCCAAATTCAAAAAGTGAAACAAACAGTAAACATACAGTATAATGTAATCTTACAGATTACATTGCTGTATGTAAATATTTCACATCCCCGTTGTCCCTAGTGGTCTGCCCAGTGTCCTGCATGCAGTTTTATGTAATAAAAACTGTTCTTTATGCCTGGAAACTGGAGCTTGTCCATAGCAACCAAAACTGTCCCTTTACATCAAAAATGGTTTTAGTAAAAATCGAAAAACCGCGCTATTCACCACCGGGAGTGGCTTAAGCCAGACAAATAAAGATAAAAATAAATAAAAATAGAAATAAAACCTCTGTATAAATGTAATAAGCCTGTATGTAAGACACTACATAGGCTGCTGCCGCCCGGAGAAAAGAGAATCCCTTAATGGGGTTCCTTTGAGAGTGGATTTGCTGAAATAGTGTTGGCTTAAGTGGCGCTGCCTAAAAACAGGTTTCCATTCCAAAGTGGACTCAAAGAGTATAAATGTATAAAAATAAATACAAATAAGAATAATAATAAAAAACAAGATCTTTTTACCAAGAGCCCAATAGTGTCTATTGGGGCTCCATATTAGTAAACCCAGAAAACTAGAGGGAACCTCAACTTCACCCTAACAAAATTAAAATAAACAGTGGGTGTAATAAATCTATAGGCCACCGGGGACAGTGGACACAAAACCTGGAACTCTAGTATTGAGGACTACTAATCACATCCGTTGCGCATTAAATCTCCAAAACAGCAGGGGTAACAAGAGCTTACGATGTTAGAACAGGTTAAAGTATTATCTTATAGGGGGTAAGACAACACTCAATCTCAAATAAAATATAGCTTTAGCCAAAAAACTGAAAATCACGTGTCGCAAACTACATGTGCAACCTGATGCGATTATGAATCAAGTTGCAACAATACAAAAAATTTTTTTGTTGCTCAATGTTAAACCTACTAACAAAAAGTACCAAAGTACCATAGGTACCCCAACCAATATATAGTAATGGAAGTATCTATGTATATTTGGTATAACATACAGTAATGGTCAAACTAAAATCCCATATGTATACTCAAACAGTGTTAGGTGACAAACATTTTTTTACCAGTGTCTAAGTTGAACCTGTGTGGTGTAACACAGATATATATATATAAACTTAATGATTAATTGTAAAAAATATGTAGACACTTTACATACCAAAAATCGAGACAATTATAAATAAGAAAGAAATGTGTATGTGTTAGTGCACACAAGGGGTGAAAAAACGATAACAAACCCTTTTTGTGATAGAAGGTTTAAAATATATATATATATATGAAAAAGTGCATATACCCGTAAAAAGTGAAAAAAATTATGAAGGAAAATAAAAATAAATAAAAATATAAAAATAAAAATGCAAAAAATTGTACACAAAAAATATATATGTATATATACGTAAAAAATGCAGGACAAAATATATATGTGAACTAAGGTCCCAAATAAATGTTCAATAGTGTTAGTTCAAAAGGTCCTTAAAAAATCCTTAAAGTGACTTTGGTGCTTCCTATGCAGTCTTCACTGTGACTTCTGTGCTCCCCCACCAGGAATCCTACTCACCAAAAGTAAGTACCCCTGCAGGGGTTGTGCGCCTTAAGGATCAATCTCCAGATGTCCCGTTCTTTACTTTGTAGTAGATGACTGAATATGCATCAGTATGGATTCCATAAGTCCTCATGGGAAAAAAATGGAAGCCTCCATAGTGTAATCCGTAAAAAATGATTTATTGACACAATATAAAAAATGTTTTATATAAAACATAAAAAACACAACCCATAAGAGGCAAAAAACAGCACATCAAAAGAAAAAACAAAAGAAAAAACAAAAAATTATTATATTAAAAAATAGCCACAACTCTCGTAAAATGAGTTATACTGCGAGACCACAGTCCATCAGGGGGTTGGTAAAATAATCTCCCCAAAAAGGGGTACCGGGTTGCCCCCAGAAGATACCTTAATAAGTGTATGTTAATGCTATGAACACAGCGTGAATAAAAGGCACTATCTATGGGGATCCGAAAAACAAACCTCCCTATAGGGGTGATGAATCTCAGCTGCGTCCCCCTTGGGATAGAACCATTCCCGTAGTGTTCAAAGCCAGACAGCACAATTGTTCCTCGGGATCCGTGTGGTGTATACGCGGTTTGCGTTCCACCTGCGTGTCAAACACCAGCGGCGACCCGGAAGTGACGTAAAAGCGTAGCTCCGTCGGACGCGTTTCGTCATAGACGTCTTCAGCGGCGGTCGCCGCTGAAGACGTCTATGACGAAACGCGTCCGACGGAGCTACGCTTTTACGTCACTTCCGGGTCGCCGCTGGTGTTTGACACGCAGGTGGAACGCAAACCGCGTATACACCACACGGATCCCGAGGAACAATTGTGCTGTCTGGCTTTGAACACTACGGGAATGGTTCTATCCCAAGGGGGACGCAGCTGAGATTCATCACCCCTATAGGGAGGTTTGTTTTTCGGATCCCCATAGATAGTGCCTTTTATTCACGCTGTGTTCATAGCATTAACATACACTTATTAAGGTATCTTCTGGGGGCAACCCGGTACCCCTTTTTGGGGAGATTATTTTACCAACCCCCTGATGGACTGTGGTCTCGCAGTATAACTCATTTTACGAGAGTTGTGGCTATTTTTTAATATAATAATTTTTTGTTTTTTCTTTTGTTTTTTCTTTTGATGTGCTGTTTTTTGCCTCTTATGGGTTGTGTTTTTTATGTTTTATATAAAACATTTTTTATATTGTGTCAATAAATCATTTTTTACGGATTACACTATGGAGGCTTCCATTTTTTTCCCATGAGGACTTATGGAATCCATACTGATGCATATTCAGTCATCTACTACAAAGTAAAGAACGGGACATCTGGAGATTGATCCTTAAGGCGCACAACCCCTGCAGGGGTACTTACTTTTGGTGAGTAGGATTCCTGGTGGGGGAGCACAGAAGTCACAGTGAAGACTGCATAGGAAGCACCAAAGTCACTTTAAGGATTTTTTAAGGACCTTTTGAACTAACACTATTGAACATTTATTTGGGACCTTAGTTCACATATATATTTTGTCCTGCATTTTTTACGTATATATACATATATATTTTTTGTGTACAATTTTTTGCATTTTTATTTTTATATTTTTATTTATTTTTATTTTCCTTCATAATTTTTTTCACTTTTTACGGGTATATGCACTTTTTCATATATATATATATATTTTAAACCTTCTATCACAAAAAGGGTTTGTTATCGTTTTTTCACCCCTTGTGTGCACTAACACATACACATTTCTTTCTTATTTATAATTGTCTCGATTTTTGGTATGTAAAGTGTCTACATATTTTTTACAATTAATCATTAAGTTTATATATATATATCTGTGTTACACCACACAGGTTCAACTTAGACACTGGTAAAAAAATGTTTGTCACCTAACACTGTTTGAGTATACATATGGGATTTTAGTTTGACCATTACTGTATGTTATACCAAATATACATAGATACTTCCATTACTATATATTGGTTGGGGTACCTATGGTACTTTGGTACTTTTTGTTAGTAGGTTTAACATTGAGCAACAAAAAAATTTTTTGTATTGTTGCAACTTGATTCATAATCGCATCAGGTTGCACATGTAGTTTGCGACACGTGATTTTCAGTTTTTTGGCTAAAGCTATATTTTATTTGAGATTGAGTGTTGTCTTACCCCCTATAAGATAATACTTTAACCTGTTCTAACATCGTAAGCTCTTGTTACCCCTGCTGTTTTGGAGATTTAATGCGCAACGGATGTGATTAGTAGTCCTCAATACTAGAGTTCCAGGTTTTGTGTCCACTGTCCCCGGTGGCCTATAGATTTATTACACCCACTGTTTATTTTAATTTTGTTAGGGTGAAGTTGAGGTTCCCTCTAGTTTTCTGGGTTTACTAATATGGAGCCCCAATAGACACTATTGGGCTCTTGGTAAAAAGATCTTGTTTTTTATTATTATTCTTATTTGTATTTATTTTTATACATTTATACTCTTTGAGTCCACTTTGGAATGGAAACCTGTTTTTAGGCAGCGCCACTTAAGCCAACACTATTTCAGCAAAAATGGTTTTAGACCAGCTAGAAAACAGCGATAATAAATTGGAATCACTCGCAGAAGGGATATCGATTTGTGGGGAGATCTGTCATCAAATACTGAAAAGTAATGACAGTGACAATTCTGCAACTGAGCAAATTTCAGTGTTTTTGATTTGATTACATTATTGAATAATTTTTATTATTGTTATATTATTATTTGGTACAATTATTTATAATTATTTATTATATTATAATTTATGATTTCATTTTTCAAACTTTATTATACCCGGGATGTCTGCTAGACTCTGGTTTGGACAGATTTAAGTGAGTTATTCCTAAGAATTGCAGGACTACAATATAAAACGCCAAATTTTCATGCAAAATAATGGTACCGCTTTTAGCACCTAAAATCCGAAATAATCGTACCGCCAGGGAGGTTAATGAGCTAAATACATTCCACATGCATCAAACAAACGGTACTCACAAATTATAAAAAAACATACAAAAAAAAAACATACTCAAAGTCTTATTGGCCATACACAGGATAGGATTTTTCGACATGGATGTGAGCTTGTTGTCGGAAAGTCCGACCGTGTGTATGCTCCTTAGAACATTTGTTGTCGGAATTTCCGGCAACAAATGTTTGAGAGCAGGTTCTCAAATTTTCCGACCACAATGTGTACACAATTCCGAAGCACAAAAGTTCACGCATCCTCGGAATCGTGCAGAAAAGCCGCACTGGCTATTGAACTTCATTTTTTCCAGCTCGTTGTACGTCACCGCGTTTTTGATGTTCGAAATTTCCAACAACATTTGTGTGACCGTGTGTATGCAAAACAAGTTTGAGCCAACATCCTTCGGAAAAAAATCCACGGTTTTGTTGTATGAAAATCCTATCGTGTGTACATAGCATAACAGTTGTCTTTAGAAAGCAGCTGAATAAAAAAAAAAACCTTGCGCCTTACAGCATGCTGCTGAGAAAGACCCTTTCTTTCTCTCTGTATGGAAGCAGTAGGTTCTCTGTAGCAGTCTGACACTAAAGCTTTCCAATCAACATGGAGTCTAAGCTTTTCTGATTGCGGAGTTATTTTTCGGTGGAATATATCCAGTACATAAAGTATGACATTTTATATAATTACCTGTTTTTTTATCACATTTCCGCATCTGTCCATCTAATGCCAGTGGGTTATAGTGCAAAAAACTCTTTGAATAAAGCATGTTTATCCAATTAACACACAGAAGTTTCAGAGTTGTTAGCAATCATAAATGCAAGTTATGCAAGCTATATTCTCTTTTTACCAGACCTTGATTGCAATGACAACTAGAAAAGCTACAATTTCTGGGGAAATTGTGTGAAGTGTTCTTGCCTCCACCTACTGGAGTGGGCAGAATAACTGGGGGGGTCACGTTTTGGCTGGGCATAATATTTTGGCTGGTCATAATGTTTTGGCTGGTCATAATGTTTTGGCTGGTCATGGGGTTGTCAGCTTTTATCACCTCTCACTCTAGTTTTGAACATTTCGCCATTCATTTCTATGGGATAAATTTTGCCACAAAAACGCTGATATTTTGTGAACCATTCGGCGAAACGTTCCACAAAGTAATAGCACACCAATCGGGAACAGTCTGCACGTTTTGGTAAATTACTGTCTATGTAGTGTAAAAGCTCTGGGATGAGTTAGGGTGGTAAATTTGGCTATAATAATAATAATATATATGTGAGATAACAGTAAGTGCTCTTGCTATGCAAGAACACTTTATAAAGGAAAAACCTTTGAACAGTGTTACTTTAGGTCTTCAAAGATGTGGCTTTTACCCCCATCAGGGGGGCACAGCTGTTACAACTGTAAGGGCCCACCTGGTCCAGAAGAAGGCAGGATGGGTGAAAGGGATCTGTGCTGTGCAGTATAGAAACGATCTCACAGTTTCTGCAGTTCTCGTGTCATTGATTTTAGAGCTCTTATCGAGCTCACTTATATACAGATGTGTGTGTGGGGGGTGTTCTGACATATATAGAGGTGTGTGTGTGTGGGGGGGGGGGGGGCTGCCATATATACAGGTGTGTGTGGAGGGGTCTCTGACATATATACAGGTATGGGGGGGGGGCTGCCATGTATACAGGTGTGTGTGTGAGGGGTGCTGACATGTATACAGGTTTGCAGGGGGCTGATATATATACAGGTGTGAGGGGGCTAACAAATATACAGGTTTGGGGGGGCTGACAAATATACAGGTGTTAGGGGGCTGACATATTTACAGGATTGAGGGGGGGGGCTGACTGCAGGTGAGGTGGCCGTTGTGCGGATTCGGTAGGATGGCCTGTAGGCAAGCCCTGGGGAATGTTGGTGGTCAGGCTTGAGGGGCGGGATGGCCCAGGTCTAAAGCTGTTTAAGGGGCCCTAAAATTTCTGATGGCTTCCCTGCTCCCAGTGCTGAATTCTCCATTTTCAATAGAAGTATCCATCAGAACAAGTATTTTCCATATGTATTTCCTATATATGTTAACTAACATTTATTTCTTTGTTACCAGGTAGAGGCCCCAGCTTCTAGTCTTCACGATAGTGAGGCTGAAATTAAACTGGATGAAGACATTATTTCCAAGCAGCCGACTGTCAAACCTAGGCCCAAAATAATTAGTTTAGATGAAAACACTATCCTATCTGTAGCAAAAGCCAGTGCTTTCAGTCAAATAACAGTAAGTTTTGAAAATCCTGAATGCTGGGACATCATCATACAGTGCCTGGTAGTTCATTTTGTAGATTGTCCTTGAAGGAAAGCATTAAGGTCACATACACACCTACACACAGATAATCAAATAACTGCCAGTATACCTACAGCTGAAACCATTTTTTTTATAGTTTGAATAGAGTAGAGAAGGGTTAGAACCTTTGTTGGAATCCACACTTTTGAGTTGTCACCAGAACTGATAGGGAGGGGAAAACTTCCAATGAAGAACCCTGTTCCTGTCCAATTGGGGAACCGTTGGATATATAGTATTAAACACGCTGACACTAGGTAATTGCTCCCTGCCACTTGTTGTAAATAGGTGTACTTGATGTCCCAATGAACAGAAGCACCTAAGCACCTTAGCTTTGGTTGTTTTGTAAAAGAAAAAGGACTGAAGAACCTGTCCTTGTTTGATGCCACAATCCTGTTCATTTGTAGTTATGGACATCTAGCCCGCCTCCCTAAGCTTAGAAAGTTGTGGTTACATTATATTTTCCAATGTTCCAAGCCATATTTGCAGGCATGCCTTCTGTTTGGGGGGCACTTAAAGCGGAGGTCCACCCTAAAGTGGACCTTCCACTCATTGGAACCCTCCCCCCCTCCGGCGCCACAATTGGCACCTTTCAGGGGGGAGGGGGGTGCAGGTACCTGTACAGTACAGGTATCTGCACCCACTTCCGGCGTAGATTCTGCAGAAGGTACGCCCCTTTCCGCAGAATCTACACCCCTTTCCGAAGGTCCCCCGCTGCCTGCTGGGAAACACACGGATCCTAGAGATAGCGGGGACCATCCTTATTGCGCAGCGCAGTAGGGAACCGGGAAATTAAGCCGAAAGGCTCCACTTCCTGATTCCCATACCCAAGATGGCGGCGGCAGCACCCGAGAGACGATCGAGAGACCGGCTTCGGGTGCCGACATCGCGGGCGCGCTGGGCGGGTAAGTGTCATTATTTTAAAAGTCAGCAGCTACAGTATTTGTAGCTGCTGGCTTTTAAAAAAAAAAACGGCGGACTCCTGCTTTAAGAGATGAGTTTTTGATCAATGTTAAAAAAATAAATAAATAAATATATATATATATATATATACAGTGGTGTGAAAAAGTGTTTGCCCCCTTCCTCATTTCCTGTTCCTTTGCATGTTTGTCACACTTAAGTGTTTCGGAACATCAAACCAATTTAAACAATAGTCAAGGACAACACAAGTAAACACAAAATGCAATTTGTAAATGAAGATATTTATTATTAAAGGTGAAAAAAAATCCAAACCATCATGGCCCTGTGTGAAAAAGTGATTGCCCCCTAAACCTAATAACTGGTTGGGCCACCCTTAGCAGCAACAACTGCAACCAAGCGTTTGCGATAACGTGCAATGAGGCTTTTACAGTGTCCTGGAGGAATTTTGGCCCACTCATCTTTGCAGAATTGTCCTAATTCAGTTACATTAGAGGGTTTTCGAGCATGAACGGCCTTTTTAAGGTCATACCACAACATCTCAATAGGATTCAGGTCAGGACTTTGGCTAGGCCACTCCAAAGTCTTCATTTTGTTTTTCTTCAGCCATTCGGTGGTGGACTTGCTGGTGTGTTTAGGATCATTGTCCTGCTGCAGAACCCAAGTTCGTTTCAGCTTGAGTACACGAACAGATGGTCGGACATTCTCCTTCAGGATCTCTTGGTAGACAGCAGAATTCATAGTTCCTTTTATCATGGCAAGTCTTCCAGGTCCTGAAGCAGCAAAACAGCCCCAGACCATCACACTACCACCACCATATTTTACTGTTGATATAATGTTCTTTTTATGAAATGCAGTGTTCCTTCTACGCCAGATATACTTGGACACACACCTTCCACTTTTGTCTCATCGGTCCACAGAATGTTGTCCCAAAAGTCTTGGGGATCATCAAGATGTGTTGTGGAGAAATTGAGACGAGCGTTGATGTTCTTTTTGCTCAGCAGTGGTTTTCTCCTTGGAACTCTGCCATGCAGGCCATTTTTGCCCAGTCTTTTCCTGATGGTGGAGGCATGAACGCTGACCTTAACTGAGGCAAGTGAGGCCTGTAGTTCCTTGGACGTTGTTGTGGGGTCTTTTGTGACCTCTTGGATGAGTCGTCGCTGCGCTCTTGGGGTAATTTTGGGCGGCCGGCCACTCCTGGGAAGGTTCACCACTGTTCCATGTCTTCGCCATTTGTGGATAATGGCTCTCACTGTGGTTCGCTGGATTCCCAAAGCTTTGGAAATGGCTTTATAACCCTTTCCAGACTGATAGATCTCAATTACTTTCTTTCTCAATTGTTCCTGAATTTCTTTGGGTCTCGGCATGATGTGTAGCTTTTAAGGATCTTCTGGTGGACCTTACTGTGTCAAGCAGCTCCTATTTAAGTGATGCCTTGATTGTGAACAGTTGTGGCAATAATCAGGCCTGGGTGTGGCTAGAGAAATTGAACTCAGGTGTGGACAACCACAGTTATAGTATGTTTTAACAAGGGGGGCAATCACTTTTTCACACAGGGCCATGATGGTTTTGATTTTTTTTCACCTTTAGCAATAAACACCTTCATTTACAAATTGCATTTTGTGTTTACTTGTGTTGTCCTTGACTATTGTTTAAATTGGTTTGATGTTCCGAAACACTTAAGTGTGACAAACATGCAAAGGAACAGGAAATGAGGAAGGGGGCAAACACTTTTTCACACCACTGTATATATATATATATATATATTTATAATATATATAGAAAATATATAGAAAATGTCCATGTATATAAAAAAGAAATGGTGAAGCTGAAGTAGGGATGAATCCCGTATGCCCCGTCACCACTTAGGAGTTTCCCATCAAGGTTGGCAGTTCCCTAAACCTGCTAAAGCTTTACTCGACCTTCCTTTTAAACAAAGGGGTCAAGGTGAGTCGGTGAGTAGGCTGCTTACAATAATTCACCTGGTTATGTGTTTGTGAATTTCTCCTAAGCGGTGACGGGGCATACGGGATTCATCCCTACTTCAGCTTCACCACTTCTTTTTTATATATATGGACATTTTTCTATAAGTTTACTGTTTGAGTTGATTTTATGTATTCAATTTATATTGCAGCATGAATGAATGAATGAAATACTTGTATAGCACACAATGTGAACTGAATCGCCTCTAGGCGCTGGCATGTATTGACTAATAAGATACCTGCGGTACTATTAAGCACCAGAGCACTTTATTGTAGTTATTTAACATTTACTATATTCAGCACCCCCTTATCACTTACAACCCACATGGAACAGGAAGGACCAACCCCAAACTGTTCCCACAAAAATGGAAGCATGAAATTGTCCAAAATGTCTTGGTATGCTGACACCTTAAGAGTTCCCTTTACTGAAACTAAGGGACCAAGCCCAACCCCTGAAAAGCTACCCCACACCATTATCCTCCTTCCACCAAATGGTTTGGAGCAGTGCACAAAGTAAGGTCCGTAAAGACATGGATGAGCAAGTTTAGGGTGGAGGAACTTGACTGGCCTGCACAGAGTCCTGACCTCAACCCGATAGAACAGCTTTGGAATGAATTAGAGCGCAGACTGCGGGCCAAGCCTTCTCATCCACATCTGTGCCTGATCTCACAAATGTGCTTCTGGAAGAATGGTCAAACATTCCCTTAGACACACTACTAAACCTTGTGGACAGCTTTCCTACAAGAGTTGATGTTGTTATAGGTGCAAAGGGTGGGCTAACTCAATAATGAACCCTACGGACTAAGACTGGGGTGCCAGTAAAGTTCATGTGTGTGTAAAGGCTGAAGTCCCAATACTTTTGTAAATATAGTGTGTGTGTAAAACAAATCCAAAAACCACCTGTATTGCGGCGCTTCGGAAGCGCTGTTCATTCATTTTAGGCTGCATTCACACCTGAGCGTAGCGTTTTCAAGCGTTTTTTGCTGCGTTTTTTACCGCGATTCGCTGCGTTTTTTACCACGATTTGCCGCGATTTTGTGCAGGGCAAAAGGTCACCAATGTTAAAAGAAGAAAAACACCCAAATCTGCTAAATTCCAGCGACAGAAAAGGGTCCGGAACTTGTTTGAGCTTCAGGCGTTCGGCTTCAGGCGACATGGAGTGGAGATGTGAACCATCTCCATTGAGAATAATAGAATTTTTCCCCTCTAGCGTTTTGTAGCTTCAAGCTTCAAGCTACAAAACGCTCAGGTGTGAATGGGGTCTTAATGGGCAGGGGCATTTTTGGATTGCTTTTTACAGCGCTCCAAACCCGTCCCAAAGATGCTGCTGTTTTCAGGCGCTTTTCAGATGCTATTTCTAGCGCTAAAATGCCTGAAAACTGCCTCAGTGTGAAAGGGGTCTAAGTGTGGTAGTGTGGTTCGTTCCAGTGGATGGTTTTTCACATTCTAGCTGAAAGCAGAAAACATATTATGCCAAATATACCCAATAAATCATGTAGTATTTAGCCGCAGGTTTCTTTGGATAGTGTATACTATGCCCTAAGTCAGGGATCCTCAAACTACGACCCTCCAGCTGTTGCAAAACTACACATCCCATGAGGCATTGTAAAACTCTGCCATTCACAGACATGACTAGGCATGATGGGAATTGTAGTTCCTCAACAACTGGAGGGCCATAGTTTGAAGACCCATGCCCTAAGTCATAATCAGGATTATCTAAAGTGACCTATAAGGGCTGAAATGGGAAGTGCCACAGTACATTGGGAAAGGCATCTAAGTAGGGAAGGCTACAGGTACCCATTTGGCTATCACCAACATGTCATTCTTAAAGATATATTATTAGGCTTTGATATGTATGCTGATTTTTTAATTACTTTCCTCATGATTATATTTTAGGTTCATTGTCCTATTTTTTTCAGCAAAGAAACTCTCTGATTTAATTATTGCATGTGAAAGTCATACTTAAAGTATTTTTTCGTAAACAGGTCTTGAACTTACATGGTAACAGTTTGAGCAAACTGAAGGAGATTTCCAAACTACGTGGACTTCAAAAGCTTATCTTAAGTTTTAATGAATTCTCAAGTCTAGAAGATGTTTCATGCTTGGTAAGTTAGATTTGCCTTTGGAATATATTCTTGTGACTAGCTACTGCTTCATATTAAGTTGCCTTTAGATTTGAATTTTATGTACAAATGTAGTGGGTGACATTATTAATTGGTAATGGGCATTTATGTTTTTACAGTTCTGTACTTTTTATCCATTACTATAACAAGTTTTACCATAAAAGATAAGTGGATTTTTAATTGCCCAATACAGATTCTGTCCCCACAAGTGGCAACTTTTCAAATAATGTTAAACAACAAACGTTGCTTACACTGCTTGGCCTGCTCAGGGCTACCATGAGTGTTTAACCACTATAATGCTGGGCACTTTGACCCCCTTCCTGCCCAGACAAATGTTTAGCTTCCAACACTGTTGCACTTTGAATCACAAATGCGCAGTCTTGCAACACTGTACCCATATGACATTTTTATCATTTATTTGAGACAGATAGAGCATTTTTTGGTGTGATTTTATCACCACTGGGCTTTTTCAATTTTTGATAAACAAATGAAAAAAGACCGAACATTTTGAAAATAAAAAAAGTTTTCTTAATTTTGGTCATAAAATTTTGCAATTAAGTAATTGTTCTTCACTGATGTGCACTTATGGGAACTGATAGGCTACACTGATGGGCACTGATGGGTGGCACTGATGGGCACCAATAGGTGGCATTGATGGGCACTAATAGGCTGCACTGATTGCCACTGATAATCAGGGCACAGATGAAGCTGCCCTAGGCGGTAGTTCCATAATAGCTTATGCTCAGAAGTGAATTGAATGAAACTTATTATTCAAACCTCAGAACTGGTGGCATCTAGTGGTAGAAATGATTTACTGCGGCTGACAGCTTTGGGTTGAATGTGAGTAAAAGAGCAAAAGACCTTTTTTATTTTTACCATTTCTGAGATATTCATTTTTATTTTTTGATGGAGCTTTGAAATAGTTTAATACCCTCAGCATTTTCAACTTAACACATTGAGCACAATAAAATAAACATTCCCCTGTAAAATATTTGTTCAAATTCTTAATCCTGGTATCAACAACAAAAAGTAAATACCTGAAATATGGACTCAAAAATCACATTACATAAATAACCACTAAGTATACTGTGATTGCTGAGTCTGCATTTCAGGTCTTTGATATCTATCTAAAATCTGATGGGACAGTGAGGTTTTGGAGGACTTGAGTCAGCTCATACCCCTCTTGAGTTTATCATTGCTGAAAATTTCTACTGTACTGTACCAGACTGTAAAATCATCCACTATGAGGACCTTCCAGTATTACAAAGTGAAGGTATGTGTTACTGTATCAAAAACACTCATTTTATTGAGGGTTTCTCATTAATTACGTTGGCCTACAGGTGCATCCTATGTACAAAGTGAGTAGTAACCTCTTACTTTAAGGTTTACTATATGTTTTTGGGGGTCAGTAGGACTAAAAAGACAATTCCTGTGAAGGTGTACCTTTTCATTCTGTTAAAGTAAATTGCCAAAATTAGCTTTGGTTTGGGTAGTCACTGTCAAGTTGAATGGGCAGCTTTTTTTGTGTTCCCACCTTCTACTCTAATCTCATGGGACTGTAATGCTTTCTGTTGGATTTTTGTTTTCAACTTGCTTTATATTACACAGAATACAGACATAAGACTCTCCTTGTTGCAACAGGAGATGCCCAAGGTGGTGGTGGTAATAGAAGTGTGTGAATATCTATAAATTACAGTAGAGAGACATTATTGTTGGAAACTTTAACTGGCCCTACATTGCAGGCTGCAAAAAAAAAAAACCAAAAAACAAACAGATTGCTCCATCCAAACGAGGTGGATCGAGGAATCCTTCCTGCTGGAACATTGTATTCTGACAGTGGGGACTCTCTACTGTCAAAATACACTGTTCAGTGGCTGAAGTCACTGATTGAGACCAGTTTTCCAACATTCCTGCTCAACAGAAGTTGATCCAACGATAAACTTCTATTGAACAGGGATGGCCACACATGGATCAAAATTGATCCGGCCCCCGCTGAACCAGCCGATTTTTCAGTCCATCAATGGCCAGCTTTAGTTTACTAAGTAACTGAACTTGTCAGCATCTACTAATAAACTGAAGCACCAGTTTCAGATAGACTTACCCTTTAAAGCTTTAGAAATAGATTATTTTGTGAATGCAAATACTAAACCTTTGCCAAATGTATCAAAATAAACTTGATTTAATTAATTCAAAACCAACCATAGAATTACCAAAGCAAAAGAATAAATAGTTATTGTGGTATAAATGTATTATTTGTTAATTTTATTAATGTTGGGTATATTGAATAAACATATACAGTACTGCAGTGGTTGGCCTTTATTTAATAAACACCTTGCAATATGCAGTTTGGCTGTCATTCTACTGGGCACTGTGGGCAATACTCGTTACTGTATTATGTTACTAAATTAATTTTCAAACTACCAGAACATTATTCATCATATGACTTCATCTCCAACTTCACTGTAGCCGAATCTGGAATACCTTGATGCCAGCCATAACAATGTGACAACTCTGGAAGGTGTTAAAGGACTGGCAAAACTGAAGCATTTAGATGTGAGCTGGAATCAATTATCAAGAATCAGGGAAGATATGAACATTTTACGAACACAAACTCCACATCTTCTGTCACTGCGTATAGCCTACAATCCCTGGGAAAAGGTTAGTGTGACTAAAGAATCCATTTTCCTGTTGTCAACCATGTAAAAGCACCAATCAGTTCTTTCAACTCTATTCCAAATAAAGAAGTCCCAATGGATCCCATTTTGTTTTGCCCCACCCCATAGTAATTCTACCCTATGTGCCCAACAAGCACATACTTGCTGGCACCTGCTGTCCCTTGCTGAACATGGCACACCACAAAATGAGTCTCAGTTTCCAAGAATTAAAGTGTTACTAAACCCACAACCGTAAAATCAGTCTGTATATGCAGCATAGCATGCTTGCTATACTCACTGTGGATCTTAAGGGGTTAATCCTCTGCATTGTGTAAAAAGGCTGTTTTATCCTGTATGCACAGATCCTACCCTTCCTGCATTGTCTATCTGGGGAAGGCCAGCTAACACAGGCAGAGTAGCCAACCTGCACATGCTCAGTTGTGTCTTTTATGCTGGAGAGAACAGTTTCTTGTTTTCAGAACTAGCCAGGTCACATGATATTGACATCACACATTTAGTGAAAATATCCTCCTTACTGGACTCTCAGCACTGGAGAAACTGTGCAGTTTATCACTGACCATGGTATACAGATCATCCAAAAGGGTATATAGTGGCAGTATTTTAATGTAAAAAGAAGATTTTTAAGCTGTGGGCACTGTAGCGGAGCGGATGAACTATTTTCATATTACTGGGTTTAGTAACACTTTAAAGTGGTAGTATGGTCAATTTTTTAACTTTTACCTACAGGAAAGCCTATAATAAGGCTTACCTGTAGGTAAAAAAAATATCTCCTAAACCTGTACGGTTTAGGAGATATTCCCCTCGGTATGCGCCGCTGACTGCAGCAGCGCATGCGCACAAGGGGGTTCTCTCCGTGAAAATCCGGCAGCGCTCGTGCGGCCGGACTGAAATCTCCCGCGCGCATGCGCGGGAGTGACGATATCGCGGCTCCGGCCACTCACAGCGCCGGAGCCGCGATACCCGGAAGAGACGCAGAGGGAGCATGTCGGCTCCCTCGGCGTGGATCGGGCCAGATGTCGGGGCCTCGTTCTAAGGTAAGTATTTCATAATGAGCTAGTATGCGGTGCATACTAGCTCATTATGCCTTTTGCTTTGCAGGTTTAAAAAAAAAATAAATAAATTGCGGGTTTACTACCGCTTTAATGATGAACTTTGTTTAGGAACAGTATGCTCATAACATCCTTGAAACCAAACAGCTACTGGCTACAGTAAAATTAATCATTGTCCGAATGTATTGTGTGATGTTATTCATATATCACAGTATTGAAAGCAGTGGTAGTGAAGTTTGTAAATACAGTGGGTCTCAATTTGGCCACCAATATGTCCAAAGAGCTGCAAAATGACATTTGTACTGAAAATCAGAGCTGTACGTTTTTTTTCAAGTCAGCATGCACACAATGCACAGATGGTTCATATCTGTGCAGTTTTATACACAAAAAGAAACAGGCGTGTTGTAGTGCATTGTTTACGCACATTGTAGTTTCATTCAAAATGAATAGCACTAGTGCTGTGTGTTGCAGCAGTGCGTGGCAAAATGCACTTTTTAACATGTTACTGCAACTCACTAGTCTGAAAAGGCCCTAATACAGAAGATTGTTTAGGCCAGTGTTGGCGAACCTTGGCACCCCAGATGTTTTGGAACTACATTTCCCATGATGCTCATGCGCTCTGCAGTGTAGGTGAGCATCATGGAAATTGTAGTTTCAAAACATCTGGGGTGCCAAGATTCACCATCACTGGTTTAGGCCAACTTTACAGATATGTATTGTGGACAATTAATCGTGTCTGTGTAGCACCCCAATGCACAGATGGAGACAAAGTTAGTTTTTCCCTCAGCTGCCTTCCAGATAGTTACTTGGAATCATGGTCACTTCTGCAGGTGTGATCTGCAACGGCAGTCTGGAGACTCCTTATCAGTGGGCAGAGAGAGGAAATGACAGGCAGAGCATAGGAATCCACACAATAAGAGTAAGCTACTACCAGTTGTTTGTAATGATGCTGTCAAAATGGTAAAGTAAATTTTAAGAAGAGCTGCATTCACAAAGGGAGCTGCCTCCTTAGCTAGCTGGTGACCATGAACTAAGAACTACCTCACAAGATCAGGCGGTTTGACAGTTAATGCTTTATCATTGCACAGATGTACCACTTCCACCTTTCACCAATTAAAAATAACAACTTTGTCATAAAAGCCACAGTTAGCAGCTGCTCACACACAACAACCGATTCACTGCAAATAGAGGTTGACTTACTAAAACTGGAGAGTGCAAAACCTAGTGCAGCTCAGCATTGAAACCAATCAGCTTCCAGATTTTTTTTTGTCAAAGCTTAACTGAACAAGCT
Organism: Lithobates pipiens; assembly: GCF_037356315.1. Lineage (NCBI taxonomy): Eukaryota > Metazoa > Chordata > Amphibia > Anura > Ranidae > Lithobates > Lithobates pipiens. Next base: position 69,544,256 of record NW_027507791.1, on the reverse strand, counting down.
GAAGTTAGAAGCTGATTGGCTACCATGCATAGCTGCACCAGATTTTGCACTCTCCAGTTTTAGTAAATCAACCCCAAAGTATAGCTGGAGGAATGTTTTAGCAAAACGCACATTGAGACAGAAAAGGGGTTCTCATGTGGACCCAGGTCAACCTAGCCATGTAGGACTTGAAACAAGTGGTTACATTTGTCCAATCACCGGTAGTGCTCCCCTGGGGTACTTCTCAAGTAGAACTGGCTATATTGGCTCATTGACTAGCTGCACACAAGAGGTGAGCAGCATCTGTCACTGAGTAGTTTGTATGGGTGGCACTCTGAAAAGTAGAAGAATAGAAGGTGATGGGCAGCAGAACAGAAACAGCTGCTGCAGTTTTTCATTCTAGCTTTCCCCGTTGCCAATATGTCAAACTCTGAAAGACAAATCAACCAGAGCTGAACATATAAAATAAAATAAAAATATATATAGAACTCGTAATTAGATACTGCAGCTTGAATACTATAGGTCAAAATACCAAATCCCACGATAAAAACTAAAATACAACAGTACAGCGCAGATAATAAAACATAATACACAAAATTATAATATAAATAAATAAAACGTAATGCAGAATAGGTGAGGTAAGCATCAAGAGTCCACAAGTACAGGGTGTCTCCTTCCAGCAAAGCAAAGTGATGATGTGATCCCTTCTACCAATGGATAAGATGGACTCTCACCTTAAGCAATGGACCCCTGACAAGTCAGACAGGTCAAAAAGGCATATCCCCACCAGGGGTTAATCACCGACATCAGCATTCAAATACAGGTGCTCCTGGAGTGTAATCCTTCTCATATCCCATATACCAGCATAGTTACGTAATATGTAAAAACATAAGATGACAACATCTAGTGCTCTCCGTATCAAAATTTATTAGAAAAGACAGAATAAAATAATGCACTCACATAATTTGTCACTGCTCTCCAGTGCCAAGTTACAGGCAAAAGTGAAACCAAATCGACACACATCCATGCATGGATCAGCGTTTGAAACAAGCGGGTGACGTCACGGCTAATGTCATGTGGTCCATACGCGTTGAGTCCCCGAAAGTAGGCGGGACTTCATCAGCGGCGACGGCGGGACGTCGAACGGCCGCTTTATACTAATAACGCTGATCGCAATAACCAATAAGAACTACTCCCGTGCGCAGGTCAGATCACAAGGAAAACATTACAAACGTGGCCCCGGAAGTGAGAAATACACGTACGACCAGGCACAGGAGAGAAGAGAGAGGATAATTGGTAAACCTGCCGGAGGTGCATATTATGCTAAAATAGGACACCGCTCCCTACATCCTTATCAATTAGCAAAGCGGGACAAGAAAAGTCTCGAATGGAAGCTGTAAATCAAAAGTACAAACTGCACCTCCAGCATTTCCTGAGGAAAAAATAACTAATAACTATAAAAATATCCCCCAAAAAAAACTTACCTAAAAAGTCAATAATAAATTAAAAAATAAAATTAACATTTAGAAAGTAACAACTTTCTTAAAATCATACATGTATTCACTTAATATAAATTCTACTCAAGGAAATATATATTCCTCATCTGATCCATACCTGAACCCAAGGAGAACTTATACCAAAATAAGTGAATTTTTCTAAAAATACCAAATAAACCAATAACTAATGACGTCACCCGTAGCAACCCTGATCCGTGCATGAGAAAAAAAAAATATATACACACACACACACACATATATATATATATATATATATATATATATATATATATATATATATATTAAATACATAAAAATAAATATAAATCACCTGTCAGATATGAAAACAATTAAAATTGAATTCTACGTTCAGGCCCTGGGGGCCAGAACTTTAGTTTCATGAATTCAATAGGATTCTCTCCGACTCAATTGATGTATAAAGTTACATCCACGCCAATGCTTAATAACTTCTTCTATACCCCAAAAGCTCAAACTTTTCGGACTTTGTGCGTGAACTAATTTAAAATGCCGGGATACATTATGTGTTTTAATGCCTTTTTTGATGTTATTAACATGTTCCCCAAGTCTGACATGGAGGGGCCTAGAAGAAGGCTGCAGCCACACTGGAGCATGTATACGACCCCCACAGTCGCACACGTGATTAATTGATCAATTTTATATTCCCTGTTGTTGGTTGCGGCCACAAAGGACTTTCTCTTTTTGATATTGCATTTAGACTGTTTACATGCTGTGCATCCTCCACATGCATAAAAACCTGACAGGAATGAGAATAGCCTACTCTCTGCCTGTACTGGGGGGTCAATAACACCAGGGGCTAATTGGTCTCGCAATGAAGGCGCTTTTTTATATACAAAGGAAGGACGTTCAGGTAGAAGTGGCCCTAGTACACGGTTCTGTCTTAAAATAAACCAATTTTTTGCCACCAATTTCTCAATTTTTTTATGTTGGACACTGTAGTCTAATACCATCCTAAAATTAGCCCCATCCATGTTAGATTCTTTCACTCTATCAGAGACTAATATGGACCTATCCAGCTGTTGAACCCTAATGATCTCATTATCGAGTTCTAATTTGTTGTAGCCTTTCTCTTGGAATGTAGAAGTCAAACAGTCAGGTTCGAAAAAGAAAAGAGAGAGAGGAAGGAGAGGGGGTAGGAGAATTCAAAAGACAAAGGCCCCAATAGGAGCTGGTATCTATAATTTAAGTGGCTGTTCACTGAATGATAATGAGCTGAAAGTTTTGGATAGGGGACTTAAATTTGCTCCTGCTAGGAATTTTAATAAATTCCATACTTACGTTAACATTCAGAAATTTATTAGAAATTTAAACATGAAAAAATATTTTCTCTCTAATCCAGTAAGACAGGTGAGGACGTTTGAGAATCATCACTAAAATCTTCATAATACATCCACCTTCAATCCCCTGAATACCGATAATAAGTTTTTGGAGGTCTTTAAAAATGTGGTACTGAATGATCTAGATAAAATGAAAATACGTAAAGTTAAAGATCCCCAGTATATCAAACAGGGTATGGAGTCTTTGAAGAACAGGAATGATATTATCATACGTCCTGCCGACAAGGGAGGGGGGTTGGTTATTTTGGTCAAGACTAAATATATGTCTGAAATGAATAGACTTTTAAGTGATGTTGACACCTATCAGGTTTTGAGTAAGGACCCCATGTTAATGTTCAAAGATGAACTGCATTGGTTGATAGAAGAGGGGAAAGGAAAGAATATTCTTAATAAAAAAGAGGGACTATATCTGGATCCTCTGTTTTGTAGGACTACTATTATATATAGCCTACCAAAGATACATAAGGATTGTGTCAACCCCCCGGTAGGCCCATAGTAAATGGGATTGATTCCATTTCCTCCAGGGTGGGTCAATATATTGACAGCTCCCTACAACCGTTAGTGTCTAAAACTGAGGCGTTTCTCAAAGACACTAAACACATTATCCAAATCCTTGAGACTTTGAAATGTTCTAGATCATGTATACTTGTTACTGCTGATGTAGGCTCACTGTACATAATCATTGGGCATAATGATGCTCTTGCTTCCGTACAGTGGGCCATGTCTAAATTCTCTGATCTTTCTGAAGGTCATAAAAGGTATCTTCTCAAGTGTTTAGAATTCTGTTTGACAAGGAATTATTTTTGGTTCAACCAGCAGTTCTATTTGCAGACAAGGGGGGTTGCTATGGGGGCTAGGTTTGCTCCCAGTATGGCCAATTTATTTATGGCCCACTGGGAGAAGGACGTGGTTTTCCATAATCGCCCCTCGGAATTGATCTGTTATAAGAGATTTATCGATGATTTAATAATGGTATGGGAAGGTGATCGAATTAGTTTAGATAGATTTGTGAGCATCATTGACGCTAACACCAAGAATATCCAGCTCTCCTGGAATTTTAGCCAGGATAAGATGGTATTTTTGGACCTTTGAAATTAGGAGGGAAGGTGATAAATTGTGTCTAAACAATCACTTTAAACCAACTGACCGTAACTCTTATATTCCTCTGGGGAGCTGCCATCACAAATCTTGGTTGTGTAACATCCCTAGAGGACAGTTTGTGAGACTTGGACGAAATTGCTCTAATGTTGAGGATTTTATAAGTCAGTCACAAATTTTGTCTTCTAGATTCCAAGAGAAAGGCTACAACAAATTAGAACTCGATAATGAAATTGTTAGGGTTCAACAGCTGGATAGGTCCATATTAGTCTCTGATAGAGTGAAAGAATCTAACATGGATGGCGCTAATTTTAGGATGGTATTAGACTACAGTGTCCAACATAAAAAATGTGAGAAATTGGTGGCAAAAAATTGGTTTATTTTAAGACAGGACCATGTACTAGGGCCACTTCTACCTGAACCTCCTTCCTTTGTATATAAAAAAGCGCCTTTATTGCGAGACCAATTAGCCCCTGGTGTTATTGACCCCCCAGTACAGGCAGAGAGTAGGCTATTCTCATTCCTGTCAGGTTTTTATGCATGTGGAGGATGCACAGCATGTAAACATTCTAAATGCAATATCAAAAAGAGAAAGTCCTTTGTGGCCGCAACCAACAACAGGGAATATAAAATAGATCAATTAATCATGTGTGCGACTGTGGGGGTCGTATACATGCTCCAGTGTGGCTGCGGCTTTCAGTATATAGGTAGGACTTCTAGGCCCCTCCATGTCAGACTTGGGGAACATGTTAATAACATCAAAAAAGGCCTTAAAACACATAATGTATCCCGGCATTTTAAATTAGTTCACGCACAAAGTCCGAAAAGTTTGAGCTTTTGGGGTATAGAAAAAGTTATTAAGCATTGGCGTGGAGGTAACTTTATACCTCAATTGAGTCGGAGAGAATCCTCTTGGATGCATGAAACTAAAGTTCTGGCCCCCGGGGGCCTGAACGTAGAATTCGATTTAAATTTTTTTATATCTGACAGGTGATTTATATTTATTTTTATGTATTTAATTTATTTATATATATATGTATATATATATATTTTTTTTTCTCATGCACGGATCAGGGTTGCTACGGGTGACGTCATTAGTTATTGGTTTATTTGTTATTTTTAGAAAAATTCACTCATTGGTATAAGTTCTCCTTGGGTTCCGGTATGGATCAGCTGAGGAATATATATTCCCTTGAGTAGAATTTATATTAAGTGAATACATGTATGATTTTAAGAAAGTTGTTACTTTCTAAATTGTAGTTTTATTTTTTAATTTATTATTGCCTTTTTAGGTAAGTTTTTTTTGGGGGATATTTTTATAGTTATTAGTTATTTTTTACTAAGGAAATGCTGGAGGTGCAGTTTGTACTTTTGATTTACCGCTTCCATTCGAGGCTTTTCTTGCCCGCTTTGCTAATTGATAAGGATGTAGGGAGCGGTGTCCTATTTTAGCATAATATGCACCTCCGGCAGGTTTACTAATTATGCTCTCTCTTCTCTCCTGTGCCTGGTCGTACGTGTATTTCTCACTTCCGGGGCCACGTTTGTAATGTTTTCCTTGTGATCTGAGCAGCGCACGGGAGTAGTTCTTATTGGTTATTGCGATCAGCGTTATTAGTATAAAGCGGCCGTTCGACGTCACGCCGTCGCTGCTGATGAAGTCCCGCCTGCTTTCGGGGACGCAATGCATACGGACCACGTGACATTAGCTGTGACGTCACCCGCTTGCTTCAAACGCTGATCCATGCATGGATGTGTGTCGATTTGGTTTCGCTTTTGCCTGTAACTTGGCACTGGAGAGCAATGACATATTATGTGAGTGCATTATTTTATTCTGTCTTTTCTAATAAATTTTGATACAGAGAGCACTAGATGTTGTCATCTTATGTTTTTACATATTACGGAACTATGCTGGTATATGGGATATGAGAAGGATTACACTCCAGGAGCACCTGTGTTTGAATGCTGATGTCTGTGATTAACCCCTGGTGGGGATATGCCTTTTTGACCTGTCTGACTTTTCAGGGGTCCATTGCTTAAGGTGACAGTCCATCTTATCCATTGGTAGAAGGGATCACATCATCACTTTGCTTTGCTGGAAGGAGACACCCTGCACTTGTGGACTCTTGATGCTTACCTCACCTATTCTGCATTACGTTTTATTTATTTATATTATAATTTTGTGTATTATGTTTTATTATCTGCGCTGTACTGTTGTATTTTAATACGTCAAACTACCAATGTTTCAGGCAGCTATTACAGCCACAGACACAAAAGGTCCACAGGACATATATTGCCCACTGGCTGTGTGTTGGACACCAGGGGTTTAAAACCTTTATTTAAGGTTTTAAACCTAGCACACATCTCCCATGTAAGGGGATACCGTGGAGGACTCCTTGCTGCGTCTGGAGTTCTTCAGGGAAAACAGAGGTTCATTAGACCCCGCAGAGAGCTAAATCTGCTGGCGTATAAGACCTTGCTCTTTAGGGGGTCCACCAGTTCAGATAAAGGTTCCCCCACACAGAGTGGGGTTTGTTGTTTTTTGATTCGAGGATCTTTCTCCTCCTTCTTGTCTCCTCCCTTTTTCCCTCCTTTGGTGAAGGTGGAAGGATTTGGGATTTTACTACACCTTGGAATTATCTTTTTTCCATGGACTCAATTGTTGTTGTTATTTTTATTACTGTTGATGAAGAGTTTTTCATACAGACTTTCACATACAGATGTTCATTTACTGTTTGTTCACTCAGAATTTGTTTTATTTCAATAGTGCACCTTTTTGTGTTTTTTTTCATTTGTTACACGGGATCACTTACGGTATAAGCTCAACTTATTTGTGTATAATTTTTTGCATTATAGAGTTATTTGATAGATTTTGTTGCAGCTATACATATGTTTGAAACTCTAGTGCAGTATAACTCTACATTTTTTTTCAATGATGCAACATGCATTATACTTACCAACCAATCAAAAATCACCTTTAATTTGTGTAATTGCGTTAAACTGGAAGCTGACATCCTGCTATTTGATGTGAATTACATCAGTGACCTGGATGTCTGTTATTGTTGCTACTGCGGGGCCCTGTTATGAAAGCTGACTGCTATGGGATTGTCTCTTTAACTGTCCTATGTACAACCTTTACGCTATTACAAACCCCCCTTCCCTTTCTTTAACAAATTGAATACTCTCATATAAGTTTCTAATCAATCAATTAATCAAGCTAATGGCATTTAAAGGTAACCAGCAATCGAGTAGCTGTTGCTGATCTCCCTCTGAAAATGGAATGGAATGAATGAAAACAGCTGAATGCCTCAGTTTGTTGCAACCTCTGGGCAGGAGTGTGAAGAGCCGAGTACACAGGACTCCCTATCAGTCTGTACTGGGAAGCACACTAAGGACTTTTCTCTTGTTCACAGTAGAAACCCCTTCAAAATTATTTTAAATAGTTTATTTTTTATGTTAGAAACTATTAGAAAATGTCAGTACAGTGTATTTTAAAAACTGCTCAGAAACTTCACTTCATAATACTGATATGGTTGAGGAACGGTAAATCACCTTAACCTCTTTTACAGCATAAACAGTAAAAATGTATCCCATGTCTTATTTCAGTGATTACTCTTCCTACAGTGTTAGCTGAACAATACTCCATTACATTGGCTGCAATGATTTTAGCCCATAAAACCAAATTACACATGATTATAATTGGCGATATTGTATGTTCTAGCTGGGAATGAAAAGCCGTCAGTTGATGGGCTTGCTAATATCCAACGCTGTTTGTGTGTCTTTTGTTAGTCTGTGTCACAATACAGAGTTCATCAGGCTGTGAACAAAACCTCAATTACTTACCTTCATCTTTTCCCATACCAGTTGCAGAAATCTAGTATACTTTGGAGGCTGATGTTTTTCTTACCACTAGATTTTCAGTCCCTTTACTGTTTTTTTACAAGCTTTTCTAACATCCTTATTGTGCAAAACCCAAGATTGGACATCAAAAAAAAGAAAATTCTGCCTTTTTTTTTTAAACTTTAATAAGGATGTCATCATTTAGCTGAGGCTAACAATTGCAGCATTTCCTTTCAGCAGTTTTCAATGAGCCATCTTGAATACATGACCTAGTTTTCTGACGCCCCTGAGAGCCAGTACAATGCACGTTGTTACTCCTGTGCTTATGTGTAATAAACATTTTCATTACTCTCACTGAACTGCCAGGCCATCCATCATGCAGGAAAATTTTAAAAAAAAAGCCTTATTGACAGAACCCAATAGCTGACATGACTTTCCATTCCTTTCCTAGCCAGCTTCTGTGCGTATGGTAGCGATTGGAAGGTTAAAGTCGCTGATTCATTTGGATGGGGTCCTGAATACGGAAGAGGAAGTTTCACAATCTTCAAAGTTTTTTCCTGAAGGCCGGATTACACAGGTTACATTTCAGTACTTTTTAATAGAGTAAACATTGATGTTGATATATAAATTGTCCAAACACACTGGGGTTCATTTAAAACTGGAGAGTGGATAATCTGGTGCAGTTGTGCATGGTAGCCAATTAGCTTCTAACCTCAGCTTGTTCAGTCACCCTTTGACAAAAAAAGACTAGAAGCAGATTGGGTTCTTTTTGCACGCTCTAGTTTTAGTAAGTCAACCCCACTGTGGGCTTTTTTTAGGCTCCATTCTCACTTTCGCGACCCCACGACTTTGATCCAACTTTACACTCTCTGGATCAAAGTCAAATCAAAGTAGTGCAAACATATTTTCCAAGTCACTGCAACATTAAGTCACACCTATTTAAACGGTTGTAATTAAAAATTATGGGCTACTGATGTCCAAAGTTGCATGACAAGTCGCACAAGTGTGAATGGATCCTAAATAATGCAATATACCTTTATTTTACCCATTACCAATTTTAACCAATCGTGTATATGTCCGAAGCTAAACACAAACATAGGAGAGCAACTGAACTTTTGAGCACAATCTTCAAGGCAGAAAATCTTACTTGGTAAGGATGCAGAGGATAGTAGGACCATGCTGTATCACCAACTGCAATCCAAGATGTTCTTTTGAAGTCAAAGACTGGTTTAAATTTACACAAAATAAGCAAAAGGTCAAAGGATTTAAAGTAGATGTAAACCCAATGACTAAAGGTCCTTTCTAGAGGGAGATTGGATTAAAACGGACCGCAGTCTGTTTTTATCTGATATCATCTGATCTGCCAGACGGATGAAAAATAGGGTCACCATCCATCTGGATTTCACGGACAGGATCGGATCGGATAGCAGTGCGTGTCAGCGGAAATGTCACCGCTGACATCCACTACTCCGTAGGAGTGAATAGATGGTCCAATCAGGTCCACTTAAAAAACTGCCAGGAGGACCTGATCGGAAAGCATGTGTGAAAGGGGCCTAAAGTCTTGTAAAATATTTAGCATCTTAATGTAACTTAAAAAATCCTCATTAATATTTTTAATTCCGCAAACCAAACTTCAAGAGTAATATTTGTTGCACTTACATTGGACCAGCTTGGCTCAATGTAAGTATGCATATCTCATATTTGGAGGGCAGCTGGGTATGTTGTAAATCTCTGTAGCAGTCCACACTACATACAGTGATAGCCGTGATCTTCTGGGTGCTGTGTGAGCAGCTTCCTATCTGCACACTAAAAGCATTGGGTCCCTTGCTCAGCATCTCTGACATTGATAGAATGCATTATGTATTTCAATGAATACAAGGTGCTCTCTGATTGGCCAAGGGGAGATCCACACATCATCGCCCCTTTCTCATCACCTCATCCAGCCAGGGACATCTGGTAATCCTACCATGATGTTCCTTGTTCATGCACGTGCTGTTGTAAGGTGACAAGGCTATCTCCCTGTCTTCCAATTGTTCTCTTGTGTTGTCACCTTGTCACACAGGCTTCTAATGGAGCCTATAAGTGGCTGTCTCAGCATGTCAAACAGGCACAATTCACTGTTGTAAGGAAAGGGATGGTCGGCACTCAGGATGACATTGAAAATAGTATTCCTTTTATTAAATACATGTGCAGAGCTGTAAAACAGTCTACGCGTTTCGGACGTTAGTCTTTTGTCATGGCATGGCACCTATGCGTTTTGGACATTAGTCCTTGGTCATGGCATGGTGTGTAGGCTGTTTTACAGCTCTGTACATATATTTAATAAAGGAATACTATTTTGAATGTCATCCTGAGTGCCGACCATCCCTTTCCTTATTCTGGTACGTTGGAGGTGTCAGCAGCCTCAATGTCTGAGCACCGGGCGGAGCTTTTATGTGGGAAGGTTCCAGCGCCTATACACCTGTTTTCCTTGACAGTTCACTGTTGGCACTTTCAGTAAATCCTCCTTGAGTAATGCCATGCAACCTCTCTGAAGTACATGTCGATATAAAGCAGTGGCAAACACAGCCCCTCCTATCCATACATCCAGCCTCCTAATCTACATACAGGGATGCCGGACCATGGATTCCAATGGAGGGGGGGTGTTTTTTTTAAGCATGTGTGATTAGAGCTAGAGGCTCTAATAGGCTTCATAAAAGGATGGGCTCCGGGCGCAAAGCACTGCACCCGAAGCCCACTCAGTTGTGTGACAATAGCAAATGACAATTTGCTATTTTCACAATAAATCTCATGAGACCCGTTTCCTGATTGGCTGAAAGGAGAAGCAACTTTTTTGGCCCTGGGGGAGGAGGAGTAAGGAGACGCATGGAGGGGAAGGCCAACCCAACAGCTACCACGATGGCTCGCATATAGCGTCTCTCTCTAAAGTGGGGGGGAGTCATTGGTTTGCCACCCCAAATTTTCGAGCATTGGCCACCACTGATGGGAAGTGGCTGCAGGAGATCAGCGGAACAGAAGTTCAGCAAAGGGTGTAAAAAAGGTCAAAATAAGTATTTTACTGCAAAAAAATGTAATTATTTTATATGTGATACATAGGGGTTGATTTACTAATACTGGAGTGCAAAATTTGGTGCAGCTCTGCGTAGAAACAAATCTGCTTACAGGGTTTTTCGTTAAAGGTTTCGTGAACAAGTTGAAGTTAAAACTTATTGGCTACCATGCACAGCGGCACCAGATTTTGAACTCTCCAGTTTTAGTAAATCAACTCTACAGTGTTTTTGCAAATTGTTATTCAGCTATGGTTTAAATCTACTTTTTATTAACTCAGATGCGTACAGAGTTTCAGCAGATACAGTTAGGGCTATATATATACGGACATAGGCACAATTTTCATACTTTTGGCTCTGTATGCCACCAGAATAAAAAGTAAAATGGAACAATCCAAAGTGCAGACTTTCAGCTTTAATTCAAGGGGTTGAACATAAATATCAAGTACAAATTGTAGGAACTGCAACCATTTTTTACACAGTACCCCAGGGGCTCAAATGTAATTGGACAAATGAATATAATCATAAATACAATTTTCATTTTTTATATTTTTTTTTGAGAATCCTTTACTGACAATGACTGCCTGAAGTCTGGAACCCATGGACATTATCAAAGACTGTTTCCTCCTTTCTGATGCTTTGCCAGGCTCTAACTGCAGCTGTCTTCAGTTGTTTTTTGTGGGTCTTTCTGCCTTTAATTTTGCCATCAGCAAGTGAAATGCTTGCGCATTTGGGCTGAGGTCAGGTGATTGACTCCGCCATTGCAGAATATTCCACTTCTTTTCCTTCAAAAGCTCCTGGGTTGTTTTTGCAGTGTGTTTTGGATCATTGTCCATCTTTACTGTGAAGCGCCGTCCAATCAACTTTGCTGAAGTTGGCTGAATCTAGGCTGACAGTATATCTTTAAACACTGCAGAATTCATCCGGCTGCTTCTTTCTACTGTCACATCATCAATAAACACCAATGACCCAGTGCCACTGGAAGCCATGCATACCCATGCTATCACACTGCCTCCACCATTATTTATAGATAACTTTGTGTTCTTTGCATCATGAGCTGTTCCAAGCCTTCTCCATACTTTTTTCTTCCTGTCATTCTGATACAGATTAATCTTAGTTTCATCCATCAAAAGAATGCTTTTCCAGAATTGGTCCAGCTTTTTTAGATGTTTTTTGGCAAAGTCTAATCTGGCTTTTCTATTCTTCAGGCTTATGAAGGGTTTGCACCTTGTGGTGAACCCTCTGTATTTACTTTCACAAATTATTCTCTTGATTGTAGGCTTTGACAATGATACGCCCACCTACTGGAGAGTGTTCTTCACTTGTCTGGATAAAAGAAGCAGACGGAAATTCCATAACATCAAGCGCATTTATTTTCAAGCCTTCACAGTGAGTACAGTCAGCAGCAGACTAGTTTCAGTGATAAGCCTTTTTCACAGCACAGGAGTGCTGTAAACAAGGCTTATCGCCAAAACTAGTCTGCTGCTGACTGTACTCACTGTGAAGGCTTGCAAATAAATATGCTTGATGTTATGGAGTTGCCGGCTGCTTCATTTCTTCGATGACCGCTTGTCTGTTGGAGTGTGGGAGGACACCTCAGCTTGGACACCCTGACTGCAAATCAATGTAAGACTTTGTTTCCCATTGCTCTGAGCCATACAATCTTTGATCAAATCACTTGTCTGGATGTTGTGAATGGGTTTTTCTTTACCATAGAGAGGATCCTGTGATCATCCACCACTGTTGTCTTCTGTGGACGTCCAGGCCTTTATATTGCTGAGCTCACCAGTGCATTTTTCTTTCCTCAGAATGTATGAAACTGTTGATTTGATTTGGCCACTCTTAAAGTTTCTGCTATCCCTCTGATGGATTTGTTTCATTTTTGAAGCCTTACAGTGGCCTGTTTCACTTGCATGGACAGCTCCTTTGAATGCATGATGTAGGTTCACAGCAATAGATTCCAAATGCAAATACCACTTAGAATCAACACCAGACCTTTTACCTGCTTCATTGATGAAGAAATAACACCCACACCTGGCCATGACACTGCTTTTGATTCAATTGTCTAATTACGTTTTGTCCCTTGAAAAGGGAGGGAGGGCTATTCTAAAGAGCTGTAATTTCGAAACCCTTCCTCCAATTTAGATGTACATACCCTCAAATTAAACTCGAGAGTGTGCACTTTCAGCCCATATCCTTTATATAACTATAGCTTGAATAAATACCTGTGTCCAAATATATATGGACCTAACTACATTTCAGCTAACCTCCAGGAAATGCCTATTTGGATAAGCATGCTAGGGAACCTTCCCAGCTCTGTTTTAAACCCTAATTCCAGGAAATATTAACTATTTTAATGTTATGTGTTATTTTGAAACCCAGCAATGAAACCATGAAAACCCACAGTGAAATAATGAAATGCAAAACTAACAGTAAGTTCTTCTTTAGATATGTTTAAAACACTATTCAACCTTAAAATAGAAATAAAAACCCCAAGCGGTCATTGGAATTGTTACAAAAATGTAATATAAATACAACGTTTTCACAAATGTGTCTTTAATAAAGTCTCTTCCACAAGTAAATGTGTAGCTTCTCTGTGTATAATGATTTTCAAACCCCTTCACATATGAACATTTCAAATCCATGCTGCCCCACAACTGTGTTCTTAGACAAACTCACCAGAGGTAAATGGCCTTGCTCAGTTTTCAGGTCTATATGCACCTTGTTTAAAAAATCATCCCATCCACAAATTGATTGCTCTTCCAAGTACTCCATATCTCAGCCAATATTAACCACTTGCCTACTGGGCACTTTTACCCCCTTCTTGCCCATGCCAATTTTCAGCTTTCAGTGCTTTGAGTGACAATTGCGTGGTTATGCAACACTGTACCCATATGAAATTTTTATAATTTTTTTTTCACACAAATCAAGCTTTCTTTTGGTGGTATTTAATCACCACTGGGTTTCTATTCTTTGCTAAACAAATTAAAAAATTAAAACATTTTTAAAAAAAAAGTTAACATTTTTCATAGTTTGTTATCAAATTTTGCAAACAGGTTATTTTTCTACTTCGCTGATGGGCACTGATAGACAGCACTGATGGGCAATAATGAGGCGGCACTGGTGGGTACTGATGAGGCTGCACTGACAGGTGGCACTGATAGGCTCTGATAGGTGGTACTGAGAGGTGGCAGTGATAGGTGATACTGATAGGGGACACTGATAGGCAGCACTGATAGATGACACTGATGGGCACTGATTGGCAGCATTGATAGGAAGCACTGGTGGACAATGATTGGCAGCACTGGTGGTCACAGTTGGGACTGCACTGATTATCAGTGCACATGTCCCTAACACAAACCAGTTACCAGCTTGTGCTTACATCCTGTGATCAGCTGTCATTGGCTGACAGCTGATCAAGTAATAAAGGGGCACTGTGATTGGCCTTTTACTCTGATCTGTGATCAGCTGAGTCCGAAGGACTCGATGATCACAGAGCGTGGGGGCAGCGCGATTATGGGAGGACGTCCATTGGAAGCCCATGCTGTACCTGTCTTTCGGCTATAGCGTGGGCGGCAAGTGGTTAAAATGGGTACAACTCTCCATTGTGTTATACTTTTAAAAACACTTAATGTTATTATAGCCAACAAATTGCACTTATATCCTATAGTGCTACAAACTACACCAGTTATTATCTGTACAGTGCCTTGCGAAAGTATCCCTTGAACTTTTCAACCTTTTGCCACATTTCGGGCTTCAAACATAAAGATATAAATTTTTTATTTTTTGTGAAGAATCACCAACAAGTGGGACACAATTGTGAAGTGGAACGAAATCTATTGGATTTTTTTTTTCAAATATAAATTTTTATTAATTTCAAACAATGCCCAACATGGGCATGGACATAACATATAACATAGAAATGTGATACACAAAGGGGAAGAGAGGGAAAGGGAAATACATATTAAATATATTACCGAAAGCAAGAGGAAGGTAGGTATACAGTACACACTTACATGGCATACTAATCATAGCTCTATGGAAGATCGAATTCAATCTGCCATCCGGTGATTACCGCTTATCCAAGCATAAAATCTCCATTAAGAAGCCAGAAGTGTATCCAAGAGCCTAAGTCCGTTCAGTTCCCTCAGCTCTTGCCCTCGTCAGAATCTCATTACCCCGGCAAAAACCCAGTGCCAGAGGGGAGAGGCCATTGGTAATGGGGGAAAGGGACATTGAAGGGGAGATGATGAGGGAAAGGAAGGGAGAGGGGGAAGAAAAAGAAAAAAAAAAAAGGGAGGGGGGGGGGGGAATTCTGGTTGAATCAGGACTGCCCCAACCCATACGTAGTCTATAACGCTGACCATATTACACGGTCCTTAATGATACTCCTTCGGATGAGAATATGAACTGGTGCCAGAGTGCCCATGTTTTCCTAAATTTTTCCTGCTGTTGCCTCCCCGTAAGCACCAGGTCTTCCAATTTACTAACTTCCTCCACCCTACGAATCCAGGACGCCACCGATGGAGGGGTCTGGCTTTTCCAGTGGAGTGGTATACATGCTCTAGCCGCATTTACTAGGTGACGTAGGATGGATTTCTTGTATCTTTTAGCGGACATGGTATTAACGTGCAGTAGGAAGAAAGCCGGGTCATTGGGGACATTGTATTCCGTAAACTTTTGAATAACGGTCCTGACCGTGGACCAAAAATGAGACAACTTCGAACATGACCAAAATATATGTAACAACGTGCCCTGCTCTTGTCCACATCTCCAACAAAGCGCAGAGACGCTCGGATAGAAGGAGTGTAGAGCCTGAGGGGTTAAGTACCATCTCGTTAGGAGTTTGTAGTTAGTTTCCTGTATGTTCGTGCAGATGGTAGACTTTAGGGCCAATGTTAGAATACTTTGAGTCTGGCTCGGAGTAAATTTACAGTTCAGTTCCCCCTCCCATTTTGTCAGGAAGGTCAAATGAGCGTCGTCCACGGGTGTGATAAGAAGGTTGTACATTGTGGACAGCGTTCGCGGAAGCACCCCGGTACCAGAGCAGTATTCCTCAAAGTCGGTCAACGATTCGTCAAATCGCAGGGGGTTCTGGAGAGCCCTAAGAAAGTGTCTAAGTTGGACCGCGGTCCAAAAGGCTAGTTTATAGGGTCCCGATGTGTTACAGAGCGTCTCTATGGACGGCCAGTCCCCATGCGCCCGGAAGTGTCGTGCTTGTGTGCACTGTCTACTGGACATGGCCTGCAAAAGTTGGGTGTCTAGCCCTGGAGAGAATTGCGGGTTCCCTATAATAGGATATAGCGGAGAAGTAGGTGTGGACAGTGACTCTTTTGAGTATAGCTGTGATCCCACCCGGAGGGTCGTCCCCATCAGGGGATGTCTCTTCATGTGGGCTGGGAGATGTTTATAACACCAGGCAGCTCCCCGTAGTGGCACCTGCGTCTGGGCCTGTTCCAGACGTATCCACAGCTTCAGATCTTGGTGTCGGCACCAGTCTATAATTCTACCAAGATGAACCGCTTGATAGTATTTTTTGACATCCGGAACGGCGAGGCCGCCATAGAGTTTGGGCATGGAGAGTAAATTCCGGGCTAGTCTCGGTTTTCTATGTGCCCAAATAAAGCCGGCGAACAGAGCATGTACCTGTCTAAAAAACATCGTAGGGACCGAAATAGGAAGTGCTTGCAGCAAATATAAAAATTTGGGCAAGATGCACATCTTAAGAAGATTACACCTGCCAAACCAGGAGTGAAGGCCCATACTCCAGGATTCTAATAGGGTCCTGGTTCTGGCCAGCAGGGGAGGGAAGTTAAGTTTAAAAACATGATTTAGATTTGCAGGGATAAAGGTCCCTAGGTATGACAGAGCCGTGGATGTCCATTTAAAATTAAAGTTGGAACGGAGCCCCCGTATGGTCGCTTGCGGCAGTGCTACCCCCATGGCCTCCGATTTAGTGTAGTTAATTTTTAGATTGGAGATCTGCCCGTATTCCTCGAATTCCCTGAGGAGATTTGGTAGGGATATCCCTGGATTGGAGAGGGAAAACAGCAGGTCGTCCGCATATGCAGAGACCTTGAACTGGGCATCACCCGCGACAATGCCGCGGATATCGGGGTTATTCCTAACTTTACATAAAAAGGGTTCTAAGGAGAGGGCAAAAAGGAGGGGTGACAATGGGCAGCCCTGCCTGGTTCCATTTGTAATTGGCAAGGGTTCCGACAGGATCCCATTCACCTTAATTTGTGCCGTTGGGGCAGCATATAATTGGGCTATCCACCTAGTCATTTTCTCACCTAAGCCTATATGGCGGAGGACAGTGAACATATACTCCCAGTTAACCCTATCAAAGGCTTTTTCTGCGTCTGTATTTAAGAAAACGGAAGGGGTCTGAGTCTGGTTCGCGATGTGGATCAAGTTCAATACTTTAGTTGTGCTGTCTCTGGCCTCCCTAGTAGGGATGAACCCCACCTGATCTAAATGGACTAGGGATTGTAAGTGTCCGGTCAATCGGGTTGCTAATATTTTGGTGAATAATTTAAGGTCAGTGTTCAACAACGAGATCGGTCTGTAGCTACTACAGGCCATGGGGTCCTTGCCCTCCTTAGGAATGACCGCGATATGGGCTCGAGTGGTATCGGTGGCGAAGGTGGCTGTGTTCCCTATGTCATTAAAAAAGGTCACCATATGGGAGCTAAGGGTGGGGAATAGGGTCTTATAATACGGGAGAGTAAAGCCATCCGGTCCAGGAGCCCTCCCGGGTTTAGCCGTATTAAGTGCCAACTCTAACTCTTCCGAAGTTATTGGGGCTTCTAACTCGGCTACGCCGTCAGGTGATAATGTAGGGATCTGGCTGGAAGCTACATACGCCTCCATCAGAGGTCGTCCTCCCGGTGGGGGTGGTAGGTTGTAGAGGGTATGGTAGAAGGTTTTGAATTCATCCGCTATCCGATGCGGGAGGCCGACATTCACATTCGCCGCCGACCTAATTTGGGGGACATAGGTCCGTGTCTTAATGTCCTTGACCGCCCGCGCCAGAATACGTCCGCACTTATTTCCGGATTCATAGGCTACCAATCTGCATTTTTGTAACGCTGCCTTGGCTTTGTAGCCAAGGAGGTCATTAACCTGGCTCCTAAGAGAGGAAAGTTCAGCCTCCACGGATGGATCCAGGGAGGCTTTGTGTTGCAGCTCCAAAACCTGGAGTTTGGCCAGGAGCGAGTCCAATTGTTTCCCGGTCGCCTTCTTAATGCGCGAACCGTGTTTAATCAGGACACCTCGAATAACTGTTTTGTGTGCTTCCCATACCGCCCCCGGAGGGGAGTCAGCCGTTGTGTTTGTCTGAAAATAGAAAGTAAGTTCCCTATTCACCTCGTCCAGTATCTCCGGTTTCTGTAACAAACTTTCATTAAGACGCCAGAAGCGTGCCCTCCGGGATAAATCGGCGGACAGCTTGTAGGTCAATATAGTGGGGGCATGGTCCGACCATGTCCTTTGACCTATAGAGGAGGCCTGAACCGCATGCAGTTGTCTATGGGGTATTAGAAAAAAATCTATTCTCGTGTATATTCTATGGGGAGGGGAATAGAACGTATAGTCCCGTTCACCCGGGTGTTGTAAGCGCCAGATATCTACCAGTTGTGACTCATGGAGACACTTGGTGATACGTTTACGGGCACTAATAGGGAAGGAGGACGAACCCGCCGAAGTGTCCACGTCAGGGGCCAGAGGCACGTTCCAGTCCCCCCCCAGTAGCAGTTGGCCCTCCTGAAAGTCAGTCAATTTAGTCAAAACACGTCGCACAAACGCGTCCTGGCCTTCGTTTGGGGCATAGACATTCGCTAGCGTCAACCGCACATCTCCCACTAGACCTTTAAGAAAGACATAACGCCCTTCCGGGTCTATCCTAGAATCCGTAAGAGTCCAGGGCACTTTACAGGAGATGAGGATGGAGGCTCCCCGGGATTTCGTTTTATTAGTGAATGGTATGACAAAGGAAAGAATCTGTTCTTAAGAACTGGCAACCTATCCTCTTTAAAGTGAGTTTCCTGGATATAGGCGATATCAACTTTTGCTCTTTTCAAGTCGTGTATCAACATACGGCGTTTCTCTGGAGTGTTAAGACCTTTCGCATTCAAGGAGTATAGAGTTAGGCTGTCCATCCTCAACCAGAGAGGGAGAGAAAAAAAAAAAAAAAAAAGGGGGGGGGGGGGAAGGAGTTGGAAGGGAAGGTCTGAACAACGGGGGGAAAAGGGAAGGTTAGAAACTAAAGACAAGCAAGATGCTTGTTTGGCAAGTCTCTACCAGAAAAGGCAGAGAGCCTGCCGGCCTAAGTGGGGAAGCGACCTGGAACAGCCAAGGAGGGGAGCCACCGCCTCCCCCCGACCTCCCGGAGCCCGTGGAGATGTATGGGCATGAGCCGCCAGTATCCGCAGGCCCCCCCATCCCATCCCCCCGACCCCAAAACGGGGTGGCAGGGGGGAGGAGGGAGGGCAAACGGCAGGAGCCGCCCACTCCGCCCCAGAAACAGCCAACCATGCCCCCCCATCCCAGGGGTCACTCAGCCGAGACCAACCGGGTCTATGTCATCAGAAAACCTGGAGGACCACGGCAAATTTCCCACCTCTAGCCCCACAGTGAAAAATCCCCCGTTCCAGCAACCGAGAATTCCCCTCTCGGTCTCTCAGCAGGCACGGGGGGGAATAATTTGCAGCGGCGTGGCAGGTACCAGGCGCAACGCACCCGCATCTGCACCTACCACCCCGCTCAGTTGGGCTTACAGCCTGGCGACCAATCCCCCCCAGTCAAATATAGAGCAGTATCCGGTACATTCAGGGTTATAAATATGCGGAATCAGAACCCAATAGAGATCTATAAAAAACAGAGGCAAAACATAGAGGAAAACAATATAACATTAGGCATGTAACAGTAACAATCAGTTAACCAGGGGAACGCCCCAGCCAAAACATCCCCGTCCCCCACCAGCCGGGGGGGGGGGCAGTCATCCCACCCGGAAGGAGGAGGGGGACCAAAAATGGCCCCCCCACCACCCCAGGAGGGCCGCCCCCCCCCAAAGGCAAGAGAGGGGGAACCCGCACCCCCGGCACCCCGCATGAACAGTCACAAAGTCGGGGCAACCCCCATAGTACATCAGCAGGTCCAGCATCCGGAATGTCACCTCAGTTGGACGCAGCCCGGCAGTCCCTCCAAGGCGCCGGAGGCAGTGAGGGGGAACATCCCACGGTCAGGGGGGGGGGCCCACAAGGCAATCCACAGAGCACAGGGGGAGAGGGACTCCCCCCCAGGGGCCCAGGTCCTCCAGGGAGGCGGGGCGGTGGGCGGATGGGGCAGGGGCGATCCACGGCACCCCGCCCTCTCGTGACGGGTAGCTACCCATAGACAGTGGTATCACCCGGCCATCTAAGAAAAAATGTTGAGGAAAGTCTGGAGCCAGCCCCCACCCCCCCCCCCAGCAGTCATACATAGTCAGGACTCCAATGCATCCATGCCGGTATAAATGAAACCATCTGTGGGAAACGTAGACTGGGCTCAAGGGGGACCGAGCCCTATCCCGGCAAGGCTAACACCCGTAGCGAGGGTCCGGTCCGCAACCTAGAGGGAGAATCCCTCACAACTCACGTGTCCCCTCCGGAGTAGCCGCCCGTGACCTCCGGCGCTGCCTCTGAAATCTCGGCTGGATGCCTCCCCGCGCAGGGTGCGAGCCTGAATGCCCCCCCAATGGAGGCAGAAACGCCAGCCAGTTCTGCACTCTGATGGGCTCAATGTCCAGAAAGGTGAATAAAGCCGGCAGGTCCCGCGGCGTCCGGAGATGAAACGACCGTTGATCCCTCCGGAATATAACAGACAGCGGATATCCCCAGCGGTAGGTAGCACCTCTCCGGCGGGCCGCTTCTAGCACCGGGCGGAGCACGGCTCTAGAAACATCAGGTAGAACCTTGACCGTTGCGCCGTCAAAATCCGTCTCCCCGCCTCCCATGCTCTGCGAATAATCAATTCCTTATGCGAGTAGTGATGGAGGCGGCAAATGACATCTCTCGGTCTGCTGGGATCCTGTGACTTCGGACCTAGCGCACGGTGAATCCGATCGAATTCCAGGGTCGGGGGTAGGGGATCACCCGGGAGCGTGCGGAAGATAGCAGTGGCAGAGGCCGCGAGGTCCTCCGGTCCGGTCGCTTCTGGAAGACCACGCAGACGGAGGTTGTTCCGCCTGCTCCTGTCCTCCATCTCTTCCTGGTGCAGCTGGAGCATCGTCGCGGCGTCGATATGGGCATCTTGCAGGCGTTCCAGCGCGCTGACTCTGGTCTCTAGGTCTGCTGCAGTGGCCTCCCCCGCCGCCAGCCTAACAGTCACTGAGCCCAGTTCCTCTCGCACCTCCTGCATGTCCTTGCGGTGCTGTGTCTCAAGGCGGCCGATGAGGGACTCTATGTCAGTCTTTGTGGGGAGAGCCCTGAGAAGCGCCCACATCTTGGCCATACCCTCGGGCTCCAGGGAGCCCGCCCGCGGGGCTCCCGATCCCGATTGCAAGGCAGGGGGGATATCAGTAAAAGAATCCGACTCCACGGAGGCCGCTGGAGATGCCGGCTGACTCCGCCGATCAGCCCCGCCCACTCCACGCGGGTCCGCCATTGTAGGTGCAGCGGGGGGGGTCTGGGATCGCCGC
Source organism: Lithobates pipiens (assembly GCF_037356315.1). Lineage (NCBI taxonomy): Eukaryota > Metazoa > Chordata > Amphibia > Anura > Ranidae > Lithobates > Lithobates pipiens. The sequence goes on along the minus strand of NW_027507791.1, from coordinate 69,522,739 downwards.
AGAAATTGGTCAAGGGAGCCTCCAGAGTCCCGCAGTCTCACCTGTCCGATCTTCCCCCCCGTTCTCCGCTTCTTAGCTGGCATGCCGTGATCAAAGTCAGTAGTTTAGAGCATGGTAGGCTCCGGTGTTCAGGAGGAGGACGGGAGCTCGAGGCAAAAGCGTCCTCACTCAGCCATGTCCAGGCCACGCCCCCCTCTATTGGATTTTTTAAACTTTTTTAACTAATAAAAAAATGAAAAGTGGGGTGTGCAAAATTATTCGGCCCCCTTGTGTTAATACTTTGTAGAGCCACCTTTTGCTGCAATTACAGCAGCAAGTCGCTTGGGGTATGTCTCTATCAGTTTTGCACATCGAGAGACTGAAATTCTTGCCCATTCTTCCTTGCAAAACAGCTCGAGCTCAGTGAGGTTGGATGGAGAGTGTTTGTGAACAGCAGTTTTTAGCTCTTTCCACAGATTCTTGATTGGATTCAGGTCTGGACTTTGACTTGGCCATTCTAACACCTGGATACGTTTATTTGTGAACCATTCCTTTGTAGATTTTGCTGTATGTTTGGGATCATTGTCTTGTTGGAAGTTTTCATTCAGAATGGTCCTGTATTTGGCTGCATCCATCTTCCCCTCAATTTTAACCATCTTCCCTGTCCCTGCTAAAGAAAAGCAGACCCAAACCATGATGCTGCCACCACCATGTTTGACAGTGGGGATGGTGTGTTGAGGGTGATGAGCTGTGTTGCTTTTACGCCAAACATATCGTTTTGCATTGTGGGCAAAAAGTTGGATTTTGGTTTCATCTGACCAGAGCAACTTCTTCCACATGTTTGGTGTGTCTCCCAGGTGGCTTGTGGCAAACTTTAGACAAGACTTTTTATGGATATCTTTGAGAAATGGCTTTCTTCTTGCCACTCTTCCATAAAGGCCAGATTTGTGCAGTGTACGACTGATTGTTGTCCTATGGACAGACTCTCCCACCTCAGCTGTAGTTCTCTGCAGTTCATCCAGAGTGATCATGGGCCTCTTGGCTGCATCTCTGATCAGTCTTCTCCTTGTCTGAGCTGAAAGTTTAGAGGGACGGCTAGGTCTTGGTAGATTTGCAGTGGTCTGATACTCCTTCCATTTCAAAATGATCGCTTGCACAGTGCTCCTTGGGATGTTTAAAGCTTGGGAAATCTTCTCCACAACAGTATTACGGACCTGCCTGGTGTGTTCCTTGGTCTTCATGATGCTCTCTGCGCTTTCAACAGAACCCTGAGACTATCACAGAGCAGGTGCATTTATACAGACACTTGATTACACACAGGTGGATTCTATTTATCACCATCAGTCATTTAGGACAACATTGGATCATTCAGGCCGCGTACACACGGGCGGACTGTTCGCCCAACCTTGTCCGCTGAACAGTGTTTGGGCGGACAGTCCGCCCGTGTGTGGGCTTTCAGCGGACAGTTTCAGCGGACAGTTGGACGGACAAAGTCTTTCGGAAATTCCGAAAAACTGTCCGCTGAAACTGTGTTTGAGCGAACAGTCCGCCCGTGTGTAGGCTACTTTCGAAATGAGCAAACTGTTCCCGCTCGGAAAGTCCGCCCATTTCGAGCGCGTGTACAGGTAGGCGGGGCCCGCGAAGGAGACGTCGCGGGCTCCGCCGCCTGGAATGGGCTTAAAGGGGAACCCCAACGCCGAAAAAAATCGGCGTGGGGGTTCCCCCAAAGTCCACACCAGACCCTTGTCCGAGCACGCTACCCGGCCGGCCAGGAAAGGGGGGCGAGCGAGCGCGCCCCCCCTCCTGAGCCGTACCAGGCCGCGTGCCCTCAACATGGGGGGTGCCTTGGGGAAGGGGGGGCCGCGCGGCCCCCCCACCCCAAAGCACCTTGTCCCCATGTTGATGAGGACAAGGGCCTCTTCCCGACAACCCTGGCCGTTGGTTGTCGGGGTCTGCGGGCGGGGGGCTTATCGGAATCCGGGAGCCACCTTTAAGAAGGGGGCCCCCGGATACCGGCCCCCCACCCTATGTAAATGAGTATGGGGTACAATGTACCCCTACCCATTCACCTGTGAAATAAAGTACAAAAAAAAACACAACACAGGGAAAAAATATTTTATTGCACAGCTCCGGGGGTCTTCCGTCTTCGGGGGTCTTCTCGCCGGACTCCTCCGCTATCTGTGTGTAGCTCTTTTACTAGCGGAGGAGTCCGGCTTTCTTCCTCCCCGCCGCCGGCCTCTTCTCCCGACTTCGGGGGTCTTGTCCCCCTCTTCGGTTCTTCTGCCGGGCCACCGCGCCTTCTTGTAGCTCTTTTACAGGCGGTGGCCCGGTCTTCTGTCGCCGCTGCCTTCCGTTCTTCTGTCGCCGCCTTCGGTTCTTCTGCCGGGCCACCGCGCCTTCTTGTAGCTCTTTTACAGGCGGTGGCCCGGTCTTCTGTCGCCGCTGTCGCCGTCGCCGCCTTCCGTTCTTGTTCTTCTTCTTGTTCTTCTTGTTCTTCTCCAGGAGATGTTGACACGTCGCTCTCTCCGGCCGGAATGCCAGAGCCGCGCTGTGCGGTCACTTATATAGTGACAATGGGGCGGTGTCACATGGTATATGTCACATGGGTTGGTCACATGGGTTGATGTCACATGGGGACTATGACATCGTAAGGGGGCGGGGTCACCATGTGACCAACCCATGTGACATATACCATGTGACACCGCCCCATTGTCACTATATAAGTGGCAGCGGAGCGTGTCCCTGGCATTCCGGCCGGAGAGCTCGTCGAGTCAACATCTCCAGGAGAAGAAGAAGAAGAAGAAGAACAAGAAGAAGAAGAAGAACAAGAACGGAAGGCGGCGGCGGCGGCGGCGACGACAGCGGCGACAGAAGACCGGGCCACCGCCTGTAAAAGAGCTACAAGAAGGCGCGGTGGCCCGGCAGAAGAACCGAAGAGGGGGACAAGACCCCCGAAGTCGGGAGAAGAGGCCGGCGGCGGGGAGGAAGAAAGCCGGACTCCTCCGCTAGTAAAAGAGCTACACACAGATAGCGGAGGAGTCCGGCGAGAAGACCCCCGAAGACGGAAGACCCCCGGAGCTGTGCAATAAAATATTTTTTCCCTGTGTTGTGTTTTTTTTTGTACTTTATTTCACAGGTGAATGGGTAGGGGTACATTGTACCCCATACTCATTCACATAGGGTGGGGGGCCGGTATCCGGGGGCCCCCTTCTTAAAGGTGGCTCCCGGATTCCGATAAGCCCCCCGCCCGCAGACCCCGACAACCAACGGCCAGGGTTGTCGGGAAGAGGCCCTTGTCCTCATCAACATGGGGACAAGGTGCTTTGGGGTGGGGGGGCCGCGCGGCCCCCCCTTCCCCAAGGCACCCCCCATGTTGAGGGCACGCGGCCTGGTACGGCTCAGGAGGGGGGGCGCGCTCGCTCGCCCCCCTTTCCTGGCCGGCCGGGTAGCGTGCTCGGACAAGGGTCTGGTGTGGACTTTGGGGGAACCCCCACGCCGATTTTTTTCGGCGTTGGGGTTCCCCTTTAAGCCCATTCCAGGCGGCGGAGCCCGCGACTTCTCCTTCACGGGCCCCGCCTACCTGTACACGCGCTCGAAATGGGCGGATTTGCCTCCGCCTTACGTGGGCGAGTCCGTTCATTTCAAAAGTTGAGCGGACTGTTTGGCAAACAGTTCGCTGAAACAGTCCGCTCGTGTGTGGGCAAGTCCGCTCATGCAAATTTTGAGCGGACTGTTTGCCGAAACTGTTTGACGAACAAGGTTGGGCAAACAGTCCGCGCGTGTGTACGCGGCCTCAGAGATCCTCGCTGAACTTCTGGAGTGAGTTTGCTGCACTGAAAGTAAAGGGGTCGAATAATTTTGCACTCACAACCTTTCAGTTTTTTATTTGCTAAAAAAGTTTAAAATATCCAATAGATTTCGTTCCACTTCACAATTGTGTCCCACTTGTTGGTGATTCTTCACAAAAAATAAAAAATGTATATCTTTATGTTTGAAGCCCAAAATGTGGCAAAAGGTTGAAAAGTTCAAGGGGGCCGAATACTTTCGCAAGGCACTGTATATATGTGTAAGAATCTCCTGTCGCTGGCAACATATCGCTATTCATCGTCTCTCACCTGCCCTGTCCTGGGTAAGATGTATTGTCTCCAGCACAATAACCAGCCCTTTAGTGATTCTGTCAAATGTACGAGGGGGGCTTGAGGACCAGTAAGCTGAAATATATACAATTTTTGTTCCTGGTTTATAACATAGTGTGATTTATTTTTTTATTTTTTTTAACATGCATGTCTATTATCTAAGTATGCTATGTCTAAATAAATTTGTTGTATAAGTAGTGTAGATCATATTGATATTTTCTATATCTGCAGGCATCGCTGCTATTGAGTGCCAGAACAGACCATGTGAAACCCCGATGCCTTAGTCTATTACCTTCTGCTCAGATACTCTCTCATATAAGCAAGAACTGTCTGGATCCATATGCTGATTTTAACAACAGCTGGTATCTTAGGGTAAGAAAAATATTAAAATAGACATATGGCAGATTATGTAATAATAAATCTGATACGCAAAGGAAGTAAAACATATTTTGATATTTCCCTTATAAATATAACATTTTACATGTCTGTTTAAGTAAACATGTAGGCAAATAACGAAATACACAATTGAAAGACAAGTGGCTTGCCTGCCAATAAATGTGTAATTTTGTTCTGCCAATTTTCTTCCAGACACACCTGATATGGACTGTAAAAGTTTCTTGGCATTTAATTCTCTCTAGTACAGTCAAAGCAATACATCTTGCTCACAATTGTGATTGGATAATGAAGGAACAGTCGTTTACTGATAATGATATCTCTGCCCTCTCCGGTTATTAAGCTCAATTTGTTAGCTCAGTAGTATTGTGCTCTGCAGCAAAGCCTGACAAGTATCAAGTGAGGCCCCTTCTTCTCTAAAGCTAGCTTTAAGCCTGGTGCACATGGGCCAAAAATTATTTTGGACTTTTAATCCGTGTGTACAGCTGTCTGTTCAACAGAAGCCGGCCATGCTGGGTAACCAGCATTCGATCAACGTTTACAGCCAATGGCTGTAAACAATGATCAGGGTATTCTGGTGGGAGAGGACTCCCCCTGTGAGAATACAAATGGGGGTTATTTACTAGAGCTGGAGCGTGCAAAATCTGGTGCAGCTCTACATAGAAACCAATCAGCTTGCCAAAGCTTAAAGCGATATTAACCCCCCTGGCGGTATTCCCGAATCTGGCTCGGGGTGAAAATTTAGTACCATTAGCGTTAACCCCGAGCCACACTTGGGACCGCATCCCAGGATCCAGGAAGAGGTTACTTGCCTTGTCCCCTGGATCCAGCGGTGTCTCCCCGCAGTGCGAGCGAGCTGTCCTCCGCTCAATGTATCACATCGCGGGGCTCCGTTCCCTGCGAGCGTTGCGACGCATGGGGACGGAGAACGGCGCCAAATTTGTCCGACCGTGTATATGCAACACCAGTTTCGGACAAAATCCTACGGATTTTGTTGTCGTAATGTCTGACCCTGTGTACAAGGGCTAACTGATAATAATGGGGCACTATTCCTCCCATTATACCTAATGATGGGGCACTGATGCTGGTATATTATCTACTCCAACTAGCCACAGTCCGCCCCCCCCCCCCCCCCCCGAAATCCTGAAGGACAGTAAACAGGCTCTTTGCTTTGAAAGTTTGGAAAACCCTGAATTAGGTTATTTAAACCTGCATATACAGTATCTCACAAAAGTGAGTACACCCCTCACATTTTTGTAAATATTTTATTATATCTTTTCATGCGACAACACTGAAGAAATTACTTTGCTACAATGTAAAGTAGTGCTTGTACAGCTTGTATAACCGTGTAAATTTGCTGTCCCCTCAAAATAACTCAACACGGAGCTATTATTGCCTAAACTACTGGCAAGAAAAGTGAGTACACCCCTAAGTCAAAATATGTCGAAATTGGGTCCAATTAGCCATTTTCCCTCCCCGGTGTCATGTGAATGTGACTCGTTAGTGTTACAAGGTCTCAGGTTTGAATGGGAAGCAGGTGTGTTAAATTTGGTGTTATCGCTCTCACTCTCTCATACTGATCACTGGAAGTTCAACATGCCACCTCATGGCAGGAGGATCTGAAAAAAAGAATTGTTGCTCTACTTAAAGATGGCCTAAGCTATAAGAAGATTGCCAAGACCCTGAAACTGAGCTTAAGTATGGTGGCCAAGACCATACAGTGGTTTAACAGGACATTTTCCACTTAGAACAGACCTCGCCATATTTGACTAAAGAAGTTGAGTACACGTGCGTGATATCCAGAGGTTGTCTTTGGGAAATAGATGTTTGAGTGCTACCAGCATTCCTGCAGAGGTTGAAGGGGTGGGAGGGTCAGCCTGTCAGCGCTCAGACTATATGCCGCACACTGCATTAAATTGGTCTGCTTGGCTGTCGTCCCAGAAGGAAGCCTCTTCTAAAGATGATGCAAAAGAAAGCCCACAAACATTTTGCTGAAGACAAGCAGACTGGAACCATGGATTACTGGAACCATGTCCTGTGGTACTGATGAGACCAAGATATACTTATTTGGTTAAGATGGTGTCAAGCGTGTGTGGCGGCAACCAGGTGAGGAGTACAAAGACAAGTGTGTGTTGCCTACAGTCAAACATGGTGGTGGGAGTGTCATGGTCTGGAGCTGCATGAGTGTTGCGAGGACTGGGGAGCTACATTTCATTGAGGGAACCATGAATGCCAACATGTACTGTGACCTACTGAAGCAGAGGATGATCCCATCCATTTGAAGATTGGGCTGCAGGGCAGTGTTCCAACCTAACAACCCCAAACACACCTCCAAGACGACCACTGAGTTGCTAAAGAAGCTGAGGGTAAAGGTGATGGACTGGTCAAGAATGTCTCCAAAACTAAACCCTATTGAGAATCTGTGGGGCATCCTCTAACTGAAGGTGGAGGAGCACAAGGTCTCTAACATCCACCAGCTCAGTGATGTCATCATGGTGGAGTAGTGGAGGACTCCAGTGGCAATCTGTGAAGCTCTGGTGAACTCCATGCCCAAGAGGGTTAAGGCAGTGCTGGAAAATAATGGTGGCCATACAAAATATTGAGACTTTGGGCCCAATTTGGACATTTTCACTTAGGGGTTTACTCCCTTTTGTTGCCAGCAGTTTAGACATGAAAGGCTGTGTGTTGAGTTATTTTGAGGGCACAGAAAATGTGTATGGTTATACAAGCTGTACGCTCACTACCTTACATTGTAGCAAAGTATAGTTCCTTTAGTGTTGTCACATGAAAAGATATAATAAAATATTTATAAAAATGTGAGGGGTGTACTCACTTTTGTGAGATACTGTAGGCAGTGACGGCTCATCCATTAAGGGTACCCGGGCGCCGCCCTCTCTCTCACCCCACCCCCCTATATGCATAGCATGAATCTATCCATTGCTGCCATGGCCGCCCCTATTTGTGTGTCCGGCCCCTTTCGGGGCACCAAATTACAGCAGCAAGTGATTTTTGTTTAAGCACCTGATTAGAGCCAGAGGCTCTAATAGGCTTCAGAATTGTGTGGGCTCGGGTCGCAGAGCATGCGACCTGGAGCCCACCCTGGTGTGTTGCAACAGTGAATGAATATTCGCTTTTGAAACACTGATCCTCAATCCGGCCAATCAGGTGTGAGACCCGTTTTTCTGATTGGCCAAAAAGAGAAGACTCCCAATTGACTGCCAAGGAGGAGGGAAATAACGGACGCCCTGGCCGTGGAGAGTAGGAGAACACACAGAACAGTGTAAAGATTGGAGATTTACCATCAGTTGCAGGAAACCTATTTGTGAATGTTAAAGTGTTTGTAACCCTAAAAAAACAACTCGGATCCTGTTCCTTTAAGGCATGAATAACAGCACATTGTTTGTGCTGTGCAACTCTTCTCTTCCTAACTTATAATTAAACTTGGTTGATCCTCCCAGTTCCTGTGTGACCACGACAATCATGGCTGCTGAGCCCTAATTACCGTGGTCAGGTTACATGCTTCATCATCTGCAGCTCTCATCTCTCCTCTGACAGTCTTTCCTCCCTTCCAGTCAGCATGAGATCGCTCTTCCTCTATTCAGCTGCATAATGCAGCACATATTAATGTATGCCATGCAGATATGTTGCCATTAATGAAAGTGTAAGTGTTTTTTAGAAATGAAAAGGCCAAATGCAATTTCTGACACCGCAGCTGTGTAATCACGTGATCCCCTATGCTGGCCGGCTTTGATCATCAGAGAGAAGCCAGAGGGGCCGAGATTCCCCTCTGCTGGCCGGCTGACGTCACAGGGGAATCTCGGCTTCTCCTGCTTCTCTCCGTAGATCGAGGCCAGCCAACAGAGGGGGATTCCGTGACCGCACAGCTGCGGTCAGAAATGGTATTTAGCCTTTTAATATTCAGAAGCAAATCCAGCAGGCTGGTTGTACCCAGGTTGATCAATTAATCAACTTGGTATACAGGCATACCCCACTTTAAGTACACAATGGGGCTTATTTACTAAAGCTGGAAAGTGCAAAATCAGACTCACTTCTGCATAGAAACCAATGAGCTTCCAGATTTTATTACCAAAGCTTAATTGAAGAAGCTGGTGTTAGAAGCTCATTGGTTTCTAAGCAGAAGTGAGCCTGATTTTGCACTTTCCAGTTTTAGTAAATAATACCCATTGAGTACTAAAAAGTGGGGTATGCCTGTATTCAGCCTGCCCATTGGTTCAAAGGAACCGGCCAAGATTTGAACCATGTATGGCCGACCTTAGGGTTCCTGAAGAGATTGCTTGGGGTTCTGTGAGCAATGAGTAATTTCTGCCTCTTGTATAAAGTCCCACTAACACTATTGATCTTTTTGACTATCTTTAAGGGGGTAAATCTTCCCAATTACCACAGGTGTAAGAAGCATTCTTCCCACTGATCATCCTACACATTGTGTATCTTGAGTTGTAAATATAATATTTTTCAGTAGGGGTTCCCTGAAACTGAAAAATTAATTCAAGGGTTCCTCTGTCAAAAAGGTTGAGAAAGGCTGGCTAAGGCCGCGTACACACGGGCGGACTGTTCGCTCAACTTTGTCCGCTGAACAGTGTTTCAGCGGACAGTCCGCTCGTGTGTGGGGCTTCAGCGGACAGTTTCAGCAGACAGTTTGACGAACAAAGTTTTTCGGAAATTCCGAAAAACTGTCCGCTGAAACTTGGTTTGAGCGGACAGTCCGCCCGTGTGTAGGCCACTTTCGAAATGAGCAAACTGTTCCCGCTCGGAGGAAAGTCTGCTCATTTCGAGCGCGTCTCCAGGTAGGCGGGGCCCGCGAAGGAGACGTCGCGGACCCCGCCGCCTGGTATGGACTTAAAGGGGAACCCCAACGCCGAAAAAAATCGGCATAGGGGTCCCCCCAAAGTCCACAACAGACCCTTGTCCGAGCACGCTACCCGGCCGGCCAGGAAAGGGGGGCGAGCGAGCGCGCCCCCCCCTCCCGAGCCGTACCAGGCCGCGTGCCCTCAACATGGGGGGTGCCTTGGGGAAGGGGGGGCCGCGCGGCCCCCCCACCCCAAAGCACCTTGTCCCCATGTTGATGAGGACAAGGGCCTCTTCCCGACAACCCTGGCCGTTGGTTGTCGGGGTCTGCGGGCGGGGGGCTTATCGGAATCCGGGAGCCCCCTTTAATAAGGGGGCCCCCGGATACCGGCCCCCCACCCTATGTGAATGAGTATGGGGTACAATGTACCCCTACCCATTCACCTGTAAAATAAAAGTACCCAAAAAAAAACACAACACACGAGATAAAATATTTTATTGCACAGCTCCGGGGGTCTTCCGTCTTCGGGGGTCTTCTCGCCGGACTCCTCCGCTATCTTCTTGTAGCTCTTTTGCTAGCGGAGGAGTCCGGCTTTCTTCCTCCCCGCCGCCGGCCTCTTCTCCCGACTTCGGGGGTCTTGTCCCCCTCTTCGGTTCTTCTGCCGGGCCACCGCGCCTTCTTATAGCTCTTTTGCAGGCGGTGGCCCGGTCTTCTGTCGCCGCTGTCGCCGTCGTCGCCGCCGCCTTCCGTTCTTCTTCTTCTTCTTCAGGAGATGTTGACACGTCGCTCTCTCCGGCCGGAATGCCAGAGCCGCGCTGTGCGGCCACTTATATAGTGACAATGGGGCGGTGTCACATGGTATATGTCACATGGGTTGGTCACATGGTGACCCCGCCCCCTTACGATGTCATAGTCCCCATGTGACATCAACCCATGTGACCAACCCATGTGACATATACCATGTGACACCGCCCCATTGTCACTATATAAGTGGCCGCACAGCACGGCTCTGGCATTCCGGCCGGAGAGAGTGACGTGTCAACATCTCCTGAAGAAGAAGAAGAAGAAGAAGAACGGAAGGCGGCGGCGACGACGGCGACAGCGGCGACAGAAGACCGGGCCACCGCCTGCAAAAGAGCTATAAGAAGGCGCGGTGGCCCGGCAGAAGAACCGAAGAGGGGGACAAGACCCCCGAAGTCGGGAGAAGAGGCCGGCGGCGGGGAGGAAGAAAGCCGGACTCCTCCGCTAGCAAAAGAGCTACAAGAAGATAGCGGAGGAGTCCAGCGAGAAGACCCCCGAAGACGGAAGACCCCCGGAGCTGTGCAATAAAATATTTTATCTCGTGTGTTGTGTTTTTTTTTTTTGGGTACTTTTATTTTACAGGTGAATGGGTAGGGGTACATTGTACCCCATACTCATTCACATAGGGTGGGGGGCCGGTATCCGGGGGCCCCCTTATTAAAGGGGGCTCCCGGATTCCGATAAGCCCCCCGCCCGCAGACCCCGACAACCAACGGCCAGGGTTGTCGGGAAGAGGCCCTTGTCCTCATCAACATTGGGCCAAGGTGCTTTGGGGTGGGGGGGCCGCGCGGCCCCCCCTTCCCCAAGGCACCCCCCATGTTGAGGGCATGCGGCCTGGTACGGCTCGGGAGGGGGGGCTCGCTCGCCCCCCTTTCCTGGCCGGCCGGGTAGCGTGCTCGGACAAGGGTCTGTTGTGGACTTTGGGGGGACCCCCACGCCGATTTTTTTCGGCGTTGGGGTTCCCCTTTAAGTACATTCCAGGCGGCGGAGCCCGCGACGTCTCCGTCGCGGGCCCCGCCTACCTACACACGCGCTCGAAATGAGCGGACTGTTGCCTCGTGTGTGGGCGAGTCCGTTCATTTGAAAAGTTGCGCGGACTTAGTACGACAAACAAAGTTTGCCGTATTTGTCCGCTCAAAAAGTGCCGTGTGTGGGCGTGTTCGTTCATTCAAAAGTTTGAGCGGACTGTTTGACGAACTTAGTTTCGGCAGACAGTCCCCGCGTGTGTACGCGGCCTTAGAGTACTTACATAATTTTTTCTGTGACTTTCTAGGTGTTCTGTGCAGATATTAAACTACCACTTAGCTAAAAAATAAAAAATCTTTCCTAGAGTAGGACTAACATGTACACTAAATATATATTTTGTACCAAATTTTTCCAGATAACATCTATAAATTTTGATGGACAAAAACTCTCCAAAATCACAAACTTAGAAAAGCTTGAAAATGTACGTTGGGCATCTTTCAGCAACAATTATCTGACCAAAACCGGAGGCCTGGAAAAATGTACCAAGTTAGAGGAGCTTTGTCTTGATGGAAACAGCATTACAAAACTGGAAGGTATATTCTATAGCTTAATATTCTGTTCGCTAGGTGGTGCTCTACCATTTTGCAGAGTGGAGATAAAATTCAACATGGCCATTCAGCTACTACATAAAACCGATCAAGTGAATAAAAAACATCTGCTAATAACAATAATACAAATACTATTCTTGAGAAAAGGTCCTAGAAAAATGAATTTACTTTAACTCCTTCAGAGATTCTTTTGCACTTCAATTTCTATAGGAAGCAAACAAATGGTGACTGATTTCTATAGGGTGAAAAGCAGTTCCAAAAGAAAGTAACTACTCATGTTCTTTGTTCATTTGCATACATTAGCAAGGGTAAAACTGCTTTAGTCTGGCTCCTCGTTGATTATGGTCATTCAGAGACCTGCTTCGCTCTAGATAATGAAAGCTTGAACAGCCATTAAGCACCAATAACAGTGCAATAATATATATATAACTTTTATTGTTGTTTGACGTGACCTTGAAGAATTAATTAATGCAAGTGGCTTTTGTACTTCTATAACAGCATACGTTTTGGGAGAGAAGTTTAAGTGCCGGTTCAGACGCGATCCAAAAAGCATAGAATCGCATGTCATCTAAAAAAGCATTATCTTGAGTAAAGGCTGTTTGCATATATGTAGTGTGAATTTGATCCAGTTCAAAAAAGGGCCCTGTGTGAGTTTAGTGTGGGTTTGGTGCAAATTTTATCTACAGCTATTCCAAATCACCTTCAGAATTGCATTAGAATCACACCTGTCACAACAGAAATAGCACTGTGAAATCGCATCAGATTTGAAGCTCATCAGGGTGAACCAAGACTAAAGATGTAAAAAGTGGCAGAGCCAATCAATTTGGGTTTTCGTCTGTGGAGAATGATGACAAACTTTCTATGGTGCACTATTCATGATATATTTGTATCTTGTTACACCTTGTTTTTGATAACAGTGTGTATTAAATTGTACTGGCTGTAGCAATTTTGTGTAATTATCTGTTCACTTGTTCTTTGGAGCAAAGATACAATAAGGCCTATTTCACATGGGATTCAGCTTGTATAAGCCCCTGTACACACGGTCGGAGATTTCCACAACCAAATCCATCGGATTTTGCCCGTCGGATTTTGTCCGTCGTATCTTGTCCGAAACTGTTGCATACACACGGTCGGACAAAGTTGGTGAAAAATCCGATCTTTCAGAACGTGATGACGTAATTTCATTACGATGGGACTACATTCAGGCTAGTAGCCAATAGCTTTGATGTAGGAATTTGATCTGAGCATGCGTGGCACTTGGTCCGATCAAAATTCTCTACACATGATCGGAGTATGTCCGACCGGCCCAGTTGGTCGGGAAATATTTCCAACATGTTGGAAAATTTGGTCCGACGGAATCAGTCCGATGCATACCACACACAGTCGGATTATCCGACGACACGGTCCGATAGGACACATTCCGACGGATTCTCCGACCGTGTGTACAAGGGCTAAGAGCAGTGTGACAGCAAGCATTTCTGAAACTTATACACAGCTCTTAGTGGGAGCACTTATTGTCACTTTAAACAAGCTGCAAACAGGCTTCAAGTAGTGCTGAAGCCTTCTAGCAGCACTTTCATTATTATTTGTGTTCACCATTTACAAACTGGAGCTGAATGGTAGTTTTAAAAGCTTCAACAAAGTTTGCTGAAAGCTCTGCAGATGCTTTGCTAAAATGATTGTAAATGCATTTTTTTCTTTGTTGAATGTGGAATTGCACAGAGTGGCCCTGAACCTCCTCTTCTTGGGCTCATCGTCAGTGCTCCTGGCTCCTCCTCTCCGGCAAGTGCTCCCATAGAAAGCCACTTTCTATGAGGGGACTCATGCGGGCTTGCTGTCTACGTCTATAGACACAGACAACGGGACTGAGAGGAGGGGAAGGGAGAGGAGAGCTGAAGAGGAGCGCAGTGCTGGGTCGAATGAGGGCTCAGGTAAATAATAAGGGGTAACGGGGTGATACTGATGCCTAAACATTTTTTTACCTCTATGCAAGAAATGCATTAAGGTAAAAACAGTTTAGAGAAGACTTTATAACCACTTTAAATCCTGCTATTTACACTGATCTTATACAAACTGAAGCCTGTGTGAAACAAGGCTAATGCCAATCTTGTGTAATAAGACCAAGCCAAAGTTCTGGAAGCTGGCATGTAGGCAGGCACAGTCTATTTTATCAACTCCACTGCGGCAATGCAAGTGGAGGAGAAAGTCGAGAGGAAACTGGCTCCTCTATGGTTTCCTTGGTCACAGAGAGGCAGTATGCAATTGGATATTGGTACCCCAAGTGGCTTTGGGGACCATCTTGGGTCAGGCAGAGTCGCTATTTATGACCCTGGCTCCTGGGTTTGGTGCACATGTGGCTAGAGTAGAGACAGGTCATCCAACTGTCAGGGACAGTATTTAGAGGTTCCAGATGAGTAGGGAAAGTGCAGGGACACGACATCCATCCTGGAAGCCTTCCTACTTGAGTACAGACTAGCCAGGCCACGGTTCGCCTCTCAAGACGGATGTTGTCGGCTTACCCAAGACCTTCCCCGGCTGCTCATTGCTGTTGCATTTTGTGAGTGTTCCTGGTAAGGTGCCCTCCCATTGGGCTTGTTGTGTATTGCTGAACTTCAATTTCAATACAGTTCTGTTGTCTGCAACTGGACTCTGAGCACCTACCCACAGGCAGACTTCATATAGTTGCAATATTGCCAAAGTTCAGTCCAAAAGCCTTGATCTTGCTAGTTTATAGAATGTGCTCACTAAAAGCAGGAGCCTCAGGAACATTGAAAAATGATATGCTGATCTACACATTTATGTTTACATACTTTGCTTTACTTCTCCAAAGAAACACTAATGTATTGTGCAGAAAAGCCCTTCTTTCCTTTCCTCATTCTTGCCTGGCTTCTTCTGACGGACGAGCATGCTGGAAAACCAGAATCCGACCAACTTCCGATCAACGCTCTCAGCCAATGGCAGAGAGTGCTGATCGGAGGATTCTGACGGAGGGGCCGTTCATCTGTCAGAACATAGCAGCACAGTGGTGGAGACCGGCTTTACTTTGTAACATGAACATCATATTGTTTTCCAGGCCTTTCAAATCTTGTCAAACTCAGACGTCTCAGTATAAATGACAATAAGCTTACAAGCATTGATAAGGAGGTTATTGATAACCTGTCTCATCTACACTTTCTCTCTGCTGAGAACAATATCATCAGCTGTCTGGCAGGACTACAGAAAGCCTACCTATTAATAGAACTCTACCTGAGCAATAATCGGATCAGTAGCAACCAAGAGATCTACCACCTCAAGGTACGTCACTAATTGTCTATACGTGTACAAAGTAAAAAAATATATAAAGCTGTTGTTTTTATAAGTGCTTACAGTTATTATTTACAGTAGAACTCGTCTAATTGGGTCTTCTGATTTAAAGATTTTTTTAAATAACAAACATGTTATGCCGTATTTATCAGCGTATAACACACACTATTTTCCCCTTAAAATCAGGGGAAAATCATGGATGCGTGTTATACGCCGATCCCCCGGCGATTGTGAGCCTTTCGGCGGCTCTCGGCCGTTCTCGGTGGCTTTCGCCCGCTCTCGAAGTCCCGCGTGAGCCGCCGAGTGTGGCCGAGAGCTGCCAAGAATGTCGAGCGCCGCCGAGATACACAGGACATCCAGCTCTGTATCTCGGCGGCCCATTTTTAAACGGCAAGGCTGCAAATGACACTGACAAGGCTGCATGACAAGGCTGCAAATGACACTGTCAAGGCTATATGACAAGTCTGCAAATGACACTGTCAAGGCTGCATGACAAGGCTGCAAATGACACTGACAAGGCAGCAGATGGACACTGACAAGCGTGCAATGATGAACAAGCCTGCAGATGGACACTGATAAGGCTGCATTGATGCGCATTTAAATGTAAGTTTTTTTTCCTTAAAATTCCCTCCTAAACTTGGGGTGTGTTATACAACAGCGAATGTTATACCAAAAATATATAGTATACCGTATCCGTACCCTAATTACCCCGCATATACTATATTGACAGCGCTAAAACAAAAAAGGGGAAATAATCAAAAAATAAAATATAATAAATATATAGAGGATAAAATATAATAAATATATGGAGGATAATAACTCAGTGTCTAAAAAAAGTCACTAGCAAGTGTCCATAATATCTCCAAACATATATGACTCAATATTCAATTGAGCTATCACACTTTGGAAAAAAGTTCAGAAAAGCAGATCCATCTCCGAAGAAGAAAACACCAGTGTGCGAAGGGTCTGACGGCCGGTGACACCCCTTATGGTAATTCACTCACCAGAACCCAAAGGGTTAACAGGCACTTCACTACGGCTGCAGAAGTAGTCCCACTAGTGTCCCTCCGGAAAATCGTCTTATCATAACACCATAGGTTCCTCTCTCTCGGGCTCCCTGCTCTCTCACCGATAAGAGTTCACTTAATTCTCATTCACAGCTCCAGATCCACATATAGAAAACAATAAAATATAGATTCCATAGTGCAACACAGCTTTATTCATTAAAAACACTCATGCGCTTAAAATCATACGTACACAATGTGCACAGCAAAATGTCACATTTAAAATGTCACTTGCAGCGATAACGAGGTGGTCTCACCGCAGTCCTGAGCGCGTTTGGTCGAATACTGACTCAGCTTCCACGGCGGGTCCCGGGTAACCACTCCGAATAGCCTGCTCTGGTGACGTATAGCTGCCTGGTCACGCCCATACGCGTTTCGTCATCACGTCTTCGTCCGTGGGCGTGGCCAGGCAACGCAGCTAGTCAATTTAAATACCTTGCGGGGCGGGAAGCCAGATCAAAATAACGCCCACGTCCGGCCCCCTCTCCTCGCATTCGATGTGACAATGTAATGACATCGCCGTATAAGCGATCGTCATAACAACGGCCTGCTAAAAATCACTATCTAGCTTAAGGGGAAGGAAATGAAGAAAACCTTCTGCTTTGTTTATTGTTACATGATTAGGTCCCGCCGTGCAAGCCATCAGCATACCGGCCAGGATACTAATAACAAAACCTTATCCTTATTGCCTATCTAAAATACCTGTATGCCTACCCCATCACCTATATTAGTTTAAACAGGGCATATCATTACTATGATATAACAAATCCGGGGCATACTGCTGTAGATATTATGAGTCTACACTAAACCATATTACAATATGCCAAAGTCACCTATGTGCAAACTATAAGTGATCAAAATTATCATTCACTGATCGACCAATAAGCACAAAATCCCAATTATCCAGTCTAGATGACAGAGGTGAGAAAAAATGAAAATGAAAATAAAATAATATGATAGAAAGAAAATATAAGACAAATAAATAAAATAAAAAATAAAAATAAAAATAAAAATAAATAAAAATAAAATTAAAAATGAAAATAAATATAAAAATAAATATGAAAATAAAATAAAAATAAAAATAAATAAAAATAAAAATAAAAATAAAAATAAAAATAAAAATAAAATACACTCAAACTCAAATCCCAACTGTTCTATAATAGATAAAATCAGTAATCACTAATAAAGCAGTTATACGCCCATAAATACGGTACTTGCCTGCTCTGTGCAGTGGTTTTGCACTGAACAGCCCTGATCCTATTCTCGGGTCTCTCCGACGTCGCCCCTGGCCCCTCCTTCCTGCCAAGTGACTCCATAGCAAGCAGCTTGCTATGGGGCATCCAAGCAGGCTCACTCCTGAGCTGCTGCTCTGTGTGTCCATTCACACATGAAGTGTGGCTCAGCCCTGCCCTTACTCGGTAACAAGGAAGTCATTTATGTTATAGTGACTAGGAACACGGCATGGACAAAGAGGGAGGAAACGGTATTTAAATGAAACACTCTGTATGTATGACTGTTTAGTCACATGGGCTGCCTTGATAGGGGAACAAAGAGTAGGTGAATGGCTTGCCTGGTCCTTGATACCGTAACGTGTGTAGTAAAAACTGGCAACAATCCATAGGATCTTATGTTGCAGCAGACAAGGAGACAGCCCCTGCATATGGCAGGATCAACCAGGTATTTGTTACTCTACGTAAAATGAATGAACTAATGCTTATGTCAGAATATATACAATGCAATGTAGCATATAAACACATTTTTAAATGTTTTGAGTTTAACCACTTACAGACCACCCGCCGCAAGATCACTTTTATCGGCGGCTGGATAGGGGCCCTCCCGCAAACACTACAGTGCCCTCTGCTGCTTACCGGAGCCGCCGGGAGTGGTGCAAGTGATCGCATCCTCTCCCGTCTGGTGTGAAGCTGAGTGAAGGGAAGATGGCCCCCACCTGTCTTCATACCATTGCAGGGCGGAAGCGCTGTCAAAGCGTCACTTACACCCATAGCTCTTAAAAATATATATATATATTTTTTTTTTCAAACTACATTTTTTTTTTTAAATGTATTGCATTTTAGTGTAAATATGAGATCTGAGGTCTTTTTGACCTCAGATCTCATATTTAAGAGGTCCTGTAATGCTTTTTTTCTATTACAAGGGATGTTTACATTCCTTGTAATAGGAATAAAAGTGTCACTATTTATTTATGTATTTATTTTAAAATTGCTGGGGAAATACGGTGCGACGGAGTATTGCAACGACTGCCATTTTATTCTCTAGGGTGTTAGAAAAAATATATACATAATGTTTGGGGGTTCTAAGTAATTTTCTAGCAAAAAAAATGTTTTTAACTTTTAACCACTACAATACAGGGCACTTTCACCCCCTTCCTTCCCAGCCCAATTTTCAGCTTTCATCGCTCTCGCGCTTTCAGTGACAATTGCGCGGTCATGCTACACTGTACCCAAATGAAATTGTTATCATTTTGTTCGCACAAATAGAGCTTTAGTTTGGTGTTATTTATTCACGACTCCGTTTTTTTTTTTTTGCGATATAAGCGCAAAAATAGCGGAAATTTGGAAAAAAAACAATATTTTATTTTTTCTATTTGAAAAGAAATCCAATAAAATCAAATTTTGTCATAAATTTAAGCCAAAATGTATTCTGCTACATGTTTTTGGTAAAAAAAATTCCGTTATGTGTATAATAATTGGTTTGTGTGATCACGGACATATGTACGCAAATGATCATGTACATATGTGTGCAGGTGATCACGTACATATGTGTGCAGATAATCATTGGGACATGTGATTTTAGTGGGACATATGTGGGGGACATGTTTTTATTATTAGGGACATGTGTTTTTATTATTTGGGGACATGTATGATTTGGGGACATGTGTGTTTTGGGGACATGTGTGGGGACTGTGTTTGTACTGTGTGGTGTGTTGTGTGTGTACACTACACTGATGATCAGTGAGTAAAAAGCTGTAAAAAGCAGCCCATACTCACTGATCATCAGCCGGCTGCAGCGTTCTGCTCTCCTCTCCTCAGCGGTGACTTCCGTGTGAGGAGAGGAGAGCCGATTGCCTAGCAACCGGCTGTTTGTTTACATCACATGACGGCCGTGATTGGACACGGCCGTCATGTGATCAGGAGGGCCAATCACAGAGCCCTCCTGCCGATCTGAGATGTGCCGTGTCCGGGTGACACGAGCACATCGGGATCGCGCCGCTGCGCGGGCGCGCGCGCGCAATCCCGCTACTCCTGAATGACGTTCCTGAACGTCCTATCAGGAGTAGACGGCTCCCACCCGGCCGTATATATGCATTGGCCGGGTGGGAAGTGGTTAAACACCAAATCTCAAAACGAGGCTCGGGGCTAAAGTAGTTAATGACACTTTAAATGTGTATCTTTTGTCAATAGTCAGGCCTGTAGGGAAACAGGATTGATTTGATGACTATTAGGATTTTTCCTACAGCTTACCTGTAAAATCCTTTTCTTGGAGTACATAATGGGACAAAGAGCAGCTACTGTATAGTAACTACTATCTGGTTTATACAGCAACTATAGGTGAATGGACACTGGCACACCAAAAAGACAGGAAGTCCCCCTCTATATAATCCCTCCCATACAGGAAGTACCTCAGTTTTGTAGCAAGCAATTCCAAAAAGGGGAGAGGGACCACTGTGTCCTGTGATGTACTCCAAGAAAAGCATTTTACAGGTAAGCTGTAGGAAAAATACAGTTTTTTTTATCGTACATCACGGGACACAGCGCAGCTATAGTAATTACTATGTGGCATGTCCCGCATGTCCCAAAGCATTGCCCCTGAGGGGAGGGAGACACTATCATAGAAACTGCCACCAAAGAAGGACCTACTCTGCTACAGTGAAACCTTGGATTACGAGCATAATCCGTTCCAGGAGAATGCTTGTAAACCAAAGCACTTGCATATCAAAACGAGTTTTCCCATAGAAGTCAATGGAAACTAAGATAATTCGTTCCACATTCACTTCTATTGCATGCAATACCAGCTGTGTCCAGAGATCGGGGGCGCCAGAGAGACTCAAATACTCGGAAACCGCTTGGATGCACTCAGAATTCCTCTAAAAGGCTTGGAAACACTCGGGAACAGAGTGTTTCCAAGTATTACCGAACGGCTCAGAGTGTGACTGGTGCCCCCGCTCCTCTGGCCAAATGCAGTTCTGCACACCATAGAGGCTTGAATTCTGCTCGTGTTGTGAGACAACACTCACAAAAAACAATAGCTCGTCCATTGAATTCTTATAGTTCTATCTTTTTGATGGCTTATTCTCCTATATCTTGGTTCCGGGCCTGTGACTAGCACCAGCTTGGAAACAGTACTGTAGAGTATTAGCTATCTGTCTGTGAAGTCAATAGTAATAATTATTGCAAGGTTAACTTTCTATTTGTGTTTCTTTTATTTTCCCTTGTTTTACTAACTTTCTACTATGTACATCTTTGCACCTGATAAGCATCTTCTGGTACATACGGTCCAGGCTGTATACCTTAATCACCTTTTTTTTAAAAAAAGCTCCTTGTTGGGCCTGGTCCGCTGCTGTGCCAGCAACATTGGTATGATGTGTATATCTATTATGCTTTCCATTGATGCTGTCATGTACTTGTGTCTGTTGATCTACTTATGTTTCTTTTACCACCAATAAAAACGTTTGTAATCAAAAAAAAAAAACAATAGCTCGTATTGCGAAACGCTCGTTATCTGCGTTACTTGCAATCCGAGGTTCCACTGTATTTGTAATATGCTGAGACCAAAGGCAGTATTTTCTACGTGATTGACATCGACCTGGTAAAAACCCTGTAGATGTATAAACAAAAGACCGAATAGTGGTCTTGTACACCTGGGCCACTGACACCCGATGATGGATGGCCCAACATACTCCCACACCTGGTAGAGAATCTCTCCCCAAGCAAAGAAAAAATGTTCAAGTCCTGCATTTGAAGTTCCCCCAAAGCTGGCTTCCAGGGAGCTCAACTGTCCTGACATACAGGACTCAAGACCATCAGGTCTCGCCGGACTGGAAGTGTCCAAGGAGCAACCTCCTGCAAGACTTGCTATGTCTGTGTACCAAGCCCCCCTGGGCTAATTCGGCCAACACTAATCTCAGTGTTGCCACCTCACGGATTCTTCACAAAAGATGTGGCAGAATCCGAAACGGGGAAAAAAACGTAAAATAAGGGAGAACCAGACCTTAAGGTGCTACCAGTACATGTACCCCTATTGGCAGTGGGAATCTTGTCCCGAACACACCTGTTCCAAACGGTTGTAGAATTTGGAATTTAGTAGATTCCCTGCAGAGTTCCCCTTGCCACTTGTACTGTCCCAGACAGGATGTGGTACACCTTCCTGAGTCGCATGACCTCAGGTGTCACCCTGGTGATTGATATATATGTGCCTGCAGAGGCATTTCCAGATTGAATTTACAACAGGATTGTCCTATAATCCAGAGCAAGGCATACTGGCCAAAAATTCCAAGCTATTGGACAATATTCTCTCCTGTGGAGATCAAGCCCACTGAATTGTAGCCAGCCTCAAGTCAACTTATAGAGACTGGCATCCGTGGTTATTCTTTTCCAAATTCCTGAAAAGAAAGAATATCAACCACCAGTTTTTGCTCTGCAACACCCCGGAAACAGAGCTTTCCAGCAATGCAATGCCTGGATCTTCAAGTTTCAGACAGAGAATGAACCTCTACCTGGAGTAGGGCTGTATGTAGGGAACAGGCTTTGTCCTAAACACAGCTTCCTCCTGTAGAAATATATTGAAGGAACTCCTGGAATTGACTGCTTCCTGAGCAAAGATTATTGAGGTAGAGTATTGAGGTGTCTTCACCAAGCCCAGCACTGGGGCTAGACATTTTGTGAACCCTCTGGAGCTGTGGCCAACAAAAAGTGAAGATTCACCAAAAAAAACGGCTTTCCACTGCAATTACAGAAATCTTTGAGCCTGGAAAAAAACGCCACATGAAGATGTGCATTTACAGATGATTATGGACCCCGAAATCTACCTCATGCAGAGAGGTCATCACTGAACAGTCTAGCCTCTCTGAAACAGAAGGATGTTCAGAGAGGCTTGAGATCTTAGGATAGACCTCATGTCCCTATTTGGCTTTGGAACTGCTACCATTTAATTGTCTCACAATAATGAGCCCATAACTTCTGCTCCAAGGGCAAATGCAAGGCAAAAGACTGACAACTCTGTGGTAGACCCAGACAGTCCCAAGAGGTGCACTTAACCTACCAGGTTTTTGCTGCCTAAAGATGGAACAAACCACCTCAGAGTCTGGCCTAAGATTTTCTGGCCTGAGATACTCTCAAAACACGGCAGCCTCAGATGCTTCCCTCACCCAGGTGGGGAAAGCCTACAGCATCTGGTATCCCTGGGCAGTCTGCCATCTATATACTAACCAGGCTTGATCCTGCTTAGGCTTCGATCAACCGAGAGCAGGCATGATCAAGGTGATGCGGCCGCAGTCTGATGAAAAATGAATGTCACAGGAAACACTGCAATGCAAAACACCACAGTGGCTCAGATGCACCCGACACCAATGTCCAACGGGAGATGTGGACACTGTCAAATTCCTGAACCTGAGACTTGTGTAACAGGTAAATAACGCAGCAACTATATTGGCCAAACGAATATACAGTCCTCCAAGGATGCAGGTCTAAAACAATGTTGGTTTACCTCTATGCAAACCCTTGGGTATGCAAGTACCAAGGTATGCAAACATGCAGGTATACAAGTATTCTTGGCATTCATGCATTTATGTATGAAGTACAAGGTCAATAAGCACACATGCAAGTACCCCCAGGCAAACAAGCACATATGCATGTAGCCCCAGGCAAATAAGCCCATATGCATGTAGTCCTATGCAAGTAAGCACATATGTATGTAGTCCCAGGAAAACAAGTACATATGTATACAGCTTAATGTAAATAAACATACGTATTGTCAGGGCTGGGCTCAGCCCTTCCTTCTCTGAGCTGGTTGCTCAGCTGTCGGCTAATTGCCAGCTTCTATCTCTCCAAAGTTACGCAGCTGTTGATGATATCCTGCTCGTCAGTCCTGCCTACTTAAGCCCTTCAGAGGATTTCTGCCTTTGCCTTGGTCAACATCACAAAAAATCTCCTGCGATCCTGTTCAAGACTTGCTTTGCTTGCATCCCTTCTGGCTCCAGATCCTGCTTGCTGTTCCACTACATTGATCCTGACTTCTGGCTTGGCTGACTATCTGTTCCGGTTACTGAACTTTGGCAATGTTTTGACTACTTTTGACTTTTCTTTTTACTTTTATTATTAAACAAGTCTGATTTAACTGTACTTCTGTCTCAGCCTGATTTCATGGTTTCTGAAACGTATGCAGTACAAATTAAAACATGCCAGCATGTGTTTAAGCACTATACATCTATGGAAGCACACGTTTATGGAAGTATGTGCTTATGCAACTATGCATTTAGGCAAAATGTAAAAAGCGTGCACTGTAAACACGCATTCATGCAACATGTGCCCATGGAAACAAACATTTACGCAATAAGCAAGCATGCGTTTATGAAAAGTGTTTATGCAATATTGTGTATCTATGCAGACATGTATAAACATGCATCTTTCTGCAACCATGTATCTTTATGCGATCAAGTATCTTTATGTGACCGTGTAAAACCATGTATCTGTACAAACATGTCTAAACATGCATCTTTATGCGACCATGTATATTTAAGCAAACATGCATGAACATGTATCTTTATGCGATCACGTATCTTTATGCGATCATGTATAACCATGTATATTTATACAAACATGTCCAAACATGCATCTTTATGCAACCATGTATATTTATGCAAGCATGAATAAACATGCATCCTTATGCAACCATGCATTCTGTGCAACCATGATCATGTATCTTTATGCAAACATATATAACCATGTATATATATGCGAATATGTAAAAACATGCATCTTCAACAACCATGCTGTGACGAAACGTCCCTACACTCCCCTTGAGTGTTTTTGACATATACCACTTCCTCCCAGTCTGAATGTAGATATCAGATATTCCAACCTCTCCCAAGCACAAAACAAGACGAGACTTGTTTCACTGCTGGCATGGACTCTTTATTAGAACCAGAATACAGTCTTTTTATACACTTTTAACACAAGGGGTTAGATAATGAGGATACTGGATACTCCCCCCTCCCCTCTAGTAAACACTTAGCAGACAACTATATAATTAGCATGTTAATTAACACAAACAACAATAGTCCAAATACTCTGTGTCAAGCCAGACTAGACTCATTTACATTATAGAAGACAACAGACAGTTGGCTGGAGTTAATGATATTAGCATCTAACAGTTTGTGTCCCAACAGTATGATTCAGTCACCATTGCTAATATGGCATATACATATCCAGTCTGTGTGTCTTGGGGGGGACATGGACCTGAAACCAAAGTAACACCACATCAGGGGTCCCCAAGCATACAGCTCCCCAGGCATACAGCTCACAAAGAGCACCGTTCCCCCAAATGCCAGGGACCATAATCACAAGGAAAGAGGCTGGCATTCAGCCCTCTCCAAAATACTCTGTCCCTGGTGAGTCTGTCACACATGCGTTCCAACAACCGTGTATTTCAGCTAGTTTGCAAGCAAGTACCTGCTTAACTGCAGTTGGCCCCATACTAGTCCTGCAGGATTTAGCCAAGCACATATGCCCTATACTGGAGATACAGCTCCTTAAAATGCACCCATGCTCATGTTTTTCCAAACATGTATATTTAAACATGCATTTAAGCAACAAGTTTGCAAGCATGTATACTATGCTGCACCTGCCTACAGAGCAGTCAACAACACTTTAAAGTGAATTGCTAACCATCCAGGGCTGTATCAACTTACAGTTGTACAGTCCACCTGGATAAGCAGTAAATATGCAGCATATAATAATGGCTTGTCTGTCACACAGTTCTCCCATAGTAAGTACTCACACTTTGTTAGTATCCATAGGCTGCTGCTATGTCTACTGAACCTGTCACCACATGGCATGGCCGCCCTTCCTGCCTATATAAAAATAGGCCATACTGAGCGAGCCTGCGCCCTCTAGTGGTTGGAGGAGTAACAGCAGCCCACATGAGTAAGAAGTACATTGCATGATTAAGCACACTGCGTCCAGTGGCTACCGGGAGAGCAGACATGTTTTTTTTTATCCTTTAAAAAAAAAAAATGAGAAACTTCAAACAAATGCAGACTATCATTCCTGCTACAGGAGTCCAATCTTCACCCATCACAGCAAGGTTTGTCATAAAAGACCTTCAGAGACTGGGTCCCCCCTTAAACTGGGGTCCACTCCCCTGGACCTGTATAGCACCCTGCAGGAAAGCACCTTGGTAAGAACAAACACTGCACAAGATTACATTACATCGGGTCCAGCGCTGTAAGGCTGCATTACAGGCAAACCTCAATCTTCTCTCCTTCCAATGAGACTCGGTTACCATCCATTTTGGCTGATAACTTTTCGAATGAATCATATTGAAGTCCATGATTCTAAATAGAACCGTCCAGACCTCCAAGTATGCTCCAAGAGCACGTGTATCACATTAGTGACCACCACCTTGCAGACACTGGCGCAAAAAGCTGAGCTACTTCCTGTATGGGAGGGGTTATATAGAGGGTTGCTGCCTGTCTTTTTGGTGTGCCATTGTCCATTCACCTATAGGTGGCGTATAACTCAGATAGTAATTTCTATAGCTGCTCTGTATCCTGTGATGTACGATAGATAAAAAGGTACTGGCACATTAGCATTGATGTTACCCTGGATATTTTTAGGCCAGAAAAGCCAATAGTAGCCTACATATTTCTTAGTATGGAAATAGCTTATACTGTCTACAAGTACTTTAAATTTCAACACCACCCAGTGGTGCCCTGAAGTCTGTCTACTTCTGTGTAGTGAAACTGAGACACACTGGGGGTTATTTACTAAAACTGGTCAGTGCAAAATCTGGTGCAGCTCTGTATAGAAACCAGTCGGCTTCCAGGTTTTAGACCCCTTTCACAGTAAGGTGTTTTGCAGGCGCTATAGCGTTAGAAATAGCACCTGCAATCTGCCCTAAAAAAGCTACACCATTGCCTGTAGTGTGAAAGCCCGAGGGCTTTCACGCTACAGCGGTGCACTGGCAGGACGCCAGGGAAAAGTCCTGCCAGCAGCTTCTTTGGAGCGGTGAAGGAGCGGTGTGTTTACCGCTCCTCCACCGCTGCTTCCTATTGAGATCAGTGGGGCAGTGCTGTAATACCGTCGGCAAAACGCCACTATTGTGGCGTATTGCTGGCGGTTTTAACCCTTTCTTGGCCGCTAGCGGGGGTAAAAGCGCCCCGCTAGCGGCCGAAATAGCGGCATTTTACCGCTGACGCTATTGGCGGTGTGGTGTGAAAGGGGTCTTATTGTCAAAGCTTAATTGAATAAGCTGAATTTGGAAGCTGATTGGCTACCATGCACAGCTGCAACAGATTGAGTGCTCCAGTTCTTGTATATCTCCCCCACGAAACAACATCTATGTCGTGAATGGCCTATTGGTAGGCCACAGTTCTTTTGTAGTATTTGGAACTTTGGTAATGCAGATAGTGACTTTGTACACCTGGTTATTTGTATATATGGATTAGTAGTGCTTCTGGCAGTGCTGGATGAAAATAAGCTGGAACCAGACTTTGGGAACATGGTATTTTTGCATTTTCTGTGTTTTATTACCATCCCTATGTTCCTGTATCTCTTTTTCTTAATTGACATGACTATACTCTTTATCGCTATTTGTAATAATTAACCATGATTTAGCGCCTGCGTGGGCGATTCCTATGCTGACTTGAATTTTTATGCTCATTTTCAAAACAATAAACAATAAACATATTGAAACAGAAAATAAGCTTGAACCAAATGTATCTGCATGACAGTTATTTGCTAGCGCTGTTATTTGGTATTTACGGTTCTCCAAAAACATAATAGATGACTATCTTATTGTTTTTATTATACAGGATATAGCAATGTCTCTCTGAAAACTGGGGTCTATTTTTTTCAACAGGGTTTAAACAATCTTGTGATTCTGGACTTGTGTGGTAATCCAATCTCCCTGAAAAATTACAACTATCGATTGTTTGTTATTTTCCATCTTTCATCGCTAAAAGCTCTGGATGGATCTGCTGTGGTAAGTAGTAAACAGCAAAAAACAGGTAAACTATGTAAAAATGCTGCATGCTTTGTGTTTGCTGTATAATATAACACATTTATTATTTCTATTAGAAAAATACAATTTTATGTCCTGTTGGATCTATGCGACTCTCACCATGTTGGAGTGTTACTTTTTCAATAACATTGCAGGAGCCATAGAAATCAGAATTACGTTTTTAGTGTATTCTTAAAATCTGATTGGTTGCAGTGGATTGTTGCACCTATCATTTGAATATTTGTCAGTGCATTGTCCTCTCATTATATCATGCTCTTCTCCCCTATTGGTCTAGGAACACCTACGCTTTCCCCAGGAACCACTTAACTTTGTAGCCAGCATTGGATGGTCTATTCAGTATTCAAGCCTGCTCATTCTGCCTCCCCCTTAGGCCGCGTACACACGGGCGGACTATCCGTCCAACTAAGTCCGTCAGACAATCCGACAGACAGTCCGTCCTACTTTTGAATGAACGGACTTGACCACACACGACGAACAGACAGTCCGCTGAAAGCTTGCGCGATGACGTGTACGGCACGTACGACGGGACTAGAAATTCGACGTCCAATACACTGCAATGCAACCTTCGGCCGTGTAAATCCTTTCTGAGCATGCGCCATACTTAGTCCGTCGAACTAGCCTACTCACGAGCGGACTGTCCGCTGAAACCAAGTTTGGACGGACAATATTACGGAAATTCCGAAAGACTTAGACTGTCTGCTGAAAAAGTCTGCTGAAGCCCACACACAAGCGGATTGTCCGCTGAAACACGTTTCAGCGGACTAAGTTGGACGGACAATCCTCTCGTGTGTACACGGCCTTAGTCTACAATGGAGATAAAAGAGAAGACTATTTATGCTCAGATTACACTGGAAAATCTCTGCCACATAAATGATTTAATCCAAAACTTTAAATGGGAAAAATAGAGAGGTTGACTCTTTCCAGCAGAGGCCCAGACAGCAATTATAGACGTAAAGAAATTTGGCCCCTCCCTTGAAAATAAAAATAAGTTTTAATTTTAGATAAGCTTTCCGATCTTCTAATCATTTTTCCAATATTTCCAATATTGTTTTTGTATACCTTTTTTGAAGGATCAGCTTGAGAGTGAAAATGCAAAGGATGTTTTTGGTGGAAGACTCAGTTCAGATATGATTGTTGAAAAGCTTGGACATCAAAACTTTACAGAACTGCAAGAGCTAAACTGGAGGTCTTCCTCGATTAGGTAACATTACATTACATTACATTGCTTGCATCTCTGGTGTTCTTAAAGTATCTCTTCATATAAAATAATTTTGCAAATAAACATTTAATGCAGTGAAATGGGATTTCCAGAGCACTATGGGCTTTCTCGGAAAGCGTTCTTTCAGACTGTGACTGTCTCATTGAAAGTTTGAAGGGACACAGCTAAGCAGCCATCCGGGAAGGGGGGATAAGGTACTGATTGGACCCATTTACTTATGTGTGCAGAGCCAAAACAAAACCTGAAAAAAATGAATTATTTATGAAATATTTCAAATATGAGCATATAGTAAATATGTTGACAATACTAACTCCAGAAACATGATGATTCGCTTAAAGGACAACTGCACCATTATAAAATAGTGGGCGTGTGAATGCTGTTAAAGCTGCACAGGATGTTCACCAATCAGCTGACAGGTGGGCAGGAATATGTTTTGCTGGGTGAATTGAATGCTGGGACTTGTAAATCACAGGATAGTACTACCTGTGTATGGATCCCCCCAAAGGAGCCTGGATGTTCAGTTAGTCAGTTAGCAGCCACTATTTTGGTTCATTTTAGCAACAGATTTAAGTTAGGCAGACAATGGAAAAATCTAAGACTATATAAAAAATAGGTGGAACATTAATATTTAGAATTGAGTGATATTACAGTGATATTACAATATTGCTTTTTAACCGCTTGCTGCCCGGTGGTGCAGCTCTTGTTCTGGGCCGTCATCATATGGCGGCACAGGACAGCCACTCTCCCACGCCTGCAGGGGCACACAGCGCGGCAATCGCTAGGACACAGTGCGACCCTGATCTGTGTAAAGAGCCGCGTCCATGGCTCTTTAACCATGTGATCAGCTGTGTCCAATCACAGCCGGTCAGTCCGATCAGCGACATCTCCTCACAAGGGGACAGCTAGGATAGTAATCAGGGCACTGATCATCAGTGCCCTGATTACAATATATAAAGTGTAAAAATACCATGCCCACCAATGCCAGCATACAGTGCCCGCCAATGCCAGTGATCAGAGCCCACCAGTGACAGCAATCAGTGCCCACACTGGCCACAAGTGCCACAAATCAGTGCCCATTAGCCATGCCAGTCAGTGCTGGTAATTGGTGCCGCCTATCAGTGTTTCCCATCACTGCTGTCCATCAATGCCCATCAGTGTCGCCCATCAGTGTCACCCATCAGTGCCCATCTGTACCGCCTACCCGTGCCCACCAGTGCTGCCTATCAGTGCCGCCTATTAGTGTCCAACAGTGCCACCTAACAGTACCCATCATCAGTGCCGCCTATCGGTGATCATCAGTACCACATATTCGTGCCACCTATCAGTGCCCATAAGTGCAGCATATTAGTGCCTCCTCATCAGGGCCACCTCATCAGTGCCCATAGGTGCCACCTCATCAATGCCCACCAGTTCAGCCTATCAATGCCCATCAGTGCTGCCTCATCAGCGCACATCAGTGAAGGCGAAAAATTACTTTGTTACAAACATTTGATGATCTACCATTTTTTCCATCCATAAGGGCAAAATATAACCAAGACTGGCAAGGAAGTATCTTTTTCCTAACCATTTTTCTCTAAACCAGGGGTGTTGAAAATTCACGGAGGTGTGATCAGTAAAATTTTCTTCCAGCAGAGGTCTGAATCACATGTTTGTCCATTAATTCAAGTTGTTCACATCAGTCCCCCTCTCCTCTTACAGTGCCTTGCAAAAGTATTCACCCTCTTGGCATTTTTCGTGTTTTGTTGCCTCACAACCTGGAATTATTTGAGGATTTGCATCATTTAATTTACAGAACATGCCCACAACTTTTGAACTTTTTTTTGTTTGTTTTTTTATTTATTGTGAAGCACACAACAAATAGGACAAAATAACAGAAAAAGTCAACTATTCACCCCCTAAAGTCAATACTTTGTAGAGCCACCTTTTGTAGCTCTGAAGTGACTTCAAGCTCTTCGAGTGACTATGAAGTCACTTTGAAATATGCCCTGTACACGGTTGGACATTCCGACAACAAAATCCGTCGGATTTTTTCCAACAGATTTTGGCCCAAGTTTGTCTTGCATGCACATGGTCACACAAAGTTGTCGGAAAATCCGATCGTTCAGAACGAGGTGATGTTAACCACATACGACATGACTATAAAGAGGCCAGTAGCCAATAGCTTTCGTCTCGTAATTTATTCTGAGCATGCATGGCATTTTGTGCGTCGGAATTGTATACACTCATGATCGGAATTTCCGACAACATAGTCTGATGGCACATTTTCTGTCGTGTGTACAGGGCATAAGTCTCTATGAGCTTGCCACATCTTACCACTGGGATTGTTGCATTGTTGCCCATTCCTCCTTGCAAAACTGCTCCAGCTCCTTTAAGTTGGATGGCTTGCACTTGTGAACAGCAATCTTTAAGTCTGACCACAGATTTTCTATTGGATTGAGGTCTGGGCTTTCATTAGGCCATTCCAACACATTTACATGTTTCCCCTTAAACCACTCAAGTGTTGCTTTAGCAGTGTTTTTGGGGTCATTGTCCTGCTGGAAGGTGAACCTCCGTCCTAGCCTGAAATCACAGAGTGGTACAGGTTTTGCTCTAGAATATCCCTGTATTTAGCACCATCCATCTTTTCCTCAACTCTGACCAGTTTCCCAGTCCCGGCTGCTGAAAGACATCCCACAGCATGATACTGCCTCCACCATGTTTCACAGTGGGGATGGTGTTCTTTGGGTGCTGTGATGTGTTGGGTTTGTGCCAGACATGGCGTTTTCATTGATGGCCAAAAAGTTACATTTTAGTCTCATCAGACCAGAGCACCTTCCTCCATACATTTTAGGAGTCTCCCACATCCCTTTTCGCAAACTCAAAATGTGCCATTTTGCTAAAAGTAATGTCTTTCTTCTGGACACTCTGCCATAAAACCCAACTCTATGGAGCGTATGGCTTATTGTCGTCCTATGTACAGATACTTCAGTCTCTGCTGTGGAACTCTGCAGCTGCTCCAGGGTTATCTTATATCTTGGGTCTCTGTGCTGCCTTTCTGATTAATGCCCTCCTTGCCCGGTCCGTGAGTTTTGGTGTGCGGCCATCTCTTGGCAGGTTTGCTGTTGTGCCATGTTCTTTCCATTTGGTTATGATAGATTTGATGGTGCTCCTAGGGATCATCAAAGATTTAGGTTATAAAAAAATCAAAATCTTTGATGATCCCTAACTCTGACTTGTACTTCTTAACAACATTGTCCCTTACTTGTTTGGAGAGTTCCTTGGTCTTCATGGCAGTGTTTGGTTAGTGGTGCCTCTTGCTTAGGTGTTGCAGCCTCTGGGGCCTTTCAAAAATGTGTGTATATGTAATGACAGATCATGTAACACTTAGGCCGCGTACACACGGGCGGACTGTCCGCCCAACTAGGTTCGTCAAACAGTTTGACAAACAGTCCGTTCAAAATTAGCATGAACGGACTTGACCACACACGACGAACGAACAGTCCGCTGAAAACTTGCGCGATGACGTGAACGGCACGTACGACGGGACGAGAGATTCGAAGTCCAATACACTGCAATGCAACCTTCGCCGTGTAAATTCTTTCTGAGCATGCGCGAGATTTAGTTTCTCGAACAAGCCTACACACGAGCGGACTGTCCGCTCAAACCAAGTTTCAGCGGACAGTCTTACGGAAATTCCGAAAAACTTTGTTCGTCAGACTGTCCGCTGAAACTGTCCGCTGAAGCCCACACACGAGCGGACTGTCCGCTGAAACACTGTTCAGCGGACAAAGTTGGGCGAACAGTCCGCCCGTGTGTACGCGGCCTTAGATTGCACACAGGTGGACATCATTTCACAAATTATATGACTTCTGAAGGTAATTGGTTGCACCAGAGATTTTTATGGGCTTCATAACAAAGGGGGTGAATACATACGCACATGCCAATTATACGTTTTTTATTTGTGAAAAATAGTTCTATGTATATATTTTTTCTAATTTTACTTCAACCAACTTAGACTAGTGTGTTCTGATCCATCACATATAATTCAGATTAAAAAAAATTGAACTAAAGGCTGTAATGTAACAAAATAGGTAAAAAGCCAAAGGGGGTGAATACTTCTGCAAGGCACTGTATATCATAATCCTATTCTTGAGCTGGCTGCACATTATACAATTTTCTTGTACTAATTTTCCTTTAGCTATACCAAAACCATATAATATGAAGTCAAACCTAAACACTTTCACTATCCACCCCCGCCCCCCCCCCCCCCAAAACATGCACACACTCATGCACACAGCACTGTTCTGCACAGCAGTGTATTCTGCCCCCTTCACATACACCCACGCCCCACAGTGGTGTTCTCTGCTCCTCTCAGATTACCTCCCATAGTAGAGCTCTCTGTCTCTTTACATTTACATCACTGACCCCCCATCTCCAGTAGGGTTTTCTGTCCCTTTATATCACCCCACCCCCCCCAGACACACACATACAGTAGAGATCTGACTCTTTAAATCACCCTCCTCCCCCAAAGTATGTTCACATCAAGCATCTCCCGCTCTCCCATCCTGCAGTGCCAGATCCTCTGCCTCCCTCACTCCGCTACCTGACAGATACAAAGAGCAAAGCATGGAAGGCAGGAGTGATCGTGAGTGAGAGGCAAAGTAGCACTGCATGGAGGGTGGGAGCTGACAAATTTAATTTGGCATAATAAAGAGTTGATGATTAGTTGCTAGGACCACTCTGTGTTATAGCAACCAAGCACCTGCTAGTTAATCTGCAAATTTATCTCGACCAGCTCCCGCTCCTGTCCTCCATGCAGTGCTACTGTGCCTCTTGCTCTCTAACTTTCCTGCCTCACGCTCTCAGCTCTGCTGTGATAATGACAATGGCAGAGGCTGGGGGACAGAACTAGCTCCTAAATGGCATGACTGTGGGTCCAGATGGAAGAGTGACTTGTTTAGTTATGCCTGCTCAAAACAAGGTCTTCTTTTATCCCCTATCAGAACATTGTAATGCTGTTAATAGCCCCCTTCTTACACACCAGTCTGAAATTTTTCAGTGTTGTTGTCAATTAGGTACAAATCTAATATATGTAACCGCCTAATCTTTCTTTCATGTTTCCAGATCTGTTGACCTTATTCCACCTGACCAGTTTAGGGGAATCCACACTGTGAATTTAGAAAACAACAATCTGACTTCTTTTAGTGGTTTGATTTTTCTGCCACACATAAAGGTAAAATTGGATTATTTGTCTGTTGCTAATATTCAATGTGACAGGTCACCTTCTTTTTAAACTCTATATTTATTTAAGAATTTTATAGCGTATGACAATCCAGGTAACAAAGTAGAAAACATGCAAAACCCGGGTACATATAGTCGGCCTTGTATGTCTCGTGAAAAAAAAAACACATTGGAGGATAAATCTTTCAGAAGTGTCGGGAGTTTGGGGGATGAAATACATCCCATGCAGCCAAGTATTTCCACCAACCGTCGCCACAGGAGACCAAGCTGGGATGGAATGGTACGTCTGACACCAAACCCAAAAGCGTATATAACATTTTATGTTTAAAACAGATCTGCTCCCGGGGCATTAAGACAGTAAAAAGCCAGAGGGAAAAAAAAAAGAATAAAAGAACTGCACCCTATCCCACTAGTCAACTGTCAGAAAGACGGTGGTTAAATCGCCTTCCTTAATTGTTCTATTTTTAATCTCATATGTGGCACCCCAATTTTAAATATTTGTAGGCTATTAGAAGTTAGAACTCTTCAATAGGAACAATGGAGAAAAGGGGTCTGATATTGCTACACATTTCTTAGCTTTTTCTTTTGACATTGACTCTGAAATGCTGTGTATGTTCCTGGGACTGCATACCAATGATCTTTTCATAATTGAAGACTATGTAGTGTACATATGCTTTAATTTATGAATAAATCAGAAGCACGTAGTATTACCTCTTAAGGAGCTTCATGACCAGGGAGGCCTGCTAAAATAAGTGGA
Organism: Lithobates pipiens; assembly: GCF_037356315.1. Taxonomy (NCBI): domain Eukaryota; kingdom Metazoa; phylum Chordata; class Amphibia; order Anura; family Ranidae; genus Lithobates; species Lithobates pipiens. The sequence goes on along the minus strand of NW_027507791.1, from coordinate 69,488,227 downwards.
TTGTTCCCCTGGTGTCAGGCCTGTGTATTATCAATACTGCGGTCCGCTGGTTTGTTAAGAATTGATATAGTCCAAATACACAGGGACTGGATGCAGAAGCATCTCCAAAAAATGTGGCTACAGGGCTACCATCAGCCTGGTTTTCATACTTTTCTTCAGAGAGGAATCTGGCTGTTATATACAATCTTCCAGCAGAGTGAAAAGTGGTGACAAAGGAATATACTGAATAAAAATGGACCTACAGCAACAAAACTGGAAAGACCATACAGATAATCTTTTTTTATAACACAGCAGAGAGAGTACACTGAGCCTTTCTTTTTCGGTTCAGTATGTGGGTGAGTGTAAGGAACGTCCTGTTCCCTCTACTACTACCATTCAAAATTAGGTACAAAAAATAATAGAACTATATTTAGCTTGTTCTCCTTCATGGGTTTTCAGAACAAAAAGTTCAGTAATGTCATGTATAGCAGCTTCCTGTTATCTTAGATAAGTGGACCTGAGCTCAAAAAGTGAAGATTCGCTATGTTATTCTGAACATCTAGAAACATTAATTGTACTTAAGCTGTTTCCTGAAGAATCTGCCTTTAGGCCGTTGGACCAGCATACAGACAAACGGTTTTCCCGATAGGAATTGATTCCGTCAGATTTGAAACATGTTCTATTTCTAGGTCCGTCTGATTTTTTTATGTGAAAAACTATTGGATTAGCCCACACACTATCAGATTGTCCGATGGACTGATTCCGTCGGACCTAGTCTGACAGAAAGTCTGTTCATGCGTACGTAGCATTAGTAATCTCAGATGACTATTGGTTAACACAGACTACTGGTTAACACAGTGTCTGTCCTTGAAACCTCAAACTGAGATATCTGATAAAGAATGAATATCTCAGCTTGAGCCACTGAATTTAGTTATCAACAGACTACTACAACTTTCAAACAAATGAAAAGGAGCTGAGAACCATATCTGCTGGCTGTGAATTAATATGATATGATAAATAAATAATTTAATAAATAAAATATAAAAGCATGCTGAATACGGGTCACAGAAGTGCAGAACAATGTGCACCTCTGTGACCTATATGAGAAGTAGGCCAAAAGAGCTTTGCCCTACTTCTCCTTTAAAGGGTGCATTTAACATTGATTAATGGATGTATATAATATGAAAATGAATTTGCAGTATGAACATTTTCCACTATTTCTATTGGATTGTAATGCTAAACTTAAGACAAACCGCTAAATACATAGATGAATTACATATTCTAGATCTGTTTTACCTGCCAAAGGATTTGAATTTCTGTCCATTCTGTCTGGAAGTTTACACAGCTCTATCGCACAGCACATCCCTGTCTGGCAGGGCAGGAGATCAGATTTTTCTCTGCTGAAGTTAAAGCGGGAGTCCGCCGGGACTCCGCGTTTTTTTTTTTTTTTTTAAAAGCCAGCAGCTACAAATACTGCAGCTGCTGACTTTTAAAATAGTGACACTTACCTGTCCAGCGCGCCCCCGATGTCGGCACCCGAAGCCGATCTCTCGATCGTCTCTCGGGTGCTGCCGCCGCCATCTTGGGTATGGGAATCAGGAAGTGGAGCCTTTCGGCTTAATTTCCCGGTTCCCTACTGCGCATGCGCGAGTCGCGCTGCGCAATGAGGATGGACCCGCTGCCTCTGGGATCTGTGTGTTTCCCAGCAGGCAGCGGGGGACTTTCGGAAAGGGGCGCCTTTCCGCAGAGAGCTATCCAGGAAGTGGGTGCAGATACCTGTACTGTACAGGTACCTGCACCCCCCATCCCCCTGAAAGGTGCCAATTGTGGCGCCGGAGGGGGGGAGGATTCCAATGAGCAGAAGGTCCACTTTAGGGTGGACCTACGCTTTAAGTAACTTCATACAGGTTTTGTCATCCTCCAGCCTGTGACTGGACAGTGAAATGAGAAGCAGTACATTGATGAGCTTGTCTCTGTCCCCCTATTATCTGCTTGTCCTGGTTAGCAGATTATTACTGTCACATGACTAATTTGGCTTCTTGTGCTGTTTCTCCATCTCCCACTCTGAGATCTTCATACAAGAGATTGCAGCAAACAGATACCAAGATATCTGTCTAGAGTTTAGCCTTCATTTTTTTTTTCTACATTCCAGAGAATGCATCAAGATTAATAATACTGCTGCTGTTTTGACTAGGAAGAATCAGATCTTATGGCAAAGAAGGAGATTTCTAGAAACTCTGGCAGACAGAGGAAGAGATCACAGTTGAGTGGTCCAGCTCACCAACATTTATTATTGACTAAAGTATCCATTATAGATGAATGATCTCTTTAACACACAATAGGCACCAGATTTTCATTTATATTGCATCATCTTTCTGTATTGTCCAGCCATTGGTGTATACGGTGCCGTGAATCAATAATGCTGAATTTGTTTATTTTTTTGACAAGTATTGGCAATGTCGTCAAATAATGTGTGCATAATGTAGACTTTACCCATGTAGCGGCCTGGAAATAGTTGAGCAGACATTGAATCCGCTGGCTGTTTTGAAGTGGTTAAATAAAAGAGTAGATTTTTGCACAGTCTATTAATAACACATCTCTTAAGAAAGAAATTTCAGCGGTAAGACTGGCATCGCTATAAATAAGTAATATTAATGTAGAATATGTATATCCATCGAACCCAGCTCTGTAGTTAAGTGCACTATGAATAATACAAGAGAGCACATTTCAATGTGACTTAATGTGTATATTTACAATAATGAGAGGAATGTTGGTGGATTCATTTGTGTTCCATTAAAGGTAATCAAGCATATATTTATACTACATACTGACACCTCCCTCATAGAGTACAATGTTTAGACCGATATTTATGAAGACAAAGCCACTACCTTTATCTGGAATTATATAATACCAATGAAAATGTGTCCATTTGCTGAACGGTACATATGTAGAAAAAGGAACAAAATATATGTGTGACAGCCAAGTGAGGGATGAGTATTGCAAAACAAAATATTCATGGGGGGCATATGAAATAACTGTATAAAAATAATAAATTGATACATTTTTTGCGAGCTCTACATAGAACTATAATTCCAAGAAATAATTGCATAGAAGGTTTGTAAATGGATGTCTGCTGTCCTTGTGGCCTTGATGTCATTATTCCAAGGGGTAGATGTTGTCTGAGAGAATTGGGTTGTTTTTTTGCGGGTGATCATGGATTAAGAGTTGGGTAAGGGAAGAGAATTTTGAAATAAATATGTAATATGATGAAAGAGTTGGTTGTTGTGAGTCATCGGTTTAGATAATTGGATAGGGAATGGTTGCATAACATGATTTTAGGGTGGGTGGAGATCTTGGATTAGGAGTTGTTTGTTATGGTAGGGTGTTGGTTATTGTGTGTTATCAACCTAGAATGATGGTTGGTGTGGGCTTTTATTCAGGGTATGATCATATGACATCACCTTGCGGGAGGTATGGGTTAGATATGTTTGGTACAGGCAAAAGCAATGTTGTGCCTGTAGTAAAGGGAGTATGGTTTCTCTTGTGGGTCACCAGTGGTGGGTTTGATAATTAGTTGGCGGGGGTAGGTGCCCAGTTATGGTAGGGATGCAGGCTGCTGTCCATCAGATATTAAGGTTTACTTGGGGGGGGGGGGGTTAGGTCATAGCTTGTTTTGCTATTGATGTTCATTAAAAGCCATTCACAGGAAACTTTGTATTTGCTGCATGAATACGAGACTTCCTCTGATTGGCTGAGGTGGGCTGAAGACATCACAATCACCACCTCAGCTACTCAGAGGAAGCCTTGTACTCATTCAGAAAATACAAAGCTTCCTGTGAATAGCTGAGTAGTGCTCAGCCTGACTCAGTTTTGTTCAGAGAATGGGATGGGATGTCTCTGTACTGCTGCTGAAGCATAGTGCTTTATACTGTATGTAGCTGATGCTACACACAGTTTATATAACACTCAGAGTTGGCTTATTTGTTTGTTTGGACCACTGAAGATAAAAGTTTGTTTGGATAAGCTTGGCCCAAACAAACTATTTGAAAGTGACAGAAAGCTGGAGTTTGGCTTCAAGTGCAGATCAGGGTGGATAAAAATCAATGATTTAAATAAAAAAATTAAAAAAAATCATATATTTTTTTTTTATTTAAGTCGATTTTTTAGATTTTTATCAAATTTATTTTAATAAAATGCTTTTGGAGTAAAAGTCTATCTAAAGATAGTTTTCTATTTAAAATACATTAACAATTTAGTTTATTCTGCATGAAATGGAGCTTAGTAATGTAGCATGAGTCTGTATATTCTGCAATATTTACATTTTTTGGTAAACTCATTCAATGAATCCAAGCTCTGCAAGCTGAGATAACATGCAATTTCACAGTAACCACGGGAAAAAAACAAGGTTCAGGAATATTCCTTATATCGCTGTTTTACTAACCTGACAGCTTATTAGTCTAAATATGAAACTTTTAGTTTGTTTGCAAATATTAAAGATTCTAACTACCAGCAAGAATAAGTCCTTACATTTAAAGAGCACCTGTCATTTCAGATCCATTATGGCAGTGTCTCTTAGCGGGCATCCACTCACCTGCAGCCACCACATCCCTCACCTTGTTGTATCACTGCCACATCACCAGTCATCCTATTAAAGTGAATGGGACTGTCGGTGAGTCAACAGTGGGTCAGAGGAGGAGCCACTGCGGGACAGAGATTGTTGATTTAAGTTGATTTAAATCGAGTTATTTTACTAGTGATTTAAATTGACTTGATTTAAATCGAATCCACCCTGGTGCAGACTATAATTTGGGATGTTATGTCCATTATATTACATCCGCAATGTGCTCTAAATAGTAAGATGTGTGCTCTATATACAGTTTGATGGAATGTAGTACATTTTGTCTTGTCTCATAAAGGGGCAAATGCCAAGGTATGCCTGGGGAACATTCTGTAAAGGTGGCTGAATCTACTTCATTTTTACTTCACCATTAAAGGAGTTCTCTTGTCACAGCATACCCTTTCTTTCTATAACATCAACATTGTAATGGCCATACAAATATCTCATGTTATTTTGCTGCCTGTAAGCAGTGATTGCTGGGCTGACTCCGCCTCCTAAAACGTTGCCTCCTCTCAGCACCTCTGTGGTGTGATTCAGAAGGTAGGCTCTGTGAAATTGTATAGATGGGCATCTCCTATCCTCATGTTGATCAGTGGTTCCAAAATAATAACTACCGCAGTAGGAAACAAGCACAAAAAAAGATAAACTCAGCATCTTCCCAAATAATTGAAGTTTTTATAACGGTGCTTTCATAGGTATCACATTAATAAAGAAAGTCTAGTCAAATACTAACTATACCTAAACCTGTTCCCACCCCTGTTCTAAGCCTATTCTAATTACCCTGTAAAGGAAAGTTGTCTATATTTGCTTAATCTGAGGGCTGTCCAGTCTAGTCACATGATCTCGCCAGATGCTGATTTCAGTGAGGAGGAGATTTGTCAGTACTTCCACTTTAATATTTCAATATTACTTTTAAGGTAACATGAAACATAACATAGGCAGACTAGCTTATTATCAGGACTCTATGAATATGACTAATTGCAAAACATTATCACCCCTTTCACACAAGGGCATTTTGCGGGCGCTATAGCGTTAGAAATAGCGCCTGCAATCCACCCTAAAGAAGCTGCACCATTGTCTGTAGTGTGAAAGCCCGAGGGCTTTCACACTACAGCGGTGCGCTGGCAGGACGTCAGAAAAAAGTCCTGCCAGCAGCTTCTTTGGAGCGGTGAAGGAGCGGTGTGTTTACCGCTCCTCCACCGCTGCTCCCCATTGAAATCAATGGGGCAGCACTGTAATACCGCCGGCAAAACGGCGCTATTGCGGCATATTCCCAGCAGTTTTAACCCTTTCGCGGCCGCTAGCGGGGTTAAAAGCGCCCCGCTAGCGGCCGTAACGCGCCGCAAATCCGGCGGTAAAACACTGCTAAAAATAGCGGCGTTTTACTGCCGACGCAATGGACGGTGTTGTGTGAAAGGGGTCTTAGAGTGCCATGCGCACAATGAGTGCAGTGCAAAGTAAAATATACAAAATGAAAAACTGTTTATTCAGAATTTACAATATCTTTCTTGATCACAGTAGGCTAGAAATAATTGAAATACAATCTAGAGATGTAGATGAATATATGAATTTCAATTTTGACCATAGATGTGCTGGAAGTAACCTTCAAGCTTTCTTGTTTTTCTCTAGAATTTGTATCTAAATTACAATCACATTGAGTCAATCCTGCCCAAGCAAAAGCCTCAGAATCCCTTAACAAACAGGCAGATACTGCACCAAAAAGTCAACTCCAGTGGATATGGGCAGCAGGGCAAGGCTAACAGGTAAGCTTGGTCTTTGTTTCCATATAATGGTATGCATCTTTATGCATTCATAATTCATATGTAAGGCTCCCTGGTTATGCATGCCTCTACTCTAATGTATATCTGTGATGCTTACTGAAGCGGTTATGGAAAATGTAGATGCAGAATGTAGCTCAACCCTTTAAAGATGAATTCTAGGCATGGTATATTTGGTCCAGCTTGGACCCAATGTAACTATGTATATCCCTATCTGACGTATGCCCCTGCAAGCTGGAAATTGCAGAAGTACACACCGTTAGTTCAGTGAACTCCACTTGCTTCCAGATCCCGTGCTGAGTGGCAAACCTGTATTATTGTGAACACAGGAGATCAGTTGTATAGCACAGACACCATTTAGACAATGCTTTTCAATTTCTGAAGGAATGAAAGGTGTTCTCTGATTGGACAATGTGGAGAGTGTCGTGTCACCACCCTGCCTCTCCACCTTATTCACTCAGAGAACGCTTAGCATGGACATTGGGCCTGACAATCACCGACATACCAGTAACAGTGTAAATGGCTTTATTTAAAAAATAAATGAAAGGGACGTTTGGGTTAAAAAATGCAATAAAGGCAGCATTAGATATTGGCTGATAAAATGGATGACAATATAACAAACAATTGACTGTAAAGGAGAATGGCCTAGCTATTACTATCAACTACTGACTACAACACTGACCAGTGGAAGATTTAACTACAGTCCTGTCAGCATTGGGCCCTTTAACACTTTCAGAGGAAAGCTCACTCTCAAGCTCTAATTGACAGAGAAAATAAATGATCCGGTCCTCCTTGGCAAAATTTCACTCTCTGTAGCACAAGATAACAATGACAACCAACACAAGGGGGTGACCCTTAAGCCTCCCAGCACACCGGTGCTCAAATGAGATCCTTGCAGGTGTGGTCTGTTTCTTGATGACCATTCTACTGTCTGAATGCACAGGACATGGAGATAGGACACAGCTTCTAGGTGAGATCAGGCGAAAGGCAGCCCGCCCTTAACCTTAACAGGTAACTCCACTTTTGTTGAGAAAAAAAACATTCCCCTCTGGGGATTTGCAAGGATTATAACAACCTTTGTTGCAGATTCCTACCTTTTGCTATTCAGAAGAAATCCATGTGTGTTTGTCTGTGAATAGGTCTAATGGGAGTAGTTTCATAATTAACTGTCAGATGGGCAGCTGCAGGGCACTAATGAGGAAATCTGCTGGGCCTGCATCCCTTTAGACGTGCTCCTATTAAAAGTAGTAATTTTGTTGCAGGGATTCCCTGAAATCTGACTTTTATCTTAGGCAGACTTCTGGGAAAAATTGGTGAGCCAATCACACATTCAGGAAATTATGTTTCTGGGGAGTGTTAAGTACACACTCTGCAGCCACATAGCCATATTTAATGCATTCTCAGAAAATTACTGTGGCTGCAGATTGAAAAGGAAAGGTAATTTTTAATAACATTCAATTACAATATGATTAGTGTCGCAATTATATGTGCTATATTATTTTTTCTTCATTTGCAATTTTTTTTCTCACGAAAGTGGAGTTACGCTTTAAGTCTGCACCTATTTGGGGATCCCTGTGGGTCTATCCTATATTGCTGTGTGAGAGTAGCTCCCTGGGGTCAGTCTGTCTTTCTCCTGTGCAGTTTTGCCTCGCTCTGCAGCTTTGTACCTCAGCTCACACAGCATCAGCTCCTGGCAGCCAGAAGCATGTGTCAGCTGAGTACAGCTCACCCCCACATTTTTGTGGCTTCTACCTCTTCATCTGGTCACAACCTGGGCTTGCTCCATTTTCCCAACTTCTGTGGGTGGGGCTAAAATCAAACACTGCAGCTGCAACCAAGCAGAGTTTTTCTTGGTTTCCACGAAGATAACTGCTAGAGACACTTGCCCTTCATGGTGCTGGTTGGTGGAATTAAAAATAGGCCAGCTATTCAGCATTCCTCATTCTGTTCCTTCTCACTGCAACTAGAGCAAAACATCCTGTTTAGTAGCTTAAAGTGGTTGTTAAGCCACTCTAACCTGTACACACCATCAGCACTGCCTCCTATTGTAGTGTCCCTCTAGGTGTATAATTTATAAAAATAAATGCTGCAAATACATAATTTCACAGCTGAAATTGTGATCATATGACTGGCCAGCTTTCTCCTTTCCTCCTCTGAGAAATGCAGCAGGCGGGGCTGAGATTCCCCTGCTGATGACAGTCTGGAGGGAAGGAGGAGGAAAGAGCTGGCTGGTCATGTGATTGCAATCTTGGCACTTAAATTAAGTATTTACAGCATTTATATTTATAAATGATTCACAGAGGGGGACACTGCAATAGGGAGGCAGTGCTTATGGTGTATACAGGTTGGGAGTAGCAGGAGGGAGAGGGGTGGCTTACACACAGACAGAGGGGAGGGGGGAGAAGGACGCAGTAGCAGAGAGGAAAGCAGGATGCTGATAACAGAGGCAGGTAAACTGACTACGGTGTTTGGTTTCAGCAGCCCTCATGCACCGTGGTCAGTTTACAGAGGGGTGGGGAGAAACTGGCAAGATCAGCCAGGTTTTTTAGGTGTTACAGAGGGCCAAATGACACAGAACAAGCGCTGTGTCATATAACATGCTTTAAAGGAGCAGGATACATTTTTTGTGGTGTTAACAAATGCTTTAAAGAGCCGATAGACAACTCTACACTGAATATAGTAAGACAGAAAAAGTTACTTTTCCACATGCAATAAATTGCCATTAACAGTAACAAAGCTGGGATAAATTGGGATTTCTTCTTTACCTTAGTGTTTATCCAATCCAATTTTGAATTATGAGACCCTGAATTTAAATGTAAAAGTCACATAGCGCCGATAATACCAGTGAAGGTAAAAGTTTGTTTGGATAAACTTGGCCCAAACAAACTATTTTAAAGCAACAAAAAGCTGGAGTTTGGCTTTAAGTACAGACTGCATGTACAGTTAACTATGATTTGGAATGTTATGGCCATTATATTATATTATATGGGCCATGTGTTCTAAATAGTAATTTAGTTTGATGGAATGTAGAACATTATGCTTTGTCTCATAAAAGTTACAAATGCCCAGGTAAGGAAATGCCTTTAAATAAATTACATTTGGTTTACTAAAGCACTAAATATTATAAACAATTGTAATTTCTTAAAAAAAAAAAAAAGATACCTTTTTTCACCTTGCACTCCTAGCATATACCGTACATTTTTCTTGGATGTTTACATTTTTCATGCATTTTGTTATAACTATGTTATCACATAAATGCTAGCAGTAGTTCTGAATTTCTGGTCAATGAACGACTTTTATAACCGGATTAGTGTAAATGTATCTAAAACGTTTTAAATTTTGAGTGAGGAAGGGCAAAACCTAATGGCAAGATTCTCCCTCATTTCCAGATAGCATTACAAACCTAATGGTGGTTATAGCCTCCCCCTAATTTTTTTAAAAAAGCAGTGCTTTAATGCTGTCCTTTTAACTCCTAAAGATTTCCTTCACTTCCTGTCCTGGTGAGACATTTGGGTTGATTTACTTAAAACTTTTATTTACAGAAGAGTGCAAAATCTGGTGCATCTGTGCATGGTAGCCAATTTGCTTCTATCTTCAGCTTGTTCAGTTAAGCTTTGACAAAAAAACCTGGCATCTGATTGGTTTCTCTGTAGAGCTGTGCCATATTTTGCAAATTTTTGAAAAATCAACCCATTGTCACAAGAATGGGAAGTGAGTGGATATCTTCCCATGGAAGCCACAGAGAGCAATAAAAACTAACAGAGGGTCCGCCGTTCCCCACTCTAACCAACAGTAAAATGGATGCACTGCAAGACGACATATTGAGACATGTATCTAATGTTTTTTGTAAAAAAAAAAAAAAGTATTTCAATGTTGTTTTATTTCTTTATTTTACAGGGATACATATTTTGGCGAGACACTGACCCCAATAATGCCGAGTTTAGAAGTTCTTCACCTTGGTTTCAATGGAATCAGTAATTTGCCTCAGCTGCAGCTCAGTAGACTAAAGAATTTGAAGTCCCTTTTTCTGCAGGGTAAAACAATAAAAATAAAATGGTGTGGAGCAATTAATATATAGGAACTTGCTTTTTCTAATTAGCAGTATGCAGAGAGAAAAAAATACACACTAAAACTGGAGAATGCAAAATCTGGTGTAGCAGTGTATGGTAGCCAATCAGCTTCTAACTTCAGCTTGTTCAATTAAGCTTAGACAAAATCCTGGAAGCCTGATTGGTTGGTTTACAGAGCTGCACCAGATTTTGCACTTTCCAGTTTTAGTAAATCAACCTATGGTTTAATGAGTTTGGTGTGAGTTCTTTCATGCGGCCTGCACAGAGCCCTGGCCTCAACCCCAGTTAAACCCCTTAAAAAAAACAAAAAAACAAAGCCAATTGCTAGCCAGATCTTCTTCTTTTCCAACATCAGTACCCGAACTAACAAATGTTCTGTTGTCTATATCAGGCATGTCCAAAGTCCGGCCCGCGGGCCAGTTGCGGCCCGCGGTCTGGTTTTGAACGGCCTGTCTGGTCTTTCTCAATTTATTGTGCTGCGGGATCAGGGCTGTCAGATGAGCCGATCCCCGGCACTGTGAGAAGCTCCATGAGCTTCAAAAGTGAAAGTAAAGCGCAGAGGATTGTGCTGTGCTCTCTGCTTCCCCCTACAGTGCAGTACCCGGCTGAATGAGGAAGCTGCAAAGGTACTGTACTACAAGCTAGATTAATGTTAAAAAGGCCTTTATTCATGTGTGTGTATGTATGTATGTGTATGCATGTGTCTGTATTTGTGTGCATTTATGTCTGTATGTGTGTGTGTATGTGCACATGCGTCTGTATGTGTGTGTGCACGTGTGTCTGTATGTGTGTGTGCACATGTGTCTGTATGTGTGTGTGCACATGTGTCTGTATGTGTGTGTGCACACATGTGTCTGTGTGTGTGCACATGTGTCTGTATGTGTGTGTGTGCACATGTGTCTGTATGTGTGTGTGTGTGTGCACATGTGTCTGTATGTGTGTGTGTGCACATGTGTCTGTATGTGTGTGTGTGCACATGTGTCTGTATGTGTGTGTGTGCACATGTGTCTGTACATGTGTGTGTGTGTGTGTGCGCACATGTGTGTGTGTGTGTGTGTGCACATGTGTCTGTATGTGTGTGTGTGCACATGTGTCTGTATGTGTGTGTGTGTGCACATGTGTCTGTATGTGTGTGTGTGCACATGTGTCTGTACGTGTGTGTGTGCACGTGTCTGTGTGTGTGTGCACATGTGTGTGTGCGCACATGTGTCTGTATGTGTGTGTGTGTGTGCGCACATGTGTGTGTGTGTGTGTGTGCGCACATGTGTGTGTGTGTGTGTGTGTGCACATGTGTCTGTATGTGTGTGTGCACATGTGTCTGTATGTATGTGTGTGCGCACACATGAGTCTGTATGTATGTGTGTGCGCACATGTGTCTGTATGTGTGTGCACATGTGTCTGTGTGTGTGTGTGTGCACATGTGTCTGTATGTGTGTGTGTGCACATGTGTCTGTGTGTGTGTGTGTGCACATGTGTCTGTATGTGTGTGTGCACATGTGTCTGTATGTGTGTGTGCACATGTGTCTGTATGTATGTCTGTATGTGTGTGCATTTATGTCTGTATGTATGTGTGTGTGCACATGTGTCAGTATGTATGTCTGTGTGTGTATGTGTATGTGTGTGTCTGTATACATGTCTGTATGTACGTGTGTGTGCACATGTGTCTGTATGTCTGTATGTGTGTGCATGTGTGTCTGTATGTATTTCTGTATGTGTATGTGTATGCATGTGTCTGTATGTATGTCTGTATGTGTGTATGTATGTGTGTGTGCGCACATGTGTCTGTATGTATGTATGTCTGTATGTGTGTGCATATATGTCTGTATGTATGTGTATGCATGTGTCTGTATGTGTGTGCGGCATGCATTTGTCTGTATGTGTGCCTGCATTTGTGTGCTTGTGTCTGTGTGTATGTTACTTTTAATCCGGACCCCCTCCCCCTATTCTTATACCATCAAAACTGCTTTTGTAGGGCTTGTGTGTGATATTAGCCAGGACTCCTGCTCCTCTGAAAAGCAATCCATGCACAGATCTCTTTGCAGAGGCATTTGAATGGCGGTAAAGAGGCATTATGTTGCCTCCTCACCACCTGTTTTAAGCCCGTAAATGCAACATCTGCGTGGCTGCATACTGTGTGTAGGGCAGCCCATTAATTTCAATGGACTTCCCTACTCACAAAAATGCAGGGAAAGAAGTTCCCGAGCTTTTTTTTTTTTTTTTTTTTTTTTTTTTTTTATTGCACTGCACCAAAAGCACCCTACATTTTCCAATGTGTGGGGTACCATTAAGAATTAACGGTGCCCCCTAAAGTGCAGAGCATTCGTCTGTGTGTTGGGAACGAGTGCGACAAAGGCAAGAGAATTCTTGTTGGGCAGTGTATTCGTGCTCAGATGGACACACTTAGACCGAATTTTAAACGGTTCAAAGAATGTCAGGCAAAATGGTCGGCCCTCAGGCATGTTCACTTCATCAAATCCGGCCCACTTTGAAAAAAGTTTGGACACCCCTGGTCTATATAGATAAAAATCCCCAAGAAAAATCTTGAAGAAAGGCTTCTCAATAGAGTGCAGTGAAGGCAACAGCAAACCCTTGGCCATACAGTTTATAATTTATATCCACAAGTACTGTTGTTTGCCTTAACACATATGCTTTAAAGGGAAAGTAAAGTGTATTTGCAGTAAAAGCAAATTTAAATTAGTTATTGTTGCAGTATTTGCCAGAGCTGACATAGTGATCACATGATCGGGAACCACTCTAGTTGTTTCTAGAGGAAAAGAGGAGATACCGGTATATGAACTACCAGCAGAGGAAGGGGGAGGGGGGGAGTGTAAAAGATTACGATATAAAATAAGTGAAAAGAAATATAAGACTTTGAAAAAAAGTAGGAGAATGTTAGAGTAATACATTGGCAGAAACATTAGGAAATAAAACAGGAACTCAAAAGCGAGAGAGGGGAAAAAATGTAAATAGAGATACTGCTGGCGGAAGTTAATTAGACTGCAGTGTTGTTATTACAGCAAAACATTGTGTGGGAAAGAAGAGCAGATTTAAAAAAAACAACAATCGATTAAAAAAAAAGCCTATTGCTAGCCAGATCTTCTTTTTCAACATCAGTACCCAAACTAACAAATGTTCTGTTGTCTAAATAGACCAAAAATCCCCAAGAAAAATCTTGCAGAAAGGCTTCTCAACAGACTGGAGTGAAGGCAACAGCAAACCTTTGGCCATACAGTTTATATGTAATGCATTTAAATAAGTATTACTAAAGTTACTTTGGTATTCTGCAAGTAGGGTGCTAAATGCATCTTTTTCATGATGCATTTGATGTTTTTATGCCACAAAGATTGAATTTAGTAATTTATGAGAAGATTGTGTATATAGAGTATGTGTTTCATTGTAATCCAGTTTGAGCTCTATTCCTCAACATCCTTCGTTGCCTGGATGCACTTAGGGGAACCTCTGCCATGGTCAATGCTGTCTAGGTTGTGTGATCAGTTACCTGCTAGTAAACATGCACAGCTCTGACTGTGACAGAAGTTCTTCTGTCTAGACCTCGAATGTCTAGACGAGCCTCTAGACCAGAGGTCTCAAACTGGTGGCCCTCCAGCTGTTGAAAAACTACAAGTCCCATGAGGCATTGCAAGGCTGACAGTTAAGAGCAAGACTCCCAAAGGCAATGGCATGATGGAACTTGTAGTTTCGCAACATCTGGAGGGCCACCAGTTTGAGACCCCTGCTCTAGACCTTATCCAAACTATTCTACCACAGTCATTGAGAGCTGTAACACTGCACACAATTCATTTTACTGATAGAAAGGTCAGTGTCTACAGCTGTGGACCCTCCTTAGAAACACCCACAAATTGGGTTTCAGCTGGAGGTAGAGCTGCAGCCATCATTAACAGAAATAAAAATTGCTTTTAATCCACAGTGGGGCCATAGTTAGGAATGGAGCCAAGTGCTATATGCACTTGGTCCCCTGAGGTATCCAAACATATTTTTTTATGTTGTGCTGATATTTCTTTAAACCCTGGGGCCACAAAATAAGCACCAAAAAGCCACGACACGAAGGCTTTACATTATTAAGCGTAGCAAAGCATTGGAGTTGCCCTCTAAATATAAAAAAGGAGTGAAATTTATTGCTGTGATAATCCTTCGTTTTCACGCATTCATTGTCCTGTATTTTCTCTCACATCAGGAAATGAGATCAGCCAAGTGGAAGGACTTGAAGGTTTACAGTTTCTCAAAGAGCTTGTCCTGGACCATAACCGTATTAAACTTATTACCGAGACTTCCTTTGCCAAGCAAAGTTCTCTGGTGTCTCTACGACTGGAAGAAAATAGACTGAGAGAAGTTAGCAACTTGCTTCATCTTATCAAGCTAAAAAAACTCTATATTGGATTCAATAAAATTCAGGTACCACATGACCTCAGTATTGTCTGTGATTGATTGCTTCATGGATTTCTAATCTGGCAAAACACAGTTTAGGTTAGATTTTTAAAAAGGAGTTAAAAAGCTGTTAAGGTAATTTGTTTAGTAACAAGATTAAAGTGATTGCAAAACTTAAAAAACAAAAAAAAAACAAACATGTCATACTTACCTGCTCCTTGCAATGGTTTTGCACAGAGCAGCCCTGATCCTCCTCTTCTGGGGTTCCCTGCCGGTGCTTCTGGCTCCACGTCTTCAGCAAGTGCCCCCATAGGAAGCAGTTTTCTATGAAGGCACTCGTGCGGGCTTGATCCTGTCTATAGACAGCATGGCTTGGCTCTGCCCCCCTTGTCACAGAATTTGATTGACAGCAGCAGGAGCCAATGGTTCCTGCTGCTATCGATCTGCCCTGTGAGGAGGGAGAGAGCTCTCTGGGACAGTACTGGATCAAGATCAAGCTTTGGGTAAGTATAAGGGAGGGAAATAGAAAAAGAAAAGAGGACGCACTGATCTAGTGCATTAGCCAACAGATTTATTAAAAGATTTGAATATAATCATAAAGATGTTTACTCGCAAAGTTAAAAACATGCTCGTCGGGCCATCTATGAAACTTGCCCCTTGCCACTTTCTAATTCTACATCTGTTTAGAAGGAAATTCTGTCCCATTATTATTGTTAAATCTGTTGTAGACCTGTGCAAATATGCCTCAGTTGGCTCCCTGATTTGTTTGATAAATGTTCCCCTATGCGTATCTAAAATTGCCACATCTGGGTCTTATGAGGCTATGTAAATGAATATCATAAGCTGGATTTCAGACTACCTATACTGATTATTCCCCATACAGATGACACAATCTCTCCAATTTTGAACGCAAGAATAATTGTATATGACTCTTACCAATTCTCTGCTATTGTCTATGATATATTTTTATTATGACTGTTACCTACTGTGCTTATTGAAAATGTAATAAAAGCATACTGGAAGTAAAATTGCCACATCACATAACCCTAGTGAAATAAGCAAAAATTATAACTGTGGAAAGAACATGTTGTCACAGAGGTCAAGCTTCTCTCAGATACATGTGCAACCATTTTAGGCCCTGTGTGTGGTCACCTTCATGTTAGTCTACTAGGCTAAAGCAGAGTATTGTACATCAACATCAGTTGCATTCTGCATTAGCTTTGGTAGAATCCTACTACTGAAAAAACCTTCATGAACAAATACAGGTTGTAAGCATGAAGCTTTTTTTTTTTTTTTTAGAAAAGAATATTAATATATTTAAATCTTCTTTTTATATTGTTCACCAGGAAATTTCAGAAGTGGAAAAGCTAGAGGTTCTCCCAACACTATTAGAGCTATCTGTGTCTGGAAATCCAGTAAGTATCCTCTGTTAAAAATAATTTCCTAAATCCTTGGAAGGAATCAGATTACTGAAGCTTAGAGTCTTATAATCAGCGGTAGAAATACAAGCATGTGAGGCCTGGGAACCACAGGCTGGTAAGATCTCAGTTTGATTTCATCACTTGCCTCCTTGCTTTTTCAGAAGTCTCCTCTGGAGCCCTAGGCTATGCTGGAGTGCTACTATTGCTTGTATTAAGTCAAACCATAGGGATTTTTAAAAAAAAAAGGTCTTGCTGTATATGATGCAGCCTGTGATTCGCATTAATATTGCTGGTTTTGTTTTACGGCCCTGTAATACAGTTTTATTACCTGTGCCTGCCAGTAGATTGGTTATTTTTACACTTCCTGTAACAGGCTGTCCAGCAAGAGTAACAATTACAGAAGTTGGGACAAGCCACCTAACACTGACTAGGGTGATTACAATTGTCGGCTTTTATTTGTATGTTTTCAAATGTTAGCTGGATTTAAAGTATAACTAAAACCATTTGTGAGCCATTGGGAAGTGGATACTTTCTAGAATTATATTTTTTTTCCATAAATGTGTTAATTAAAGTAAAAGAATGGGAGTAACAAAAAGCATCTCCTTTAATATTCCCGTTTCTAGCAGCACATACTTACCTTCACCTTCAATTCTATTACAATTCAATAGATATATATATATATTTTTTTTTATTCTTTTATTATGGCAAAGCATCTCAGATATAACAAGTCAAATCATTTTCACAAATAAGGCAACACTTAACTGGCATATACCAAGTATCAAAAAAACAAGACTTATGAAAACGTTTGTTGAAAGTTTATGTATTACTTTGCATATACTGTAGCACCTATAAACAGTGAAGCTAAGGGGCCTAAAGGGCCGTAGGTACACATACCATAAGAATCAAATATTGAAGTATCATCAACTGAGAATGAATGAATCTAATGAAGAAAAAAAAAAACAATAGATATACTAGCATTTCTAACTTTGTGCATTGTTGGTTCACCTACAAGTATTATCACATAACACACATTTGTTGGGAAGTCCACCAGTTGTTCCGATCACTATGATTTTATAATTGCCGTAATAACGGCTAAGTAGCAGGAAGTTAGCAGAAACAAAGGAAGAGAAGAAAGGGGGGGGGAGCAAAACAAAATGAACGGATCATACTCCCGCAAAGTAAACAGAAGCCCTGGCAAGCCACTCTGTGCTGCTAACAATTTTAGATCAATTGGGACTCGGAACAGGCCACTTCCTGCAGGTAAGCATCCGTGCAAGTGAAATGACTCCATGGCCTCCACTTATCTCAAAATTGTTCTTCCGTATTATGGAGTCGCTGTCAATTCCTCCATATGCAAAATATAATTGATTTTAGAGTGCTACAGGACCCTGGTCGGTGGTTGAGACTGCCTCAACAACGCAGGGACACATGCCCTAGCTGCATTGAGGAGCTGCATCGTAAGATTATTCTTGTTTTTCCGGAGAGGTCTTTCTGTCAGGTGTAGAAGACATGCGGCTGGGTTTCCTTTCAATTCTACTGAGGTCAAGTGTTTAATAGTTGTTGTTTCAAGGTGGGGCAGGACCAAAAGATGTGAAAAAACATACCACCTTCCTCATTGCACCGCCAGCACTTATCTGGGGAAGCCTTATCCATCTTGTGAAGTATATAAGGAACTCTATACCATTGGGATAAAATTTTGTACCCGACTTCCTGGTACTGGTTCACCATGGAGGATTTATGTGCCAAAAGGAGAATTTTTCCATTTGTCATGGTGTGACCTGGATATCTAAGTCCACTTCCCGATGGCAGACAAATGTCAGAATTGGTTCATCAGTCTTGGTTGTCAGGTAACCATATAGCAGAGACAAGGTGTGCCTAGAAGGTTCCCCCAAACTGCACAGTGATTCAAAGGGAGTGAGAACACGTGGGATATATTTTGCCTTCTGCAGGGACTGCAGGAAATGTCTAAGTTGGTTAGTGCTCAAACTATCCAGTGGTGGATCTGAAAGCCTGGAGATGGATGTCAGAGAAGGGAGTCCACCCTGTGGCCACATATCCACTAAACAATATTTCCCTAACAGAGCCAGGCTCCTCATCCCTCAAGTCCGGGGATGAAATCAGGATTTCCTATAACGGGAGTCATAGGGGAAGGCAACGGTAAAAGACCCGTATTGCGAAAGGTCGACCTAAACACTGCAAGAGTGGCGCAGATCAGGGGATGACCCCTCATGTCCTCTGGAGGTGGGGAAGTAAGCCATGGTGACGTCAATAGAGGAATGGAGGCATCCTCAATCTCCATCAGTACCCACTGTTTGAAATCTGCATTACAATGCCAATCCACAACCCTCAAAAGGTGCACCGCCCTATAATACTTGAAAAAATCAGGAAGGCCGATGCCCCCTTTTTGCCTTTGACAAAGATAATAATTGCATTTTTATTCTCTGTGACTTATGGGACCAAATATAGTCCCTAATTAGCGCTCGAAGCTGTTTGAAAAATACCAAATGGACACGGATTGGCATAGCTTGGAACATGTACAATATCCTTGGGAGAACTGTAATTTTTAAGGCACTGTACCACCCAAACCACATCAAGGTCAGGGTATGCCAGTGTTAGAGTTCAGTTTTCAATCCATGCAGCAAGGGTAGCAAATTTGAAGAATACAGGTGCGCCAAGTTAGAGGTGATGTTAATACCCAGATACCGTATTGATTTGTCCGCCCAGTGAAACATAAAAGACAAGCGCATATTGTGGACTTCAGAATCGGGGACAGTTAAGTTCAGCACCGCGGTCTTAGCAAAACTAACCTTAAAGTTTGACCGTTCCCCATATGCTGTAAGGCCGCTAGAATATTGGTAAGTGAAACACATGGGTTGGAAACAAAAAGATGAAATTGTCTGTGGAGGACGTGATTTGTATGATCCCTGAGGGCTTCTGTACGCCCATGATATTGGGGTCATCTGTTATGGAACACAGGAACGTGTCAAGAGTCAAAATAAAAATAATCAGGGAGAGGGGGCAGTCCTGTCTCGTCCCATTCGCTATATTAAAAAAGTCAGAGCGCCATTCATTTACCTGTACAGCCACAAAGGGTGTGGAATAGAGAGAAAGGATCCATCGAAGGATATTGGGACCTAGTCCAATGTGATCCAGGATGGCCAGCATGAAATGCCAGGCCATCCATTGAAGGCCTTCTCCGCATCTGTTGAAAACAAGGGAAAGGGGCTTCTAGTGCAGCGGACCATATGGATAAGGTTGATAACTCTGGCAGTGTTGTCCCTTACTTCCCTCAATGGCACAAAACCCCCTGATCTAAATTATCGATTTCGGGATGTGTGGTAAAAGTCTGTTTGACAAAATTTTTGAGAAGAGCTTTAAATCTACATTGAGGAGCGTGATTGGAGATTGGACGGTAATTCCCAAATTGGGATGGGTCCTTCCCTTCTTTGGGTATAAATGATATATACTCCCTTGGTGTGTC
The DNA here is from genome assembly GCF_037356315.1 of Lithobates pipiens. NCBI lineage: Eukaryota > Metazoa > Chordata > Amphibia > Anura > Ranidae > Lithobates > Lithobates pipiens. The sequence continues at coordinate 69,468,494 of NW_027507791.1, read as the reverse complement.
CGCTAGCATGGAACCTTCCCCCTTCAGGAAATTATTTGCTGCAAAGAAATGAGGCGTCAGAGAAGTCGAAGATGATAATAAGTCAACGTGAAACCATCAGGCCCCGGCGCCTTCCGATGTTTGGTTTGACCTAAGACTACATTGAATTCCTAAGCTGTAATCTCAGACTCCAAGGAGTCTCTTATTCAATCCGGTAATGTGAGCATGCCAGAGGCTCTGATGTATTTACTAACTGACTCTGTCCTGACCGCAACTGTCTCTGTGGTCTCAGTAGTGTATAATTTATACAATTTATAGTAAAAATCACAAAATTACCGTGCCATATCCTTAGAGGTATTTACCTTGGTCCCCTGTCTGGTTGTGACTGGAATGAAGGTGCACTTCCATGGGCCACGAAGGACTCTAGCCAGCATTGCCCCCAGTTTGTTTAAAAAGTCAAATAAGGAACGCCTAGCCCAGGTCAAGCTTTGAGCGGTCTTCTGGTAAAGCAGATCTTTCAGTTCTTCCCTGGCCTTCAAGGCAGCCGTGAAATGGGCTTCTGCCAACAGTCGTTTGTGTATTAGCTCAAGAGAGTGCACCTTAGAAACGAATGAGTCAAACTGACGAGACCTTTTTCTGATTCTTTTGGGCCCCTATTCGGATCAACGCGCCCCGCACTGCGCATTTATGTGCTTCCCAAATGGTTGCCGGATTCAAAGAGGGGGCAAAGTTTCGGACAGTACCTTGTCTAGTTCAAAACGCACCTCCGGGATTTGTAACAAAGACTTGTTGAGCTTCCACGTTGGGGAATGAGGGGGTAGCTTCCCATTGCAAGGTCACATGAATCGGTGTGTGGTCAGAAAAGCATATGAAGTTGATTTGGGGGAGGCTACAAGAGGTAAATCTTTATGCTGAATCAGGAAGATGTCAATTCTGGAATATGTGCAGTGTACCGAGGAAAAATATAGTCCCTATCTTTCGGGTGCATAGTTCTCCATGGATCAACCAGAATTAGGTTAAACAATTCTGCTTTTAGTTTAAGATAGGAGTAGGAAAAGTGAGACGCCCCTCTTGAGATCAAGTAACGGCTCCAGGAAGAAGTTAAAATCCCAACCCAACAGAAAGGTACTCTCACAGAATTACAATAAAATTGGGACTAGGGACCTCAAAAAGGTAAGGTGAGCCGAGTTTTTTGAAAATAAACGTTAGCCAGGGTCACTGAGGTAGATATAATTTCCCCCCTTTAGTAGATCCGCACGCTCCTCCAAAAAGGTCCAGGGGACCGACTTCGCTATCAAAATACTGACACCCTTGGACCTCGACAAAGGTAAGGGTGCATGGTATGCATTAGGAAAGTCACGATTATAAAATCTAGGAACTGCCTGCTGTTTGAAGTGGGTTTCCTGCAAGAACGCCACCTGGGTACGGAGCTTTTTAAGATCAGAAAGAAGTCTGGACCGCTTCTCTGGAGTGGCCAGGCCACAAACATTTAGGGAGGTGAATTTGAACCCGTACTCTGACGGGAGTTAGAATTCACAGGGGTTGCCACGCTGTCTGCATACTGACCCCCAAAAAAAGGGGGGGGAAGTTAGAGAAGGGGGGAGGGGAGGCAGGGAGGGGTAGGAGAGGGGAAAGGGTGACCAATCTCCCTATGAAGACAGGGGTTGGAGCAAAAAGGAGAAAATCACCACAGGCGATAGGTGCAGCTTATCAACCCCCGTACAGCTGCCGAGCAAAAATGGTCAAGACATATCAAACATGTTATCTACATGACAAAACATGTAGATAACATATCTCATGTAGATACATGAGGTATGTTCTAGCAGCTCAGAGCAGAGCAGGCCACCTTTTCTGGTAGCATCCCACTGTTCAGTCTTATGAGGACAAATATTGTATAGGACCTGTCCAGTCCTTTGGATCTCGTGCCCGCAGTTGTCTCAACCCGAAGGCAACCCAGAAAGCTGGTTCCAGTTAAGGCTCGGGTGAAGTCGGGTGTCCCTGGATTCAGCCCTTGTTCTGGATTGCTGCCTTTGTCTCCTGGATCTTTGGGGCCTTGGAGATGCAGGATGATTGCTACCAATTGTAGTTGGGAAATCCAGCCAGTCTGGGATGGGGTCCTCCGGAGTCCCCAAGAAGGCAAAGAGATCCTTTAGCTGATCAGGCCAGCACAAAATGAAGGAGTAATTTCCCTTCAGGACTGCGAGATCAAATAGGTCTCCCCATCGGTATGTGCTCCCTGCACTCCTAATAACCACCAGCAATGGACGTAGCACACCCCTCATCCTGAGGGTAAGTCGTGAGAGATTTGGAAAAAGTCACACAGTTACACCATCAAAGTCCACAGGGCCCTTGGCTCATGCTTGCTGTATTATTTACTCTGACGGTATTAAAATGGACCCTGGCGAGAACATCTCTGCGAAAGGGGGCATCCCTGTACTCTGTGCAGTCGATCCAACTCCTCAATGGGTGACTTTTCCAGCAGGCGATTAAAGATGGCAGTGACTGTGGTTCCGAGGTTGCCCCCAGAAGTGGCCTCCGGTAAACCCCGCAGCCTTATATTGTTTCTGCAATTGCTGTTCTCACCATCGTCAATTGACAGCTGTAACATAGTTGGTAGTTGGTATGCTCCAGTGCCGCCACTCTAGATTCCATTGCATTTGAGGATGTTTCAACTGCGGAAACCTTCGAGTCCACAGTGTCATTTTGTTGCTTAAGGTCATGAATTTCTCTAGAGAGTGTACTCACTATTGAGGCTGCCATCTCTGAAATGTTCTGCTTAGTAGGAAGAAGGGAAATGATGTCCTTCCATGCAGCTGCAGACGGCTGTCCCTGTGAACTGACATTCTGCAGGGTTGAGGGAGAGTCTGCCCTAGGAAATTTCGGGGAGTCCAGGTGATTTGAAGGCTGCTGTGCCTCAAGAGCAGGGACTGGTATTACCTTGCCCACTCTCTTCTGTGTAGTGGAGCCGGGCGGTGTTATTTTGCGTTGGTGCCATCTTCGAATTTGGGGCCGGGACCGGAGTTGCAGAATTCCTGAGTAAATAAACAGAAATGTCTGGTCCTCTGTGTGTGGCAGGTGTCCCTAGAGCTTTGGCTGCTGCGGACATGAGAGATTTGTGAGGTCTGCATACTGGAAACGGCTCTCTCCCCGAACGCTGCACGGAGCTCCCTGTTACCATTACTGAGCAAGCCCCCCCCCCCCCCCCTCATTCTCAATAGATATCTAAACATAAACAATGAATCAACTGCTGTGAATATATATATGTGAAAAATACATAAAATTATAAAATTATTACTAGCAACAATGCTAAGGTGCTAAGAAAACTGAATAATTATGATAGCCAATGATATAAATCTAAAAAAAAGGAAATCTAGTGTAAAATGACTCAAAAGAATATAAAAAATGAAAACACACAAATTATCAAGTAAACAAAAATCACCATATACTCCCGCAAATAGATAAAGTCCTTTTATCAAAGTGTTAGATCAATATAATCCATGTGACCAGCACAAACTTCTTCAATCAAGTGGATCTTCTTCTTTTATTGTTTCTAAAACACCTTCTGTGCAAAAACCTATGCCTACAATGAACTATTGCAATGTCAGCAGCACGTTTTCTTTGTAAAATAAACTCAAACACACGATCACTCTCCGATGCTATAGATGTCTCAGATCCTCAGAAGCTCATCATGTAGAGGTGAGAGAAAAGAATTAAAAATTAGTGCACTCACATTTTAAGGTATCTATCCTGACAAATAAGCAAAAAAAAATCCAAAGCCAAGTTCCTCCCGACTTTAACAATCACACTAATGGATACACATCCAGCTGAGCTTGCTGCCCCAGGAAGCCATCAAACAAGGAAATGTATGTAGGGCAGGTATTTGATGTGCTGCTATCAAGCTCAGCTGGCTGTGTATACGCTAGTGGCATTGGTAAAGTTGGGAAGAACTCGGCTTTGAATTTGTTTTTATGCACATTTACCGGTGTGAGGATAGACACCTTAAAATGTGAGTGTGCTATTTTTTAACAAACATTCCCCTGTTTTTTTTTATTTTTTTTTTTATATTACACTGTGCAAGATTCTTTTATCTCCCCTCTATATGTTAAGCATCTGAGGCATCTTTAGCATTGGAGAGTGATCGTCCATGTATGGTCTCTGTAGAGTCTATTTTACATAGAAATTTGCTACTGACATTGCAATTTTATTTTATTTTTTTTATAATTTTTTTTGAGGAGTTTTACTCTATGTTTACCTTTTTTAGACTTAGATCATTAAATATTATAATTATTCAGTTTGCTTGGCACCTTAGCACTTTATTGTTGATTAGTAATAATTTTATGTATTTTTCACATATATATTCACAGCAGTTTCACAGACACATTTAATACTTTGTTTATGTTTAGATATCCATTGAATTGCAATAGAAATGTTCACAGCTCTGACACTTTATAAATACACATTTCGAGTTGAGGTAGCCTCCCTGGCGGTATTCCCGAGTCTGGCTTGGGGTAAGATTTAAATACCATAAGCTGTATTCCTGAGCTAGACTCTGGATCGCATCACTGGATCCCTGGAGGGGTTTACTTACCTTGTCCCCTGGATCCAGCAATCTCTCCCCGCTGTGATCTGTGGGCCGCCGTGTCTCGCTCGATCTGTCACATTGCCGGGCTCCGTTCCCTGCGAGCATTGCGACGCGCGGACACAGAGTTTGGCGCCAAATTCAAAAAGTAAAATACACAGTATAGATACAGTATACTGGAATATTAGAAATTACAATACTGTATCAAATAATTACACATCCCCTTTGTCCCTAGTGATTTGTCCAGTGCCCTGCATACAGTTTTATATTATAAATACTGTTCTTTATGCCAGGAAACTGGAGATTGTCCATAGCAACCAAAAAGTGTCCGTTTACATCAAAAGTGGTTATAGACCAGCTAGAAAACAGTGATAATAAATTAGAATCACTCGCAGAATTGAGCGATAGTAATTTGTGGGGAAATTCATCATCAAACACTAAAAGTAATGACAGCGACAATTCTGCAACTCGGCATATTTCAGTATTTTTGATTTGATTACATTATTGAATAATTTTTATTATTATTATTTTATTATTTGTTATAATTATTTAGAGTTATTTATTTTATTATATATATATATATATATATATATATATATATATATATATATATATAAATTATATTATAATTTCATATTTCAAATTTTATCATACCAGGGATGTCTATTAGACTCTTGTTTGGGCAGATTTAAGTGAATTATTAGTAATTGGTCAGTACTTTCATGCTTTTTAAAAAGAAAGTTCTTAAGGCCTACATAAAGTTCTAATTTCAGCAACTTGGAACCTACCTAATGTCTTCATTCTAGGCTCCTGATGGCAACTGCGCAGCTGGCAAGGGGTGAAGTGATGATGTTGATTTGCTCTGCATGGGCAAGGCACAGGTTCACGTCAAGGTGTGTTGCAGCTTGCCTAAAATGCAGAGCTCTGAACAGGCTAATAATGCTCAGTTGCACTCCTTTGCTTTTGGATCAGTAAACAGGATATGTGTTTGTTTTTATCATTTTATTTTTGTCTTGTGATGAAGCATATATAGAAAAACGGGGCCTTATTTTCACTGTAGTGAAACTAATGGTCTGGATGTTCTTCCATTTAGATATCCCGAAAAATGTTCCATCGTCAGTTGCTTGTTCTTCGGCTGCAGAACCTTCAGATATTAGATGGCATTTCTGTGACCAATGAGGAGAGAACAAGAGCAGAGATGTATTCCTTGGAACAGCAAGTAAGTTTCCTTTTTTATGCGTATGAAATTAGAGTTTTCATGTACCAGACCCCTGATTTTGTATGATTCTGGCTTGTACACAGTTTTCAGCTCAATATCCTTTGATCAGTTTTCACCAACAACCTTTTCCTTGTTTCCAGTGACAAAATGATCGAATGTGCATTAGAAATCTTTTAAAATCACCTGAACGTCACTCAGAAAATGGCATTGTAAATAAATTTTCACCCCAAATTTCATTCTTTGGCTGCTTGAAACATGAAATCCTTGGTGTAAAAAGGCAATTGAAAGCTGCAAAATTGTCAAGTATATGGCCATCTTAATAGTTATCAAGTTTGTATATTTAAAGGAAGCTTGCATTTTCATCAAACTGGATAAAGAATAAATCTGCTATACAAGCCATTTTGTAATGCTATTCTTATTAAAGGGAACAAATAGCGAATTTATACATATCATCTTTTTATTTTTTTAAAGTTCAGTTTAAAAATGTTGAAAATATATATTTTTTTACCGAAATGTTGCATATAAATACCATGTAGTACTGCATTCATCCAATAGTTAGAGCTTTCTTTTCTTCTTTTTTTGCAATCTCTCTCTCTCTCTCTCTCTCTATTATATATATAATATTATTATTCACAATTTATATCGTGCCAACAGTTTACGCAGTGCCTTACAATCTAAAGGGGGGACAGCACCATTACAATACAGTACAATACAGAAGGGGTATATATATATATATATATATATATATATATATATATATATATATATATAAAAATACGTGTCTCATAGAGATTGGGAGCTCTGATGTCTCGAATATAGTGTTGTACACTGATAATAGCTTACGGATTAGTAAATCCGCATAAGTGGAGTAAAATTCCACTGGTAGGCCATCCGAGCCCGGGGCTTTAGACCTAGGGAACTGTGCCAGGGCTGTAGTGATCTCATCCTCCGTAAGCGGCACCTCCATCTCCTCGGCCTGCTCTCCCGTTAACTGAGGGAAAGACAGGTCAGCAAGAAACGAGTCCATAAGAGCCGTGTCTTCCCCTTCAACACGCAGTCGCCCAGGAAATAGAATGGCATATCTGACATTCTTTATGCGAAGGCACCTTTTTTAACTTCAGTAAAAGATTTCCGTCTGCGTTGAACCTCCGCTGAAAAATCTGGGAATATGGCAATCATTTTGTTTCCATGGGGAATATTCCCCTTCTCTCTACTGAGGAGCAAAATGGCATCTCTGTCCCTGAAGTTGAAAACTTTGCAATGAGGGTGCGGGGGGTCTGCCAGACATACGGTGTGCTTGTTCAATAACAAATGTGGGGGAGAAGGTCTCTCTTCCATATGTGTCACACAACAGCTTTTCAAGAAATGTAGGGGGTCTCTCACCTCTTCCCTCTCAGGCATGCCAATGAACTGGAGATTACATCTGGGCAATCTGTTTTCAATGTCATCCTGTTTCTGCAGGATCTGAATTACCTGTAGCTGCATGGAGTTCTGGAGGGGGGGGGGATAAATCCTCCACGCTGCCGAGGCGAACCTCTGCCTCTGTGACTCTTTCCCTCAGCTTCTGAAAGTCCAGGCGCACTAAGGATATATGAACCTTCACCTCCTCTATCTTAGTGGTGAGATTTTTTTTGGCAAGCAATAACCACCACCTGGCAGGCTGTGATAGCTTCTAGTACCTTGGCAATGTCTGGCCTCAGGGATGTGTCCTCCTCTGGCGGGTCGCCACCATCTTGGTCTGAGGGGTACTGTTCCAGTCGTCGTTATTTCCCCAGTTTAGCTGCTGCATCTGTACTTTTTTTTGTGGGAGACATGTTCCAGATAGGTTCCCCTCGCTGTGGCTGTGATCGGTGGGCTTTTAGCGCTGTGTGGGGTGTCAGGATCTGTGATACAGGATGTGTTTCCAGTGGAGCTCAGGTCCCTAGCGTCCTATCTCATGCTGCTCCAGGCCACGCCCCCACATTGCATAGATTTTAGCAAATCTATTAATTGGTAACATGCTGGAATTGCTTCAAGCCAAGCTTTAATTTTAATTAGATCAGTCTTAGTGTACAAATAGAAAGCTGCACCCCAGTAGCATATACAGTAGCATACACTTAACACTGAAAATGCAGTAACTATAATGTCTCTCTAAAGAACTAGGTCTTAATTTCAGTGTACCAACTTGCTTTATACAGATCTTAACGATGTTGAAAACCTAGCAATGTTATGTGTATTGTGACACACCTACAGTATACTTCTTGTTAATGCAACTGCTGGCTTAGCTACACCTCAGCCAGCCAATTCCTTTCCTAGGGCAAATGTATATGAAACTGATTGTCCCTTTTCTAGTGCAGGGCCATAAATAAGAAAAAAAACAGGATTGTAGCAAAATGTAATACATGAAAATATGTTATCAGCTTAATAGAAATCCATTAGAAAGAAGACAAACACAACCCTAGCCCAAAAACAATTAAAAGAATTCCTAGTTCCATACTATACAGGCATATATGATCAGAATACATGTGCACATTTCAGAGTGTGCAACTGCAAAGTGTGGTATAGATTACCCTCAAAGAAAAAGGTCTGAGACTGCTAGAGATCACTGCTATTACAATCTTTTATAAGTCAGCACTCCCTACAGCCCTCCTTAAAAAATTATGACACCACATTTAATGCAGTGTCATAATGTAGCAAGATGTTTTTTTTTTTTAATGGTTGAACAGTAAAAATAAGCAGAAATAAATCAGAGGCATAGAAAGGGTGAAAAAAAAAAAAAAATCATTTATGTTGTAGAAATTAGTTTAATGACCATTTTCCTTCACTGTTTCTAGGTAAGTACCAAGGTAAAGAAAATAAATTAAATACTGGCTGCCCATTAGGTACCAGTGGACCACATGTGGCTCTCAAACCCAGGCTGTGGAACCAATATTGTAGTGTATTCAGTCTTGGTTAAATAGAAATATACTTAAAGCTGTACAGAGATTCAGCCACTTTTTAAACTGTTCAGAATTATTAGGGGCTAAGTCCAATGAGGTGTATGCCAACTCATTGACTTATCACTATACTTCCAGCACTCTGACACTGGACTTTCTGCTCTCAACTCTTGCAGCTTCAGAGTCATATGCAGCCACTCTGCCCACCCCTCCTTCCATCCAAATACAGAGCATTTTGTATTATCTGAACCTAGTTTCAAAATGCAAAGGCTTCTGAGAATGGGCAGCAAAGGAAAGGGAAGGGTAGAGCTTCTTCTGTATGAGAAGAAAGTGTCTCTTCTGGGAAAGAGCTGTGAATGTAGTGAAAGCTGTACTCCTTGGAGCTCACGAAAACTGTAATGCCGCGTACACACGACCAGACTTATGTCCGACAGACTTCCGAAGGAGTTCTGCCGGAGTTCTGACAGAGTTCTGACGGACTTTCCGAATGAGCAGACTTGGCCACACACAATCACACCAAACTCCGACGGATTCGAACGTGATGACGTACGACTGGACTCGAATAAGGAAGTTCATAGCCAGTAGCCAATAGCTGCCCTAGCGTCGGTTTTAGTCCGTCTGAATAGCATACACACGAGCAAATTTTTCGGTAGGAACTGGGTCCGGCGGAGTTCCGTCGGAAAAATTTGAAGCATGTTCCATTTTCTAAAGTCTGTCAGACTTTTGCGAATCAAAAGTCTGTTGCAGCCCACACACGATCGAATAGTCTGCCGGAATCATTCCGTCAGACTTTGGATGTTGAAAAGTCCGCTCGTGTACGGGGCTTAAGATATAAGTTAAAGACCTAAGTCCACAAGGTGGCACATACTTTGTTGGACTTAACCCATAGTAAGCCAGCAGGTTTTAGAAAGTGGCTGAATCCCTGTAATTTAGCTTTAATTATGCGATCCTACATAAAAAAACAGACCATTAAGCTCCATAACCACATAACGCACAAAATGTATATAAGAAATTTTCCTAACAAAGAGAATAATAGTAAGACAATATCCTAACGTATAGATTGAGGGAACAGTGGAACTGAGATCATTTGTAGAATAATAGAGCAGAGGAAAAAGGTAATACAAACACTGCGATACTGGATATGAAAGCAGATAAATGGTAGACTTGTATCGAGGTGACTTGAGATGCTTTCCCAGGCACTCATCAGAGCTTAGGGCAGTGAACTCAAATCATTGCTGCAGCTGACTTCTACAAACATGAGGGTTTTCCATAGAGAACCTTGTCCCCAACTTCTAGAATAGTGCAGTTCAGACAGCAATGATGTAGTGCAAAGTGAAGAACCCAGTACATCCAAATCTATTTCGCCTGTCATAACAATTGCAGATGATTGCTACTTAATTGCTTTGGTTTTCTGCAGTGTGCTCTATAAAATAAGGCTATGGGTTCTTGCCTGCCCTCATTTATATACCGTAAAAACTTAATTTAAGAGAAAAAAAATTACAGAAACTGGTACATGTAAAAGGTATTTTTAACCCTAACAATGAACTTCTGTTATTTGCTTCCTTTTGGCCTGTTAAAAATATGATTGAAAGTGATCAGTTGTAATTAAAAATATATATCTATTGAGAAAATCGATTGATTCTCATATCAACACACGTATTGTTGACGGGGGAATCCCGCCCGCTGAACCATTGTGTTCTCCAGGCAGGGGGAAACATCTGTGCCAGGAGTACACAGTGATTACTGCTAGAAGCTATAATAGCTGCTAGCAACAATCGCATGTAAAATTTGACAGGCTGATTGCATCCAAGTTGATCGATTGATCAACTTGGGTACAATCAGCTTGCACATACATGGTTCAAATCTCGGCCGGTCGCTGCTGAACTGGCCAAGATTCGAACCGTCTATGGCCAGCTTTAGTCCTCCCAAGTTTACTTGCAACCAAAGAATGATTAGTGTCTACATTGTAATGATAGGAGAATGGGCAGGTTTGAGTAGTTCAGCAAGACAACTGAGCAGGGCTCATACCACTCAGTCTCCCAAAAACTCAGTGTTGTCAGTCCACGACAGGACTTAAAATATTACTAAACCCAGAACCCTGCATTCACTATATCTAGTCTCCCGCAGTACACAAAACATGGAAATGCAATTATTTTTGTAAATATAAACTGATAAATACTTTTTCTCATCAGCAGTATATAGCAGTCTTGTATCTTCTATCAGTGTCTGGTTAAAGCTTATAGGAGGATTTTTCATTCTACTCTGACTATCCTATGAGGCTGCAGGGCCCCTGACCCTTTGTCTGGACAGTGCTGCTTGGCCCTGTGTCGATCACAAGAGAAAAAAAAACTCTCTAGCAATACACACCAAACTGAGCATGTGCAGAGTGACTACAAAGGCTCTGTACTATCAGGAGGTGGATTGGAGACAGTGGAAGAAGGGGGGAATCAAAGAAAACAGGATCAAACAACCTTTATACACAATGTGGAGGATTAACTCCTTAGGTTCCATAGCGAGTATAACAAGCATATTTGAATGCATATAAAGACTGATTTTACTGTTGGTTTAGTGACACTTTAAGAGCTAAGTACATTTATGCAGGGCCGTCTTTAAGGCAGGGCAAAAGGGACAGCTGCCCAGGGCCCTGTCATTGTTGTGGGGCCCAAAGCAGCTGCCTCATATTTGCCAACTATCCCAGTTTACATTCCCTTGAAGTTTTAGTCCTGTGCTGCTACTAATGCTGCCCAGCTGTGCCCTATTGTTGTGTACAGATGACTCACCTGCAGATCCTGTGTTTACATGTAAATAACCGGCATTCATATGTAAACAGCAGTCACATGCATATGTAAATAGCTGAGGCCAACGGCATTGATATGTAAATAAAGGCAGCATTCATAGGTATATCATGCCCCCCCTGCAGTGAGCAGATTATGTGCTGTAACCTATTGCAACCAGTGAGCAGTATTACTGTACAGTAATCTCTAGCAGCCAATCAACAAGCAGAAATGTGCTGTAGCCTCTAGCAACTAATCAGTGAGCCTTAAGTAGTGCTGTAACCTCTAGCAACCAGTCAGTAAGCCGTAATAATATGCTGTAACCTCTGGCAAACAATCGCAATCGCTGCCTGATCTGATACAGTAAACTGATTTTAAGTCTTGCTGCTATTTATTGTATGTCTCAGAAAAAGTGGAGAGCGAAATTGCATGGGGGGAGGGGGGCCCTAAGAAAAATTTTGCCCAGGGTCCAATCAATATTAAAGACGGCCCTGCATTTATGGCACCTCAGCATATTTTTTTTTTCTGTACTTGCAGTTTCTTTAAAGGGATAGAACATGAGGGAATGGTCATTTATTGCAAATATGTACTGGTTATATATGTATGTTTTTTATTTTGCTCTTTATACGTTTTTTTCTTTTGATCTGACCTAGGCATTCTCGGGTCCAAATCCTGTTCTAGAGACAGTGCATCCAGTCTCCCCATTTATCTTGACCAAACCCCCGCCATTACGCATTACAAATGTCTGTCTGCCAGGAGGTTTGCACCCCTTTGGTAGTCCGAATCTCCATTTAAATAATAGACAGGACGACTTCCTTCCAAATGACTCAGATAAATGTAAGTAAACAGCGTTCCATTCAGCCCATGTTTTTTTTTTTTTCTAAATCACATTCAAGTGCTCGTATACCACACATATGTTAATGGATGTTAAACATGGCAAATCGTAATCATGGCACTAATTCAGGCTTTCATTCCAGCGACTCACTCGGAGCCCTGCGGCTGGCTCAGCGCTGAGCTGGGTGGCTCTTAAGTGCTAATTTCTGCACAAATTATTTTCTGCCAAGAGTTGTTGACATAATTGAGCAAACCTAAACATAGCTTTTTCTTTTAAGCACCCTGTATTAAAATCACAGAGACTAATTTCTAAACGTATGCTTAATGCTTAGAAACAAAAATGTCAATCAGCAGCAATTAAAGAAGGACAAAGATGTCAGCCTGCAGCAATTAAGCAGACATCCAAAACAGCCTTGCTGGGTATTAATGAAAATGTGTTTTTATAGATGCTTCATCAACACAGACATAGCGTGTGCTATACACGCACAATGCTTTCCTGTGTGTTTCACATACACACAGCCGGTAGGGTAGCTGAATAAACACGGCTTTCAGAGCAGCAGGTACCAGAAGAACGGTACTCAGGGAATTGTTTGTGTCAGGTACAAAGCTAGCAGGGTTCTGCCTTCTATATTTGAGACCTGGGGCTTATTGTTTTGTTATTTGCAGCACTTCACGCTTTCAATATCACATGTAAACAATTTTTTTTTATGCTGATGTTTGTTTCAGAATACCATACATAAGCACTTTCCTTTCCCATCTGCAAGTAAATATGCAGTGTCATTTTTGCTTCTGGAACACAAAATTGAGTCCTCTACACAGACATAAAGGATATGACAGCATTTCACAAGAGTCAGCATGCACATAGCCACAATATAGAATGTTTTTACAGATCTGAACGCAGGTGAATTGTTTCCTTTGGGCTCATGTGCACCTTTCATAAGGATCAGTAATCCTGCATTGCTTCAAAATCTGTGCCTGAGGTCAGTCATTTATGCATATAAACACATGTACATGTAATGCATACATGTGTATATGCATGCATTCTTTAATCCTGCCAAAAATAACGGCAGTGTGAATATTCATATACCCGGAAATAGGGACTTGCAGTGAGGTCACTCGCTGGTGAGGTACTGGCTAGTATCAGAGCCAGATACACACAGGTTACATACGCCTCGATCATTATTGCGAGAGCAATAATTCTAGAACTAGACATCCTCTACAATTCTAAACATGTAATCTGTAAAAAATTAAAGCGGCACCTATGGTACTGAAGTTTGGCGCCATTGCACGAGTGTGTGCAATTTTAAAGCGTGACATGTTCAGTAACTTTTTACTTGTTGTAACATCATCTTTCGTATTGTACAAAAAAACAGGTTATCTATAGTGTATTTTGTTTATTTATATATATATTCATGAAACAATTGTTTTAAAAAAAAAAAAACAAGTTTGAAAAATTGCTGTGCAAATACCGTGTAGCATAAAATGTTGCAACAACCATCATTTTATTCCCTAGGGTGTCTGCTAAAACAATATATATAATGTTTGGGGGTTATGTGTAGTTTCCTAGCAAAAAGTATGGTTATTACATGTAGGAGAGAAGTGTCAGAAAGGGCCTGGGTGGCAAGGGGTTAATTACCATAAGTAATATACAAATAATTATTATATATTGTTTTTAAGGTAATTTACTATATTTTCTAAAACTGTACTCAAGCAAGTGGCTTAACGGACAAATTACTGAAGTTTGGAGTTATATCTTCAAACCAGTAATTTCACAGTAAATAAATAATAAATTATTATCATATAGCATAATCATATATGATTTAGCTTGATTATAACAGTACCTTTTTAACAGCAGCAGATTCTTATTCTCCCTCTTAACTGTGTGAGTAAAACATGAGATTGTGGGTAAATATTATTTCCTTGTAGTTAAGAAGCCTGGGCTGGAAGGGAGCATTTGTCTTTTAGACACATGCCCCTTCTATGACACTGCAGTGAGAGGCGTGTCTCCACTGCAGCATTTTTATTGGACAGCTAAGGACTAATGGTAGTTTACCATTGGTCCAAGACTCCAAGCTGTCCATTGAGCTCAGTGCCTCTGGCAAGAAATGAGGAGAGGCACTGTGTGTTCAACCTCTCAGACTGCTGCAAACAGTGTGCCAGCTTGTATTTAAACTGGCCGCTCTGTATGTAGCTTCTGACAGGCTGTGCAAGGAGCCCCGTATCACCAGAAACATGGGTCTTAGAAACCCCACATTTTTACCAGTGGTGGGGTAGGACCTAGGCTATCTACCCCTTACCTCAGGTCGCCGAGCTACGACCCTCAATGCTTTTTTTTTTTTTTTTAATGTTCATGCCAGGTGAGGCTCTGCCTCAACTGCCTCCCCTGACTGTACGTTCCTGGAAACAGTATAGCACATTGCACAGGTCAAAAGCCACTTCTCTGTACCATATGCACTGTGCGGGACAATATTTTACAAAGCTGACCAGATGCTGCGCAACAGAGATGTGAGCCAAAGTGACCTCATCGATTTGGTTGAGCAGTACCCTGAACTGTGGGACATCAAGCATCTAAAATATGAAGATCTCCTTAATAAGAAGAGGGACCACCTACGTCGGAGTGCAGCGGCTAAGAGGTACTATTTATCTGTACGTTGACCTGTAATGTTACATTTAAAAAGTAGAGAATTTATTGAAGAAAAGAGTAGAATACTGGTGACCTGTGCTTAACATGTCCCTGTTCAGTTGCATGGAAAACCGCATGTGCCTGTCCTCCTTCATATGGATGGGGCATTCTCTCACTGTTTGACCTGCATTCAATGCTGAAAGTAGTATATGTTAGCACATAGCAGGGACATACACATGTTCATGTCTCTTAATTGTAAGGTAGCTAGCGCAACCGCCATTCACTTAGCATATTTTGCATCCACAATCCAGTGTAACATCGCATGGCACAGCTTTCCTCCCTGCAGAAATCAAAAGTTTTCACATTATGGCTGACACAGAGCAGAAATGAAACCACACATAGACCATGAACTTGATCATGCAGCTTGTAAGTTTTCTCATGGGGTGCGACAATGTACTGCAAGCACTAAAACGTGTTTGTGGGGATTGAGAGTTTGTTTCTGGGCATTCTGTTTTGACATATGTAAAAATTTCAGGTGAGGGCTCGGGGTTCACCAGGCATTGGAGGTCGCTGTGTTTTCGCATTGACATCACCAATGAACAGCTTGCCCGGAGTTGGGCCCCAGCAAGAGGATCACATCGCAGATGTCATCCTAATGCCAGTTAACTGATGTTTCTCAAAAGGCCAATTGAGTCCAGGCCCTCCAGCTGTTGCAAAACTACAAGTCCCATCATGCCTCTGCCTGTGGGAGTCATGCTTGTAACTGTCAGCCTTGCAATGCCTCATGGGACTTGTAGTTTTGCAACAGCTGGAGGGCTTCCAGTTTGAGACCCTTGATTTAAAGTATTAAGTTATTGATGTTAGGCTGGACCATGCATGAATGAAGATTATATTAACTGCATCATAAATAAACAAATAAAATCAGTGCAAAGAGAAAGTAGACAAAAATAAAATGCAGCTGGACACTTAAAGGTTTTTCACATAATCCAAAAGTCAGTCTTATACAAAGGAGTGCAGCACAATATCAGGTCTCAATAAAACATTTAAAATGTAATGAAAATAAAAGACAAAGAGTTTGCTTTTCTCTTACCATTATACCCCTGGAATGCCGATCGGTGGATCCGGATCTTTTTTGGAGGTTACACCCATATGGGACATGCACTGTTGACCATCTGTTAGTTCAGTGGTCCACACCTAGAGGTCAGTGAAGCAAGTGTGCTGGAGGTGGAGGGAAAGTCACCCTTACATTGAAATTTCTCACGGGGACTCTTTTGCTTACTGGGACTGTTAGTCCACCTTCTGTTTTTTTAGCTTCATTTTGGATTTATATGGACTTTTTTTATTACAGTTGAAATGTTTTATTGAGCCCTGATATTGTGCTGCACTCCTTTGTATAATATTGTATATACATCATCCAATGTAAATGTAAATGCAAGTGTTTAGTGCTCTTCATTTACAGTATATATTTTTATCTAGATGCACAACAGGCACTTAGATTAAATAGGAGGAAGGCAAGGAGAGTGAAAAGAGGCAATCACATCTTTTGACACCAGTAGACTCCTAGGAGGCAGTAGCACACCCATCTCCACAGAGTATGCAGGTATGTTTCTCTCTCTATTAAAGTCTAACATTCTATATGTCAATTGATACATGTAGGTACATGTCTGTGTCTATCACTCTAGTCTGGCCTTATGACTTGATGATAAATGTTCAACGATTGTTCTAATTCTCTAGGGTACTAAAGGAATAGAAGAAGGCACCAGTGTGACATTGAAGGTAACCATGACGTGTACGTAGATATTGGGCTATATCATTAATTGATAAAGGCATCCTATGAATTTTGAGAGAAATTCAAATTCCTACATGCCAGAAGATGATGCAGCCACCCCAGGATACCTTCCTTAATTATGCAAACTGACATGTATCGTTCTGCCCCAGAATCCTGCCCATGCTGAAAAATCTCACAGATGGGCAGGCTATGTAGACCACTGATGACATGTACTGCTTGCTGGCAGCCTACAGTTCTTGCAATAAAGTTTTGTTGAACTCTTTATGTCCTGTCTTTTATTTATTCTTAATGGAAGTTTGTGTTTCTGCTGAGATTAATAGCAGGGAGATGAATCTCTGGCTGTCCATACTATGTGTTAAAGAACTGTAATTGCTGGGGGTAACTACTATAAATGTTGGCCAATATCTGACTCCTGGAGAACATGTGGTTTTCCCATTTCACCTAAACTTATATGCTCTCTAGCAGCCAGCTAATTGCCCTTGTGAAGGGTAAGGTTCACAATCACTGGGAATGATAGCAATGCCTGTCAAACAATGGCTGCATCCAAGGGTGCATGCACTTTGCAGGCAGACACATGCAGACTAACCTCATGTAAACAAAAATATTTGGATGGCTGCACTCCCACACGGCGTAATACGGCTTTATTAAAGTAAACAAAAATCCATAAAAACAACCAAGCACAGACAGGCAGGGGAATAACAAGGTTGATGCGTTTCACACGGAATCCGTGCTTGATAAAGCATGGATTCTATGTGAAACACGTCAACCTTGTTATTCCCCTGCCGGTCTGTGCTTGTTTGTTTTTATGGATTTTTGTTTACTTTAATAAAGCTGTATTGCATCGTGTGGGAGTGCAGCCATCCCAATATTTTTGTTCACATCGATCTCTGCTAGCAGTGACAGGGTGGGCACCCCACCGCCTGCATTACACCATGTGGATTATAGCCATAGTAATTCACCTGTGAGCAGCGGATCTTTTCTACCACACTAACCTCATGGTTGGCGCCAAAACATTGGTGGGAGGGAGACATAGCACACAGCTAAAACACAAGCATGTCCTTGCTTTGCACAAACTACTATGTTGATTGAAGTCATTTTATATTTTGTATCAGAAGAGTAGTAGAATAGAAGAAAATTTGTACGGAATTTAAACACATATAAATGCAAATGCTATACGGACCAATAGTTATTGTGCATGAGCCCTACTGACTGCCGGGGCACTGTGTGCGCATTTTCCCAGCATAAACCAGGGGTAGCTGTAGCTGTATGCAATATGTGTTATGGTCCACCGTGCTGACATACTGTATGCGTATGACAAGCATAAAGGGATTAACCAGGTATTATTTTAGCTGCAAATTTAAAAATCCTTTAACATGTTAACTTAATTGAAATTTTGGTGATTGGGTTTACATGTGTTTATTATATTTATTATTGTTATTATTCATTTTCAGTTTATTTTTGAAGTAGTTTTATGTTTGTTTTTTACCCTAACGCATTCTCTGCATTAAGGTAAAAAAAACTTTCATGTTCAGCTTGTCCCAGCCCCATCTAAATACTTACCTGAGCCTGATCTTGATCCAGCATTGTGCCAGAAAGCAGCAGCGCTGCTCTATCTCCTCAAAGAACTCAGTGAGAGCAGCTCTGGTTCCTGCTGCTGTCAATCAAATCCTGCATGTTTTTTATCTATAGAATACTATATACATGTATATCTCCCCCATAGCACCCCCGATGAAAGGTTTTTTCCTGAAACGCATCGGGTGAAGCAGAGACAACATGTGAATCACATAAGTATTTTCCTAGCATGTAACTGAAATTGTATGTTTTTATCTCCTTTTGTGCAAAACCTATTTATTGGATTTTATCATGTACCAATAAACAATTATATTTTATTGAACTCTTGGGTGATGTGTTGCCATTAAAGTCCCACCAACCTAAGGGGGATTTTTCTTACTTTGTACTTACCTGGGATGTGGGCAACAGTCACCCAAATCTTACATGGTGGATACAAAATTTCTGAAAGCAGGTAAGTATAACATGTTTGTTATTAAAATAAAAAAAAGAACCTTTACTATATAAGCAAATTTTGTACTTAAAAGATTTTTTTCAGATTGGAGATATTTCAGGAAAAGCTATGTTCAATGTAATAGCAAACAGAAAGCTTTAAGAAGAAGTGTGGGTAAATAAAAAATAAAGATCCAATAGCCAGCTGACTCTGGGTCACAGGAGAACAAAAGTAAGTCCACTGTTGTGAGACACAAGAGCAGTATGGCCAAGAAAGTCATGGCCATACTTCTCCTTTAATAGACATCCTTAGTGTAACCAGTTTGGCTCTAGAGCTATTTTTTTCATTTTTGCACACATGTAAAAATTTTAATTTTTGGCAATAAAATTACTAAACCCCCCCTCCCACCCCCCAGGCCATTGTAGATTTTCTGAAAGCAGAGGCCCTGATAGTAATTTTCAGGAAAAAATATAATAAAATAAATTTTAGTGCAAACACAGGCAATATAATACCAATTCTTTGGTAGTATATAAAAGATGAGATTGTGTCAAGTAAATAGATACCCAACATGTCAAATCTTAAAATTGCCCAAAAATCTCCATAGGTGACACTTTAAAAGCCTTTACAGCTCAGCAGTTTGTGCCGGCATTTTTTCTCTCTCTCTGATATTTGTGGCATGTGCGCTCTGGGAGTTTATTTGTGCATCGGTAACAGCTATTTTTTTCGCTTTTTTCTTTTTTATGTTTTTTATCATTTTCTTTTTTCTTACTTTTTTTTTTTCTTATCTTTATTTATTTTTACTTGATTGCTATTATAAGGGGTTAATAAATGTTAATACAGGGGATAATAAATGGGGTAGCATGGGACAAGTACTCTTTTTGGATACTAATATAATAGACCCCAATGTCTCCCTTGCCCTTCGCTCCATCTAACTCAGGGGTCTCATACTGGCGGCCTTCCAGCTGTTGCAAAACTACAAATCCCATAGTGCCTCTGTCTGTGGGAGTCATGCTTGTATCTGACAACCCTGCAATGCCTTATGGGACTTGTAGTTTGGCAACAGCTTGAAGGCCACCAGTTAGAGACCCCTGATCTAACTCAATCCAGATCTGCTCGGTTAGATGTGGCCCCTGGCTGTAGTGGCCAGTAAACTGTGAATCTGAAACCAGAAGTGATGAAAGTATTGTCGATTCCGTTTTCTTTCTTTACTTCTGAGATCGAGGCATGGATATGTCTTACTCTCGCATTGCTCTCCATCCTGAGGCTGGCAGTTGTGATTCCAGGCTCCGAGTAATAGAGGAAGAGCCTGGGAACCATGGGGACTGACGCCGGTGTGAGGGGGGGGGGGGGGCACCTGCACCGCCCACTTTATGAAAGTGATAATTGGCTATACAACCACCCCATCACTTTCACTTTCAAGCTGGGAGCCGAGTGAATAAGCAAAGCACAAGCTGATTGCTGCAGTAGCAGCCATTGGCTTCTGATCAACAGTTCAGTCTTTCGACATACGTATTACATCCAAAAAGTTGAACTAGTTAAAGCTGAACTCTAGGCAGATATAAAAGATAATAATAATAATAATATTAATTCAGCACCATATCCAATAATACATCATTGTATTTTACAAATGTAAGCAATGTATCTATCTAAAACTGACATGGTACCAGTCTCTTGCAGTTTCTATACAGCAGAGCTAAAACGGAGAGAGAGAGAAACATTAAAAGGAGCCAGTCAATTGTTCTACAAAGGAATATGCTGATGTTATGGGATAGAGCAGAGTGCTGGAGAGCTAAGGTTATCAGTTTTTTGCTTCTGCTTTCCTTGTGCAGTCAAGAAGTGAGGGAGGGACAACACCTTTAAGCGTTTAAAGGGTATGAAAATGAAATGACAGGGAAACATATTGGAAAAAAATCTATCTTAATCATACAGTACAGGACTTGTATTCATGGACCACAGACAGGCAACCTTTTGGTGATAGGACACTGGCAAACTTGACACCCCTGGAGTGCATCCATGTGACCTGCCCACTCTGTGAGACTCTCTGTTGTTTTTTTGTTAGAGGCCTTAGGTGATGGTTCTCCTACTCCGAAATGTTTTTCTTTTGTAATCCTTTTTCTCAGTGTGTACCTTGGGGACTGTTTCTGGACCCCACTACCTGGGCTCGCTGGTTTCATGCACTGGATCCTGCTTCAAGGAGAGCTTGGTTGTGATGAGAAGAGAGCTAGAGAGATTTGTAATGAGGGGAGAGCTGGAAAGATTTGTGATGAGAGGAGAGCTGGGGGGATTTGTGATGACAGGAGAGCTGGGGGGATTTGTGATGACAGGAGAGCTGGGGGGATTTGTGATGAGAGGAGAGCTGGTTAGGGATTTGTGATGAGAGGAGAGCTGGTTAGGGATTTGTGATGAGAGGAGAGCTGGTTAGGGTTTTGTGATGAGAGGAGAGCTGGTTAGGAATTTGTGATGAGAGGAGAGCTGGTTAGGGATTTGTGATGAGAGGAGAGCTGGGGGGTATGTGTGATGAGAGGAGAGCTGGGGGGATGTGCACAGAGAGGAGAGCTGGGGAGGGAATTGTAAAGAGAGAACTGGGGAGGGATTTGTGATGAGAGGAGAGCTGGGGGTATTTGTGATGAGAAGAGAGCTTGGGGGATTTGTGATGAGAGGAGAGCTGGGGGTATTCGTGATGAGAGGAGAGCTTGGGGGATTTGTACAGCGAGGAGAGCTGGGGGGGGTATTTGTTAAAAGGAGAGCTGGGGAGGGATTTGTGACGTGAGGAGAGCTGGTGAGGGATTTGTGATGCAAGGAGAGCTGGGGAGGGAATTGTGATGAGAGGAGAGCTGGGGGGGATTTGTAACGCAGACACCTCCACGAGCGCCGGGCGATCTCCCAGCTGCGCCTGTCACTCAGTCACACACAGTGGTCGGAGCTGAGTGTAAAAAAACTTTGGCCGCGCTGTGACAAAAGTCCCGCCCTCCTCCTAGACCAGCTTGTGTGATGGACAGAACACTGCGTCTATCACACGAGCTGGTCTAGGAGGAGGGCGGGACTTTTGTCACAGCGCGGCCAAAGTTTTCACACTGAATTCCGAGTCAGAGCGGGAGATGCCTGCTGTGTGTAATCCAGGCACTGACCATAGTAAGGCTGCGATTATGGGCACTGTAAGGCTGCGATTATGGGCATGGTAAGGCTGCGATTATGGGCTCAGTAATTCTGAAATTATTAGCACAGTGAGGCTGCAATTTTGGGCATGGTGAGGCTGCGATTACGGGCACTGTAAGGCTGTGATTATGGGCATTTCTAAGCCTTAACTCATTACAATTTTTTGGCGCCACTGTACTTCTCTCCTCTAAGGTAGGTGTGGCTGGGGGTGGGGTTTGGGTGGGGTTTGGGTGTGGCTGGGGCAGAGAGTTGGACAGAGGGTGAGTTCCTGCACCTATTCTCTGAGAAAAAAGCCCTGTGCGGATCTGAACCTCATGTCACAAATGAGAGTATATCACTTATATTTATGATGCGCTTTCTACACACAAGTGAGGCTGATTTCAAACCCCAGAGAAGAAAAAAGATATGTGATTTACAAATGTATTTATTTTTTATTTTTATTTTTTTACATTAAATGAAAGCCAACATATAAATGGTTGGTAGCAGCAACACATTTATAACATTTTTCCAAGGTGCTGTTCACTCCTCCATTGAATAAATAAATGCTCAAATAGGTTACACAGTGGAATGTTGTAACAATTTACATGCTCATTTTTTTATGTTTGTTTCCTTTTTTTCCTATAGCAATATTTTATTATAGGAAATGACAAGCAGGTTGTTATCTGACAATTGATTGCAGGCTGAATAGACTGTTTTATGTTTCAGACAAGAAATCCAAGAATAATCCCCGCAGTGTAAATGCTGAAATTGCTTTCAGACCGCTCAGAGCACCAGCAAATATTTCTATATCACACTTGGCACAAGCTGGTCCAAATCGGGTAGCACAAGGCAGCAATCTGGAGCATGAAGGAAGGTGGGTACTATATAGAAACAACTAGTAGAGTATTATGCCCCGTACCACCTGATCGGATTTTCTAACAACAAATTCGATGCGAGCCTGTTGTCAGAAAGTCCGATCGAATGTATGCTCCATCGAACATTTTCTGTCGGAATTTCCACCCACAAATGTTTGAGAGCAAGTTCTCAAATTTTCCGACGACAAAACTTGTCAGAATTTCTGATTGAGTGTACACAAGTCCATCACACAAAAGTTCATGCATGCTCGGAATCAAGCAGAAGGCAGCACAGTGGTGTAGTGGTTAGCACTCTCACCTAGCAGTAAGAAGGGTCGCTGGTTCAAATCCCAACCACGACACTCCCTGCCTGGAGTTTGCATGTTCTCCCTGTGCCTGTGTGGGTTTCCTCCAGGTACTCTGGTTTCCTCCCACAATCCAAAGACATGCAGGTAGGTTAATTGGTTTCCATTCAAAATTGGCCCTAGTATATGAATGGGGACCTTGGATTGTGGGCTCCTTGAGGGTAGGGACTGATGTAAGTGTGCAATGTACAGGGATAGGGACAATTGTAGACACTCACTCAGGTTGAACTAGATAGACTGGTGTCTTTATTCAGCTCTATATAATCACTAATACTGACCATTGCATACATTTTTTGTGGAAGCGGTGCAAGTACCTGAATATGACTTAGTGTCGGCAGAGTAGTACTGATAAAAATACCCACTTTACTACATATATAATATATTCACAACTATCTCAAGGTATACACAAGCAAAACACGTCTTGCTGTTGTACACCGGTGGGCGTAATGACATCATAGTCTGTAGGCCTCACCCTGCATTGTACTGCATTGCTTATGTGCCTAAAGGAACATGCTGGTAGGAGGAGATAGTAGATTTACAAAAGGAAGAGCTTTTTGCTGCATCACTGTTAAGTCACAGGCTGAGGGGGGACATGACATTTAACATTTTGATATAAATATACCTTCTACCCTGCCAGACAGTGCTGTTCGGCACAGCCGTGCAAATCCTATGGCAGGTTGAATGGCTTTCTTGTATGTATTTCATCTTTGTATTTAAGTTGTTTGCCTGGAGTTCAGTTTTAAACAACAATGAATCATATCCCACTGTTGGTGCCTATGCTTTGTGGATTGGTGTCCAACCCTAAAAATACACAGGTTGCTATTACTTCCACAAAGTATGTAAAAGACACAAGTTTACCTAAGACTGCAATTTCTTGCATCAGTAGCTCTCTCATAGGGGTAGCAGCCCCAGGAGAACTGGAATCCTCCCTGAAAAGGAAAGAGCACTCTTCCCAGGGCTCCCAAAAATGTATCACCTCCCCAGCCACCTTTTGGGCGTCTTCCAGGAATTGGCTGTAGCATGATAAATATTTGTGCTATTTAAATCTTCCTGCCCTATATTCTGGAAGCTTCTTCCAGAAGCAGGGAAGAGAAATCAAACAGCGCAGGAAACCCTGAATAGACAAAAACTGCTGTACCACTGATTTACAGTAAAGCCAGACACAAAAATTAACCTAGCACCCTAACTAGAGGTTATGCTTTATTACCAATTTTATTTTTCTAGTGAAATTCTTTGTCTATTTTCATATTTTTTCAGTTTGCTGTGTCCTTGTTCACAGTTAAAAAAATTGAAGGTTGCTAAGAGTGACCTAATAGGTCCCTATGTGTAGAATACAGAATGGTTGTTGGATCTAGCCTAATTGTAATGATGGCAGCATCATCATTTCATTGCTAGCATTCCTCCTCCCCTGACTGAAGAAATCCTTTGTCCAGGCACCCCTCTGCACTTCTTAAAGTGGTTCTAAAGCCTTAAGGGTTTTCACATTAATGCATTCTATGGTTGAAAAACCTTCTGTGCTGCAGCTACTCCCCAGTCCCCCCCTTTTCCTTACCTGAGCCCAATCCGATCCGGCGATGTGCACAAGCACAGTGGCTCCTACAGCTGTCTCTCTCCTCTTTGGACAGATTGATACCAGTGGGATTGGTTGGCTCCCGCTAATGTCAATCAAATCTGGTGACTTGGGAGAGTAGTGGAGTCCTGCTGTCTGTGTCAATGTATGCAGCAGCAGGACTTGGGAGCAAGCTTGCATGGGTGCCCCCAGGGAGAGCAGTTTTCCCTGAGGGCCGAGGTGAAGAGGATGGGCCTGGAGAGCCAGTGGGGGGCCCTAGAAGAAGAGGATTGGAGCTGCTCTGTTGAAAACTATTGCACAGAGCAGGTAAGTATAATTTTTGTTATTTTTACAAAAAAAAAACAAAGCTTTAAAACCATTTTAAACATTTCCTCCCAATTGGTAACTTTATCTGTGTATTTTAAATTACTACATCTCTAACAGCATTTTCCTGAAGGTAGAGCAAAAATGCAGACTGATTAGCTGACATAAACAGACCGGAAGCTAGTATAGACACTTGCCATGGGGTGGGAATTTTTAACTCAACATAGAGGGCAAGACTGATTTACATGAGAGCTGTAATCGTACCTGGCCGGCCATTGCTGCTTATGGGTGGTTTTGTAGCTACTGCGATGGTCAGCCAAGCTTCATCTTTGTAATCCCCTTCAAATCTGATTTCTTTAGTATTGAATTACAGTTGAACGCTTTGGCAAACATAGATAGCTGCATGTCATCTGGAGGTTTTGTCCCTTTTTGCTGTTTGCGAAGTACAGTTATTTTGTGAATTTGAGACAAGTGTCAGTCTTTCTTCCTCATATATAATAATGACCTTAAACTATAAAAGGTTATTAGGAAGTCACTATTCCTATATTAGGCAACCTTCATTGCTTTCAGATGCATGGCAGTGTTTTTCACGTTTTTATACCTTTTGTTTCATTGCAGATTGTTTGGGAATGGGAGTCTCCGTCAGAATCGGATGTAGTACAGAGACTGGCGCTTTTCTTACAGTTCTGTTATTTTATATTGTTAATTTATTTACAGTTCTACCTCTCCCAGCATATATAAGAAAAGATAGTTCAGTTGTATCTACTTACACCTGTATTTAATAAAAATTATTGAAATTAAGAAGGACATCTGGTTGTATAAGTGTTTTTATGTTTTCTTTCTTTTTATGTTTTCCTGTTATATGGACTCTGTGTGGCCGTATATTTCTTGTTTCGATGTAGACGCAGAGTTCTTTGTCACTGTTGCTCTACTATCTCTTCAAAATAAAAAATAAACACTTTTTTATGCATAATAATAATAATAAAGGCATAATGCAGTCAAAACACAGGGGTTATAGAGGAAGTAAAGTCTTCCTATTTAATTGTACCTACAGGTAAGCCTATAGTAAGCCTTACCTGTAGGTACTGTAAATATCTTCTAAACTTGTACTGTTTAGGAGGTATTTACTATATACGCTGCATAGAAAACAATCAGCTTCCAGGGTTTATTGTCAAAGCTTAATTGAACAAGCTAAAGTTATAAAGTGTATGGCTACATGCAACGCTGCACCAGATTTTGTACTCTCCAGTTTTGGCAAATCAATCCCAAAGTCTGCCTAGAGTTTCTGCACCTTGTATTTTCTGCTAGCTACAGTGCCTTGAAAAAGTATTCATACCCCTTGAGATTTTCCATATTTTGTCATGTTACAACCAAAAATGGAAATGTATTTTATTGGGACCAACACAAAGTGGCACATAATTGTGAAGAGGAAGGAAAATGATAATGGTTTTCATATTTTTTACAAATAAATATCTGAAAAGTGTGTACGCTGATATCCCTAACTAAAATCTAGTGGAACCAATTGCCTTCAGAAGTCACCTAATTAGTAAATAGAGTCCACCTATGTGT
This sequence comes from Lithobates pipiens, assembly GCF_037356315.1. Classification (NCBI taxonomy): domain Eukaryota; kingdom Metazoa; phylum Chordata; class Amphibia; order Anura; family Ranidae; genus Lithobates; species Lithobates pipiens. The sequence goes on along the minus strand of NW_027507791.1, from coordinate 69,441,984 downwards.
GATTTAATAAATACAGCTGTTTTGTAAAGCCCTCAGAGGTTTGTTAGAGAACCTTATGCCGCGTACACACGACCAGACTAGGTCCGACGGGATCAGTCCATCGGACAATCCGATTGTGTGTGGGCTAGTCCGACCACTTTTTATTAAAAAAAAATCAGACAGACCTAGAAATAGAACATTTTTCAAATCTATCCGACGGACTAAAAATCGGGAAAACCATTCATCTGTGTGCTAGTCCAACGGACCAAATACAACAAAAGGGCAGCTATTGGCTACTGGCTATTGAACTTTAGTCCCGTTTACGTCATCACGTTCCGGTCGTGTGTGGCCAAGTCCGTTCATTCAGAAAGTCAGTTGGACCTCCGCCAAAAGTCAGTTGGGAAGACCGTCTGACCTAGTCCGTCGAAAAGTCTGGTCATGTGTACTTGGCATTAGTGAACAAACCGCATCATGAAGGCCAAGGCACACACCAGACAGGTCAGGTATAAAGTTGTGGAAAAGTTTAAAGCAGGGTTAGGTTATAAAAAAATATCCCAAGCTTTGAACATCTCATGGTGCACGGTTTAATCCATCATCCAAAAATGGAAAGAGTATGGCACAACTGCAAACCTACCAAGACATGGCCGTCCACCTAAACTGACAAGCCGGGCAAGGACAGCATTAATCAGAGAAGCACCCAAGAGGAACATCGTAACTCTGGAGGAGCTGCAGAGATCCACATCTCAGATGGGAAAACCACAGGACAACTATTAGCCGTGCACTCCACAAATCTGGCCATTAAAGAAGCGTGGCAAGAAGAAAGCCATTGTTGGGGACACAGCAAACGTGGAAGAAAATGCTCTGGTCAAAGGAAACCAAAATTTTACTTTTTGCCCTAAAAGAAAAACTAGCACTGCAAAACACCCTGAACCGGATTGACCATTCTCGGGCCTCTCCACTGACTCCTCAGCCAATGGGAACACAGTGTACGCACCCCCTTCTCCAGCTCAGCTTATTTGAGATATGAGCATGAGGTGCTGACAGCTGGCAGCTGAAGTAGAGGGAGGGGACAGTGTGGGATGGACTACTGCCTGATAGAAGGTAAGCTAACTAAGCTGAATATATTCTTATCAGTGCCTTACTCTGGTGAGGGGGTGTTTCCTCTAGCATGGGTCCTCCTGTCTCTCAAGCAGTTAGATCGATTTTCTGTGTGAGGAGAAGTACACTGCTTCTGGAGGAAATGCATGTTTTGAACTTCTCCAATCTCTACTATACCTCCCTACTCATTACTGGGGCTGTGCAATAAGATGGCACACTGGGGGCTGTTCCGTAGGGTGCCACTCTGGGGGCTGTGCCATAGGGTGCCACTCTGGGGGCTGTGCCATAGGGTGCCACTCTGGGGGCTGTGCCATAGGGTGGCACAATGGGGGCTCTGCCGTAAGTTGGCACAATGGGGGCTTTGCCGTAAGGTGGCACACTGGGGACTCTGTTGTAAGGTGGCACTCTGGGGGCTCTGCCATAGGGTGGGACTCTGCAGACTGTGATGTTAAAGTGGAAGTAAACTCCCCTAACGTTTTCAGCCAAGGAACCTGCCATCTTTGCCTCTGTTTAATCTTCAACTGCTATGGTGCTGCACATGTGATTTGTTATGACACCAGCCATTGGATGGTTTGATAGTTTGGCTGAGAGCACAGCCAATGTGCTGTTAGCATTGCCTTTTTTTTTTTAATTGTTTAAATCCATGGGTTTACTTCCACTTTAAGGCAGAATGTTGGGACTTTGATTTAAGGAAGGACTCTGATGTGAGAGTGGCGCTCATCCTGACTGCTGTACTCTGTATGTTGTTTTGTTTAATACTTACTCCTGACCCCTGTACTCTGTACTTTTATACTGTACATAGACCTGACCAAGGTGTTCAATGTCTTAACAGTTGTTGGTTTTAATTAAGTTCTTCTGTAAGATTGCCTCAGTAAAACAAGAATATCCTTTTGTTTTGTGCATAAAAAAACACATATAATGGAAACTTTTTATTTAAAAACAAATGATCCTGACTGAGATTTATTTGCATCTGTCTGTGAGATTATCAGTTGTGAGACAGTAAGTAGAAAGTAGATTCTGTTCAATCCTCCTTTAAGACACTGGCCATGCCCTTGTTCACCATGGTGCACTATGCATGCCGCAGGTCATTCTCTCCCTGGTAGGGGTCCCAGTGCAGTATTTTGCCCAGGGGCCCATGATGTTGATAAGGTGGAACTGCCCATGAGAGGCTCCTGGTGCCTTTACTGGGTGACCAGCTCTTAGTCTCCTGCCACTCTGAATGTCACTGAGCATGGTGCCCCTCCCATAAAAAAGACGGCTGCTGCGTGGCGGCCATCTGTGAGCCTGGGCAGCCCCATAATATCCTAATGCCCGGGGGCTCCATAAGTTGTCAGTTCGCCCCTGCCCTGAAGACACCATCCCCACAGTGAAACATGGTGTGGGGATGCTTTTCATCAGCAGGAACAGGGAAGCTGGTCAGAGTTGATGCGAAGATGGATGGAGCCAAATACAGGACAATTTTAGAAGAAATACTGTAATGCCACATACACATGACCAGACTTTCTGGCAGAAAAGGTCCAATGGTCTTCCCGACTGAGTTCTGACCGAACGGACTTGCCCACACACGAACGCACCAAAGTCCATTCGTTTTGAATGTGATGATGTACGACGGGACTAGAAAAGGAAGTTCAATAGCCAGTAGCCAATAGCTGTCCTTGCGTCGTATTTGGTCTATCAGACCAGCATACAGATGAACGGTTTTCCCGATAGAAATAGATTCCGTCGGACAGATTTGAAACATGTTCTATTTCTAGGTTCGTCTTAATTTTTGAAGAAAAAGTCAGATGAAGCCCACACACGATCGTAATATCCAATGGAAGTTTTCCGTCTGAACTTTTCTGCCTGAAAGTCTGGTCGTGTGTACGCGGCATTAGAGTCCACAAAAGATCTGAGACTGGGGCGGAGGTTCACCTTCCAGCAGGACAACGACCCTAAACATACAGCCAGAGCTACAATGGAATGGTTTAGATTGAAGCTTATTCATGTGTTAGAATGGCCCAATCAAACTCTAGACCTAAATCCAATTGAGAATCTGTGGCAAGACTTGAAAATTGCTGTTCACAGACGCTCTCCATTCAATCTGACAGAGCTTGAGCTATTTTGCAAGGAAGAATTGGCAAAAAATGTCACTCTCTAGATGTGCAAAAATGGTAGAGACATCCCCAAAAAGACTTGCAGCTGTAATAGTGAAAGGTCATTCTACAAAGTATTGACTCGGGGGGGCTGAATACAAATGCACACCACACTTTTCACATATTTATTTGTAAAAAAAAATTGAAAACCATTTATCATATTCCTTCCACTTAACAAATATATGCCACTCTGTGTTGGTCTATCACATAAAATCCCAATAAAATACATTTAGGTTTTTGGTTGTAACCTGACAAAATGTGGAAAATTTGAGTAGGTATGAATACCTTTCCAAGGCACTGTAAAATCCCTATAGTTGCCATTATGCTTAGTTTCTGAATAGCTCTCAGTCTGTGAAAATGTAGACGAACGTGTTCACTTGTTCATGCTCAACTGTTTGAGCTCCCTGTAGCTTTGTCCAAACATAATGCAGTATGGGAGGAGAGGCTGCAGAGCACAGGATCAAGGGACAATTTAATGTACCATCTCCTGGTAACACATGTGAGAATCCTGCCAAAGTGTGACCATCAGGGGTTATACAAAATTCAGGGTAAAATTAACTGAGTGTAATTTCTGCTGTTGGCACATTTACAGTGTTTACTAAGTTGAAAAATTGCAGCTCATTGCCTCATTGAGTGATTTTACTTGTTGGCTTGAATTCTTCTTTTACCATTTAAGTACTAGCCTGTAATAACCCTTCTTTTCCCGGCCACTGTACCCAAATTATTTTTTTTAACATTTTTGGGACAGAACTTTCTTTTGGTGGCATTTAATTACCACTTGTTTTTTTTTTTTATTATTATTATTAAAGGGAAAAAAGACCAACCTTTTAGAAAACAAATATTTCCCTTGCTTTCTCTTATGAAAAAAAAAAAAATCGAATGAAATGTCAGAACAGTACACATGCCCACTGTACTTACCCCTTTTTTGTAATGCAGACACCCCAAGGCAGTGCCGGGACAAGTTCATCTCTAGAATCCAGGGCAAACATGCCAAAATTGCAATTCCCTCCCAAGATATATGAGTGTTATGTGTCAGGAAAAATACCTTTCCCCCCAAAAAAAATTAACATTAATCTGCATGCTCATCTCCTAAGCACCCAGCTCAAATCCTCTCTCCCCATATGCACCCAGCACTAATTCTCCCTTTCCCCTCCTAGCCAAAATCCTCTACCCCTTAAATTTCCCCTCCAAGCACCAATCCTCACCCCCTCCCCTCTCCAAATCTCACCCCTTCCAGCACAAATCCCCTATCCTAGCACAAATACCCCCCAATCAGACCCATTAGCACAAATCCTCCCCCCCCAAAAAAAAAAATATTTTCTCTCTACCATGTTACGTTTTTAGCACAAACCCTCCAAATCCCCTTTCCTAGCACAAATCCTCTTTCCCCATGCCCCTTCCCAACACCAATCCCCTTAAATCACCACTCCTAGCACACCTTCCCAAATTTGCCCCCCCCAGAACAATTCTTACCCTGTGTCAAAATTCCTCTTCTCAACACAAATCCCCCCCCAATCTCCTTGTGGTACCCCCCCCCACCCACTTTACATGATACCACAGAGCCCAGGGCAGCACCCCTCCTGCCCACCCCTTGTCCTGACCCTGCCTCAAGGTGCTCATTTTTCTGGCACAATTTATTTGAAAATGACCATCCGGTAATGAATTGGTTGAATATGGAGATTGCTAATGGTGCACCGGATAAATTATTGTACAGTTTATACACAGGGGAGGAGGAGGAGAAGGGTTGTATATACAGAATAAGGGAAGAGAAGGGTTAATATACAGGTTACATATGATACAGGTTGGAGAATAGATGTACAGGTGATAGGGTCAAAAAATTATCCCATCATCGGTAAAAATCCCTCACCATGAATCACCTGCTGCAGCGGATCCATTTATTCATTCTCCATTTATAAATTACTTTGTTTTCTCTCCATCGTCTGTTGTATTGGGAAAGGGAAGGCTCAACAATGTATACAGTAGCGTGTTTACATTTGTGATTGCTGTAATTGGTTACCACAGTGATCACAAGGTACACAATTCTTTCAATTGGCTCTGCACATTGTGTCTCTGAACCAAGCTGTCTAATGAGGGCTTGGTTCACAACTAATAGCTAATGTCACCTGATGGTGTTATAGCCAATGCTATTTATAAAATGCACTGTGGATATAACAGACCACCGCGTCGCCATTCATAAACATATGGCAGTAGTGATGTGGTTAAAACATGTAACTGGGACTTTTAATTAGCGATGTATTTTAAATGTTTTACATTTTCAATGTTTTAGGTCAAATTATAGTTGGTGAGTCACATGACCTATTCTATTTTTTTTTTATGTCTGGACCAGATGCTTTAGATGACAATTTGGAGGTGTTACACACAAACAAGTGAAATCTGTGAAAAAAAATAACAAACACTATATACACGTTGTGAAGGGAGTCACTTTGGGCGGGGGGCCCGTGGAACACAGAATCCCTTGAAGAGGTTGGGAAACCCTTGTTTCAGCTCCCCATGCACCTCTTATGTCTAAGTTATCCTGTGTCTATTAGGGGCAGAGGGTGACCGAGAACCCCAGCCTGATCTGTACTAAACACACTGGAGAAAGCAGTATATGACGAAAGCACTCAAGCAGAGTGTGGTACATTTCGGTACACACATGTAGTGCCTACACCAATTTTCCGGGAGCCTAATAGTAAGCCAGAGCCAGAGGTAAGAAGGGCTGACATACTTCCTCAGTGTGCAATTTACTAGGCATAGTGGGTGATGAACAAAAAAATACATTTGGGGGCACCAGTCACTTTTATGCTTAAACAAGAGAGAAGTTTATTTCTCAAACAGGAAATATGCGGGAGAGAGGGGATAGGGCACAGGACACCCTTAGTCAAAAATAGTAACGATCAGCAGATCGGCAGATTGTCAGACTCCTTAGACAAAATAGGTGAGATAAGGAAGACAGCAGTACAGGTAAAGAGCCTTTAAGCTGAACCAGCACATCTGTACTTTGTAGGATAGGCTGTCTCCTATAGTAACTGAGCTTTACTCACTGCATAATACTGAATTCTTTTGGATGAGTTCTCTTTTTAAGGTCTCAGCCACCTCGTGGATCCCCAGTCTGTGAAGAGTCACTTCTGGTGCTTCTCTAGAACTCCATCCCTCTCAGAATTGTTTCCGGATCTTTGGCAGGTTTTTCTCTGCATAATCCCGACTAGCCGGATAGGCCCAGCAGCCAGGAAGAACCCTGGATAGGCCTCAGGCTTCAAGCCTAGCAGCCAGGAGATGTTTTACACACATCCACCCAGCCCGCAGCGCTGGGAAGACTAACATCACCTGACTTATTCCAAATAAATAGCTTCTCCCAGCATTCATGGCCACTTTGTGTTGGTCTATCACATAAAGTCCCAATAAAATATATTTACATATTTGGTTGTAACATGACAAAATGTATGAATACTTTTTCAAGGCACTGTACTGTATCTGGGAGTTGTTTTATCTGCCAAAGTATTTTTGGCCATCCAGTCGTGAGATTCACACCCTCTCACACTGCACAACCAGGCGAACATCACTACAAATACTGTAGTGAGGAATACAGTGGCATTCTATCTCTTACCCCAACCTTCTGACTGATCAGTGAAGGAACAGCAGCACACTGATGGGGTCATCCTTCTGCTCACTATGTTTCCTCCTATCAGCATGTTCCTTGCTAGCACTTTTGCAAGACGTACACCTGAAGTCCTTTCTCTCTTTGTTCAGTCTAAATGGTGCTGTACAGGGGAGCTGATACCTAGTCCAATCCAGGTACTTATACTGCTTGTATAAAAAAAAAAAACGTTTCTGTATTTAAAAACAAAAAGCTACAATAATAATTATATCTGTGTAGAGTTCAGCTTTAATATGTCTTTGACCTAAGGGGAACTGTTTTGTATAGTAAAGATAGAGAACTGTTCTACCAGACAGGATATAAGATAATGCCATCAGACAAAACAGAGATTGATTCCATCCCACAAGATAGGGAATGGTCACATCACACAAGGTGGAGAACAGGTCATCAGACAAGATAAAGAACGGTCCCATCATACAGGATGCAAATTGGTCTGATCACACAAAGGAGAAGGGAGGAATAGCTAGGCACTGCCATCATCACTCCACGTCATAGTGTGATGAAAAAGTAATTAGGTATTATAACTGGCACAATCATTTGGTTAACTGACAGCCATTGGCTGACAATTCTGCTTGAATTTACAGTTCAGCAGGAAGGTTGGAGAACACTGGATTTCTGGCAGACCAGCTGGTATCTTTCTGTAGTTGCAACATTTTTTTGAAGTGCTAAAATGCAATTTTTAATATACAAGTATTGCAAAGCTTTACCACATTTTTTTTTGTTGTTGTTTTTTATTTTTCTCAGTTTGAAACTGCTCTACCTGCATCTAACTGAACTGATCCTAGAAGACATGTAAGCACAGTGTTCACAAGGCTATAATGACGTCAACAACACAGTCCTAATGATTTCCAATGACTAGTTACTAATCAGGTGATTTGTCTAGTAGAATTGAAGTTTAGTAAAGGTTAATATTAACCCTATTTACCATTGACACAAGGACGGAGTACCAGAAGGCTGTCTGCTTATTACGACCATTAGTGCTATAAAGCGTTATTATGCTCACCTGGAGAGGCTCAGACATGGCACTTCTAACTTGTTATTTTTCTTGATGATGGCACTTGATAGTGGCAGCTTTCTTGACAGCTAATCATTTCAAGAAAAGCTCTTTGGTTTCAACCAATTTGATAAAATATTAGGTGCTGAAGAAGAAATTCCTGTGTTCACCTAGGTGAAGTAACAGTGTAATATGTTACTTGAATGTCAAACATGATATCTTATTTGGTATCCATCTGAATTTTGTATATGTGGTGGTAAGGACCATATTCAGCAAACTCTTATGCAATATTTCTTTCTTCTGTTCTTTTTCCTTTGTTTCCATTTTCCTCTTCCTTTCCTTATATATTTTTTTTCTTTCTTTCTTTCTTTCCCACCTTTATGTGCATTTAAAAAAAATGTAGGTAGCTGTTTACTTGAAGATCTATTCTGAAGGCAAAGGAAATCAGTCTTTTTTGCTCAGGCTAGAGCCTCGTACACACAATCAGATTTTCTGCAAACAAAATCTTGGACTTTTTTGTCTGAAGGCGTGTGTCTGGATTTTATCTTTCATACAAACAGCAAGGAATTGTCAGCCAACAAACACGAACGTACTTATGTACTACGCGGTTTTTCAGCTTTTTAGCGCCACCCTTTGGGCTCCTTCTGCTAATTTCGTGTTAGTAGAAGTTTGGTGAGTGTTGATTTGTGCTTTTCATTTTGCGCTTTTCATTTAGCACTTTTCAGTTTGCACTTTTCATTTTGTGCTTTTCAGTTTCTGAATGGCCGTTCGTCAACCAGACATGTTGCGAAATCGGAGGAGATGACATGCTATTTATTATTGGCCTTGGAGTTATTGCTTTGACCCAAGTCCAGTCGAGGAACAGGAGGAGGAGGTGTTCTTGGACCAAAAATTGGTTGCTTTATTAAATGTGTCCAGTTATGTCGAATGCCTTTGCTGTGGGTGTTCCAGGAGAATAATCCAGATGATTTTTGGAATTATCTCTGGATGATTGACCCCTGCTTTCACCAACTCTTGGCATTGGTGACCCCCTATATTAAGAAGCAGGACACATGCATGAGGCTTTTATTTTTTGGTTGAATAGTAATGATTTGATTTGTTATGTTTTCTATATTTTTGGATGCATAGAATGCACTTTTTGGTTAAGTTCTATTGGCAGATAGCATGTCTAATTTTTTTTTGTTTTCTTTTTTTTAATGCACAATAAAAAAATTGTGTAGAATAATACTTGGCTATGTGTTTTACTTCAAATTACAATTTGGGAGCAGGCAGTTACATTTAAAAAAATACAATGTAAAATTGACAAGGGACACCAACATCAACAACAGTATCTTTGATCTTAAAAACTATGGGATAATGGGGTTGTAGTAACTTGCACTGCATTTTGAGATTTCATCACGAATACTAGTTAAAAGACCGACTGCTTCTGGCTCATCCTTGCTTCTGAGCATGCGTGTTTGTACTTTGGACTTTTGAACACATGCTCGTAAAATCCGACTACAGACATTTGTCCAGAAAATTTTAAAACCTGTCATCCAACATTTGTCTGCGGAAAATCTGACAATTGTCCGATGGAGTGTACAAATGGTTGGATTTTCCACCAACAGCCTTTCATCGCACATTTACCGTCGGAAAATCCGATTGTGTGTACGAGGCTTTACAGCGCATTAGGCACTACTTGTGAGTGCTTTTCATACTTGATTCGTGATTCTATTGGATGATGGGGCTTTCTGTAATGCTCACCCAAGTAAAAGTAATAAAGGTATATAGCTGGGGAGTGTAGCTTTACCTAAAGCAGCCCATATTCCCCTAAATAGATAAATAAATAGAAGGCATACCGCGCTTAGGACAAAAACAAGATGAAGGTTGCAGCCTCCCCAGAACCCCCCCCCCCCCCCCCGTAGGGGAGCTTTTAAGAATAAAAAATAAATAGAAAAAGGGATAGGTGGCGCTACCTGTATAACAAAGGGTGATCTAGTAGGTCACTCTTTACCCTCTTTCCACAGTAAGGTTAGATCACAGTGGTAAATTAAACCACCTTAACCTGTCGCAGAAGGTATCATTTGATGTCCCATCCACCTATGTGGATAACATTGTTAGCCCAAATCCAAGGGCTCAACCTGTAGTGAGGGACCAACCCCTATCACTAAATATATAATTAATTAAAAAACACACAAATGGTAAATATAAACAAAGTATTGCATGTACCCAAATAAAGTGAACTCCTAGAAGTGCACTGTGTGTAAATCCAGACTCTAAAAGAGATATATCTAAGCAAAGAGTGTCCAAAAGAGTTTCATGTTTGTACATTTGTTCACTTTTTCCCAGATGATTTAAAATACGGTTGTTTATTTTACCTATAGGTTACCATTACGGTTTTGCTCCTGATGAGTGGCTAGAAGGTCACAAAACGCGTAGAGCCTTCAACTGCCGTTTTGTGTATACAGTTTTCAACAAGGCATGAACGTTCCTTTTTGACCTTTGTCCCCTTGTTTTTGCTCCTTTCCTTAACCTCCCTGGCGGTATGATTATTTCAGATTTTAGGTGCTGAAAGCGGTACAATTATTTTGCATGGAAATTTGGCGTTTTATATTGTAGTCCTGTAATTCTTAGGAATAACTCACTTAAATCTGTCCAAACCAGAGTCTAGCAGACACCCGGGTATGATAAAGTTTGAAAAATTAAATCATAAATTATAATATAATAAATAACTATAAATAATTATACCAAATAGTAATATAACAATAATAAAAATTATTCAATAATGTAATCAAATCAAAAACACAGAAATTTGCTCAGTTGCAGAATTGTCACTGTCATTACTTTTCAGTATTTGATGACGGATCTCCCCACAAATCACTATCCCTCAATTCTGCAAGTGATTCCAATTTATTATCGCTGTTTTCTAGCTGGCCTAAAATAATTTTTGATGTAAAGGGACAGTTTTGGTTGCTATGGACAATCTCCAGTTTCCAGGCATAGAGCAGTTTTTATATCATAAAACTGAATGCAGGACACTAGGCAGACCACTAGGGACAAAGGGGATGTGAAATAATTAAATACAGCAATGTAATCTGTAAGATTACATTATACTGTATGTATACTGTGTGTCTCACTGTTTGAATTTGGCTCTATTCTCCGTCCCCGTGCTTCACAATGCTCGCAGGGAACGGAGATCGGCTCTGTGATAGATCGAGCGGAGCAGGGCTCGCTCGTACAGCGGGGGGACATCGCTGGATCCAAGGGACAAGGTAAGTAAACTCTCCCTGGATTCAGCGATGCGGTTCCGAGTCAGGCTCGGGGTTACCGCTTTTGGTATAAAATTTCCACCCGAGCCAGACTCGGGAATACCGCCAGGGGGGTTAAGTGACACTTTAATGTGTCACGTACCTACATATAATTTATTAAATATTTAGTTCTTCATGTATTTGCTATTAAGTCCTTGTTGGAATGTATATCTTGATGAAATAGAAAATACTAATATATGGCTATGTGCAATAACATGTAAATATATGAATTTATTAAAACTTTTTTACCAAATTTTATGCTTCTGCTCCCGTGTACCTCGGATAAAGTTCTGCCCTTTGTTCTTTTTTCTTTAGATATTAAGTCACACTATCTGATGGTTAGCATAAGAAGCTCTAGCTTGTGAGTAAACGGCGTGTGTTCCAACTGCGTTCCACTCACAGTTCTGGTCTCCGGAAGTCTCGTGGTGTGCGTAATGACACCGTACGTGTATAGTCTATGACGAAACACGTAATTTCTTAGTCTCAGAGGTGGTGAGGCACATACTTCTCTTTTAAAAGGTACATACCAAAGTCAATTTTGTCATATGCCTTATCCTGAGCGACTCTAAATTGGCAATAAAGTGGGCATCTGACTTCCATGCCTTTCTAATAGTTTGTTTGGTGGTAATGAGGATATGGACCATTAGATTGAACCGTACCCTAGCAAAGTCAGACGGCTGCATATTCAAAAGCTCATATTTGGGATCAGGGGACACCTCGTCTTCATGTAACTTGGTCATTATATAGAAAACTTGTACCCAAAATTTCTTTCTACCAATAGTGGTAGAAAGTTCCTCAGAGCCCACAACCTCAATAGTAAAGGGAAGAAAATCTGGGTACATAATGAGCGATTGCACCACTGTGTAAGAAGCTTGTAGTTAGCTCAGTGTTGACCCAAATATGGGACCAGTTCTTGCCAATTATTTCTGTGATTAAGTCTACGACCCACTGTGATATGTAATCTGGCAATTGTTGCATGAGCGGGGTTAGTCATTTTGTATAAATCATAGAAATCAGACTGTACTCCCTTAAAAAATTATTTAAAGGTTAAACACAAGATTACCATCATTTTCTAGAAAAGCCTCTTATATATCCTCCTTTGATTTTTTATTTATGTTGTCACAGACTATCCATGATGGCTAAACTTTACCAATTGCCCTCCCCTTTAAATAAGAGTGCTCTTACTGGCCCCTGAGTGAAACACACTGAAAAATGGATGGGCACTTGGCAGGGCTTAGCCATAAAGTCAATGAAACTCTAGTTGTAGCACTACCCCTGTAGGAGCTGCTTGAGTATTAAACTGACAGTCCTCACTTCTTCATGCTGGCAGCCAGGTGCAAGGTATTCTCTGCAGCCAGGCACACCCACTTAGGATTGACATAGTTTCATTTGGAGAACTTGGATAGGGTAGGGGACAGTGGCGGCAAACAACCACCCCCGGGGCACCTCAACCGCCCTCCCACGCGGTCTACCGATCCACTGGTACTTACTCCATTGGTGGCGGGGATCGGTGGGCATATCGGGCAGGGGAGCAGGCTGCGGCGGGCATCTGGCAGCGTCTCCTGTGTCCTCATCTGAGATCACGGCAGCTTCTGCCATGTGTCTCCTCCCCTCCTCCTAGGCATCCAATAGGATCACCTGACCTTTCAGCCAATCAGAAAATGGGTAACAGACCCATGCGTCCTGAATGGTGGAGAGGCGATTCAATGTTAGAAAAGCTAATATTCATTTGTTTTTCTAACACACCTGGGTGGGCTCTGTGCTCAGAGTCCACCCTATTTTGAAGCCTATTAGAGCTTATGGCTCTAATTGGGTGCTTCAAAAAAACACCCCCACCGCAGTAATTCAGGAGCTCGGCATCCTGAAAGGGGTCAAATGCATGAATAGGGGGTGGCTGTGGATATATTTAGTCTATGCATGAATATATCTATTAACATTATAGGGGGTGGTGTGGATAGAGGGGCACGCCCGTGCGCCCTTAATCGATGGGCCACCCTGGTAGGGGGGTTTGTAGTAGGATACTCAACTTACCCCTCCCCCCACCCCCCCCCCCCCCAACTGGTGCACTCCTCCTTCTGGGCAGGGAGGGACCAAGAGATCACATGTTCTCTGAATATATAGGCCAATCCCAGCATGCTCAGGGGAGCATTTGCCTAACTCCCACCCATGTTCTAGAAACCTCCTAATAGTTTCTAGAAAGCAGGAGGAGCCCAAACAAACTCAACAGCACCAGAACACAGCCCTGACTAATGAATTACAGCATTCTGTTAAGCAGACCTGCTGAAGATAGACTTTCCTCTAGCCCCACCCATAGGCGGAAGAGCAAATTACAGCAATCTAACCATTTACATCCTAGCACCTAAACTAGGAGGGTGCTACACCGTGAAATTAAGTCAGAAAGGGGTACATAAGAGGTATTTCTGGCTAACAATAAAAATAGAAGAATCTCTGTAGGCAGGAGATTGATTTCTAAAAGTTTAAAGTGGAGTTTAGGTTTACAATCATTTGGGTATCACCTTGTAAACTTTTCTCTGTGGCCTGTCAGACAGATCAGTTGTTCAGTAGATTTGACTAAAGCAAAATCCTAACAAATATTTTTTTTTAGAAGATTACTTAGAACCTCTAAACATTATTATTTTTTATTCAGACACCCTAGAGAATAAAATGGGGGCCATTACAATACTTTATAAAAAAAGCAAACAATAAAATTAGCACAATTTTTAATATTGTGAAAGATAATGTTACGCCAAGTAAATTGATACCCAACATGTCATGCTTAAAAATTGGGCCCGCTCGTGGAATGGCAACAAACTTTGACACTTAGAATCCTCCATAGACGACATTTAAAAATTTCTACAGGTTACCAGTTTTAAATTACAGAGAAGTTCTTTTGCTAGAATTATTTATTTTCCTCTAACGATTGTGGCCATATCTCAGGTGTGTGGTTTGAACACCGTTTAGATATGCAGGCGCGAATTATGTATGCGTTCACTTTTGCGCTTTACATTTTTTTTTTTTTTTACTTTTTTTTTTTTTTTCTTTACACTGTCCCTTTTACAAAAAAAAATTGGATCACTTTTATTCCTTAACCCCCCTGACGGTATTCCCGAGTCTGACTCGGGGTGGATTTTTCATACCAAAAGCGGTATCCCCGAGTCAGACTCGGGACAGCGTCGCTGGATCCAGGAGGAGGTTTACTCACCTTCTCCTTCGGATCCAGCGTTGTCTCCCCGCTGTACGAGCGAGCCGTGTCTCGCTCGATGCATTACATCGCCGATCTCCGTGCCCTGCGAGCGTTGCGACGCACGGGCACGGAGATCGGCGCCAAATTCAAAAAGTGAAACACACAGTATACATACAGTATAATGTAATCTTACAGATTACATTGCTGTATGTAAATATTTCACATCCCCGTTGTCCCTAGTGGTCTGCCCAGTGTCCTGCATGCAGTTTTATATAATAAAAACTGTTCTTTATGCCTGAAAACTGGAGATTGCCCATAGCAACCAAAACTGTCACTGTACATCAAAAATGATTTTAGACCAGCTAGAAAACAGCGATAATAAATTAGAATCACTCGCAGAATTGAGCGACAGCGATTTGTGGGGAGATCCGTCATCAAATACTGAAAAGTAATGACAGTGACAATTCTGCAACTGAGCAAATTTCAGTGTTTTTGATTTGATTACATTATTGAATAATTTTTATTATTGTTATATTATTATTTGGTACAATTATTTATAATTATTTATTATATTATAATTTATGATTTAATTTTTCAAACTTTATCATACCCGGGATGTCTGCTAGACTCTGGTTTGGACAGATTTAAGATAGTTATTCCTAAGAATTGCAGGACTACAATATAAAACGACAAATTTTCATGCAAAATAATGGTACCGCTTTTAGCACCTAAAATCCGAAATAATCGTACCGCCAGGGAGGTTAATGTAAACATCCCTTGTAACAGAAAAAAAGCATTACAGGCCCCCTTTAATGTGGGATCTGAGGTCAAATAGACCTCAGATCTCACATATACACTCAAAAACAATTAAAAAAATGCCTTTTTTTTCATCTAAAAAAAAGTGTCCCTTTAAGGCCGTTGGGCGGAAGTGACGTTTGACGCCACTACCGACGGAGCCTGGTAAGAAACGACCGTGACTGACTCGTCAGGAGGGGGCGGGCAACTCTCTCTCTGCCGATAAAAGTGATCTCACGGAGAATTCGCTACTGAGACCACTTTTATCTTAAAGCGGACTGCCCGCTGTTGAAGAAAATACCAGCGTTATGGCAGCTATCTGCTGCCATAACCCCCGGTGTTTACCGTCAATGTAGCAGCGTAAATCCACGATGGGCAGTCCGGAAGTGGTTAAAGCAATATTAAATTTAAAAAAGTGTAATGCAGTTTACCAATCCTTAGATATGGTAGCTACATTTGTTTTCTTTTTTCTTTCTTTCTTTTATCCGGTGACCTGACCAGTAAGTCTTTTATTTTTAAACTTCCTAACTTCCTTTAACAGTCCAAGCTGTCCATCAAAATGACAGTTAGATGGTTGAGGCAAAGCATTTACCACTGAGAGGGGTGCTTACAGCGGTCAGTTTTTATTCATTTATGGAAAATCTTTAACCCAACCTCAGTGTGGAGACACCCTGATACAGCCGGTACAAAAGTAAGGGTCCCGACATCCGAGGGGCCCAGACCACTGGTCACAACCTGGGCCATCTTTAATATGAGGCCACTGCCGTCAGAGCGGAGCGGCTGCCAGGATACAGGGGAGGGTGGAGAGGTGGGTGGATCACACGTGTGCAGATCGGGGCCCACTGTCAGGTGCTGTGCAGGGTGGTGTGAGGCCAGGTGCTTGGTCAGAGGGCCCCACGGGAGGAGGACATCAGGGGGGAAGAGCCCCTTCCCGCTCTTGTGTGTGCAGATTGGAAAGCCCCATGGAGGAGGAGGTCAGGTAGAGGAGGACGACTCTTTCGTGACTGCAGGACAGAGCCTGCTGTCACAGTCAGGCAGGCTCCGGGCAGGTACCAGTGTGCGCTGGGCTGTGTGGGGTGGGTGAGGTCAGTTGGTGTCAGCGAAGGGCCCCATGGAGGTGGAGGTCAGGATGGAGAAGCCCCCCTCCCCGCTCTTTCTTGCAGCTGCTGCTAGAGATCCTTGTATAGATGGGACACAAGCTCAGCTAACACTCTTGGCACTACTGGACAGGTGAGAGCTGGGAGGACTGGTGCTTCCCTAGGTGTGTGTGACAACGCCTCCCACCTGTCCTGCTGCCCCCCACCTGTGACACTACCTCACACCTGTTCCACTGCCTCCCACCTGTCCCGCTGCCCCCACCTGTGACACTGCCCCCCACCTGTCCCACCTCCCCCCATCTGTGACACGGCTTCTCACCTGCTCCACTGTCCCCCACCCGAAACAGTACCTCTAATCTGTGGTGCTGCCCCCCCACTTTTCCTACTGCCCCCCACCTGTCCCACTGCCGCCCTTCCATGATGCTTACCCCTCCTGTCCTGCTGTCGCCCTCCTGTCCCACTGACGTCCTCCCATGAGACTTCGCCCTCCAATTCCACTGCCCCCCGCCTGCCTGCTGCCCCCTTTCATCCGGCTGCCCCCATGGTATGGAGAAGGAGGAGGACTTGGGATGGCCAGTGCGCGAAATCTGTGGGAGAGCCAGTGAGTAGGCCCTGGGAATGTTGGCGGTCAGGTCTGGGCTGTAAGGGGTCCCACAAGTTCGGATTGCTGCCTGGTTGGTAATATCTCCAGAGGAAAAAATCCTAAAAAAAATAAAAGAAAACTATGCACCCATTACATTTAAGAAAGAGTAAGTTGCAATATATTACATTTTTGTTTTGAGGTTTAATACCATTTTATTGTGTGCATTTTTATATCTCCCTGGAGTTCCGCTTTCATATTCCATAGATCTTTTTATTTGCAACTGTTTGGAATGTTGCAATCATCGCTTGATTTATTGAAGATTCTCAGAAAATGTATTGAATTTTTTGATAATACCAACAGTATTTTTTTTTTTTATGAAAAATTCTTGCACAATGTTTTTGTGCAGGGACATGTGAAAATCCATTCTTTAAGACAAGAGCCAATTCTTGCCAATTCTCCTAAAACCGATTTTTACGCCGAAATGATTAGAACTTTCCTTTCTTTCCACCTTGAAGTGTTGCAGCATTAATTGGCTCACTGGGGGGGGATTAAACACTGCAATTTTTAATTCAATTCCAGTGCGCCTACCATTACAAACATGCATTTTCTGTGCGGTTTTTCTACAGTCTAAAATTTGTTTTCTTCCACTAGATGGCCCTGGTGTTCCAATATAGTTTCACAAAATAAAATTGTAGTTGGATTTATTAGGTGTGTTTTCTCACAATATAGGATGATTCTGTACATTTATAAAGTTATGTATTGTTCTGCATTGAATGTTGTATCAAGTACACCATAATTCTCAAACTTCAAAACACATAACATGTATTTTTTGTAAAAATAGTGAATTTAATTAGTGTGTTCTCCACAGACAACAAAGTCGTTTTGTCACGAGAAAGGTATAAGAGTTGCTATTTTTGAAAAAGCGAATTGCCTTGGCTGTGTCTGTAATTTTGATGTACAAACAAGGAACAGGATTGCTGTAAATGGGTGTCA
This sequence comes from Lithobates pipiens, assembly GCF_037356315.1. Classification (NCBI taxonomy): domain Eukaryota; kingdom Metazoa; phylum Chordata; class Amphibia; order Anura; family Ranidae; genus Lithobates; species Lithobates pipiens. The sequence goes on along the minus strand of NW_027507791.1, from coordinate 69,424,184 downwards.
GAATTTCTTATCTATCTCTATACCTGTTCTGGGTCATCGTATGCAATCCAGATCATCAGTATGACAGCCGGAGGAACAAGAGCTCTCAAAAAGGAGATCAGCCATGGCAGCCTCCATCATTCTGTCAAGCCAGAGTCTCTTTAAGAATGGTTAACAGTAGCAACTTATTGTAGTACCTTATGTTAGTACTATGTACCAGCTCCTGCTAGGTAGCTCTTTTGTTATTTTCTATTATTTATTGGTCGAATTAGTAGTTTTTTTTTATTATTAGCGTTTGTGTGTTTCCTGTATTATTATTAGTAGTGGTAATATTAATGATAGTCACAGTATATTATTATCATTATTGCTTTTTAGCAATTTTTAGTAGTTTCAGTAATTGTGATTATTTTCTGTTAGTTTTAGCAGCAATATATTAAATATATATAGATATAAGGAATATAGACATAGGGAAACACTGAGACTGCCATGGCTGACTTCTTATTCTAAAAATGTTGGTTGCCTGGCTATGGTCTGACCATTGTTCTTTCTTCTTTATTCTTCCTACTTTCTTAATTTTTACTACACTTCTTCTCCCTACCTTTTTTATTCCTTTCCTTCTATCTTTTTATACTTACTTCTTATGTCTTCTTCCTTCTTTTTTCTTATTTCTTCTGTTTTTTTTCCCTTCATTTTTCCTTCCTCTTCTTTGTCTTCCATTTTCTTCATTCTTCTTTCTTGTGTTTTCCTCTTTCTTGTTATTATTCAAACATTATTAAAAATGTCCTCTTCTTTCTACCTTCCTCTTTCTTCTTGTTCTTAGTATTGTACAGGATTTATATGGTGCCAACAGTTTGCGCAGCACAATTATTTCTTTCTTCAATTTTTTTCTGCCTTCTTCTTATTACTTTCTTTCTGCTTCAGGCTTCTTCTACATTCTTTCTTCTTTTTATGTATTCTCATCCTATCTTTTTTTTTTTTTTTTTTACTTTTTTTCTACTTTTTTTCTTCTTTTTTCTTATTTCTTCTTCTTTTTCATCAGTTTTTTTTTACTTCTTCTTACTTCATTCTTCTTTCTTCTTCTACATTTTTATTTCTTCTGTTTATTACTTCTTCATATTTCTTCCTTCATGGAGAGTGAATTAGATAAGAATTAAAGAGTGGTGGGAGATGGATTAATGCAAGTAATGTCACAGAGGTGAGAATGGTCATAATAAAAGTGTTTTATAGTGATTTAGAAACTAATCAAAAGATCAACTTTGCTATAATAACATTAATAACATATAATATAAACAAAAGTGTTACATTTTCCTTTTGCTAAACTGCTGAATTTACTTTTAAAGTAGATGTAAACCCCTGATAGTTTGTTAATGCAATGTGAATAATAAACGATTGCCTTTTTTTTAACAAAATAAAACATTTTCTCACCTTTTCATCCTTCTTTCCCATTTCAGTGCTGCTGACCAGCCTGTTTACAGCCATGTCCTGTCTGTACTCCACCAATTCCTTGAAATAGTGACTCGTACTCTCCATCGTAAGCCTGTGCAGTGAAGCACAGGACAGAAATGGAAGGTTCCAACCGATAACAGGAAGTGTCTGTACAGGAACCTTCATGGCAGGATCAACATGTATTTTGTTTGATGTGACCCTGTCAGTTTAAAAAAAGGCATATAGAAAGTTCTTTTCATACTCAACCCTCCTGAGGCTTGAGGGTCCTACCTTTGGAATTTCATATTCAAATCCCTCACAGAGTAACTTAGTTGTGCGAAAAGATCTACCACACCTGTGCAACAGGTATCATTCCTGTGTCTTTTTTTTAACAATTGTTTGTTTAAAACTTTTCATTAAAGTGGGAGTCCGCCGTTTTTTTTTTTTTAAAAGCCAGCAGCTACAAATACTGCAGCTGCTGACTTTTAAAATAATGACACTTACCCGCCCAGCGCGCCCGTGATGTCGGCACCCGAAGCCGATCTCTCGATCGTCTCTCGGGTGCTGCCGCCGCCATCTTGGGTATGGGAATCAGGAAGTGGAGCCTTTCGGCTTAATTTACCGGTTCCCTACTGCGCATGCGCGAGTCGCGCTGCACAATAAGGATGGTCCCCGCTGTCTCTGGGATCTGTGTGTTTCCCAGCAGGCAGCGGGGGACTTTCGGAAAGGGGCGTTGATTCTGCGGAAAGGGGCGTACTTTCTGCAGAATCTACGCCGGAAGTGGGTGCAGATACCTGTACTGTACAGGTACCTGCACCCCCCTGCCCCCTGAAAGGTGCCAATTGTGGCGCCGGAGGGGGGGAGGAGTCCAATGAGCGGAAGGTCCACTTTAGGGTGGACCTCCACTTTAAGGCACAAAACCAGTAAGTAAAAGTAAGTCCAATGCAACATAAAGAGCAATGTTACCCAAGCCCATTATATAAGCAGCCAAACAAATAAAAAAAAGTATTTGAATAACAATACCAATACAGATCAAAGGTGACCAGACTGGATGTACATAAAAGTAAACATTATTGGAACATTAACCTGATAGCTGCCCGAGAACAAATTACAAAAGGGCAGGAAGCCAGTATAAAAAGAGAGGAAACAGAAAAAACAGGAGATATGGTATAAGAAAAAAGGAGAGTAAAGAAGAAAAAGTGGGAGCAGCCACTCAGCATCCACAAAAGGTCTGTGCATGGTGTATGGGTAGGTATCCCACTCTTGCCAAGTAGCATTACATTTATTCTTGTGACCTTTTATTTTGTGCATATGCAGATTTATCTCTTTTTTTTTTTGTAATTTCTTCTGTGCGTCTCCAAAGTAACATACCTGGCTGTACTTGTTTCATTGTGTGAGATGCACCACATAGCTGGAAGGTCAGCTGTATGAACCTGGAATTGTACAAGTTTGTTACATGAGTGACCCTTGTTTGCTGGATTCATTTGACTGCACAATGTAAAGCATTTTATGCTGCAAGGTTTCTTTACCTTGCCATTATTACTATACTTAGAAGTTTTCCTCTAGTTAGTTTTAGTTCAAGGTTAAGTGGTTGTTTGAAGGCCAGAACTGGGGAATGTTAGAAGATTTATTTCAGAGTTTAATTCTCTGCAATGGCAGGTTGTAGCTTTTGATTTTCAGCTATATACTTTGTAGCAATTTTGTATAGTACTAATGGTATATAGCTTTTATCCTTTTTCTCTTTGTATTGTGGGAAGGACTCTACCTGGTGTTCATGGAGTTCAAACACTTGTTGGTATCAGTTTGAATGCGTATGATGACTTGTCTGGTATGTTCAGGGTCAAACCTGGAATGTAGATTTGCTTTATAAGGGGATGAATTTCCTTCCACAGAGACGGTAGATTTACAGTCTTTGATGCATAGAGCACCCCCCTCTGATAGAACAACCATTTTTAAACACAGTTTTCTTAAAATGGGGGACATTTATCAAAACTGGAGTAGCCAGATTCTGGAGCACCTGTGCACGGCAACCCATAAAATTCTAGCTTCAGCTTGTCCAGGTAAGCTTTAAAAATGAAAGATAGAATTTGATTAGTCGCCATGCGCAACTGCTCTAGAAGCCTGTCTGTTCTAGTTTTGATAAATTCCCCTTATTGTCTTATTTTACAGATTATGACCTGTTTTACATATATGATGACAATGGGGTTTATTTACTAAAATTGGAGCACTTAGAATCTGGTGCACCTGTTCATGGTAGCCAATCAGCTTCTAATTCCAGCTTGTTCGATTAAGCTTAATGACAATAAAACCTGGAAGCTGATTCTATGCAGAGCTACATTTTTCACTCTCCCGTTCTAGTAAATAACCCCCAATATGTAACCTTACATGAGATGACTGTATTTTTACTGATGATTGGGAAAAATTTGTGTTGATGGCTATATACAGAAGTTTTTTTTCCTCTACTGTTTAGTTTTAGGCCTATGGGGCCTAATGGTTAAAATGTCCACGGCTGTTTATCGTCCTCATTGGTATCTACGAAATGTAGAGTTATACACACTTAGAACACTGATTTTGCTAATAAATGCACATCAATTATTGCTGCTGATATTATGTTACATATACTTTTTATTGTTGTAGAACTCAATTCCCTCGATTTTCCTCTTGAAGAAGCAGTTCGCCATGAAACATGGTGATATCAACTGACTACATGCACATTTCTTTCTTGGACTAGCATCCTTGGTGCAAGTGGTATTCACTGTATGTTTGTAGTACAGCTACATAGAGGAATCATCTTATACTTCTAGTGCTTTTTTTATAAGATTTTTTAATGTTCAACAACTTGTAATAAATATTTAGTGATTTTAACTGATTGTAATGTCTTATACTGTACCAAGAAAATCCTGATGCCCCGCCTTCATTTATTCCAATATATGATTTCATAGGAACTTAACTTAATTAGACACCCACTGTCTTTGAGCTTTTTGATTATATGCAAATTATTATTTTTATTATTATACAGGATTTATATAGTGACAACAGTTTGCTCAGCGTTTATGCAAATGTACAGAGTTGATATAATCGTCCATCTGTAATATGAGACATGGTTTTAAAGTATTAAAGCAGAAATAAACTCTCTCAATCAGCATTAACTATTTTAATCCTTATGCTGCTAGCTTTAGTAAATAGATAGAAGGTATATTATATTTACTTGTTTTTAAATGTCTTCAGTTGCTTCCTGGTTTCTGGCCTAGGCAAATTATGTCATACACCCCAGGAGCCTTCAGCACCTTCAGCAGGGGAGGAGGGGTTTTCTCACCTAAGCACATCCTCCTGCCTGAATACCTGAGCTAAGGACAGATGGATTCCAGGAAGTAAATGCTACATGAATCATCCGCCCTTACTCAAGATGGTCACAACTAGAAATGCTGGGGGGGGTTCAAAATGATTTCTCAACAAAATATAGCATGGAGACATGGATGTTTGCTGTGAATATTAAAAATTTATTAAATGGTGTTTTCAGTTTATGGTGCTCAGATACAGTTAGGTCCCACTTTATATAATAATTGAATGTTTTGAAGATGATTCCATCCATGCACAGAAAATATTGGCAATGTAGCAAAAATAAATATGTGGTCTTCATTGTCCATATGGTATGGTCAGCCTTAAATAAGCTAGCATACTGCAACACCATTATGATTTTAAGGCAGTCTTTATGAGCTAAAAATTTCTCAATAATGAAAAAGTAAAAAAAGTTGGTGTGAGTATGGGAAATCCGAGCTTTGTAACATCCATAGTTCTGTATTTTTAGTTTGGCAAGGATAATAACAATCTCTGTCATATGTCAGTTCCAGAGTGCAAAAAAAAGTATGATTTTTATGTGTTACCTGAGCTTGGTATCACACCATGCCTGGATAACTCTTTAATGCTAACAGCAACTATAGATGTTCTTCTATAATTCTGTAATTCTGTGGAAGAACACCAGCATTTCCTCCTGTAATCTGAATGATCCAGAACACAAAAGTAAACCAGCAGAGTGGCTGAAATACAAAAAAAAAAAAAATCTGCATTTGAAAACAGTCAAATCGTGTTTCCCGACCTTAGCCCCCTTGAAATAGGACTGCTGAAGAAAGACATTCCAAAAAAAGACTTAACTAGAACAATTTTGAACACAAGAATGCCTAACAGCTCTGTAGGTCTAATCTGGCTGTGGGAATTTGTGTTCTTTTAGCCAAAAGACTATTTGTGAGGTCGGGTACTAATGCTGGAGGAGAAGACCTGGCTCACAATTGGCTCTTCAGTTCATCCTAAAGGTGTTTAATAGGGAGGAGGTCAGGGCTCTGTGCAGGCCACACAACTACCACCACACCAAACTCATCCATGTTTATGAAGCTGGCTTTGTACAGAAGGGTGCAGCAATGTTGTCTCAGGGTTGAAAAGGCACACTTGTCTAAAATGTGTTTGTGTGTTTAAGAATTAACATTACCATTACCCTTCACTGGAAACACATGAATGTAAACATTTGGAGGGGTATTCACATACACATGGCTATATCACATACCGAAGAGTAGTGCCATGGTCCACCCTGGGTTGTTGTGACACTATCTATGAATGTTGTTGCTGCATCAATGTATTTGAAAACAGTGTGGATGATTTACTAAAACTAGATAGTGCAACATTCGGTGCAGCTGTGCATAGAAACCAATCAGCTTCCAGGTTTTTTGGGGTTTTTGTCAAAGCTTAATTGAACAAGCTGACGTTAGAAGCTGATTGGCTACCATGCACAGCCTCACCAGATTTTACATTCTCCAGCTTTAGTAAATCAACCTCAGTATCCTTTCCCTTTAACCACCAAATAACGGCTATAGCATGGCTGGCTAGTTCTGGAAGATCATATGATGGCCTCCTGTGATTGTGCCCACTGTGCACCTGCGGCGGGGCGTGGGTTGCGCACTCTCTGTATACCTTGTCCTCTGAACTTTGCTGATCACTGATTGAGTAAGAGAGCCAATCAGCGGCTCTTTACCACGTGATCAGCTGTGTCCAATCACGTGGTAAACACAAGCCAATGTTTTGGAGCACCATTGCACTTTTTACAGAAGCACCTAAACACTTTTCAGAATTTGTGTATATTTGTTATATCACAATATATTGATGTATTAGGCACTATTCATTAGGAAGTATATTGTTAGATATAGGCTGCTAGCGCTGTTTTATACTATATATTGCTTTAAGGCTGTAGCACCTTTGTGCAGCAGCTGTAGTCTTATTATTTTTCATCTGTATTTATATTTTATATTTTTTGGATTTAACACTCCAGGGTGAGTTTTTTAATTAGATACATTGTTCCTATATATGCATTGTGTGATTTAGATGTAATAATTTTGTAATAATTTTGAAAAAGAATAAGGTTGCTAGAAAATGTCACTGTTACTTGTTTCTTTATGATGAAAAATAAAAATAACTGAAGTATGCTGGAACCCTATGTATGGATTACTATACTAACACACACACACACACACACATATATACAATATATTACATGCAAATAAACATTATAATATTTGCAGAGGCTAAAATCAGCAGGGAGAGTATGATTAAAATCTCACATGTATTTGAGCTCTTAGTTAAGCAATTATTGCACAAAGAAAACGATGTGGAAAGGAAACACTGAAATACAGAGTATTATACAATTACTCCCATATTATGTTTCTGTGTCAAGTAGGGTATGAAGTACTGTACATGAAATTGTTCATTTCATTGACATTTTCCATTGAACACGTAGAATCACTTTTTAAAAACAAGAATAGGGGGGTAATAAAAAAAAAAAACTTGGTTGCGAATTGATCTGTGTCGAATTGTGTTCCAGCATTGAAAAAGGAAATTGGCCACAAACAAACATGTATCAATTGCATGTGTAAGTTTTCAATTCCTTTCCCATCAATTTGACTGGGAAAAAAACATTATTTGCAAACACTGGCAGACTAATTTGTTAGGGTCTTTCATTTTAGGAAGTGTTTTTCAAAGGAGTTCAATCACGCTTAATGGCACATCTTTAGTTAAGGACACAGAATAGAGAGAAGTCAATTTAGGCTTCCCAATGAACAACTGTGTTCAAAAAGAATAGGCATAAATGGGCTTGGCAAACAGAGACTACAAGTAAAAATGCAGCAAGCCGAGCACTCAGGGAAACTGGGTACAATAGACAGAGTCAAATACTGCAGAGCTTTTTAAACTATATACAATCCGAACAATAGACTAAGCCCAGACATCTATGCATAACTGGCTGAGAATAGGGAAAAGCAAGCTGGGATTTTGTAACAGTGTTAAAGAACATTAGAATAGTGAGATTTGTAGCTAAAGACATTCAATGCTGCAGGTCAGAGAGAGGAAACTTAAATCCCGGGTTTGATTTTATGTTTTAACTGCCAAACAATTATCTCCTGTCTGAGCTAGTTAAGTATAAATATATATATATATATATATATATATATATATATATATATATATATATATATATATATATATATATATATATATATATATATAGAGAGAGAGATAGATAGATAGATAGATAGATAGATAGATAGATAGATAGATAGATAAATTACTGAAATAATTATTTTAATCAAAATGACTCAATGTTTAAGCAAATCTTAAATCTTTTTGTAACTAATCATTGTTAACAACTTTATTTCAATTTTTGAACTGTATTTTTTTGTTTAAAAATTAAATTGTGCATTGATTTTTTTTTCTTTGTTGCTATTGGGTAGATTAGTATTGCTTTGTATTTAGTAAATAATGTCATAACACAAAAATGCATCTGTAAAGTAAAACATATACTGTATTTTCTTTTTTGCTTTTGTCAGATTTAATAGTTACTAAGAATATTTAAAATTAGCTTTGAATTACTTGTATTCTGTCATATTAACAAATTTTGAAATAACACTCATTCATGTTTACATGAATACATCATTAAGCATCTGAATAAAAATAGATCCACACATGTATTTTTGCAAAAAATAACTTTTGTAATTGCATAAGGCATGAAAAACGTTTAGAAGCTTCTTAGAGCATTGTTTTGTAATCTGTTTATTTAAAAAAAAACAGCTATGGATAGGTTGTTATTTTTTTTACAAATCAAATTTTAGTTTCTTTTTCATTAATGTCTTATTACTGTGAATTGTAGCTTGTGGGGTTTTACAATAAATTGATTTTATTTATGTTGTCAATAATTATATTGATGTTCATGATAAATAAATAAACATCCTGCTTGTGTTGTACCACTGTGTTTGATTTATATATATATATATATATATATATATATATATATATATATATATATTTTTTTTTAATCATAGTTTTTAAATGAGAATATCGAAATTACAGATTTACTGGGCAGGCATTAGTGCAGATGGTTCTATGGACTTTGTAGATTGATATGGAATATGTTGTTTCAATGTGACATGTATATTGAAAAATCAATATGTGTACCAATGGCTTAAAACCAACCAGTCTGCGTATCAAAACACCAGATGGGAGTTTTGTCTGTATATGAATACCCCAGCTGGGAAACCCTATAAAAGATTTCTTAATGTGGTATTTAACACTGTATAAGCTGTACAAATTCTTGCCAGATCATTAACCCTTTTGCTGGAGATAATGTTGTCTGGTCAGTTCCCTTATTCATATAATGTATCATGGCATTTTAAGCTTATTAGAAGTCCATGGACTAAAGTTTTTGTATTTATAACAGAAACAATTAGAACAACACATAACTAGGGATGAGCCGAACAGTCCCCGGTTCAGTTCACAGCAGAACATGCGAACAGCCCAAAAATTTGTGCAAACACGCGAACACCGTTAAAGTCTATGGGACTCGAACGTGAAAAATCAAAAGTAATTTTAAAAGCTAATATGTAAGTTAATGTCAAAAGTGTTTGGGCACCTGGGTCCTGCCCCAGGGGACATGTAGCAATGCAAAAAAAAATTTCAAAAACTGCAGTTTTTTCGGGAGCAGTGATCATAAGAATGCTTAAAGTGAAACAATAAAAGTGTAATATTGCTTTAAATATCGTGCCTGGGGGGTGTCTATAGTATGCCTGTAAAGTGGCATATTTTTTCTGTGTTTAGAACAGTCCCTTCACAAAATTACATTTCTAAACGGAGAAAAGTAATTTAAAACTGCTTGCGGCTGTAATGTAATGTTGCCCCCCCCCCCCACCCACCCAGCCCATTACCGGGCCCTTTGGGTCTGGTATGGATAATAAGGGGGACCCCGCACCTAAAAAAAAAAGACGTGGGGTCCTCAGGCCCTATATACTCTGAACAGCAGTATACAGGCGGTCCCTGGGTTACAAACAAGATAGGGACTGTAGATTTGTTGCTAAGTTGAATCTGTTTGTAATTTGGAACAGGTACATTTTTTAATCTATTTTAAGCTTTTTGGATAATATAGGGAAGGGTTATCACCCCTGTAACATTTGTTTTGCTGTCCATGCCTCTGTTAAGAAGATTTCACCTCACTTTCTTTCCCAATGACAATTGAATTTTGAGAATTTGGGGTTATTAGGGAAACAAGGATTGGTGATAAAGCATCAGTGGAGACACCCTTTTTCCATATTAGCTCTTACAGGAGAGAATTTCCCTTCCTAGGGTAGATTTCCTCTCACTTCCTGTTGTCTCCCTCTGTTTGTAAGTAGGAGACGTTTGTAAGTCGGAAAACAGGGGGCCGTCTCTATATACTATATGGCCTGCCCTATACACTCTGCAGAAAATTGAGCCTTAGGTGTTGGTGGTAACAGAACACTCACAGTTACTCTTGGTGGATGCTAGGAACGGGCCCTGCTGTAAAATATTATATCAAGAATTGTAATTACATGCCCCTGTTAAACAGGGGCAGAAAAATTGTGCCTTAGGCAGTGGTGGTGGTGGTGCCACAACACTGTAACCCCTCACAGATACTCTTGGTAGGTGCAGGAATGGGCCCTGCTGTGAAATATTAGATCAAAAATTTTAATTACAATACAGTGCAGTCATCTGCCCTTGGCCGTGGGGCACACTTGTTATTGAGCCAGAATATGCAGAAGAGTTGGTGGAGTGGATAACAAAGGCTTCCTCATCCTCCTCATCCTCTGTCACCCAGGCTCAGAGTAGTTTTCCTTCCTATGCAGCTGCCAAAGCGACCTATTCCACCGTCTCCTTGTCCACAGTCACTCCTTCCATAGCCCCACCATCATGCATGGAGGCGTCCCCCAAACTATTCGACCACAGTGTTGGGTACATGCTGCTGGAGGATGCGCATCGATTCGAAGGCTCCAATGTTGGTTCCCAGGTTGATGAAGCGAATAACGTGAGCCTAGAGAGAGGGTGTGCCCAAGAAGGACAAGAAATTGTCAGTCATGTTCCTCTAGCTGCAGCATAGTGCCAAGTTTTCTCCAGTGATGAGGAGGGAGGGGATAATGAGATCACTGACTCTACTTGGGTGCCTGATAGAATAGAGGAGGAGGCACAACTCCAATGAGGCAGGATGTCCTCTAGGGGGCAGCTTAAGGGCAGCCACCCTACTGCATCACACAGCAGAGCTCTGTAGGTGTAGGGCGCTGCTGACTCCCCACTGATTTTGAAAGTTCCTTGGTGTGGGCCTTTTTGGACACATGTGCAGCAGATCGCACTGTTGCAACCTATGTCTGAAGCGGATCAAGCGTGGCCACAACAGCAGCCGCTTGGGTACCACATGCTTGACCAGACATATGACGACCTTCTATGCAGTCTTTTTCCTGTATACTATATTTGAGATTTAATATCTCTCAGATATGATTTGGGTTAAATGAGAGTTCTTTGACCATGAGTGAAAGCTTTAACACAATAACAACATGTATTGGTGAGTTGTTGAAAGTCTATCTAATCTATCTATAGTCTACACCAAGGAAGAAAATGTTAGGTTCAAATAAGAGAATTAGATGAAGGAATACAGAGTATATTCCTGAAAACATTAATCTACAAACATATTTAGTTACAAGTAAAATGCAGACCATTCCCTTTGCACCAAGGTTCCATTCTGATGGTTGCTCTCCCATAAAAGTGTGTGTTTCCCTCCCATCTATTCTGTGTATACCATTACATGCTGATGCCTAATTGGTTGGCATAGCGTGGCTCTGATTGGTGAGCTTCCCTATTCCTGGTTAAGGACTGGCTACATCTCCAATCCCTATACTTTGCATAACTCAACCCCCTTTAATGCAAATCCTTGTGACTATTCTGAGCAGGAGCTTAACTTAAATTTTCCCAGGAAGTAAAATATTGATTACGGATTGTCCTCCCTTCATTGCATATCCCAGCATGGGATCCTTTGAAGTGAGTATGTGTAAAACAATGAGGTTTGGATCCCATTGTTTGTATACACTAGCCTAGGCACCGACTTATCTGGTCTACCAGAGATTTCTGTGAAGATAATATATTCCGCCCTACATAGATAAAAGCTAAATTAAATATATTCATAATTCCAATATTTTACAGCTATTAATATACATTTCACAGAAGCTCATAAGGCAACAAGTCCGTTGGCAACAGCACTTGAAAGACCGACATCAAAGAAAAAGGCGGACTTCTCCTTGCTCCTCATCTGGTCTCTCCCTCTCTCTTTTAACAGGCACATTTCTCTACCCCAGTTGATTAACAATAAAAAGGAATTTGGTCCAAGCCATCCACCTGCTCAGCGTCTGAATGCCAGCTTGACCAAATTGCTAGCACTGCAACTACTGCCTTTTCAGCTGGTAGACTCTGCCCCCTGAATTTGTGGAATGTGCTGTACCTCAGTTGCAGGTTCCAAAATGACATTTCTTTTCACAGAAGGCCATTCCAGCTCTCTACCGGCATGTGGAAGGCAATGCTTTATTGTCTTGTTGGACAGGGCGGTCAGCAATAAGGTGTATATTACCACAGACTCATGGTCTAGCAGGCAAACGCAGGGATGTTACCTTTCCTTCATGGCGCACTGGGTAACTCTGCTGGCAGCTGGGAAGGATGCAGGACAGGGTTCAGTATTGTTGGAGCTTGTTCCGCCACCATGCCTCTTCTTCTTCCTCTATGGCCTCTTCTGCAGATTTGTTCTCTGAACCAGCAGTGCTACGTAAGCATTCAAGGGGCTATGCAAGCACTCAGGCAAAAAGATGCAATGCGGTGCATGAGTTACCTAGTTACATAGTATGTGAGGTTGATAAAAGACACAAGTCCATCATGCCCAACCTATGTGTGTAATTATATGTCAGTAATACATTGTATATATGTTGCGGTTGTTCAGGTGCTTATCTAATTTTTAGCTTCTTGAAACTATCTCCCGCTTGCCACTCTTACAGTAAAGAACCCTCTATGTAGTTTAAGGTTAAACCACTGCTTAGGGGACAGGAGCCACATTGGGGCAGAGATTCGGTCAGCTCTGCAGGGGCAGGCTCAGAGATGGTTGACGCAACGCCAGCTTCAGCCAGGAATGGTTGTATGCAACAATGGCACCAACCTTCTCTCCGCCCTCCGACAGGGACACTTGACCCATGTTCCATGTTTGGCACTCATCCTGAATTTGGTGGTGCAGCAGTTCTTGAGCAGATACCCAGGCTTACAAGGTCTCCTGAGGCAGGCCAGAAAAGTCTGTGGTCATACAATGCCAGTGCTCAGCTGGCTGACATTGAAAGGGAATGCAACCTAGCCACCAACCGTCTCATTGTGACATGTCCACCAGGTGGAACTCAACGTTGGCAATGCTGCAGCAGCTGGGCCATCAATGAGTACCTGTGCGAGTATGGCACCAGGATAGGGTCAGAGGAGCTTGGCTTCTTTTTGCCACGCCAGTGGCTACTGATCAAGGATGCATGCACTGTCCTGTCACCATTTGATGAGGCCACGAGAATGGTGAGCAGCAACAATTCATGCATCAGTGTTACTGCCCCTCTTGTCTTCCTTTTGGAGCACATGCTTTATGGAATAACTGACAGGGCACTTGAGGCAAGCGGGAGGAAGAGGAGGGCTTCCTTACCTCTCAAGGCCCCCTTTATCCAGATATTCCTGCAGGCCCGCCAAACACTCAGGAAGAAGAGGAGGAGGAGGATTGTGTCAGCAGTCTTCAAGGGATGGTTTTCAGTCCCCAGAAACCCAAGGAGTTGTACGTGGCTGGGAGGAGGTTGTTACGGATCATGTGATCCTTAGTGACCCATAGGACTCAGAATTTAATGCCTCTGCAAACTTTCGCAGGCTTTGCAGAATTAGTGAGGCCATGCAGTGTAAGGACCCTAAGATTTGTGGTATCAAAGAGAGGAATCATTACTGGCTGGCAACCCTTTTTGAGCCACGTTACAAGGGTAAGTTTGCAGAACTCATCCTGCCTTCGCAGAGGGAGCAGAGGATGAAACATCTTCAGGAGGCCTTGAAGAAAGGTTTGTGCAATGCATTTCCAGACCCTGTGAGGTTACAATTTCCTGGTGCTGGACAACCTGTTGCAGAGGCTTCGTTGAGTCAGAGGAAGAGCAGTGGAGAAGGTGGCTGGCTGACCGATGCCTTTAGACAATTTTTCAGTCCTCAGCGCCAAGGTCTGATCAGTTCAAGCAACCATGGCAAGCATCGGCATTACATGGTGCAGGAATATCTAGGGGCAAGAGCAGACTTGGTGAACCTTTCCAACAGAGTATCCACTGGGTTACTGGGTCTTGAGAATGGACCACTAGTAAGAACTAGCTCAATATGCAACTGAGTTACTAACCTGTCACTAGCATCCAGCATTCTTTCTGAACGCACATTCAGTGCTGCTGGAGGGTTTGTAATGGATCATAGAGTGCGCCTGTCCATAGACTCCGTTGATAGTCTCACATTCATAAAAATCAATCAGTCTTGGATCAGCAGCAGCTATCAAGCATCTGATGCTGATGTAACTGATAGATTTTTCTATGGATGTGGGATCCCTTGAAGAGTGCTTATGCTGAGTGACTATCCTATTCCTCCTCAATCTTGATGATGCTAGCTTCCAACAATATTTTTGGTTTAGGGCACCACCACCACTGCCTAAGGCACAATTTTTCTGACCTTGTTTAACAGGGGCATGTAATTACAATTTTTGATCTAATATTTCACAGCAGAGCATGTTCCTGCGCCCAACAAGAGTATCCGTGAGGGGTTACAGTGCTGTGGCACCACCACTAAAGGCCCAATTTTTCTGCCCCTGTCCCAGCAGCAGAAAAAAAGGACAAGCGTGCCCCACGGCCATCTGCAGAAGATGCACCATGTCCATGACCAGCACTGTGGAACGGTAGACACAGAGCCTGCTTGCCCTCTTTTTGTGGCCTGTGAGCACCTGCCTCTCCTTGGTGGCCTACTGGACATGATGGGGATTTTGTTTTGCAACACCACACCACATTACACTGTATTGTGTACTGTGTACACCACCAGAAAAGTAGTAGCAACTGCACTATGGGTACACGGTACTGTGTACACCAACAGAAGTGTAATAACAACTATGGGTGTACTGTATTGTGTACACCACCAAAAAAGTAGTAGTAACTACACTAGGGGTGTACAGTACTGTGTACACCGCCTGAAGTATATTTGAAAAACACTGAGAACACTGAGCAGACCTAACTAGTCAGCTGCACCGTGTACAGTGAACAACAACATTTAAAGTGGTTCTGCACCTAAAAAAAAAATATTAAAAGCCAGCAGCTATTCATATTGAAGCTGCTGACTTTTAATAAAATCACACTTACCTGTCCCAGGGTCCAGCGATGTCGGCAGCAGATGACGAGCGATCGCTCATCTCTCTGCTGCCCCGCCACCATCCTCTGTCAGGGAATCGGGAAATGAAGCATTGCGGCTTCACTGCCCGGTTCCCTACTGCGCATGCGCAAGTCGCGCTGCGCGTCTCTTCTGGTCCCCACTGTGTCCTGGGAACTGTGTGTTTCCCAGAACACAACGGGGGGCGGGGCGTCTGTGGGGGTCTGCGGAGGTCTGCCCGGAAGTGGGTGCAGATACCTGGATTATCCAGGTAACTGCACCCCCCTGAAAGGTGCCGATTGTGGCACCAAAGGGGGGGAGGGATCAGATTAGCGGAACTTCCCCTTTAGGGTGAAGAACCGCTTTAACTCTCACAGCAATTGCAGCCACACTGAATGCAGTGTGAAAAACTAAATTTACTTATCAAAAACACAGCTCCACAAAACACAGGGAGCAAGCACTAAATCTATCTGATCTAGAGGATTGGTAATGTAGAGGGTGCTACAAGTACATAAAAAGAAGAAGCAAGAAAGCCCATGTCAACATGAACAGAACAAGAAATGTATATATAGCATTTTGATTGAAATCAAGCTATGGATTCCAGTGAAAGTTTCTGTGTTAAGCTGGCAATGTTTTTAAAATAACATCAGGACACCCTACTGATCACGTTCATATTAAACCACACCCACAAAATCATGCCCCCATTTTTAACATGCATTGAACAAACTTTTGGAACAAGAGGCACTCATTCAAGACAAAATAAAGATATTTCAAATAAGAGGCACTAAGATGTGTATGCATACTTAGGAGGGATGCATTGAAGGTATCAAGATGCAACCAGCAACAGCAGCCAGATTGCACTTCACTATGGTGAGCGACTGAGATTTATTCTGACTGGTTTAAAAGGGATACCGTGCTGGAACAACCATTGCACCACCCTAATAAATAACTGAGGGCATCTCTTTCTTAAATATGAAATATAGGCCATGTGCATACTTGAAGTTGGTAAGTGCGTCCCAGGGCACAGATAGCAGAGCAAGAACAGAGGAGAATTTATTTTAAAAAGAACAGCAAGAGCATGTAAGTCCAACAACATGCCTCCCAACTTTTTGAGATGGGGACGAGGGACACCTATTAGCAATCATGTGTAGGCATAGGACACACCCTCTGCCATGCCCACTTATAAGAGAATTATACAAAAAAATGATTAGGTAAACCCACAAGTGCTTTTTTTTTACCACTACTATTCCTTTATATTGGCTTTTGACATTTACTAATGCAGCAATTTAGAAATTAGATGAAAGGTTTAGCGCTGGGAACACTTTTTGAAAGATAAAAAGTGAATTTTATATACAACTATATAGATCAGGCCAAAATAAGGGACAAATTAGGATGAAAGAGAAACAGAGGGACTTTGTTCAGGGAGCTATGCTATAATAAACAGATCATTTTTTTCAAAATGTCATTATTGCCTGCATACTTTGCCCATCTCTGTATTAAACAATATTCTTATAGATCTGTATGCTGTTCCTGTTCATCTGATTTCATTACCAACCACTGTCGGAGTACCAAAAGGTAAAGTTAGACTTGAAGACAGATTGCAATCATGTTGTGCCAGTGATCAGTTTCTATACATCAACCTCTGGAGATACAGTACGTGCATGATTTCTGACCTTTACCAGATGAACACCCTACGGGCTGTCTTTTCTATGATATTTTCTTTCCTACCATGATTACAGACCGAGAAAAAGGATGACAAATATATTTCAAAATTGTGTATATAAAAATATCTGCACTGAGATAAAACATAAAAACATTTCTGTAAAATCAGTCTACCGTAAAGTGTTACTAAACCCACAACAGTACAATCAGTCTGTATATGCAGTAAAGCATGCTGTTTTTACTCCCTGTGGAACCAAAAGGGTTAATCCCCTGCAATGTGTAAAAAGGCACTTTGATCCTGTCTTTGCTGATCCTCCCCTTCTTCCACAGTTCCAAATCCATCTCCTGATTGTACAGAGCCTTGTTGGGGGCACTCTGCACATGTTCAGTTTAATGTGTATTGGTAGAGGTTTTTTTTTTTCTTGGGCGAGTGCATGTGATCAGCACAGGGCCAATCAGCCCTGTCCAGACAGAGCCTCAGGAGTCCTGCAGCCTCACAGGACAGTCGGAGGAGAATGAAAACTCCTTCTACAAGCTTTAACTAGACACTGATAGAAGGCACAATACTGCTTTATACTGCTGATGAGAAAAGTAGTTGTCAGTTTATATTGTCTTAAGCCGCGTACACATGATTGGATTTTTCCGATTGGAAATGTGTGATGACAGGCTGTTGGTGGAAAATCCACTCCATCAGACAATTGTTGTTGGATTTTCCATGAGCAAATGTTGGATGGCAGGTTTTAAAATTTTCCGTGGACAAGTGTCTGTTGTCGGATTTTCCGAGCGTTTATACACAAGTCCGTTGGACAAAAGTCCAAAGTACAAACACGCATGCTCAGAAGCAAGGACGAGCCAGAAGCTGTCTGTCTTGTAAAATGGCGATCAGAATGGAGAATTAACATTTGTGACGTGGCAAACTATGAAATATTGAAATGCAGCGCACATTCTCTTCTTCTTTAATGGGATAATAATGAAGCTGCTTTGCTGGTGATATTGAAGGAGTTAAAGAGGAAGTAAACCCTGATGAGTTTACTTCCTCTTTCATTCCCTGCAAAGGTAAAGCATAATGGACTACTATGCATCACATAGTAGTCCATTATGTGTCACTTACCTGACACAGGAGCCAGCGAAGTCACCGCTGTCCCCTGTAGTCCGGCGCATCCATCTTCTTGGTGGGTCTCGCTGCTCCGCGGCTATCATTCTAGGCTTACCTGTAGGTCAAAGTTGGTTGTAAGGGTTTACAACCACTTTAATGCAAACAAATTTTTAAAGACTTTTTTTTCTAGTGATATCAAGAATAATATTATTCTTTTTTTTTTCTTTTTTGGGCAAGTTACCACAACACCATTATCCTGTAGTTTTTAAGATCAAAAATACAACTATGTTGGTGTCCTTGTCAATTTTACATTGTATTTTTTTTTTATGTAACTTCCTACTCCCAAACTGTCATTTGAAGTAAAACACATAGCCAAGTATTATTCTATACAATTTTTTTTATTGTGCATTGAAAACAGAAAACAAATAAAATTAAGCATGTTATCTGCCAATAGAACTCAACCAAAAAGTGCATTCTATGCATCCAAAAATATAGACAATACACCAAATCAAATCATTATTCAACCAAAAAATGATGCTAAAGCAATAACTCCAAGGCCAATAATAAATAACACGCTATCTCCTCTGATTCCACAACATGGCTGGTTGACGAACAGCTGTTCAGAAACAAAACTAAAAGAATGAACTGAAAAGCACGAAATGAAAATCGCAAAAATGGAAAGCACGAATCAACACTCGCCAAACTTCTACTAACATGAAATTAGGAGAAGGAGCCCAAAGGGTGGCACCTTTTTCTTATGCAAGACAAGTTTGGGCCACTGCCCTTCGGACAAAAGTCCACGTTTTTTTTGGCCAACAATCCGATCATGTGTACAAGGCTTAAAACTATTGCATTTCCATGTTCTGTGTACTGTGGAAGACCAAATATAGTGAATGCAGGTTCTGGGTTTAGTAATTCTTTAAATAAACATTTAGAAGCATATCACTTGCTTAAAACCCAACTTTGGGATTCTACTTTCATTGTCCATTCGTGGGGTGGGAAGGAAGTGAAACTATAGCAAAGAAAGATCAGATTCTCTCCACTTACAGGCAGGGCTGTGCTGTGTGGCAGAGCTGCGTAAATCCCAGGACTGGATAGACAGAAATACAACTCCTTCTGGAAGGTAAAACAGCTCTGTCTATATAACTGTTTACCCTGAAATTCACTTTAAAAAAATAAAAATAATAACAACAAAATATCTGTAACAGCATAAAGAGTAAAAATGATAAAGTACATCAAACAAAACTACACTGCATTTTATTGTCTGCATCAACACAGGAAAGGTATATGGTTTTACAAGGCTTACAAATCCCAGACCTAGTTTTCAGCGCCCAATATATATTTTTTTCAGCATTTCAAGCAGCATTATAGCGCAGCACGCAGACATTATTACCATTTTTTTTTATATACCAATCTTAGGAGTCATCAGCATAGACAATCAATCCTTTTCACTTCAAGCCATAATAGGAAGATTTCAAGCAATATTTTCTGATTGGAGTTGGACTTTTGAAATGACTTGGCTGGGGGGCCTTACTTTAAATGCAACAAGGCCTGTAATGTGAAGAGCAATTTCCATGCAGCCTCACAAGAGAATCATCCACTTGCCACAGTTCTCCTAATTGTCTTTGATTGCTGTTTGCGCTGCCCAGTTCCTCTCCGTCTTCAAAATCACCTTCAAGGGCTCCGCTACTTTTTGACTGCGCAGTTTTTAATCAAGAACTTCTAAACAGCAATTCATTTGGCTATTACAGCAGTAGGGGCTTCTACCAGCCTTTACATCGTGTTTATCTAATTGACCTTAAAGACCATCCCAGTAACAATGTCGAGGGCACATCAGTGCCGCTTGCTGAATGCTGATTTTTAGGGCACTTTTTAACCATTCTGCTTCAACAATTTCTAGCAACAGTCTAGTCGATAAAAAAAACATTATAATTCTCTTGGTAAAACTCAGGTAAAAATTAAGAGAGATTCATGGGAAAATAAATCTGTAGTACTAAATATATTAAAGTTAAATATGCAAAATTAAAAAGCAAATATAAAGACAGATTTACTTATTTATAGCTTTTTTTCTTCTCTGCTTTTTTGCATCATCTAAAATGTTCAAACTGCAATGCAGTTTTACTACTAGCCAAATACTATAATAAAAAGTAATCCCCAGTCACAATTGAAGGAGATATATGGGATTTCGAAAAACAAGCACACAAACTCACCTCCATGCTACAGCATCAGTGCAATGCTGCAGCTGTGCCATGTTCCGTGCTCAGGTCTCAGCCTGCTCAGAGCGGAGAGCAGTGACTTACAGTCACAGCTCTCTGCTCTGCTCCTCCAGCGCTCACTGGAACGTCAGCCTCTGAGAGGCTGAGCCAGCTGCTGACCAGGCATCCAGGGGAACCTGACAATATTGTCAGTATACTTTCAGATTTTGGAGCGGCTCTGCCATATCAGCTGCTAGCAGGCAATAGCTCACTCTTAGCTGACTTGAGTCACAGGAGAGCAAAAGTAAGTGCAGTTCTGTTACCCAGAAGAGAAGCATGACCATAAAATGTTTGTCCTCTTTTAAAAATGAATCCTTAACTGCTGGCCAACCATGTAAACTAGATATATGGAGGCAAGGTGGGTCGGCTATGCCAGATCATGTACCTAGTACGCGATCTTACACTTCTGGGTAGGGGGCACACATGTGTTTCCCAGTAACTTGGCTGTGCTGTGATTGAACACAGCAGATGTCGATTACTGGGTGCTGGCCAATGGATTAACGCCGACACTCGGTTATGTAAACAAGGCAGAGCCCTGTTCTATCAGCGAGGAAGTATTCGATTTTGAAAATCAATTGCGTCCTCTAGTGAAAGCACCACACAAAGTGCAACATAAACACTGGCTAGGCACACATTTATGATTGCCCTACATGTTTAACCCCTTCCCAGCATTCTTACAGTGACAGTGCATATTTTTAGCACTGATCACTTAGTACTTATTAGTGTCACTGGTTCCCAAAAGTGTCAGTTGGTGTCTGAAAGTCCGCCACAATATCGCAGTCCCACTTTAAGTCACCGAATTATCCATTACTAGTAAAAACAAAAACAAATCCAGTATATATCCCATAGTAGACACTATAACTTTTGCGCAAACCAATCAATATATACTTATTGGGATTTGTATTCACCAAAGACATGTAGCAGAATACATTTTGGCCTAAATTTATGAAGAAATTAGATTTTTTTAACTGGGTATGCTTTATAGCAGAGAGTAAAAAAAAAAAAAAAAAATACATACATATATATATATATATATATATATATATATATTTTTTTTTTTTTTTTCAAAATGGTCAGTTTTTATATTTTTTTGTTTATAGCGCAAAAAATAAAAACCGCAGTAGTGATCAAATACTACCAAAGGAAAGCTCTATTTGTGGGGAAAAAAGTACATTGATTTTATTTGGGTACAGTGTTGCACAACTGCGCAATTGTCAGTTAAATGAATGTAGTGCTGTTTAGAAAATATTGGCCTGATCATTGAAGGGGGGTAAATCTTCCGGAGGTCAAGTCGTTAAAGAAGAACTCCAAACTCCCCAAAAATCCACTCAATCTTAGCAATGAAAGCCTTTATGTTTATCTTAGGAAAGATGATTAAATTATTAATGATTTTAATACTTTATGTTGGACTATAATACCGGACCTTAGCAAGCCAAACCAAATTTACAAAAACGTA
The DNA here is from genome assembly GCF_037356315.1 of Lithobates pipiens. Classification (NCBI taxonomy): domain Eukaryota; kingdom Metazoa; phylum Chordata; class Amphibia; order Anura; family Ranidae; genus Lithobates; species Lithobates pipiens. The sequence goes on along the minus strand of NW_027507791.1, from coordinate 69,402,559 downwards.
GAATTATTACTACAATACGGTTCACAAAAAATAATGTATAAAAATGTTTTTTCATTGTTTAGGTAAGTATGGTGTACAATGTGTACATCACAAAGCATAAAAAAATCAACAAAACACATACTCTTCAACAATGTAGCACTATTTACACTACTGAAGGGTCAACACGTTGTGCATGCTCACACTCCTCATTCCTCAGGACCATGGTATAATAGACTGTATGCAAGTTCATCCATGTGATAGTAATATATTGTAAAATTCCAAATCTATGTGAGCCTGATCTAGTCTGATGTAATGTTCTTCAAACATTTCTCAAACCATAAAAGAATTTTGATCCATGTATGGGCACTGCGGTTGTTCAGAGATCAACCTGCTGAGCAACTTTTGTACCACCGTCCCAGTCAGATTTTTCCCACTCAATCAGCGCTACAAATGAGTGTGTGGATGGGGAATCAAGCCAGTTTTTTTTTGTTCAACCTGCAGGTTGAATGATAAAATCAGACCCATCTAATTATGGCCTAAGTCCATCTTCTGTGTCCAGCTCAGTTTCCGGGTGTAGGGACTATTATTCCAGCGCTGCAGATATCCCTGCTAGTCCCTTTTTGCTAATATCTACCTCCTATTGGATCCTGAGAGGACCCCACTGGACAGAGAATAGGTAGTGGTAGTTCAGCTTAAATAAATATATTCATAATTTATTTGTTGATTTAGAAATACTTCCAACGCTTCTTCTTTATGATTGGAAAGCCTATATAATATTATACTGTATATATTAAAGCCAAAGGGTCCTATAGCATTTTTACATTTTATAAAAGCAAAAATAATGTTCTGCTTTCATTTTTCAGAAAATTATATTCTATAAAATGTATGAGTAAATATTAAGACCTCTTGCACGCGGTCAAAAATACACCATGGGCCTGACGCGAATGGCGACGGATGCTTGATTGTATGCTCCTGATACCTGCGGAGCTATCCGTCGCCATCCACACGATACGGTGCCCAATACCTACACAAGCCACCTCGGCCGGCTAGTTGGAGCCCGCAGCAGTGTCCCGGACATATATTGCGGCGCTCGGCGACCCGTGGACTCCGCGGATCCGCCGCATTACTATCAGCCGGCCGCCGCCATCTTTCTGCCCCGAGGCCTCCCGGAAAAGCCTTGGCCCTGCCGTCTAGAGAGGTAAGAGGCCTCCATCGGTCTCCCCACATTAATCACCCTCCTGCCAGGATCCCTCCGGTGGAGTTCCCTGCACTCTGGGGCACTCGGGGAGGCCGCGGCCGGCTCCGGCCTAGTGCGGCCTAGTGAGGCCTACGGATTCCCGGTGTTTCCTGCGGCCGCCGCCCGGGATTGCGCTCCGCGGCCGTTCCGGCCTACCACCACGGCCGAGGGTCCTGCAGTCCAGAAAAGTGGACTAGAGATGGCTGAGTAGGAGCACTTTCTTTTTTGGAGCGCCCGGTCGCCTCTCGACCACCCCGATCATTTCAGTGCCTTATAGAGCACTATGCACTCCGCTAAGAAGAAGGGAGCCAAGCGGAACAACAAACTATTGAAATCAACGCCTCAAACCCCAACCTCCGGAGAGCTTAGCCGGTTATTTCACCGCCAGCAATTTCTTTTCCCGGAGGCCAAGATGGCGGTGACTCGCACGGAGGAGGAGAGCGTGTCCCCGGGTCCAGCACCACTCTCGCATACAGAGCATACACCGGCAGATGGCTATCGGGAATTTCCGCCGGACCTCCGCCCCATGGACGACGAACTGAGGCGGGCTGCCGTGCCGACAGGCGGAGTGGACGCTGAACTACGTATGCTGCTCCAAGCGTTACCGACGAAGGCGGACATAACCGCTGTGATAGGGACTGTGGAGGCGGCTCACCGCAAAGAGATGGCGGCAGTTAAGGCAGACGTATCGGCGCTTAATTCTATGGTGGAGGCGGGGGAGACCTCTCTGGCTGCTTTTGAACAACGTATAGCGGCGGTGGAGAGACTCCAGGAGGCACACGCAGAGACTCTGGTGGCACAACAACTCCACTTGGAGGAAATGGAGGACAGGAGTCGCAGGAACAACCTGCGACTCCGGGGCTTACCTGAGGCTACAGGCCCTGAAGACTTGCAGGATACCGCGCTTGCTATCTTCCATGCTATAGAAGGAATCGAGCTCCCGGACCGGGTGGAGATCGATCGGATCCACAGAGCGCCAGGCCCTAAACCTACGGACCCCCCGGCGGCCCCGAGATGTTATCTGCAGGATCCACCACTATCCTCATAAGGAACAGATCCTACGCAAAGCCTAGAACGCCGGGGACCTGGAATTCGACGGGGCGACCATTAAGATCCTCCCGGACCTTTCCCGCCCCACCCTGCAAAGACGAGCCATGCTGAGACCGCTGCTTGACCTTGCTCGCAGAAGAAATATGACTTACCGCTGGGGATATCCACTATCAGTGACATTTAAGAAAGATCAGAGATCGTTTACCTTGCGGAAACCTGAATCCCTGCCTGCCCTCTTTACCTTTCTTGATGCAGAGCCGGTGAGGATGCCTGACTGGCTGGCTTTCCTCCCACGAGCCCAAGGACAACCGAGTATGTCTGGACAAGGAGCTGAAGTGCCTCCCGGATTACAAAGAGGTCGTCGCCGACCTAGAGCGGTCTCTCAGGAGGATGTCCGTGAATCTTGATCTGGCTCCCGGGTGCCACCGCCCAACTTCGTGTGACCGTAATCTGATGATCCCAACCCTAGGTTCGGAACTCACCTGCTAAGTTAAGTTTTTGTTTCTTTTCTTTGCCCCTACATTTCCAGTTACCTTTGCACCTTGACTGTCACCTGGCTCCCTCATGGTCCCCTGGCACCATCACCCCCCCGCCTTTTTTTATTTTATTTTTTTCTCTTTTTTGTGGGCCACCCGTCCCGAGGTGTTGAATGATCCTACCTGCATTTTACCAGCCCCCCCCCCCTCCGGGGAACTGTGAGAAGCTACACCCCCACCCCTCGGTTGACGTATTTGCCTTGCTGAATCTGCCCTGCCCGTCTGCCGCGGGACACCCCTTCTCAGTTACGGCTGGAATACTCCACGCTCCAGCGCCTAACCGGGGAGGACACCCTTTGCCACCGTTGGATGGTTGGGGAATCGAGTTACTGGGTCATCTGCCGTTAAATCCCCCCATTGACAACAGCCCTGAGAGTCGCAGTCCTGTGAACCCCTCGGCCGGACATACGGACGGGCAGCCTGGACGGATGGGGAATGGGTCTGATTTGTCTGCGCGCATGGAGCCCTGATGGCATGGGGGTTCTGGGGACACGGGCATCCACTTGATTACAGATACATTGAAAGACTCTGTCGCAGTTGTGTGTTTAGTTGGGGGTTGGGGACGGGCACCATTTGGTTGGCTACTTGTCCTGTATTAGGAGCCGATCTAGCTGACGATTGGCAGGCTATTAGGGTATATCTGGGGAGGGTTGACGGTCTCTTACATGGCCTGGTAGATACAGGATAAACAGCCCTCTTGCTGTGGCAATTCCTACGTTTGGGGCCAGGTGTCTACCGAAAAGCAGGTACAAGGGGGACGTATACCGTGGGGAATAAGAACACCTGTTTAGTTCACTTTATTTGGTTTTTATGTATTTGTTGTCTCCTTTTTTCTGGTTTGGGGGTTATCCCTGTTGCAATCTTTTTGGAGTGATACATGTTTTTTCATTTTTATGATGTGTCGGGGTGGGGAGGAGTGACTGGGCGCTCTCTTTTTGAGCCCTGTCCTACCTCTCCCCCAAATAGGTTAGTATATGTCGCTGGGTTCTGCCATACGGCTCCCAAGCGCCATATGCAAATATTATACTGTGTGAGGGACAAGGTGTTAGACTTTGACTCTTTTTCTCTTTCTTCTTTAACGTTTTTTCCTTTTCTTTCTGGTATCTGTTTCAACCTTCTGTTTCCTTCCCCTCTCTTCCCTTGCCCTTTCCTTCCCGGTCCTTTCCGCCACCCTCCCAACCCCCCCCCCCCCCGGGTCCCCTATGGCGTTCGACGGACTTACAGTGATGTCCCTGAACGCTAAGGGTCTTAACACGCCGGAGAAGAGGCGTATTTTATTAGATGATTTAAAGCGGTCCCAGGTAGACGTAGCTTTTCTCCAGGAGACCCACTTTAAGGATAATAAGCTACCTTATTTACGAAATAAGCTTTTCCCGATAGCCTATCATTCCACAAACCCAACGGCTAAGTCCAAGGGAGTCTCCATACTGATATCCAGTAGGGTTCCCTGGAAATGCCAGAGCTACAATCTGGACCCCTCGGGATGGTTTGTCTTCCTTAAGGGTACGTTAGGCCTCACGCAGCTTACACTGGCAGCGATATATGCCCCTAATGACCACCAGGCCACCTTTCTGGAAGAGACTTTAGAGTGTCTCCAAGACTTTGGAGAGGGCCAGTTGATTATAGGGGGAGACTTTAATGCCCCATTGACTCCCTCAGTGGACACTTCCTCTGGAAGGACCTCCATCCCCATAGCAAACTCAAGCGTATGTCTAAGACGTTCCATAAATCACAGCTGATAGACGTTTGGCGTCTGCAGCATTCGGGAGAGCGTGACTATACCTACTATTCCTCTGTACACCAGGTGTACACTAGGATAGACTACTTCCTGATCCCCCATGCGCAACTGCATGCCTTTGAACACACGTCTATTGGACTTAGGACTTGGTCTGACCATGCACCTATATTTTTGACATACCGTATATCTGATCACGCCTCTTCCAGACACCGATTCTGGCGTCTGAATGAGAGCCTCCTGCAGGCACCGGAGGTGCTGGCGGAGGTGTCTAGGGAGCTGCATTGTTACTTCCAGGAGAATGCCCACCTGGTTGTACACCTGGGATTTTGTGGGAGGCTCACAAACCAGTGATTAGGGGGATCCTTATTAAGCATGGGGCCCGAATTAAACGGGAACGTACCCGACAACTTACCCAACTCTTACAGAAACTTGCTGTTGCTGAGGGAAAACATAAGCATAATCCCACACTGTCCTCGGAATCTGACTTGACAACCTTACGGAAACAGATCAACGATCTCCTCCACTACAGAGCTAAGGCACATTTACAGATCTGCCGTAGAACGACATATGAATCAGGGGACAAATGCGGGAAATTGTTGGCAAGAATGGTCAGAGACTTAAAACTTTCCACATACATCCCTCACATTAACAAGGCAGGGGGCGACAGGGCAATCCTACCCACACATATCACACGGGAGTTTCACTCTTTCTACTCCACCCTGTACAACCTGCCTCTGGTGACAGCGCCCCAATCTGAAATGGACGAATACGTTGCGACCTCTCACATGCCCTCTCTCTCGCCTGACACGCAAAGAATCTTAGACTCTCCCATAACTTTACCAGAACTCCAAACGGCCATAAAGTCCCTGAAGCCTGGGAAAGCGCCGGGTCCTGATGGCTATACCTTACAATATTACAGAACCCTATTCCCAGTATTAGGACCCCAACTACTCACGGTTTTTAATGCCATGGGGTCGGGAGAAGCATTCGCCTCTGCTACCCTGGGTGCCCATATCTCCGTGATCCCTAAGGAGGGGAAAGACCCGGCGTCCTTTGGCAGTTATAGACCTATATCGCTGCTGAATGTAGATCTCAAACTATTCACCAAAATACTGGCTACTCGGCTGGCATCGCATCTCCAGCAACTTATCCACCTGGATCAAGTGGGTTTTGTCCCGTCGAGGGAAGCTAGGGATAGCACCACCAAAGTGCTTAATTTGTTACATATTGTGAAATCAAAGAAGACCCCATGTCTATTTTTAAACACTGATGCCGAAAAGGCGTTCGACCGGGTTAACTGGTCGTTTATGTTTACAGTACTTCGACATATCGGACTGGGGGAGGTGATGCTGAGCCACATAGCTAGTATATATAGTAGTCCTACAGCCCAGGTGAAGGCAAACGGTATACGGTATACGGTATATCAGAACCTTTTAAGATCACCAATGGGACGAGACAGGGTTGCCCATTGTCCCCCCTCATTTTCGCTCTGTCCTTGGAACCGTTTTTAGCCAAGATCAGAATGAACCCCGATATACAAGAGGTGGCAATTGGCCGACTGCACTGTAAGCTGTCAGCCTATGCGGATGATATGTTCTTCTCCATCACTAACCCGATGATTTCCCTACCGAACCTCCTTAGTTTATTCGAGACATACGGGAAACTCTCTAACCTTAGGATTAACTTTATTAAATCTGAGGCAATGGGAATATCTATTCCGGCACGTACTCTCTCGCGTTACAATCCACCTTCCGATTTAGATGGACGTCCTCTGCCTTGACTTACCTGGGCACCAGGGGCGTAACTATAGGGGGTGCAGCAGTTGCGACCGCAAACCGGGCCCTGTGATGCAGGGGGCCCATGCAGCCCCCTCTACATATGGCTGCTCTTTAGTTGTGCATTCACCGCATGACCTGTGTCCTCAGCCGGCTCCTCAGAGTACCCCTCTCCTGCTCCATGCATTGCCGCTCAGTCCGATGTCTGTTCTCCCCAGCCAGAGTCCCGCCCACCCCGAGTCCGGCCCACTCTGCACTGCTAACTTTTCCCGGGTAAACAAACTTTAAGCACACAGATGCAGTGCAGCCCTATGAGACCCGGCTCCCTGGAGGACACTGCAGGCTTGTCTTCCAGCCCCCCCTCCTCCCCGTCATACACAGATGATGAAAGGTCTTTCTGGGAGATATGCTGATCGCCCCTTGCAGCACACTGGATGGAGCCCAGGCCAACATGGATGAGTGCATGGCCTACAGCTTGGTCATGGTGAGTGAGAGGACCCCATCCCCCACACACCATTACATACCCCCTCCATCTCCCCCTGGGGACAGGGACCCCTTCTCACGTGGGGACAGGGACCCCCACTTCCCCTGGGGACCCCTTCTCACCTGGGGGCAGTAACTTCATCTGCCCTGGAGAAAAGGACCTCATCTCTTCTGGGGACGGGGACCCCATCCTGCCTAGGGACAGTCCCCCAATGGGGCACCTAAAAATAAATAAAAATAAAAATACTGATACCAGTGGTGGAACGACAGGGCTCACAAAGGTCATACCTGTGACCACGCCCTGGAGTTCCACCGCCGGACTCGGAGGGAAGGGCCCTGGCTGGGGTTCAGGGGGGCCCTTCGTGGTTTCTTGCATTGGGGCCCTGAAGGTTCTAGTTACGCCACTGCTGGACACGAAAATCCCAACTGACCTGTCTCGCATCTATGACTATAACTTTCCCCCATTGTTGATACAGATCAGGACACTGCTAGACACATGGCATAAGGGCCTACACTCATGGTTTGGGAGATGCAATCTACTAAAAATGAGTGTGCTGCCCAAATTGTTATACCTCTTTCAGGCTCTCCTGATCAGAATACCTTCCACATATTTTAAACAGGTGCAGACCCTGTTTGCCCAATTTTTCTGGGCATACAAGAAGCCACGCATACCACGTGCCCAACTTTCTGCGCCCAAATGATATGGGGGACTGGCACTCCCCGATGTTAGGAGATACTACCAAGCAATACACTTAGGCAGAGTCGTGGACTGGGGGAGACATCAAGAATTGAAATTATGGGTACAGATAGAACAACAGCAGGTAAACGTTCCCCTGCGATCTGCGTTATGGTGTGGTGACTCCCTCCCCCCTGAGATAAAATCGCATCCTTTGATAGGGAACACTCTGACGCAATGTCTTCAGGCGACACTCCAAAACTCCCTGACTACCAAAACCTCTCCCTTGACCCCGATTCTAGGTAACCACCGGTTCCCCCCTGGGAATTCACCTACACGCTTTCAGACGCTGAGGGAGTCAGATTGTGTAACGGCTGCACGATTTGTGCGGCGAGGTAGGTGGCCCTTGTTAACGGAGCTAACCGATCCCGCGGGCTCATTCCAGCTCTCCTTCTGGGACGCAGTACAGATACACCATTTTCTTCAAAGCATCCCAAATCCCCAGTCTTACACACGACCGCTGACCCCATACGAGGAATTCCTCACAGGCACGGAACCAGTTTCTCGGGTCCTCTCTAAAATGTACTCGACACTGAATACACCAGCCCACCCGCCGAGCCTGGCGTGCTTGGACAAGTGGGAGGCAGAGCTTCAATGCACCTTTACTGCAGTCCAGAAACAAAATATAATTGACCATTCTCTTAAAACGTCGCTGTGCACTAAAATTCAAGAGACCAATTATAAAATCATGACACGGTGGTATCTTACACCTAGTCGCCTACACGCCATTTTCCCAGACACGTCAGCACATTGCTGGCAATGTCATGAGGAGAGGGGGTCCATGTTACACATATTTTGGTCCTGCCCTAAGTTGACGCCTTTCTGGACTGCAGTACGAACGGTGTCTCAAAAATGTACGGACCTGCTGATTCCCAACGACCCGGCGTTCTTTCTACTCCATGTGTCCACCCTGCCCCCCAGAAGATATAAGAGATCTATACTGCGACACTTGACTAACGCAGCCAAGTCCTGTATCCCCCTACTTTGGAAACAAGACTGTCCTCCGACCGTAGCAATGTGGTTGAGGAGGGTAGAAGACATGAATAAAATGGAGGACTTGGTGTTGACAGCACAACACAGACAGGACACCTACAGGAAAACCTGGTCTCTCTGGAATATGTTCATACTTTCAGATGAAGAAAAGTCGCTGTTTGCGACTTGAGCTGTTGTGATTATATAGACACTAGGCAGTACACGGAGGTTCCAACCCCATGGACAGGTATCTCGGTCGCACGCCTCCCATTGTCCCTCCACGCCCCCCCCTTCTCTCCCGATGCTCCCCCCTCTCCCCTCTCCCCTGTAACTTACCTTTCTTTCTTCTCTCATTCTTTTCTGGTAGCGATATGTCGGCCTATACTGTTTAGATTTTGGCTATACCAACAAACTGAGCCTCGGGGATATATAGACCCTGGTTATATTCTCTTTCTTGTGCTGTTGGAATATGCACTGTATTTTATATCCTGTCAAGATGAGTGACTTGGAGGCTGCGACCTCCATTTTTATGCTACCGCTGTATGTTAAGCGGGCCCTTGCCCCATTGTTGAAAACTAATAAAATATATATTTGAAAAAAAAAAAAATACACCATGTCTGCGGCCATGTAGCGATTTTCTCTTTATGTGTTGGTAAATTATTGTCTAGAGGAAAGTGCAAGGACAGTTCTCTCTTCTGCCTTTTACACCATAAGGTGTACCATCACATTACAGGTGAATTTTAGGCATCTGTAGGCAATTTTTTTTTGTATGGTTAGAGTAGGGGATAGTGAAAAATGTTAATGTTTGTGTAATTTTTTTCCCTTTTTTCCAGCCATTACCTCTTAGGGGATATTTCCAATCCACTCTTGCCCAAAGTGAGAGAAAATCCTCTCTTAGACAGGCCAGGTATCCACATTTGAGTCATTTTGGGCGCTTCTAGATAGTGATGATGAGATTTAATCATGAATTCCATGCCCATTGGCTAGTGGGGCATCCCATCTTAGTGATGGGCCAAAGGGAATTTGCGAGGGGTGGAAGATTGCACTGCGAGCCCCCCATCCCAAAGCACCTTGTCCCCATGTGAGGACAAGGGCCTCTTCCCGATAACCCTGGCCATTGGCTGTCGGGGTCTGCGGGCAGGGGGCTTATCGGAATCTGGGATAATTAGGGATTATAAATCTGGGATTAATAAGGGGGCCCCCAGATCCCGGCCCCCCACCCTATGTGAATGAGTATGGAGTACTTCGTACCCCTACCCATTCACCTGGGGGAAAAAGTGTCAATAAAAAAACACACTACACAGGTTTTTAAAGTAGTTTATTAGGCAGCTCCGGGGGTTTTCTTCTGACTTCGGGGGTCCTTTCCGACTTCTCCTTGCTTTCTGGTTCTTTTCCCACTCTCTGACCTCCTCCTTTCTAGCGGTGGCCCGGCTTTCTCCTTCGTCGCCGCAGCTGTCGTCTTCTTCTTTTCTACTGATGTTGATACGATGCTCTGTCCCGCTGTAATGCCGTGGACACAGTGCATGACAACTTATATAGGCATAAGGGGCGGGGTCACCGTGTGATGTTATGCCTGTATAAGTCGTCGCGCACCATGTCCACGGCATTACTACCTCTAAAGGTTTTATCTTTAATGCATACTATGCATTAAGATAAAAAAAATGTCTGTGTCACAGGACCCCCCCCCCCCCCCCCAGCCCTCCTGTACTTACCTGAGCCCATTCTCGATCTAGCACTGTGCATGAGAGCAACGGTTCTCTACCTCACCACAGGGCAGATTATTGGCAGTGGGAGCTATTGGCTCCTGCTGTTGCCAATCAAATTCTGTAATGAGGGAATGAAGGGCAAGGCCAAGTCGCTCCCTGCCTGTGACAATAGACGCAGACAGAATGGCTGGGAGTGAGGCCGCCTTGAGTGGCCCCATAAAAAGTCCATGGGAAGGCACTCGCCGAAGAGGAGGAGCCAGGAACATTAACAGGGGACCCAGACGAAGGAGATCAGGTCTGTGCAAAACCATTGCACAGAGCAGGTAAGACGTTTATTATTTCATACCAAAAAATTAAGCTTTGATATCACTTTAAGGCTACTAATATAGAATTGGTGTAATATGTTATGTTTGCAATGTTGCCTTATTATGATTATGTATGCTGATACATGTATTTTCTTGCTGTCCATTTTAAATAAATAAAAATATATGAAGAAAAGCAGCTTTTGCTTGCCTTTAATCCAGAGATGTTTCTATCATATGCATTTTCCCCTACTAGATGTACTCAGAGAATTACTAAACAGAATGACCCTCGCATGTCATTATATAAGCAAGAGAGCTGCTGCTAAAAAGACCTTTGGAAAAAGGTAATGGAGGGGAAGGCAGGTTGGGAGATTAAAAATACTGGACTTCTTTAGTATTTGGGATAACACACTTCTTGCAATGCTTTTTAAAGTAGGACATTTGGTTTTGTGAAAGAATTTCATTACCATAAACCAGTGATGGCGAACCTTGGCACCCCAGATGTTTTGGAACTACATTTCCCATGATGCTCAGCTACACTGCAGAGTGCATGAGCATCATGGGAAATGTAGTTCTAAAACATCTGGGGTGCCAAGGTTCGCCATCCCTGCCATAAACCATATAAGTCTGCCAGAAGGGACAGATAGGACTCCACAACTAAACTATTCCATTTTCTGTCCATTTTTCATTGCCGAGGCAATCCTTCATTTTCTTTTTATTTGTCTTTGTAGTGATCTTATAGAAGTTCTGTAAATGCTATCACAACCTGTATGTATTATTATGTAGACGGACAGTGCTGGTCCCCATAGCAGTTGCATGGTTTGAGATAGTTATAATTATGCTGGCCATACAATGACTTTGGTTTCAGGTAAGTTTAGAGCTCAAAAAAGTAAATAAGTAAACTATTAAGGCTGGTAACTAAGATTGTAGAACTAGAGGAGGCAGCAACAAGCCCTAAAATGTATGAATTGTGATTTTACCCTTATTTTGGGTTATCTTCTGACCACCTTAAAGTGCATCTGTGCTTTGCACATACAGGTCAAATTAACGGGTTCATTTTAATACAGACCCCCACAGATACAGAGTACATACCGTACTTAAACTTTTCAGTCCTCTGCTACTTCCTTCAGCCTCCCAGAGTAAAAACAAAGCCCTATGATAGCTATGTTAGCTAAGTAACCATGCAGGGCTATGAACTTCCCTATGACATCACTAACAGGGCTGGTGCAAGGATTTTGACACCCTAGGCGAAACCTCATTTTGCAGCCCCCTTTGGTTCCACCCCTGACTCCACAACCTTTGCCCTGCCCATGTATATCCCCCCTTTTTATAGCTTTCTACCATTTTGGGGGGGCAGAGTCAGTCACTAAGCCTGGAGGTGGGGGGCATCGGTACGGCGCCCCTGACTGATGTGTGCTCTAAGCTGGTACCTACCTTGTCTATAGGTAGCGCCAGCCCTGTACATGGACTATATGTAAACAGATAATCAAGGCACCTATCAGTGCCCATGGGCACTGAGTGCCACCTGTATGGAGTACCACCCTTATCAGTGCAACCTATCAGTGGGAACCCCTCATAATGGGCACATCAGGTGCAAGGACATGGGAATGGTGGGAACTCCTCATACTGGGCACATCAGGTATACAGACCCGGGAACTCGGTACAGGGATGGTGGGAACCCTCATAATGGGCCCAGCTGGTGTACAGACCCGGGAACTCAGCACAGGGATGGTGGGAACCCCTCATAATGGGCACAGCAGGTGGATGGACATGGGAACTCAGCAAAGGGATGGTGGTAACCCCTTATACTGGGCAGAGCGGGTGTACAGACTTGGGAACTCAGGACAGGGATGGTGGCAACCCCTCATAATGGGCACAGCGGGTGTACGGACATGGGAACTCAGCACAGGGATGGTGAAAACCCCTCATAATGGGCAGAGCTGGTGTTCAGACCCGGGAACTCAGCACAGAGATGGTGGGAACCCTCATAATGGGCACAGCGGGTGTACAGACCCGGGAACTCAGCACAGGGATGGTGGGAACCCTCATAATGGGCACAGCTGGTGTTCAGACCCGGGAACTCAGCACAGAGATGGTGGGAACCCCTCATAATGGGCACAGCTGGTGTACAGACCTCTGGGCAGCATTTACTAGAACTGAGCTGCAGCTTATTCCTGCAGCTGCTGACTGCTGGTGGAAGGGAGAGTTTTGCAGGCTGGTCACCAGCAGAAGAAACATAAAGAGAGCAGACACACTAACCACCCTGCACAGCACTGATATCAGGATTCAGGAATAGCATTGTGTAGCTAGATACCGATACTAACCCACATCCTCTGCTTTCAACCTGCCGTGCTGTGACTTGTGCAATGTGACTGCCCCCAGTCACATTGCACAAGTCAGGGAGGGGGGACGTTCCAGGGAGCTCGGGGTTTTCAGGAGGAAAAGCTGAACTGTCCTGAAAGTTGCAGAAAGCCGAAGGAATTGTTTACTGTGCCGTGTAATGGGTGGGCTGAGTGTGTACAGAGCGCAGTGTGCAGAGCAGTCAGTGGGGTGGATGTGCTGCAATGTAAAGGCGTGTGTGGTGTGGTGTGTATTGGGCAGCATTTACAAGCACCAGTCTCTATTTTCCTCTACTGGTGTCTCCCTATACACGGGATCTGCGGCTCCCCCCAGGACTTATGTGTGAGTGTCAGGAGCTGGGCAGAAAACACTTCCAGGCTGCTCTATGTATTGATCCTAGGAGGGGAGCGCAGATTGCTCCATACACTTGTACTGCAGAGCGGCTTCACCAAAATTCTTCTGCTTTCCCCAGTGACTGAGCCGCTCCATCTCTGCACCTCCCCCCCCCCTTCTCCAGCTTGTCTGTATTGTATACTGACACCGGGCTCTACACACACAAGGCTGTGTCATCTCCATACCAGAGAGCTGTGTATACACTGAAACCACAGTTGCGCCCTAGGTGACAGTGCGCCCTAGGCGGCTACCTAATCCGCCTAGTGGTAGCACTGGCCCTGATCACTAATTGACCCAGGAATGTCACTTGGTTGAGTCATGCTCCTTAAAATCCACAAGGGCTAGGTTTTGTTTTCAGTTTGTAACAAAGAACGGAGCGGAACATGGGGTGAAGAGATCCCACTGCTTAAGTTCACAACCCTGCAGATGATTCAGTCCAACATATACAAATAAGGCCAAGTATTTATCCTTGGCCTTGTTTGTACCTGTTGTTAGCCTTCCAATGCTTCTGACTGCGATAGCCAGCTATAGATGGGAGCAAGTGGCATCTTTTTTGTATCACTGTCATGTTTTTTGTTCAGGAAACACACTGACACCTCTGCATCCATTGTGCTATATGCTGGGTGCTCAGTGTGCCCCTGTACCTTTAAGAAGGGATGGCTCCCCTTCAGTGGCAATGGATTCTTTTAATTTGCATAGATATCCTCTCACTTCCTGTTTGGCTATGGGGTAGGAAGTGAAGGAAAATCTCTGCAATGGGACAGGGATGGTAAAAAATAAACTGACAGGGGCTATAACCCTCCCTAATTCTATCAAAAATGAAAAAAATAGTGTTGCCTATAGTTCTACTTTAACCACTTGCTTACTGGGCACTTAAACCCCCCTCAGTCCCAGACCAATTTTCAGCTTTCAGCGCTGATGCACTTTGAGTGACAATTGCGCGGGCATACAACACTGTACCCAAATGAAATTTTTATCATTTTTTTCCCACAAATAGAGCTTTCTTTTGGTGGTATTTAGTTACAGCTCGGAGTTTTATTTTTTGCTAAACAAACAAAAAAAGATGCAAAAAAAAAAAAAAAAAAAATCATGTTTTAATAGTTTGTTATAAAATTTTGCAAACGGGTCATTTTTCTCCTTCATTGAAGTGCGCTGATTAGGCGGCACTGATAGGCTGCATTGGTGGGCACTGATGGGCTGCATTGGTGGGCACTGATGGGCTGCATTGGTGGGCACTGATGGGCTGCACTGGTGGGCACTGATAGGCATAGTTAAGGCGGCACTAATAGGCACAGATAAGGCGGCACCGATGGGCACAGATAAGGCGGCACTGATGGGCAAAGATGGGCACAGATAAGATGGCACGGATGGGTGGCACGGATAAGTGGCACGGATGGGTGGCACGGATGGGCACTGATAGGTACCACAGATAGATGGGACTGATGGGCACTGATAGGTGGCACTGATAGGTGGCTCTGATAGGTGGCACTGCTGGGCACTGATGGGCGGCACTGCTGGGCACTGATGGGCGGCACTGCTGGGCACTGATGGGCGGCACTGGGGTGCAGCACCTTTGAGGCAGATTGGGTGGCACTGTGGGTGGCACTGTGGGGTGGCACTGTGGGTGGCACTGTGGGTGGCACTGTGGGTGGCACTGTGGGTGGCACTGTGGGCACTATGGGCACTGACAGGGGGCACTGACGGGGGGCACTTACTTTTTATTTTATTTTACTTCAGGATGGCACTGCGGGAGGCAGGTGGGCACAGGCAGGTGGCAGGTGGTCCCTTGTATTGATGGCCGTGATCGGGACTGATGTCCCGATCACGGCCGCCGGTGATCGGCTTTTTTTTTCTCTCCTCGCGCTGTCAGCGCGAGGAGGAATAATAGCCGATTACCGGCTCCGTTCTATCACATGATCAGCTGTCATTGGCTGACAGCTGATCACGTGATAAGGGGTCGGGATCGACCCCTTACACGGATCGGTGATCAGGCGAGTCTCACGGACTCGCCGATCACAGAGCGCGCCGCGCGCGCCCCTCAGGGGGCGCGCAGGCCGCTCGTAACCAGGACGACGTCAATAGACGTAGTCCTGAAAATGTAGGTCCGCGCTAATGCCGTCATTTGGCAATAGCGCGGATCTGAAGTGGTTAACCACTTCAATACAGGGCATTTATACACCCTTCCTTCCCAGAACAATTTTTAGCTTTCAGTGCCCTCACACTTTGAATGCCAATTACTCAGTCATGCAACACTGTACTCAAACAAAATTGTTATCATTTTTTCATACAAATAGAGCGGTCTTTTGGTGGTATTTAATTACCACTAGTTGTTTATGTAAGTCCGTGGAGCCACGGAAAGCTAATGACTTATGCCCCATACACACTATCAGATTTCCTGCAGATTTTTTCCTTCAGGTTTACCAAAACCATGTAGTGCAAGGGCCTGCCTGATTGCATACAAATTGAAACTCCTAAGGTTTGACCTCATATTATATGGTTTTGGTAAATCTGAAGGAAGAACTCAGCAGAGTTACAAAATCTAAATTTACCAAGTTATTATTCAAGTATTGAAATATGGTTTTCTGGTGCCTCCATGGCAGCATACATGTGATAGAGCTCTGCCTCTACTTCGCCTTCAGAACTAGTGAATAGCATAAATTAAAGGACATTGTCCCTCCCCCAACATTCTCCTTTTTTTTCCTCATATCTCTTGACCGGTGAAGAGTAGCAGTATGTCCATACCTCTGCAGTCAGCAGCGTCCGCCGGGTTAAGCCTCTCCCATGCGCAGTCCCTGTTCTTGGACCTCTATTAGCGCTGATAAGATTGGGAACCCCTTCTGAGGATCTTTTGAGGTATTGTGGAGTTTCTACACAGGAAAGCAATCTGCTGATAAATTCAAAATTGAACTAATGTTGGTGGAGACAGCAGGAGGATCAGGTACTTTTCGGACCCTTTGGTCAGGTCAGATTTTTTGTCCCTTTAGAGCAGAGGAGTTGTCCCGTACCTAGTGGTATTGAGCCCGAATTGCGGAGGGAGGCCTCCCTTATGACTCCCACTACCGGTTTCCTGGTAAGGTAACAGGGAACACAGGAGTAAAGAGGGGTACGGGTGCCTGGCAGGATCAACAGACGAGAAGGGATGAACAGGCGGGGTCAGCTCTGCAGACTGGAGCAGCTTGGCAGACAGGATCAACACAGCAGACTGGATCACAACAACAGGTGGAAACAACTAGCGAACTGGGTCACCATAGCAGATGGAGATAGCTCAACAAACTGGTTCAGCTTAGCAGGTAACTACAGCAGATGGAATTAGTTCAGCAAACTGGATAAGCTTAGCAGGTAACTACAGCAGATGGAATTAGCTCAGCAAACTGGATCACCTTAGCAGATGGAATCAGCACAGCAAACTGGATCACCTTAGCAGATGGAATCAGCTCAGCAAACTGGATCATCTTAGCAGATGGAATCAGCTCAGCAAACTGGATCAGGCAGATGGGATTGTCAAACAGGCCGGGTCAGGTATCAGGCTGGAAGCGAGGCACGGGGGAGCAGGCAGGAGAGTAGTCACAACAGGCCGAGGTCGGGTGCAGGCAGATAACAGGTAGGTCACAGGCAAGCCGGGTCAAAATCACAGATAAATACTTTGGATCAGGTTCTCAGGCATACAACACTGTAGAGCAGACAGTGGAGACCATCAGTAATAGACAGGTTTAAAAAGCCTGTTTGGCGCCAAAAGGGGACGCACGTGCGCGCGTGCGGTGGCGCCCCACGGCCGCAAGCCAGAAGGCCTGGGGTTCAGATTCCTAATAGAATCTCCATGACAGGAGTTTGGTTAGAGTTTGATTAAAGGTTTTTTTGCTTTTTTCTTTAAAAAAAAAAAATATAAATAAGCAAGACTTAGCAGTGGTAGGTGTATTAGTAAAATGTGTCCCCTTTAAGATACTTTATTCCTGGTTTGCGCATGCGCGAACCGGACATTATAATTTTTGCTTGTTTTTCTCGAGTATATGCCTGGTTTGATGCGGTGGCATCCGGTGGTATTTTTTTCTCCCCACTCACTAATGGAGCAGTGGGGAGAGGGATGGTGTGGCAGTGTCTCATGTGCTGCTCGGCGTGTCCCGGGTCCCTGTGCGCAGGCGTAACCCGGGATTACATGACTACAGGTACACAGCGGTCAGAGAGCCAGTGCTCCTGGTGCGCATGCGTGCACGCAGGCACATTGAGCGGCGAAGTCGCGTCCGCCATCTTGCTTAAGGGAAAAGCATGTTAGTCTATTTTATTTTGCCAATACCATTAATTTACAGGTGTCTTTCTGCAATTAATCAAATTAATTAGTGGATCATTCCATCCCTTTCTCCCTATATAAGGTTAGTCTCTTTTGAGCTCGGGGCTGTTCCTCATAGCCTGTGTTTGTGTGTGCCCTGCAGCTCAAGAGACTTTTTCAGCAAATAGGTATGTAGTACTATTTTTCTTTATTTTACGGCGACATTATGGATTTTTTGCTTTTTTCTTTCTGTATTTTCTTCAGCTGATCCTCCTTCCCATTCCGCCATGAGCCATTCATCTCATAGTCAAGATCCTCTTGTATCCAATGGGTATGTGGACCACCTGTATGTAAGTATACAAAAAGTCTGGGCGTAATTTTTAATTTCATTTGAAAATTGAGGAGATGGAGAATTATAAACAAAGTTTATTCATTTTTCAGCTCCTGCATGAAAACCCTACGGAGCGTCTGGGCCAGAATGGAGATATCCAAAGTCATCCGTTCTTCAGCACCATCAACTTGACCATGACTTCCAGCAGCTGAAAATAGCTCCCCCATTTATCCCAGTAAGTAGGTGTACAAAGGTAAGTATGTGTGTGTGTGTGTGTGCAGAAAAAAACAAAAAATAAATAAACCCCCCCCCCAAAAAAAACAAAAAACAACAACATCTGCAAAGGCGTGCGCTTGGCTGGCTATAAGGGGTGATTGGAGGCCGCAATTTTTTTTTTCCTTTTAACATCTGGAAATAAAGGCAAGGTATGTAGGTAAGTACGTGTGTGTGTGTGTGTGTGTGTGTGTGTGTGTGTGTGTGTGTAAAAAAACAAAAAAATGTTTAAATTAATTATCCCACAGGTAAGTTGGGTAAGTATGTGTGTGTGTACAAAAAAACAAAACAAAAAAAGAGTCTAAATGAGTTATCTTATAGGTAAGTTAGGTAAGTATGTGTGTGCGTGAAAAAAATAGTTATTAGTTTTAAACAATTATTTATATATCTATCTATTATAAAGTATATATATTTTTTCCTTGGTCTATTGTTCAACATCTGGAAAGGCGTGTGCTTGGCCGGCTATAAGGGGTGACTGGAGGCCGTTTGTTTTTGTTTTTTTTTTCATTTTAACATCTGGAAATAAATGTGAGGTATGTAGGTAAGTATATGTGTGTGTGTGTGTGCAAAAAAACTAAAAATAGTTTAAATGAATTATCCCACAGGATAGTTGGGTAAAGTATGTGTGTGTGTGCACAAAAAAAAAGTTTAAATGAGTTATCTTATAGGTAAGTTGGGTAAGTGTGTGTGTGTGTGTGTGTGTGTGTGTGTGTGTGTGTGTGTGTGTGTGTGTGTGTGTGTGTGTGTGTGTGTGTGTGTGTGTGTGTGTGTGTGTGTGTGTGTGTGTGTGTGTGTAAAAAAAACACAAACAACAAAAAAAATACTTTTGTTTTGGATCCGAACTAGAACCGCTCGGTACCTTTGTTTCTGTCCCCCTGGCCAAATTAATCCTCAATATAAAAGTGCGCACATTTGAAGTCAAACACTGACACAGACAGAGTTCAGGATTCAGATACTTCTCCTTTTTTATTTGCTGAACTCCGGCTGATATACAATGAGCCGGATATCTTACTATCAAATCAAAAATTAGATGAAAGACAGCGTGTACAAACCACAAATTATACATATTCATTATTGTGACAGAGTATAAGCTTTTTAGCTGGGTTATGCCTAAAAAAGGAAAAAGCAAACTATCGTAGCTAAATTAGGGTCTTGTTTTCAGCTCCTTCTTCCTCTTGGGTGTAGTCTCATGGTTCTGAAAACAGACGCAATCTTCTTTTTGACGTTGCTCTTTTTAACCCTTGCAGTTTTGTTCCACATGAAGGGAGAAGTTGGCAGACATCTTAATTAAGATTAAATTAGTATGATTAAGGTTGATAGCTGATAGTGAAAGATAAGCACTTATATCTATAAGAGTACCAGAAATAGGCATTTCCCTTATAACACTCTTGATCACATCCATTACAGTTCCCCTTTTGAAATGCTTATTTCACAAAACTGTCCCTCACACTAAAAGACCACCTATGATCACCGGCTCATCATTCCCCTCTGCAACTCTTTTAAGCTGTATATAGAGAAAGGGCAGTGACTAGTTCACCACCCCCCCCCCCCCCCCCCGATACAGCTGGTGAAATGTAGCCAGGTGCTGTCTATCCCTATGGCCCTACAGTGTTGCATCTCGGGGGAGGGTGACTGTAACGGAGCATAACACATAACTGTCATCATAGGCATCATCAAGTCTTACATAAACATTGTCGTCATCATCTGGGGTTTTTTGGTTCACCAATGTAGGGGTAGCTTGATCAACAGCCTTTTCCACACACTTCCTGATGCAGGGGAGAATGCAGCAGATTATAGCCGCCATTACCAGGATAGCTATTCCTATCTGGGTCAACAATCCCTGTCACCCCCCCTTTATCCAGGTGAAACACTGATCCCAGTGATTGGTGAGCCCTAAATTCTGTTTTAGCTCTCTAGACAAGTCCTCAAGTTTCTGGATGGCTAAGGTCTGAGAATCCGGAATCCGGTATCTGCAGCCATAGTATCCTCAAAGGTAGGGTTCGCTATGGTTACCATGTCCCCTATTGTTTGCATATGGGGCTTCAGGGGGTTAGCGTTAGGTGCAAACTGGGAACCTGTCCACTCTGGATTGTTGAACATGTCTTTTAGTTGAAAAGGTTTCCTATCGCTGTAATACCCACTTCCCCACCATATACCGAAAACATAGGTCCCGCTGTCTTGTGGGCTGGGATTTTCAATGGTCAGTCTAAACTCCTTTTCAACATACCGTCCTTGTTGTTTGTTAATTGTCATTCTGTATAGAAGTAATTTCCCATCCTTGTCTTTCCTATTTTTGGCGGTTTCGGGCTCGTATCCCCATTTTTATCTCTAGTGTTCCAACCCACTGCTCACCAATAATCACAGTTGTCACCCCAGTAGGTGTCAGTGACACACACATACAAGGTTCCCGGATCCAGTGCTATGTCTCTGGTTCCGACTGAATAGTCTGTGCCCAGTATCTTACCATAAGGGGATATGAATGTGGCAACACATGTGTTAGATGATTTATACCAGAATTGAGTCATACCATCTTTTTGTTTTATGGCCACCTCTTGGGCCTGAGCATAAATCACAACAAAAAGGATAAACAGGATCATGGCTTGGTCCCCTCAGCCTCTCCTTCTTCTTCAGGCACAGGGACTTTCTTGCAATGGGAGGCGTGTATCCACAAGTTCTTTCCAGCGACTTTTACTGATGTGGAGGTTGTCAGAAGGACTTGGAAAGGTCCATCATATCTTTTGTTCAAGGTGTGTTTCCTCACGAACTTCTTCACCGAAACTCAATCTCCAGGGATTTACCTGTGCGATCCCGTGTCTAATTCAGGATCTGGGATAGAGGAAAACACTTGCGCATGGATATGGGTTAATGCTCGAGATAAAGCAGTCACATAATCAGTTAATACATCAGATTGTAGTTGCAACTGTTGTGGAAAATAACAACCCAGTCTGGGGGCTGAACCAAACAATATCTCATAGGGTGACAAACCATGATTTCCCCTTGGGGTGTACCTGACACAGAACAGGGCAATGGGTAGGCTGTCTGGCCAACTCATTCCTGTTTCCTGAGACATTTTCAGCATCCTGGACTTTATTGTGCCATTTAGTCTTTCCACCTTCCCACTACTCTGAGGGTGGTATGGGGTGTGAAAGGCTAGTGTGACCCCTAAGGCTGTCCATATCTCTTTGGTTACTGAGGCTGTGAAAGCCGGCCCCTGATCACTCTCTATAACCTCTGGGACACCATATCTGCACACTATTTTGGACAAGAGTCTTTTTGCGGTAGTCTTGGCGGTCATGTTGGCCACCGGATAGGCTTCCGGTCATCCAGAAAACATGCAAATGTCCGTTAAAGCGTAGTCATATCGGCCGCTTCTTGGCATCTGGATGTGGTCGATCTGTATCTGCTGAAAGGGGTACTGGGCCTTTGCCAAGTGTTTCAAGGATACCTTTTCTGTTCTTCCAGGATTGCATTTGGCACAGATAGCACATGATCTGCAGAAGTTGTTGGTAAGCGGGGTGATGCCTGGGGCTAGGTAGTATTTGTTGATTAAGGCATTCATCAGAGTTTTTGACAGGTGAGAGGCACCATGGGCCCATTGTACCACTGCAGGGAACATTGTCCGTGGTAGGCACGGTCTCTTGTTCAACTCCATGATTCCTTCAACTTCTGTGGCTCCTTTCTTGATCCACACATCCTTTTCTTCTTTGTCAGCTGCATCCTGTTGTTCCTTGAGGTAAGTTCTGCTCACAGGAGGGTTTTGCAGAGTCATGACCGTTTGCGTTGTCTCTTCGAGATCATCTATCGGGTCATCTAGGATAGGTGCTACATTCACTCTGCTAACCACTTCTCGCGTCCCGTCTGCTGCTTGCTTTGCGGCAGTATCTACCAGGTAATTTGCCTCGTGCTTCTCGGGAGACCATTTTGCCATGCGCTTTTACTTTAAATATGGCTACTTGTGTTGGGAGAAGTAAGGCATCCATCAAGTTCTTGATAGCCGTGCTGTGTTTCACAGGTGTTCCTGCAGCTGTCAGGAACCCTCTGATTTTCTAGATGATCCCAAAATCGTAGGCTACTCCCAGAGCATACCTCGAGTCTGTGTAATTGTTGGCTCGCTTGTCTTTGGCCAATTTGCATGCCATAGTTAGAGCTTTCAGTTCTTCTTGGGCAGACATAGAGGGGGGTAACGCTGAGGCCTGGAGAACTGTGTCTTCAGTAGTGACTGCATATCCTGTATGATACCGTCCAGCCTCATCTGCATATCTGGAACCATCCACAAAAATTCTCAGGTCAGGGTTCTCAAGGGCCGTTTCACTGACTGTTAGTAGGTGTGATGTCTCCATCTTCATCACTTCGAAGCAGTTATGGGCAGTTTGGTGAGGATCATCTTCCAAAAAGGTTCCCCCCTTAAGAATGGGAAGCAGAGTGGATGGGTTGAGAGTATTACGTTGAAGGATGGTAATGTTGTCGGGGAGAAGCAAGGCACACTGGAGTCTGAGGTGCCTCTGTGAAGACAGGTGTCTGGGCTGGGTCTGGTTCAGTATGGCAGTGATGTCATTTGGGGAGAGGATGGTTAAGGGATGGCCCAGAATGAGGTCTGCAGTCTTGTCTAGGAGAATTTGGGCCGCAAAAACAGCTCTAAGGCAGGAGGGTCCAATTGGCAGTACCCAATGGGTCTGAGTTTACTGCCATGAGTTTGGGTTAGAACTCCTATGGCATGTCCTTGTCTCTCTGAGACAAACAGTTTAAAAGTCTTTCCATAGTCAGGTAGGCCCAAAGCGGGGGCCGTCAAAAGGATCTTCTTCAGAATTTCAAAGTTGTTCACAGCCTCTGGTGAAAGCAGAAAGGGGTCGGATTTCAGAGCTTCGTAGAGGGGTTGCATCAAAAGAGAGGCTTCTGGGTTCCAAGCACGGCAGTATGAGATTATTCCTAGGAAAGCATGGAGCAGCTTCTGTCCTTGAGGCAGGGGGATGGCCTTGATTGTAGTAACCCTTTTTTTAGTAAGGTGTCGGGTGCCTTGGGAGATGCAATGACCTAGGAAAATCACTTTCTCTCTACACCACTGGACTTTTTGCTTTGAAGCCTTGCAACCTTGTTCAGCCAGGTAGTGGAGGAGACTCTTTGAAAATATGGAGGCGTCACCGAAGGTATTCGCACACAGCAAGAGGTCATCAACATACTGGAGGAGGACAATGTCCGGGTGGAGTTTCATCCATGTGTCCAGGATGAGTCCCATTGCTTTGGCAAACTGGGTAGGAGAGTTCTGTGCACCTTGGGGCATGACAGTCTAGGTGTAACAGAGGCATGGCATTGGTCTTGGTGGACGGTCCAAATATGGTGTACCAGAGGCCATCATGAGAGGAGTAATTCTTTTACTACCCTGTGCTGATTTTAAACCCTTTGCCACCAATAACAACTTATCACTTTCCATTGTCTTGTACTCTGGTCGTGCTAGAAGCAGACCCTTTCCGGATTGGTTCCCTAAGACCTGAGACAAAGGCAGCAGTCAGCATCTGCACATGTGCTTTGATCTGCTTGCTGAACCCCAGGTCATTGAACACTTGTGTAATTCTGGTATGAAATTTCACAACCGTTTCCCCCTTATCTTGTGTCATATCCTGTATATTGGTCGCTTGATCTGCCAAGCGATCTTGAGCCCATGTTTTCAACTGGGCCACGAATTCGACCCCTGAATTCCAAGTATCGAGGTCATACCGTATATTCTCATTAAAGCATTTCTCCTTTACTGGCCAGTAGGCGTCCCCTGCTTTTATTTCACACAGACTTTTCAAATCCCACCATGCACAACTATATGATTTCTGGATCTGCTCTATCCTTCTATAAAAAGCCATGGGCTGTTTTTCTGGGTCCGGCAGGCCGGCAACCAGGCTAGCAGCGTTCTTGGGAGTGAAAGTTACATACATCAGGGGGGCCCCCCATGCCGCACTTATTCCCCCAGGGGGTGGTCCATTGTGTGTGGGTGGTTGGCTAATGGGGGGTCATGTTAGACCCCTTCCCCCAGGTGCAGGCCAGTGTGAATCAAGTCCTTGAAGCCAGTGTTGAGAAGGGTGAGGAGGTTGGGAAGGGTATTGTGGTGACACATATGAGTCGTTAAACAGGGAATTCATGTTAGTCTCGGAATGTGGGTCATATTGTGGGAATGTAACATTATGTCTTGGTCGGACTGTATTCGGGGCCAGTGGGACCGTGGTTGCACTGGTGTCTATGTTAGTTATACCTCCGGACACCACAATGTTCTGTGCACGGGATTTATCTGGTTACTCTGGTCAGGACTACGTTGGGAAGGACCGGCATGAACTGCCAATGTATCCGGGCTGTGGTGAGTGGGACCGGCATGAACTGGCGATGCCTGATCCATCCCATCAATGTGGTCTGGCGCCGGCATCTCCACCACAAACCGGTCTCGTGTTTGGTCTATTAAATCAGTCACAGAATGGGCAGAAGAGCTAGTGGGGCTCGCCTTACCATCCCGGGAACCTGCCATCATCAGCGGGGTTGGTTGAGCAGAAATAGGGATGAGTTGGGCCTTGTAGTATGTTCCGGTTGATTGGTCTATCACCGGGTATATGTGTGTGGGCGGCGGGGCTGGTGGGTCAGACGAGTGAGGTGTACTATAGTGATGGCAGTTGACCGAGGGGTACAAAGATAGGTGTGCCTTGCCAACCGTCAAACATGGCGGAGGAGGTATTCCCTGTTGGTCTATTTCTTGCTGCGTAGAGGCAGTAAGGGGAGGTGCCGTATGTGAAAGAGGGGTGGTAGACGAAGGGTGGTAGTCATTTCCTGAAAGACAGCCGCCATCATAGGGCTGCCTACTCAACTTCATCTTTCCTAATTTCTTGTACACAATATGGCCATTTTAGTTTGTTTGACTAAACGGTAGACAAATTATTAAGGAAAATGTCTTACCGTTTTATCCAGAGTTGATCAGGCTCCGGCCCGCCCGTATTTGGTATTATTTCGGTCTCTTTCCGTTTCGGCTGTCCTTTGGACCGACTCTCGAGCCCCACGTTGGGCGCCAGCTGTTCTGGATCCGAACTAGAACCGCTCGGTACCTTTGTTTCTGTCCCCCTGGCCAAATTAATCCTCAATATAAAAATGTGCACACTTGAAGTCAAACACTGACACAGACAGAGTTCAGTATTCAGATACTTCTCCTTTTTTATTTCCTGAACTCCAGCTGATATACAATGAGCTGGATATCTTTTTATCAAATCAAAAATTCGATGAAAGACAGCTTGTACAAACCACAAATTATACATATTCATTATTGTGACGGAGTATAAGCTTTTTAGCTGGGTTATGTCTAAAAAAGGGAAAAGCAAACTATCATAGCTAAATTAGGGTCTTGTTTTCAGCCCCTTCTTCCTCTTGGGTGTAGTCTCATGGTTCTGAAAACGGGCGCAATCTTCTTTTTGATGTTGCTCTTTTTAACCCTTGCAGTTTCGTTCCACATGAAGGGAGAAGCTGGCAGACATCTTAATTATGATTAAATATGATTAAATTAAATTGAGTACCAGAAATAGGCATTTCACTTATAACACTCTTGATCACATCCATTACACGTTAAATTAGCTTTCTGATAGAAAAGTTAGGTAAGTATGTAGGTAAGTACGTGTGTAAAAAAAAAAAAATTCAATGAGTTATTAATTTTTAAAAATTATTTATATACCTATGTATTATATACTATAGCAGTGATGGCGAACCTTGGCACTCCAGATGTTTTGGAACTACATTTCCCATGATGCTCCACTACACTGCAGAGTGCATAAGCATCATGGGAAATGAAGTTCCAAAACATCTGGGGTGCCAAGGTTCGCCATCACTGTACTATAGTATATATATTTTCTTTGGTATTTTTTCAACATCTGGAAAGGCGTGTGCTTGGCCGTCTATAAGGGGTGGTTGGAGGCCGCAATTTTTTTCTTTTTCATTTTAACATCTGGAAATAAATGTGAGGTATGTAGGTAAGTACGTGTGTGTGTGTAAAAATCAAAAAACAGAACATAGTTTAAATGAATTATCCCACAGGTAAATTGGGTAAGTACGTGTGTGTGTTTTTTTTATATTTACATTTTTGGATGGATTAAGGGAGCATTATAAGCCTTGTATCTAATTTTTTTGTCATCGGTGTTCCTACTACCGAAATCACTCTAAAGTGAAAGAATGCCTGGTTGTCACTAGAACTAGTGTTCCCAGAGCTAGCTGCTCCGTACACTATTGTCCCCAGAAGTAGTATCACCCTGTACTATTGTCCTCAGAACTAGGGTCACCCTGAACTATTGTCCCCAGAACTAGTGTCACCCTGAACCATTGTCCCCAGAACTAGTGCTACCCCAGGGGTGGATCCAAGGGGGGCAACGGGGCAATTGCCCCCTCCGAGAATGCGGGTGAGTGAGTGGACGGGCAGGCCGGGCCTCTCGGTCGGTGAGAGGGCGGGTGAGAGAGCGGACGAGCAGCTGTGTGGCTCGATGTGTGAGCGGGCTGCTGGCCAATCAGGGAGCTGGCGGGGGGAGACATCACCTCTCACCGCCTACCCTGCATCCCTGCTGCCTCACTGGTAATCTGCTGCCTGACTCTGGGACACAGCAAGAGACCACCTTAGCAGGAAAGTGACAGTGCAAGTGACAATCCACAATGTGTGGCAGGTGACATGGCAAGTGACAATCCGCAACATGTGGCAGGTGACGTGGCAAATGACAATCCGCAACGTGTGACAGGTGATGTGGCAATCTGCATTTGGTGACAGGCGACATGGCAAGTGACAATCCATAATGTGTGGCAGGCAACATGGCAAGTGACAATCCGCATCTGGTGGCAGGCGACGTGGCAAGTGACACACTCAGGGCTCCCACTGATTATGCATTATGGTGAGTTGTACTATTTCATTTAATATAACAAAGTAATAATAGAAATAATGCGATTCAACCATCCGGACGTCATAACAACCATGGTGCTGTGATGATTGAAGCGGCAACAAGAGCCTTTTCCCCCCATAAATTGCCCCCAAAAAAAAGTATTTTTTGGCAGTGCCCCTCCCGAGACTAGACTCTGGATCTGCCCCTGTGTCACCCTGCACTATTGTGCCCAGAATCAGTGTCACTGTGCACTTTTGTCCCCAGAACTAGACATGTGCGGTTTGTTTTGTACAAATCAAAAATTCATATGAATTTCTGAAAATTCATACATTCGGAAGCATCCAAAATATGAATTTCTATGCTTCCGAACTGTATACAAAATACAAAATTTCGTTGATGAATTTTGGATCCAAATTCCGTTACAATGGAAACGTGACGTGTTTTGTTGGCCAGTCAGTTTTTTCTGCTGCTGAGTGAGGGTTGTAAAAATTACCTTTTTTAATATGGGAGTGGGAGACTGGTAGTGCTGGTCGATGGGAGATTCAGAATCAGACAATATAAGAATGTTCGTTAATATTATTTTATTATCGGCATAATAATTACGATTATTCTTTATGATGAAGTTAAAAACCCAGGAAGTCAGCACAGCACAGGGATGGTGGGAGCCCCTCATAATGAGCACAGCACAGGGATGGTGGGAGCCCCTCATAATGAGGACAGCAGGGGTACAGCCCCAGGAGGAAGTCAGCTCAGCACAGGGATGGTGGGAGCCCCTCATAATGGGCATAATGAGTTGATGACTGCCTTATTGAGAAAGGTATTTTTTGCTTTTTAAATTCATCATAACGAAGGTTCGTAATTGTTATTCAAAGTTAACTAACCTAACAAAAATTAGTATTTCGTACGAATCCAAATTGAAATATGGACGCAAATTAAAGGCTAATACGGAACAGAACGAAACAAAACGGCGCACATGTCTAGCCTTGAGGCACTAGAATAACTTTGGCTATAATGGCTACCACATCTTTCCATGCTACTGTGTTAACACTTGATTGACTGTTGAAGTAATGTTCTTTGAAGTTATGTCTTTACGCTGCTTTTGTTACAGAGTGATTACATTTATCTTGCTTATGCCCTGGGCAAGCAGTAGCCCAACTTGATAGGATCAAACTTTTAAGCTTCCTTTTGTGTTATGCCTACAATGATCTAACCCTTGATCACATTTGAGGGTGCATTCATATTTTAATATTTGTTTGATACTGTTTGTATACTGAAAATTGTTAAATCTTTAAATAAAAATCCATTGAAAAGAAAATAGAACTTTGGGTTGACTCCCCTTTAAACAGTTTATTAATGCCACCATCATTAGTTTCATAAAACCCATTTCAACCAGGATTTTGAGAAACCTTAGGATCCCTCAGAAATTTTGCAACAATAGATACGTAACCTCTGATTGTTTTAGCCACCTGTAAGGAAGGATTCCTTCCAATGATCGTTAGGAAGGGTTCCCTGAGACCAGAGAGCCGTTTCAAGGGATCATCTATGTTAAAAAGATTGAGACAGGATGATTTAAATGTTTAACTCCACTTTCATGGGGAAAAAAAACATGGCAAATAAAAACAAATAGCCTATACAATTGGAAGTCAATTCATATTGTAATTGAATGTTATTAAAAATGACCTTTCCTTTTCAATCTACAGTGATGTCATTTTCTGTAAAATGGAATGCAATATGGCTACCTGTAGGTGTTCTGTACACTAAGATACAAATCATATTTTAAGCACCCCCCGCAACATAAATGTCATTTTTGGTGAGATGCTCTCAAAGGAAAATCATGTCTAAAGGGATGCAGACCCTACATCTTTCCCCATTAGAGCCCTACAAGTGCAGTAGTTGATTGATCATTTTAAAACCACTCCTATACAGATTCATGGACACAGACAAACAAACAGCTATTTCTTCAGAATAACAAAATATATGAATCTGCCACAAAGTTTGTTAAAATCCCTGCAATGCACATAGATCACCCAGAGGGGAATGTTTTTTTCTTAGTAAAGTGGAGTTACGCTATGATGAGCTCACTTCCCATAAGCTACAATTTCCACTTCTTTAAAACATTTTCTTCTGCCATGAGTATAAATGCACGTGTTAAGGCTTGTAATAGCTTTTTACACTGCACAATGCAAATAGTAATATAACGCTGTTATGTTTCAGATATTTGCTAAAATGGGTAGTGTACATTATAAGGTGTTATCACCAGATTGTGAATTACTTTTATTCCCTAATAGATTATATTAGCCCGCCCGTTTAAACAGCATTCACAATGTCATGGCACTGCACCCGGATGCCCTTTCACATAAGACTCTTGTGGTAGAAAGCAACTTTCCTTAATTGTTCTGAATGCGGTTTATAGAGGTGGCACACAAGGTACTTTAATAGTAACAACAAAAATGGATTGTTTATAATATTAACGCTTCTCAAGAAATCTAAATAGGTTTTCTTTATAAGAGACTCAAAGATATGACAACACCACGCGTTTCACTTAACATTCCATTACTGAAGGTGCTTGTACCCCATGTACTTTGTTCTGCTGTCATCAAAAAGAGATTGAGGATGAACAATACACAATAAAGGTTGAGGGCTGACAATGCCAGTTTCAACAATGATATCTGGGCAGACTTTTCATAAAACGATCTCAAGCAGAATTATATAACTCTAAAGTAGACTTAACTAGTCATAAAGCAAGGAACACGTATTCTGTTAGTGGAGGAAGGCTAATGTAGCTTGCCACCTCTTCATACCTAACCATTCAAGGACAGCATTTTGGTCTTAACGTGCTGCACTCCTTTGTCTGCAATACCTCTGTATACCTTCATGAATGATTCGTTCTTGGTAATGGCAGTGAAATGTGTAAATAATTCTGTTAACGGCATATTAAAAACATGGAGTTGCAACTCTCTGCTTAAAATGTTAGCCCATTAACTGACATTATGACACTATGTTAGCTTGGTAGGTTACCAAAGGATGTCAAGCATTGTTTTGTGCCTAAATTCCTTTGCGGCTGAGTATGCGGCTTTGTTCTGGGAATTTTAATCTTCATATTTTTCTTGTTAGTGGGTTGCTTGGAAGACATGCCTATTGTGAGTTGTGAGTAGCTATCATTTTAACATTTAGAACTTGTTTATTTCTATATGAATGATAATTGAAAGCCATGGATTCCATTTGATGCAAGCTGATCTCAAACCTTTCCACGTTCCTATTGTGCGGTTTTGAAATGCCTTGATTATTACAGTAGGTGCGGGCTGCAATAGACCCATCTATGCAGTCATCCACCTTGATGAAATTAACTTCACATTAGAAGCCCTGCACATCAGAGCCCTCCATCACATCAAGGGTCCCCTCATCACATCAGTCCCCACATCCCTTCAGAAGCCCCACCTACATACACATCAGTGTACACCCATTACATTAGAGTCCTCCATCACATCAGATTTGATTTCCCCTATAGGATTAGAGGCCTGTCCATCACACCAGAGGTCCTTTTCACATCAGAGATCCCTCTATTACATCAGAAGTCCCCCTCATCATATTATAGGTCCCCCGTCACATCACATTTCCCCCATAACATTAGAAGCCTGTCCATCACATCAGAGGTCCCCCTATTACATCAGAAGTCCCCCATCAGGTCAGAGGTCCCCAGCAAATCAGAGGCCCAAGCACATTCGAGTCCTCTTATCGCATCAGAAGCCAACCTTCACATCGGAGTCTAAACTATACAAGAGAGCCCTCTATCACATAAGAATCCCCCATCACACAGTCCGCTCATCACATCAGAGACCCCTATATACATAAGAACCCTTATCAATTCAGTGTCCCCCCATTATAGAGTCCCCTCATTACATCTCTACACCCCCAACACAGCAGCATGGTGGAGGGTGGCAGGTGGAGAAAGTTGAAAGCACACATTTATCCTCTCCTGAATGAAGGGGACAGTCCTGCATACAGCCCATTTCAGATCATTGGCATGCATTGCCATGGTGTCATCAGGTCCGCCAAACAGCACCATAGCAGTGGGGGATAGTGCATCCTGGTCCTAGAGCATCATTCATTGTCATCCGCAAACACAAAGGGGACCCTAGATGAGATTTGCTACTTTAAAAAACTAAATCCAACAACACACATGTAATACTGTATTTTGCAACTTACCAGTCCTTTGATGTGGTGACTGTGTTTGTTTTCTTTTTTTTTTTTAGACTAAGAACATTTCCATAAAGTACAGAAACGTTCTGTATATCTTTCTAGAAAGGTAGTGGCCTTCTCACTTGTTGTGAGCTGACCTGGAAGCACAAACATTATATAATTTTTGTAATAAACATGAGGAAAGGCAGATATGTTTAATGTCCAGCTTGAGTGACATCCATGGCTCCCTCCATGGAAACAATGAAGATGTGGGCATAGCCACCCAGGGACAGGGTGTGTGTTGTTTGCAAGACTACCAGGTGAAAATAAAGGGGAAAAAAGCACAAGAAAAAGGAATTATTTTCTCCTTATCCCTGAAGTTTTGTTGGAGCACAAACCCTGTGTAAGCATGTTGGATGGTGTCAGGGCTTTAGCAGAATTGATGTTGTTCTCCTCACATGACATTGGTTGCACATGCCTCAACAATGCATCCTGGGAGCACTATTAATGCACCAAATTTAAAAATAATTACCTCCAGGTCCAGCTGAGTCCCTCAAAAGCAACAGCTGACATCCATATGAAGATGATCAAATTTATGGAGCTAGGCAGACATATCAGGTAAATTGTTATGTATACCAATGCATGCTAATACAATGGTTCAATATTCAAATATCTGTATGTGTCCCCTTCAGTCTTTTTGGGGTCCAATATGCAGCACCATAAAATTCCATTGCCACAAGCATTTTAATGGACATGACAGGCATATTGGGTATGACTCTAAAGCAGGGGTCTCAAACTGGCAGCCCTCCAGCTGTTTGCGAAACTACAAGTCCCATGCGGCACTGCAAGGCTGATAGTTACAAGCATGACTCCCACAAGCAGAGGCATTATGGGATTTGTAGTTTGGCAACAGCTGGAGGGCCACCAGTTTGAGACCCCTGCTCTAAAGGTACTTGTAAAGATAACTGTGTGAATGCAACAGTTCACAATCCTGGTATCTGTCAAAGTATGGCCTATATTTTCAAACTTGATGAACTTGGGTAACAGACACACTATTGTGTAATGAGGAGTAATACCCTAATGCCATTCAAGCCTCGGGGCTAACGATAGCCTACACAACATCCTGTTATGCCGTGTACACACGGCTGGACTTTTCGACAGCAAAGGTTCGACGGAACGAATCCGTTCGACAATTCGACCATGTGTGGGCTTCATCGGACCTTTGCTGTCGAAAAATCAGATGGACTTTAGATTTAGAACATGTTTCAAACCTTTCCGACGGACTCAAGTCCGGTTTCGAAGAATCAGTTTGTCTGTATGCTAGTCCGATGGACGAAAACCGACACTAGGGCAGCTATTGGCTACTGGCTATGAATTTGCTTATTCTAGTCCGGTCATACGTCATCACGGCCGAATCCGTCGGACTTTGGTGTGATTGTGTGTAGACAAGTCCGATTCAACAGAAGTCCGTCAAAGTCAGACGGAATTCAGTTTCGAGTCCCTTGAAGTCAAGTCTGTGGAAAAGCCCGGTCCTGTGTACACAGCATAAGAGTCAATAGTTCTAATAAGTCTGGTCTCTCATTCAGACATAAAACATCACACCAAACTTGTTAGAGACAAAATAGGTTGTTTCGAAATTGTGTTAAGGCTAAGTTCACATTGGCCTTAAAAGCAGGTGTTTGAGGGACGTTAAAAACTCCCCTCAAATGCCTATGCATATGATACAATGGACAGCACACAGTTCTGTTGACATTATCAAAACATGAAGTGTTAGCATTGAGTTGCTTTATAATTGAAGCCTCATGCTGAGTCATGAGGCGTTTGAAGCCTTTCATTGCCTCCTATTCAAGTCTATGGCAATGCTTTGCAAATGCTCTGGCAGGCGTTTGTGGCGCAGTTGCGGGGCATTCAAATTTGTTTTGGAACAGGTGCATCCAAGCTACTACCTCCTGTGCAAAGCTTGGGGAGCCTAAAGAACATAGTATTCAACCTGTGAAGTCTCTGCAAACCTCCATGTAATCCATGCAAAAAAGCGAGAAAGGCTGGTGCCATGGAAGTCGGCTAGAACATTGTTTTTTTTTATAGCATGTGAACAACAGTCAAAAAAGCCAATGCATTTTGGCCATCAGGCCTTAATCATGTAAATTACTTTAATTCCTGTATTGTCCTTTTTCCATTTAAAAATAGGTGTTTGTGGAGCGTCATTAACGCTTGTAAAACACCAGTCTAATGCCCATAGTAAAGCTCATTGATGCCAGTCTAATGCCCATACTAAAGTTTATTGACACCAGGCTAACGCCCATACTTAAGCTCATTTAAGTGAGTCTAACGACCATAGTAACGCTATAAGAGTGTTTGTTAAGTGTTAGAAATGTAGTCAAGTGTGAAGAAGCTATTACTTTTCTTCTTAAAGTGATACTAAAGTCTTTTTTTTTTTTTGCTTTTACAATAATAAAATGTTATACTTACCTGTTCTGTGCAGTGGTTTTGCACAGTGAAGCCCAGATACTCCTCTTCTTGGGTCCTCTGCTGACGCTATTGGCCCCTCCCTTTTGCCGAGTGCCTCCCCACAGCAAGCAAGCCTATGCTCTGTATGTTCAGACACAGAGCCTTGGCCCCACCCCCTCTCTCTCCTCACGGAATCACTGAATTTGATTGACAGCAACAGGAGCCAGTGGCACCCACTGTGCATCTTAGCCAACCAGGAGAGAGAGTCCCGGGCAACAGAGTCTCTCGTGCAACACCACTGGATCAAGATGGGGCTCGCGTAAGTATGAGGGGGGCTGCTGCACACAGAAGGATTGTTTTATCTTAATGCATATAGAATGCATTAAGATAAAACAAAAACACCTGCCTTTAGAACCCCTTTAAATTCTTAATTTTTATTACATTTTTACAAAATGCATATAATAAACAATATCCAACTATGATTGGAGTACAACTGGCAATTTGCCCCAATATTTCGGTCTATACAGTTAAAATTACAGCTTCAATAAAGTTTATTAAAGTAAAGTTTGAAGGAAAATTGCAATCAAATTTAAAAATATACAAAGCTATAAAAAAAATGACAGAAATGTCATAGAAAGCGACTGTATTTTTATAACATATTTAATTGGGGTCATTTCTGTTTTATATCCTTGTGGTCAATCAAAATCACCATTTCTGTGTTCCATTGTTTTGTGATTTTGACAAAAATGGAATCAAGATTTCAATCAGTCAGTCAAGTTTAAATGAACACAGAGCTGTTATTTGATTCCTTTAGACATTTTCTATCCGTTGCAATATTTACGGAGATCGGTCTGCTGATATGCTTATATCTGACTAGGATTCAGTCAAGGTCTATGATATTTTTTTCATTTTTGCTCACATAACTACTTTGAACCATTTACATTACCATTTCTCACATAATAAAACTGTTTACAGCTTCCGAATGGATTAAAACCTGCAGTAAAAAACTCCAGGTGGAAAATAAAACATTGAATGTGATTGGTTAATGCAAGGAAATTGTCGGCATCTCGATTCAGTCTAATTGATGGGGGGAAGGCCATAGGAAAAGTGTGCTCTTCATAATAGGAAGGTATTAACGTTATGCTTTCGTAGAAAAGTCTGAGTTAAATTGTTCTCTTAGATACAATCTGAATTTGACCTTGTAGCTGTATTTTGTTTTGTTTTGTTTTTTTTACATTATTATTGTACTGTATTAAACCTGTGCTAAGTGTTATACACATTTTAAGTTCATGTATAGAAGTGCATTGTGGCACTCCATCATCTCAGGGGCAACTGATATCAATGTACTCTTCATTCCGAAGACATCAAGGAGAGCACTAATGCTCTAAGGTAAGCTATATAAGGAATTATTTTACTTGTCTAATGGTCGGAGTAGTGTCTCTGCTGCTATTAGAATTTAGGGAAAAACTTTCAGTATTTTTGTAACATTCAAGGACTTGCAGCAAATAAACTGATTGTATTATTGTATACGTTTTTTGTATAGTTGTTTTTTGTTATCATTATCGCAGATATATTTGCTGTGTAATGATTTACAGCATTTTCCTGTCTACCCCCAATTTGGAAGTTACCATTTGAAAAGTCCAAACTAATACAGCTTAGCAAATCCAGAATATGGATTTATAATATGATTTATAATATGATCTCCTAAGACTAGCAGTCAGGACAGCAGATGATTTCACTATGCGGCTGTCAGGCTAACACAGTCAAGTCAGGAAGCACAGCACAATTTTTCAGGAAGAATTTCAAAGGGTAGATCTTTCAGAGTACTGTTTAGGCACAATTAAAAGAAGAATTACGAACAAAGCTATTTTAGCCCTACTTCTCCTATGGATCACAGGAGTGCACTTTGCTCTGCACTCCTGTGACCTGTTTTCAGTGGACTAAAGGGTACTGTCTGCTGATGTCACTCAGCCGGTCTAGGCTCTGGAAAGATCCCAACTTTACAGATCCCAACTTTACAGTATACCTATTGTACAGGGTGCCAGGGGTCCTGGAAGGCAGATGTGTTTCCACTGCTTGGGTTGTGGCCTCTTTAAGGGAGATAATAAAATACATTTTTGGACTACTCAGGGGTTCTCAATCATCCAGGGTAAGGGGTTCCAGGATGGAGAAAACTGATTTACTAATTTGGCAAGTTCTTATATAAGAGGCTCTGAGAAAGCTGTTAGCCCCGCACTGTTCACTTACCATTATGGACACTTTATGTTGAAATTTTGGTGGACTGCTATGATAGGTCACTGTACCTGGTCTGGCCCTGGAAGCTTGAAGACCCATTGATGTAGAATTTTCTATTTTGCTAGCTTTCCTCTTCTTAGTGTGTAACTATTGTGAAATAAGATCTACAGTACCTAAGTACCTATATTAGATGTGTTTGTTTTTCTCTAGCCTTCAAAGCAGTAGATTAGATCTAACATCAGTTTACTTGCAGGGTTGGCTGTCCTTGGGGAGTCTTGCATACAATGCAGGCTTTCTATGGGGCTGACTGTATGACAAGTGCTCAGATCCGTGTGCATGGTGAATGGATTTGCAGAAACAGTTCCAGGATTATTTATATATAATCCTGTGGAGGGAGCTATTTCCCTCGTGTTAATCTAAAAACAGCAATTCCAGCGCAGTCTGATTAATGAAAATTCAGAGTACAGTGAGTAGTAAAAAGATGAATAACGATAAAGCTAAATGGCAGTAGGTATAGAGAGTAAGACATTTTGAAAGGAGAAAAAAGTATTGAGTGTAAAGTTTGGCACTTGGGATGACTGTGTTCTCATTCACATCTGAGCAGGGGCATTTTATGAAATCAGTGGGCATGTGTGCAAGATCATAAGTTAGGCCCCATTGCTACATTTAAAAAAAATGGAATGCTTAGTGCACTGTAAGGAAGAGTGGGCATGGTTTTCACGGTGGAGGGCCACCCTAAAATAAAAATGCATTAATAGTCTTAAAAAATATATAAAAAAAAATGTGGAAACATTTTTTTTTTTTACTCACCAGAAACCCCTGTTGCTAGGCAGTCTTCAAAATATGCCTCTTCCTATTCCATGGCGCTGTTTCTTCAATCCCTCCTCCTCCTCGGCGAGCGGCCCCGTTGTCTTCTGGGACATGTGTGTGTCCCAGGAAACAATGGGGCCATTCACAAAGCGCCACGCGCCTCGCACATGCGCAGTAGGAAAAGGGCAGTGAAGCTGCAAGGCTCCACTGCCTGTTTCCCTTAGTTAGGATGGCAGCGCCCACAGCCAATCCGATGGACGGATCAGCCTCGGGGTGGTCAATATCGCAGGCTCGCTGCACAGGTAAGTGTCCGACTCCTTATTAAAATTAAGCATCTACAGTGTTTGTAGCTGCTGACTTTAAAAAAAAAAAAAAAAAAAAAACGCCGGACCGTCCCTTTAAGTCTGATAGCTTGCTGCACGTTTTCACAGGCAAATTGTACACGTGCAGAGCACTTGAAGCACAAGTCCTAGTTGACACTTTTCCAATTTGTAGCAAATTTGCATTGCAAATCTCTAGCAAGAGAAAAGTTGCAGTGGTGAGTCTACAGCAAGTGCCCCCGCAAGTCTATAGCATGAATATTCAGCCACAGTGACCCCTGTGGTGGGATGACTATTGCACAACATAACTGAACCAGAACTTGCAGCAGACTTGCAGAATACTTCTTTGATCTGGAGATATGCATAGGGTGACCACATTTCCAAACTGCCATTCAGGGACAATTTTGCCAAGGAGTGAATGGCTGGTTTTAGCACTTATATCATCCTAACACCATGCTTATAATGTATTTCTATTATTACATTAAGTATAGACCCCCCTCTCCAATAAGTACAGACCCCCCTCCTTCAGTACTGACCCCCTCCCCTTCCACTTGTGCTAGTAGAGAGGTAGAGGTCGGAAAAGTGCTGGGGGGGGGGGCGCTTTTTACCTTTTTCTGATTTGTCTGTGTCGCATGGTCTTGCGCCTCAGGGCCGGTTGGCCCGAGGCCTCGCAACTGAGAGTGTAGGCCCAGGAATGTCTTGGGGCCTGCTGATCCAGGGGTGTTCCTGTGCTATCTCGCATGTGGGGAGAAGCCAAGAAAGCTGGAGGATCCAGGGGAGGACTTTTTCAGTGGAGGACTGAGCACAAGGCTGGTTTCTCTGGAGGAACCTGGAAACTCGGTTTGAGGACACAACCTGGATCAATATCCTTACAGTATCGCCGGGTCGGCTGAAAGAATCTGGTACTGTATGGTAGTTCTTCCTAAAAACTCTCAAAACCACTAAGTTCAAGTAAGAAGTCTGTGGCAGAGACTTTGTTTAGTATCTCATCTGCTGCTAGGACAAGTGAGAGGGGACTATCCGGTGACTGCTGGATCCAGTTTGTGTAGCTGTTTGTCCTCTGTTGAAGGAATGTGTCTTGTGTCTTTCTTTGGTGTTATCCCTAAATGAATCTTCAAAAAGGACCATGTGGCTGATCTATCATCATTTGGGCTACTTTCCACAGGACCCCCCTAAGATGAAGAGGCGAGTAGGTGAGGTAATGGTAAGCCAGAATAAAACCAGCAGATCCTTCGGGGGATAGTGCTACATACATATAATAATATAAGCTTAACAACAGACCTCAGAGAACAGCACAGGAGGGGACCGGAAAACAGCACTGGGGGGACTGGAGAACAGCACGGATGGGGACTGGAGAACAGCACGGATGGGGACTGGGGAACAGCACGGGGGGACCGGAGAACAGCACGGGGGGACCGGAGAACAGAAGGGGAGGGACTGGAGAACAGCACGGGGGGGACCGGAAAATAGCACGGGGTGGGGGCGGAGAACAGCACGAGGGGGACCGGAGAACAGCACGGGGGGACCAGAGAACAGCACGGGGGGACCAGAGAACAGCACGGGGGGGACCAGAGAACAGCACGGGTGGGACCAGAGAACAGCATGGGGGGGAAAGGAGAACAGCACAGGAGGGGATCAGAGAACAGCACGGGGGGGACTTGAGAACAGCAAAGGGGGAAACGGAGAAAAGCACAGGGTTTGGGGACTGAAGAAGAGCACAGTTGGAACCAGAAGACAGCAGGGGGTTGGAGAGGGGGGTTGGAGAGAGCAGAAAAGTTGCTGGGGAAGATTACAGAGGGTCCAGGAGAGAGTTGAGGGATCTGTGGGCAGCAGAAGCAAACTGGATAGGAGGGGCATCATGTAGAGGAACTGATGCCCTCCATGTTCTTTTTAAAAAGACCAGTAGGTGAAAAGATGGCAGAACATGAAAGGCTGAGGATGAAGGAGGAGGGGGGAGGCTGCAGGTGTAGTAAGAGCCAAACAAGTATTGGGAGAGAAGAGACAGTGTACAGCTGGACAGAAGGACCGGGTGTGAGCCGTTATCATGTGTGCAGTGATGGGGGAAACATCGTGATGGGGGAGCCAGAAACAACAAGTCCCTCACCGCTCCCCAGGAGGGGACAGTCTTTTTGACATCAGAGGGGCAGAGACGCCTCCAGTGGGAGCCCGGTTAAAAAACTTTTTCCCCATCTGGGCCTCCAAGTGTCAAGACCCATGTGTCCTATCAACGTTCTGGTATGGTCACTTCTGAATTTTCTCTCAGCAGCTTCCTCACACGTCCTTCAAAGAGACACAGTTACCAGCCTCTCCACAGAAAGCACTAGCCTTAAACCAATTTTTGAAGCCCCTGCAGCGTCAAGGGGCAGCAATACCTGTCCCCCCATTGGAGCGATTTACAGGTTTTTATTCCACCCTTTTCCTGGTGCAGAAAAAGACAGGCGACTGGAGACCTATAATAGATCTGAAAAAGCGAAATCAATATATCCATTTCGAAAGCTTCAAAATGGAATTGCTCCAAACGATCATCCAAACTATACAACCAGGAGATTTGGGTGGCTAGTGAACCATCGGAAGAGCCAATTGGTTCCAACACAGCAGATG
Organism: Lithobates pipiens; assembly: GCF_037356315.1. Lineage (NCBI taxonomy): Eukaryota > Metazoa > Chordata > Amphibia > Anura > Ranidae > Lithobates > Lithobates pipiens. Next base: position 69,362,978 of record NW_027507791.1, on the reverse strand, counting down.
GCTTACTTAGGAGCAATGTTCGACACGCTCCTAGATCCCATCATTTGGGTTCCCACTCATGGACCACAATTACGTCAGATGCGAGTGGCCAGGGGTGGGGTGCCCATTGCAGAGAATTCCGGATTCAGGTAAGATGGCCCTTTCCCACCAGAGGGATAGTGTCCAATGTCCTAGAAATGAGGGCAGCATTTCTAGCCTTAACCTCTTTTGCATCTCTGGTCAAGGGACAGAGGGTACTTCTACGTTTTGGACAACAAGGCGGTGGCCTTGTACCTTCAGAAAAAAGGGGGCACCCACAGCAAGACTCTTCTGAGGGAGGTGGAACCTGTGATGCTTTGGGTAGAGAGGAGCCTGGTAGACCTCAGGGCAATGTATCTCTCAGGCAAGATGAACACAGAGGCAGATGTCTTATCAAGAATGTTTGGGGACAACAATGAGTGGTCTCTCCATCCCCATGTGTTCAACCAAATCTCCAATCTATGGCAGACCCCACAGGTGTATCTTTTTGCTACGCAGGAGAATTGCAAAATCAGGAGATTTTTCTCTAGCCTTCCACATCCACAGGCGTAAGGGGTAGATGCGCTTTCTTGTCCCTGGACCTTCAAAACAGCTTACACCTTTCCTCCTCACCCACTCATTTCAAGGTTTCTCCTCAGACTCCTAAATGAACCAGTTCAAGTGCTAGCAGTGCTACCCTATTGGCCGAAGAGACCATGGTTTCCACTAGCCATGCACCTCAGTGTGGGCCCTCCAATCAGACTTTTCCCTTCCCACAGTTGTTGACCCAAGGCAGGCTGGCCCATCCAGACCCACAGAAGCTGGATCTTCATGTATGGAAGTTGAAAGGAGGAGGTTTGAATCATTAGGCTGTTCCAAGAGGTGATATCCACCCTGTTGAAAGCTAGAAAGCCTACAACCAACACAACCTATGCAAGAATTTGGGACAAGTTCTTATCCTATGCCACAGGGAAAGGATTTGATCCTATCTCTCCTTCCACTGCTGATGTGCTAAGTTTCCTGCAAATTGGTCTCGATTTGCGGCTCAGCCAGAGTTCCCTCAAGGTACAAGTGTCCACAATTACTGCAGCAACCAACACCAAGTGGGCAGAAGACCCTCTAGTGGTTACATTCCTCAGGGGAGTATTGAAGATGCGTCCTTTAGTACTGGAAGTTCTGTCTACTCATCCGTTTGTGCCGGTTGAAGAAGTTTCAATTTGGAATTTAACTTTAAAAACAACTTTTCTATTGGCCATTACATCTGGCAGGACATATATCATTTAGGGTAGAACTTCGCCCTCTCAGAGGGTTTACGCCTAAGGTCACCTCAACGGCAAACCTGTCAGAGCCATGGGCATTACCAGTTTTCATGGACTCAGAATCAAACTCCTGTCACGAGTTGGACATATCCAAAGTCCTCAGGGCCTACTTGGAAGCCACAGCAAGTTTCAGGAATTCTGAAAGATTACTCATCATCCCATGGGGCAAAAATAGAGAGAAGGAAGCTTCTACCAGAACCTTGGCATCCTGTGTTGTCAAGCTAATTAAGAAGGCATACAGGGTGAAGAACTTGGAACCTCCGGCTCAGGTGAATGCTCACTCAACAAGAGCGGTATCAGCTTCTTGGGCAGCGAGGGCTAGCGTTTCTTTGGAAACAGTATGCAGGGACGCCATTTGATCTTCTCGACACACGTTCCTTAAACATTATCGTGTTGATCCCGGAGCTCTTGTGACCGTAGAGTTCGGGAGAAGGGTACGTCATGCTGCTATCTCTGTATCTGATTAAAAGATTTTTTCGTTTAAAGCATTAAACCCACACGTGTGAGCTAGTTATTTATCACATGTATGCTGCCATGGAGGCACCAGGTCTCCTACATAGTAGTTCTTCTCAGCAGTTGATAGCTTGCGTGAGAAGAAAGCTACGGGATGGAGCAGGGCCCTGGCTCCTTGTCTTTGGGACAATATTGCCCCTACGGCAATTTCAGATGCATCCACTTCTAGAACAAATGGTAGGGAGGAATCTGGATGTCTTGAGACAGGAGCAGAGGTGAAGAGTCCCTTGAGGATTTCAAAAGCTTCATGGGCTTCAGGAGTCCAACGGAAATGGGTCCCTTGTTTTGTTAGCTGCGTGATTGGTGCAACAATAGCCGAGAACCCTTTGATGAATTAGAAATAAAAGTTGGCAAACCCGATGAAACATTGGATTCCTTTCCTGTCCGCAGGAGTTGGCCAATCCAGAATCGCAGCGATCTTCTGGGGGTCCATCTTTATACCTTTTCTGGAAATGATCAAGCCCAAGAATGGTATACTTTCCTGCTCAAATTGGCACTTGTCGGCTTTTGCATATCGACCGCGTTGTCGGAGTCTGGGAGCTGAGAGGAGACAGAAAGGGCAAGGAAGAGATGAAATCTTGGTTAGAGGATCTGTGTAACCAGAAGGCATAGGTGGGCACTTACGGAGCTTTATAGGGCAGTTCCTGATGTAATGTCCAGATTCTCCACAATAGAGACACAGATTATTATTCCGACGTCATTGATGTTCTTCAGGGGTAAGGGACGGCCGCAGGACCCCAATTTGCATGGGCTCAGGTGCGTCAGAAATGGATGCTAGTCGGGTGGCTGGTGCTGGTTGTAGATGGCTTGGAACTCTTGAAAGTATCCAGGTTGGACGAGAGAAACCCGTGGCCCTCTCGGCCCTCCATTCTCTCACGCGTCGATCGATCTGTATAGCTAAATCGATCAGCGCATTTAAAGTCTATGGGACACCAACTCTAGCGAGTTTGTCTTTCAGGGAATAAGAGAGTCCCATGCGAAACTGGTAACGAAGGACAGCGTGATTCCAGTTCGTATCCGCACCCCATCGCCTGAACTCAGCCACATAGTCCTCTACTGCTCTTCGCCCCTGCTGAAGGGTAAGCAAGGCGGTTTCTGCAGTTGCTGAAAGTTGAAGGTCTTTGTACAATTGGGCCATTGCGTCAAAGAAGGGGGTGAGATTGGTTAAGGCTGCATCCTTCTGTTCTAAGAGGCAGTGAGCCCAAGTCTGGGGGTCCCCAGTAAGTGAGGACACCACGAAGCCCACCTTGGTGGCTTCAAAAGAAAAGGTCCATGGTTGGAGGGCAAAATACAATTCGCAGGAGTTGCGGAAGGCATTGAAGTTACTGTGGTCCCCGAAAATCACTCAGGTGTAGGAACTCTTGGTTCCGGAGGGAGCATCACAACTGTTGGCCCTGCTTCGGCTGAAGGAGCTGATGGATGAGGGGCTCCCAGGTTTCCAGTGGGGTTGGACAGGGCAAGCACCCGTTCTTCCAGCCAGGTGTAGCCCTGCTGGAGATTCTTAACTGCCTCGGTGAGTCCTGCCAGGTGTTGACACAGTTCTTCCATAGCGGAAGCTCCCTGCTCAGGCTCAGACATGGCTGTCTGCTACTGTCACGTACCTTATGGCTCCCACTCCTGGTTTCCTGGTAAGGTAACAGGAGACACAGGAGTAAGGAGGGGCACGGGTGCCTGGCAGGATCAACAGACCGGAAAGGATGAACAAACTGGGTCAGCTCAGCAGACGAACAGCTTGGCAGACTGGATCAACTCAGCAGACTGGATCAGCTCAGCAACCTGGATCAACTCAGCAAACTGAATCAGCTTAGCAGACTGGAACAGCTCAGCAAACTGGATCAGCTCAGCAGACTGGATCGTCGAACAGGCCGGGTCAGGTATCAGGCTGGCAGCAAAGGTACAAGGGAGCAGGCAGGAGAGAAGTTACAGACAGGCCGGGGTCAGGTGCAGGCAGATAACGGGTATGTCACAGACAAGCCGGGTCTTTATCACAGGTAAGTATTTCAGATCAGGTTCTTGGGCACACAACGCTGTAGAGCAGAAAGTTGGGACTGTCTGTGACAGACAGGCTTAAATAGCTCGTCTGACGCCAACAGGGGCGGCGCTTGCATTCCCGCGCATGGACGCGCTATGGTGCCCGCGGACGCGAGCCAGAGAGCCTGGGGTGCAGATTTCTGGCAGGATCTTCATGACACAGAGACTGCGGACATACTGCATGAGACTAATAGACTGCCGACATACTGCACAAGATTATAAGAGACTGTGGACATACCGCAATCTGTATGAGATTCCCAGAGACTGTGGACATACTGCATGAGATTACATGAGATTACCAGACTGCAGACATACTGCATGAGATTACCAGACTGTGGACATACTGCATGAGATTACCAGACTGCGGACATACTGCGTGAGATTACCAGACTGAGGACATACTGCACGAGATTACCAGAGACTGCGGACATACTGCACGAGATTACCAGAGACTGCGGACATACTGCACGAGATTACCAGAGACTGCGGACATACTGCAGGAGATTACCAGACTGTGAGCATACTGTACGAGATTTTCCAGACTCCGGACATACTGCATGAGATTACCAGAGACTGCGGACATACTGCACGAGGTTACCAGAGACTGCGGACATACTGCATGAGATTACCAGACTGCGAACATACTGCACGAGATTACCAGGCTGCGGACATACTGCACGAGATTACCAGAGACTGTGGACATACTGCACGAGATTACAAGAGACTGCGGACATACTGCACGAGATTACAAGAGACTGCGGACATACTGCACGAGATTACAAGAGACTGCGGACATACTGCACGAGATTAAAAGAGACTGCAGACATACTGCAGGAAATTACCAGGCTTCGGACATACTGCATCAGATTACCAGACTGCGGACATACTGCATCAGATTGCCAGAGACTGCGGACATACTGAATGAGATTACCAGAGACTGCAGACATACTACACAAGATTACCAGTGACAGCGGACGTACTGCATGAGATTGCCAGAGACTGCGCACATACTGCATGAGATTACCAGACTGCGGACATCCTACCAGAGACTGCAGATAAATTGGGGCCCTGATGACATCTTTGCAGAAAGGACACAGGGGGCTGTATTTGCACGCTAGTCAGCAGAGAGGGGGAACATTGGCCAAACATCGTCTGTTCGGGTGTTCGCCGAAATTCCGAACATTATGGGACGTTCGCGCCAAATTCAAGTGGCACGTCACGGCCCATAATTCACTGCGGCATCGCAGTGCATTGCTGGCTGCTGATTGGCCAAGTATGCACTATGACCTGCATGCTTTGGCCAATCACAGCACAGAAAAAACAGAGAGCCATGATTGGCCAAAGCCAGGGTGGCTTTGGCCAATTATGTCTCAGGGGGTTTAGTACACGCCCCACACGATATAAGGCCGCCTGCATGGTTAAAGACAGACAGAGAGAGAGAGACAGTGTAATTTAATTTGCGTTAGATAGAGTAGGCAGGCGAGTCAGTTGGCTTCAGTTACAGTGTGTAGAGGATATATATGCATCCCAGGTGTGTTGTATATATATTTATACACTGTATTCAGTTTAGCTAGATCAGTTCATGTTATTCTCTTCATAATATACTGACAGGCAGGGAGCTGCAGTATTTTCACTTAGTGTACTGTGTCCTTTGCACAGTGTGCACCTAAAGCTTTACCTGAATACAATTGCTGGCATTCTCATACAAATACATGCAGGAAGCTGCAGTATTTTGTTTTAGTGTCCTTTGCACAGTGTGCACCTAAAGCTTTACCTGAATACAATTGCCTGTGTTCTCATACAAATACAGGCATGGAGCTTTAGTATTTTGTTTTAGTGTCCTTTGCACAGTGTGCACCTTATGCTTACCTGAATACAACTGCCGGTGTTCTCATACAAATACAGACAGGGAGCTGCAGTATTTTGTTTTAGTGTCCTTTGCACAGTGTGCACCTAAAGCTTTACCTGAATACAATTGCCAGCGTTCTCATACAAATACAGGCAGGGAGCTGCAGTATTTTGTTTTAGTGTCCTTTGCACAGGTAGGGAGCTGCAGTATTTTGTTTTAGTGTCCTTTGCACAGTGTGCACCTAAAGCTTAGCTGAATACAATTGCCGGTGTTCTCATACTAATAATACTACAGGCAGGCAGTTGATTCTGCTAACTGCAGTATAATCAGTATATATATACGTCCCAGCTTTGTGCAGCTACATCTCCCTTCAGGCCATTAGTATGTTTGGAAGGCCAAAAAGGAGAGGCAGACAGTCACGAGCCAATAAAAGAGGGCAAACAGGCTCTGTGTCTAGAGGCAACAGTGCTGGTCGTGGACACCGTGCATCCTCAGTACGAGGCCGTAGGACACGCTTGTCCTTTTTTTTGGCAGCTGGCCGCGTTGAGCTGCAACATGCCGAAAACTTGGTAGAGTGGATGACCAAGCCATCCTCATCCTCCTCATCCTCTCTCACCCAGGCTCAGGGTACTTTGTCTGGCAAAGCAGCTGCCAACGCAGCCTCTTCCCTCGGCTTGATGGCATCAGTCACTCCTTCCCTAGCCCCACCATGTCCTCCTGAGGAGTCCCACGAACTGTTTGACCACAGTGTTGGGTACATGCTCCAGGAGGATGCCCAGCGTTTTGAAGGCTCTGATGATGGTACCCAGCTAGAGGAAGGCAGTAACGTGAGCCCAGAGAGAGGGGGTGCTCAAGAAGGACAGCAATCTGGCAGTCATGTTCCCCCATCTGCAGCATACTGCCAGGTTTGCTCCAGTGATGAGGAGGGAGGGGATGATGAGGTCATTGACTCCACGTGGGTGACTGATAGAAGAGAGGAGGAGGCAGGATGCCCTCCAGGGGCCAGCTTAAGGGCAGCACACTGACTGCATCACACCGCAGAGCTCCACATGTGCAGGGCGCTGCTGTCTCTGCGCATTCCAAAAGTTCTTTGGTGTGGACCTTTTTTGAGATGAGTGCATCAGATCGCACCGCTGCTATTTGCAACATATGTCTCAAGCATATCTCACATGGCCAAAAAATCAGCCGTTTGGGCACCACATGCTTGACCAGACATATGTCAACCTATCATGCAGTTCGTTGGCAAGCATACTTAAAAGAACCACACCAAAAAACAAAACTGACCTCTCCTTGCTCCTCATCAGCTGGGATCTCCAATCCCGCTATACCTTCAGTCCTCTCTGAAACCTGCACTGAGAGGAATAAAGGTGTAGAATTAGATGTGTCACAGCCAAGTACTTGCGGGCAATCTGTTATCGGTACACCAATGTCAGATTGTACTAGGCAAATTTCCCTGCCCCAGCTGCTGCACCACCAAAAGAATTTCACTCCCAGCCATCCACATGCCCAGCGGTTGAATGCTAGCTTGGCTAAATTGCTAGCACTTCAACTACTGCCTTTTCAGTTGGTAGACTCTGCCCCCTTCCATGAGTATGTGGAATGTTCCTCAGTGGCAGGTTCTCAAATGCCACTTTCTCACAGAAGGCAATTCTGGCTCTCTACCGGCATGTGGAAGGCAATGTCTTGGCCTCGCTGGACAGGGTGGTCAGCAGTAAGGTGCATATTACCGCTGACTCATGGTCCATCAGGCATGGACAGGGACGTTACCTATCTTTCACGGCGCATTGGGTGACTCTGCTGGCAGCTGGGAAGGATGCAGGACAAGGTCTAGTAGTGTTCGAGGTTGTTCCGCCACCATGCCTCCAAAATGCTGCTACTGGTGATTCTAAAACACCTCTCTTCTCCACCCCCCTCTTCTTCTTCCTCCATGGCCTCTTCCTGTGCTTTGTCCTCGGAACCAGCGGGGCTTGGTAGGCGTTCAAGGGGCTACACAAGTACGCAGGCAAAAAGATGCCATGCGGTGCTTGCGCTGGTGAGCTTGAGGGACAGGAGCCACACTGGGGCAGAGATTCTGTCAGGGGCAGGCTGAGAGGTGGTTGACGCCACGCCAGCTTAAGCCAGGAATGGTGGTTTGCGACAATGGCGCCAACCTCCTCTCCAGCCTCCGACAGGGACAACTGACCCATGTGCCCTGTTTGGCTCAAGTCCTTAACTTGGTGATGCAGTGGTTCTTGGGTAGGTACCCTGGCTTACAGGATGTCCTGAGGCAGGTCAGGAAAGTCTGTGTGCATTTCCGCCTGTCATATAATGCCAGTGCTCAGCTGGCTGACCTCCAAAAGGAATTTAACCTGCCCAAGAACTGCCTAATCTGTGACATCACCAGGTGGAATTCAATGTTGGTCATCCTGCAATGGCTGCACACGCAGCAGAGGACCATCAATAAGTATCAGGGTCAAGGGAGCTTATTTTTTTCTCCATGCCAGTGGGCCATGATCAGGGATGCATGCACTGTCCTGTCACCATTTGAGGAGGCCACGAGGATGGTGATCAGTGACAGTGCATGCATCAGTGACACTGTCCCTCTTGTCACAGGACAGGGCACTTGAAGCAGAATAGAGGCAGGAAGAGGAGGACTTCCTTACCTCTCAAGGCCCCCTTTATCCAGACAGTGTTCCTTCTGGCCTGCCGATCACAAAGGAAGAGGAGGAGGATTGTGTCAGCATGGAGGTGGAGCCTAGCACTCAGCATCAGCAGCAGTCTTTAAGGGATCATTTACAGTCCCAAGAAACCCATGGACTTCTACATGTCTGGGAGGAGGTGGCTGTGGATCATGTAGTCCTTAGTGACCCATAGGACTCCGGACCAAATGCCTCAGCTAACCTACGCTGCATGGCCTCCCTGATCCCGCAAAGCCTGCGAAAGGATCCTCATATTCGTTGGATGAAGGAGAGGGATCATTACTGGCAACCCTCCTTGATCCACGTTACAAGGGAAGGTTGCGGATCTTATCTTGTCGTCGCAGAGGGAGCAGAGGATGAAACCTCTTTGGGAGGCCTTGCAGAACACATTCCCAGAGACTGGGAGGTTACAAATTCCTGGTCCTGGCCAACGTGTTGCTGAGGCTTCGGTCAGTCACAGAAGGAGTGGTGGAGAAGGTGGCCGTCTGACCGATGCATTCAGGCAATTAGTCCGCAGCCCCAATGTATGATTGGTTCCAGCAACCATCGCCAGCGTCTGATTTACATGGTGCAGGAATGCCTAGGGGCAAGATCAGACTTGGACACCTTTCCTACCGAAAATCCTCTGGGTTACTGGGTCTTGAGGATGGATCACTGGCCAAAGCTTGCACAGTATGCAATTGAGCTACTGGCCTGTCCTGCATCCAGCGTTCTTTCGAAACGCACATTCAGTGCTGCTGGAGGCTTTGTAACTGATCACAGGGTGCGCATGTCCACCGACTCGGTTGATCGACTGACCTTCATAAAAATGAATCAGTCTTGGATCACCACCAGCTACCAAGCACCTGATGCAGATGTAACAGAATCATTTTTTTTGAAATGTCAGATCCCTTCAAGACTGCCTATGCTGATGCTGAGTGACTATCCTGTTATGCTGAGTGACTATCCTCTTCCTACTCAGTGATCATGCTGATAGCTTGTAAGAACATTTTTGATTCTGGGAGCCGCCACCAGTGGCTAAGGCCAAATTTTTCAGCCCCTGTTTAACAGGGGCATGTAATTACAATTTTTTATGCAATATTTTGCAGCAGGGCTCATTCCTGCGCTCCAACTAGAGTATATGTGAGCGATTGCAGTGTTGTAGCACCAGTGCCTAAGGCCCATTTTTTCAGACCCTGTTTAACAGGGGTGTGTAATTAAAATTGTTGATGCAATACTTTGCAGCAGGGCTCATTCCTGCGCTCCAACTAGAGTTTCTGTGAGGTGTTGCAGTATTGTGGCACCAGTGCCTAAGGCCCAATTTTTCTGCCCCTGTTTAACAGGCACATGTAATTACAATTCTTGATCTAATATTTCACAGCAGGGCCCATTCCTCCGCCCACCAAGAGTAACTGTGAGGGCTTACAGTCTTGTGGCAACACCACCACCACCAAAAGCCCAACTTTTCTGCCCCTGTTCAACAGGTGCATGTAATTACAATTCTTGATATAATATTTTACAGCAGGGCCCGTTCCAGCGCCCACCAAGAGTAACTGTAAGAGCTTACAGTGTTGTGGCAACACCTTGGACCCAAATTTATGCAGAGCATATATGGCAGGCCCTTACTTTCAAACATTCAACTTACAAACGACTCCTACTTGCAAATGGAAGGAGACAACAGGTAAAGAGATGAAATCTACCCCTAGGCAGGGAAATTCTCTCCTGTAAGAGTTGATATGGGAAAACATGTCTCCTCTCCACTGATGCTTTATCACCAATCCTTGTTTCACTAAAAAGCCCACATTTTCAAAAAACATTTGTCATTGGGACAGAAAGTTAGGTGAAATCTTCTGAAGAGGTGCACAGACAGCAAAACAAATGTTACAGGGGTGATAACCTTTCCCTATTTTTTCCAAAAAACGTAATAATAGATTTTTTGGCTGGAGCTACACTTTAATAATGTACCAGTTCAAAATTACAAACAGATTCTATTTAACAACAAACCTACAGTCCCTGTCTTGTTTGCACTGCCTGTATACTGCTGTTCAGAGTATATAGGGCCCGGGGCTCCACAACTTTCCTTTTTTTTTATTTGGGTGCAGGGTTCCACTTAATATCCATACAAGACCCAAAGAGCCTGGTAATGGACTGGGGGGGGGGGTACCCATGCCGTTTGTCTCACTGATTTTCATCCATATTGCTGGCACCAGACATTACATTAAAGCCTCAAGCAGTTTTAAATTACTTTTATTCCTTTAAAAATGTCATTTTGTGCAGGGACTGTTCTAAGCACAGGAAACACACGCCACTTTACAGGCATCCTATAGACAGTGATAGACACCTCCCAGGTATGATAAAAAGATTTAAAGGAATATTTTTTTCCACTTTAAGTATTATTATGAGGGTTCCCGGGACCTGGGACAGACCTGCTAATTGCGGGATTGTCCCAGGCAATTCGGGACACATGGGCACCCTAGTCATGCAATACAGACTTACTGCAATTAAGCAACAAAAGTGTGAAGCCTGGCAACATAATCAGTCTCAGAGGAAGTTAAATCACTGCTCCCGAAAAAACGTCAATTTTTAAAACTTTTTTTTGCATTGATAAATGTCCCCTGGGGCAGGACCCGGGTCCCCAAACCCTTTTTAGGACAATAACTTGCATATTAGTCTTTAAAATTAGCACTTTTGATTTTGAACTTTCGAGTAATTTAACGGGGTTCTAAATTTTGCACAAACTTTAGGTCCATTCGCAGGTTCTGGTGCGAACCGAACTGGGGGGTGTTCGCCTCATCCCTACCGAGGATCCCCCACTGAAGTCAGTCAGGAAGGCGACGGGTCACGTAAGCGCTTATCAGTGCTCTGAAAACAGGTATATAGCTGCATTTTTTTTTCTAAAACACAGACACGGGGGCACTTCACATTAATAAACAGAGAGGATTATGTTTGTCCATCATGGAATGATGTCCCTTCTATGTGTGATCTGGCTGCTGCTCAGTGCGACTCCTGGAGACTTGCCCAGCAGTGTTCTCCCGCTGTCCTCTCTTGCTCCTCATGTGCACCCTCAGGCTGCATTCACACCTGAGCGTAGCTTTTCAAGTGTTTTTTGCGGCATTTTTTACCGCGATTTGCTGCGTTTTTTACCGCGTTTTTTACAGCGATTTGCCGCGAATTTGTGCAGGGCAAAAGGTCACCAATGTTAAAAGAAGAAAAACGCCCAAATCAGCCCGATTCGCGCGACAAAAAAGGGTCCAGAACTTGTTTGAGCTTCAGGCGTAGGGTTTCAGGCAACTTGGAGTGGAGATGTGAACCATCTCCATTGAGAATAATGGATTTTTTCCCCTCCAGCGTTTTGTAGCTTCAGGCGTCAAGCTACAAAACGCTCAGGTGTGAATGGGGTCTCACTCTTACCTTCGAGGGGCCCCCGTCCGCAAATTACACTTTTAGGGGACCAGTGACATTATTACATTGATCAGTGCTATAAAAATGCACTGATCAATGTAAAAATGACACTTACAGGGAAGGTAAGGGGCAGTAACAGTAGGGGCCGATCAAGGGCTTAACTCTGTTCCCTGGGTGTGTTCTAACTGTAGGGGGGTGGGCTGGCAGGGACATGACAGAGATTACTGTTCTTGATCACTGGGAACAGTAGATCTGTGTCAGAACGAGGATCCACTTGTTTACACTGACAGATCCCCGATCTGCCTCTGTACTAGGCGATCGTGGGTTGCTGGTGGACATAGAGTCTACCCATGAGTACACTCCCACAGCATGCGTGAGCACACACCTGCCTGCTATCTTGGTTAGCGTGAGCCGCCGTACAGCGCTTTGCGCAGGAGAGCAACAACGGCGGCTGGTTGGCAAATAGCTAAATTAAATTGTGTTATGGTCATTGCTACTCAGATATTCTTTTATATGAACATTAGTAATAAGCTCTGCAAGGTTTGAGGTTACTAAGACCAGCAGAGCATCATTCCTAGTCGGGGCCTCTATGAACTATGTACCATAAAATTGTCTTGTAATTGTTTTATATATTTCTGCCCTTTTACTGTTTCAGGTAGAGTTGCCACCTTTCTTTTAAGCAAAACCCGAACACTTAGTAATGCAGTGCACACAGCGTGCTGCAGCAAAATGGGAGTGTGGCCAAATTGCTTTTGCTGACATCATCACCCTGCCCCCCAGTGATACCGAACCTGCTCCCAGACAGCTGCCCGCAGCTCCCAGATAGCAACGGATTTGTGTGTGACTATCTTGGTTACTTGGGGAGCCACAGCTCAATCTAAATAATGTGGACTGAAACCAGGACACATGATTCAAAATCTGGACTGTCCGGGTGGATCCAGGACAGATGGCAACCCTTCACTGCAGTCTGTCTCAGATGTTTCTTCTGCTGTCTGGCTGGACTCGAGAACATACAAGGAGGAGGTGGGTGGAGCTAAACAGTAGACATGGAGGAGGAAGTTAAATCTCCTCCGCTGTGAATCCCAGGTCTCTGCCTCGCTCCTGTTCATGAGTTCAGTGGTTGCTACACGCCAAGCATGCAGCAGGTAGCAACCAGTTTGGGCACTGAGCCAGCAGCGGTGGTGAATAAAGTAATAAAGGGTCTCTGCCAGCTAGGGGTCCACCACAGGCTGAGACAGCGAGAGACAGAGATGATGCAAAGGCTATTAGGTCAACCCAGGGCAATTCCGGGACACTGTATTGTCCCGGAATGAGGGTGCCTGGGACCCGGGAGAGACCTGCTAATTGCAGGATTGTCCTGTACATGTGGGCACCCTAGTCATGCAATGCAGACTTGCTGCAATTAAGCAACAAACATGTGAAGCCTGGCAAGTTTAGCAATGCTTGGCAAGTCATTTAAAAAATGACAGCACAATTACTTGCTGTCTGGGAAAGTGTGTAATGTACAATATAGTATAAATAGTGCAGGAGTCTGAAACTGATTATGTTCCCCAAATCAATCATCCTCCCTTTGGTCAGTCTGCCCCCCCCCGCACAATCATAACCCCCCAGGTCAGTGTTCCCCAGCACAATCATCACCCGCAAGGTGCCCTAGCACAATTATCACCCCCAGGTCAGCCTGACCACCAACACAATTGCCACACCACAGGGCAGTGTCCCCCAGAACAATCACACCCACCCTTCCCTACAGTCAGTTACTCAGGTCAATCACTCAACAGCACTTCAATGAAACAGCAATACAGCAAAGCTTGCAGACAAACAACAATGGAAAGAGACAGTGAAGCAGACTCTGTACCTGTAAGGCCTTATTCACACCATACATGCATACAAACTGGTGCAAAAAATGCGCAGATTTGATCCGCATGGAATCTTTTGGCTGTGTTCACATCACGTGCACAGATGCTTCCTATGAACCCTGCTCGCACTGCTGTCATGTGAGTAGTTTTATGCACAGGAATTTGCAACAAAGAATGTAACTGTTTTATTTCATTGTTCATGTAAGGGGCACACTGCACAGCCATAATTTTCTGGAATTACAATTCCCCTTCATTGTGCATTTTGTGTCAGGGCACAGTGGGCCCCACTCCCCTTGGGCCTTGGGTGCACCACACACATTGCATCCATGGATGATGCGCCACTGCATCTGAGCAATTTGACGTTCAATAACACATGATACTAGATTTGCAAGTTATTCTATTGTGCCTGTTTATACTGTATCTGTACAATGTACTGTTACACAACCTTCAGAAAAAGTGAAGGAGATTCTTTGTGCCATGACTGTGTCCTTTAAGGGGTACATTGTACCCCATACTCATTCACATAGGGTGGGGGGCAGGTATCCGGGGGCCCCCTTATTAAAGGGGGCTCCCGATTTTCTGATAAGCCCCCCGCCCGCAGACACCGACAACCAACAGCCAGGGTTGTCGGGAAGAGGCCCTTGTCCTCATCAACATGGGGACAAGGTGCTTTGGGGTGGGGGGGCGCGGCCCCCCTTCCCCAAGGCACCCCCCATGTTGAGGGCACGCGGCCTGGTATGGCTAAGGAGGGGGGGATTTTTTTTTTTAAGTCCATACCAGGTGGTGGGGCCAACGACGCATCCTTCGTGGGCCCCGCCTACCTGGAGACGTGCTCAAAATGAGCGGTCTTTTTTACGGTGGGAAAAGTCCGTTCATTTCAAAAGTACGGCGGACTGGCATACGCACGGCCGGATTGTCTGCCGAAATGCAAGTCCGGCGGGAAGATTGGAGTGCAAAACTACTTTCTAAGTCCGCCTTACTTTCGGGTCAAAAAAGTCCACCGGAGGCTACACACGGGGGGATTGTCCGGCGGACTTGAGTTTGCCAGACTTTTCCACCCGATTGTTTAATCGTGTGTACGTGGCATTAGTGATCTTAACTGAGACAAGTACACACTATAGAGGGATATGATTTGTTCCTAATTTATTTCTGAGGTTTACAACCACTTTAAACTATTCACTGCCAGGTCCATATGGCGTACAGCACTGCTTCCAGCTGACCAGATCCGCAGGAGGAGGAGGAGAGAAAGAAGAACCAGGGGAACCCCCTGGCCAGGACAGCAAGTGAAACTGAATAAATTACTCTTACTTTTGTACTGTGTGTGGGCCAAGCAGCCAATTTGTGCTCAATATGGAAATTAATATACAGATCACGTTATTGCAATAAAGTAATCCATGCTACAAGCTCATTAAACAGTCCATCTTCAGTGAAAGTTCATGTACTGCAAAGTTTGCAGTACATGAACTTTCACTGAGGATGGACTGTTTAAAGTGGTTGTAAACCATTACAAACCACTTTTACCTACAGGTAAGCCTAGATTAAGGCTTACCTGTAGGTCCAAGAAATATCTCCTAAACCTACACAGTTTAGGAGATATTTGCCGAAAGACAGGCACCGCTGTCTACGGCGCACGCTCCGCTGTCTGAGCTGAGCGCACCGCACTGAGCGCACCGCAGTTAACGGTGATATGTCGTGTGCGCATGCGCGGGAGTGACGTCATCGCGGCTCCGACGAATGACAGCACCGGAGCAGCGAGACCCACCAAGAAGATGGAGGCTCCGGACTACAGGGGACAGCGCTGACTTCGCTGGCTTCTGTGTCAGGTAAGTAAAAACATAATGGACTACTATGCGATGCATAGTAGTCCATTATGCTTTACCTTTGCAGGGAATCAAAGAGGAAGTAAACTCATCAGCAATTTTCTAACACGTTTTTTTCAGTTTCATGCTTTAAAAAAAAAAAAAACAGTAAAGTTAGCCCAATTTTTATGCATAATGTGAAAGATGAAGATATGCTGAGTAAAGAGATATCCAACATGTCACGCTTCAAAATTGCACGCGCTCGTGGAATGGCGCCAAACTTTGGTATTTAAAAATCCCCATAGGCGACACTTTAAAAAAAATTATTTGTTACATGTTTTGCGTTACAGAGGAGGACTAGGGCTAGAATTATTGCTCTCGCTCTAACGTTTGCGGCGATACCTCACATGTGTGGTTTTCACACCGTTTTCATAAGTGGGCGGGACTTACGTATGCGTTCGCTTCTGCGTACGAGCTCACGGGGACAGGGGCACTTAAAAAAAAAAATGTTATTGTTAATTTTACTTTTATTTTTTTTGTTTGACACTTTTAAAAAAATAATTAGATTACTTTTATTCCTATTACAGGGAATGTAAACATTCCTTGTAATAGGAATATGGCATGATCGGACCTATTTACAGTGAGATATGGGGTCAATAAGACCCCACATCTCACCTCTAGGCTGGGAAGCCTAAAATAAAAAATAAGAAAAAGATTACGGCTTCCCAGCCGAGGTGGCGTTGTTATTTGAATGCAGATCATAGAGACTCTGGCGACCATCTGGTCCGCCGGAAATCTCTGTGATCATTTTCCAGGGACCGGCGGATCCTGTGTCCGTCTCAGCGATGGAAGTGGTGAGTCGGTAGAAGCACCGGAGGGCGGCGGGAGAGGAGGGAGTCCCATCCCGCTGCCCGTAAGAACGATCCAGCGGCGGAACTATGATCGTTCTTATGAAGCAGGGAATCGCTGGCTGAAAATGCTGATATCTGAATGATTTCTGTAACCTCAGGCATCATTCAGATATAACCCCGGAAAGTCGAGGCCGTCCCAGGACATCCGTCCCAGGACATCCACCCGGCGTGAAGTAGTTAATGAACTTTCACTGAATGTGGTCTGTTTAATGAATTTGCATTGATTTCAGCATGGGCAAAGTGTTCCATGCATGCTGAAGTCAATGCAAACTCATTAAAGAGGTTGAGCTGCACTGATTGACACTGATTAGGCGGTACTCTTAAAGGAGTTGTAAACCTTTGTGTTTTTTCACCTTAATGCATTGTGTGCATTAAGGTGAAAAAACACCTGGCAGTGACCAACCCCCCAGCCCCCCTTCTTACTTACCTGAGCCCTGGAACGTGACACAGCGGGGATGTGCTGTCTCTCTGCCTGGGGTTCTCGGGTCTTGATTGGATAGATTGATAGCCATTGGCTCCTGATGCTGCCAATCAAATCCAATGACCCAGGGGCGTGGCCGAGTCATACATTCGGCCGCTATGGCGCCAAATACTGGACTCGGGAACGCGCCCCGAAGGTAACCCCCTCGGGAGAGCGCTTCTCCTAGGGGGTTATCTAATGTGGGGAGGAGCCAAGAGCCACCGGGGGACCCCAGAAGAGGATCTTCGGGGCGACTGTGCAAAATGACCTGCACAGCGGAGGTAAGTATGATATGTTTATTATTTAAAAAAAACTAAAAAAACTTACAATCACTTTAAGCTGCACTGATAAGGCAGCACTGATATGCTATACTGATGGGCACTGATGATGCTGCATTGATGGCCACTGATAAGCTGCACTGACAGCCACTGATAAGCTGCACTAATGAGGCTGCATTGATGGGCACTGGTGAAGCTGCATTGATGGGCACTGGTGAGGCTGTGCTGATGGGTACTGGTGAGACTGCATTGATGGGCACTGGTGAGGCTGCATTAATGGGCACTGGTGAGGCTGCGTTGATGGGCACTGGTGAGGCTGCGCTAATTGGAACCAGTGAGGCTGCATTGATGGGCACCGGTGAGGTTGCATTGATGGGTACCAGTGAGGGTGCTATAATGGGCATGGTGAGGCTGCATTAATGGGCACCGGTGAAGCTGCATTGATGGGTACTGATGAGGCTGCATTGAAGGACAGTGATAAGGCTACATTTGGTACCCACTTTTAATGTAGTGAGAGGAAGAGGTGGAGCTCTAAGACAAATGGGTGGGGCCTAAAGAGGAAGGAATGTGGTTTACAGGTGACAGGGCGGGTCTTAACCCTTTCCCGCCGGGCGTACGCAGATATGCGTACTTGGCTTCCGGGGGTTATACCGGGATGATGCCCGCACCTGCAGGCATCATCCCGGTACCGTTTTTTGCAGCAGGGGATTGGCTATCCAGGCATAATAACCGATGCGGCTAAAAGCCGCTCGGCTGTTATGCCGGAGGAGCGGGAGGGGACGTCCTCCCCTCCCGCCGCCTCCCGCCGCTGTTACCGGTGCTCCCGCTCGATCGGGAGCACCGATTCGTGATCCGACGCCTCCGGCTGCTGGGGAGGAACTGGAACGAAGCCGTAATCGGCTTCGTTCCAGTCTCCTCATCGTAAACACGGAAGCGACTTCATGACGTCACTTCCCATTTACTCGGCTGCCAATGGCGCCGGTTTTAAAAAAATATCCAGTATTCAGAATCGCCGTTTTGGGCGATCTGAATACATTGAAGTGTAAAGGAGGGGTGGGGGGTCTTTTAGACCCCCGATCCCTCCATAAAGAGGACCTGTCACCACCTATTACTGTCACAAGGGATGTTTACATTCCTTGTGACAGCAATAAAAGTGATCAATTTATTTATTTATTTTTTTAAAACAATTTAGTCATTTTAAAATAAATAAAAAAAATAAAAATAAAAATATTTTTTTTAAAGCGTCCGCCGTCCCCGCGAGCTCGCGAAGCAAAGAAAACCCATACGGAAGTCGCACCCGCGTATGTAAACGGTGTTCAAATCACACATGTGAGGTATCGCCGCGATCGTCAGAGCGAGAGCAATAATTCTAGCACTAGACCTCCTCTGTAACGCTAACCTGGTAACCGTAAAAAAAATTTAAAGCGTCGCCTATTGAGATTTTTAGGTACCGTACTTTGTCGTCAATCTACAAGTGCGCGCAATTATAAAGTGTGACATGTTTGGTATCTATTTACTCGGCGTAACATTATCTTTCACATTATGCAAAAAAATTGGGCTAATTTTACTGTTTTTTTTTTTTTTTTCATGAAAGTGTCCCTTTTCCCAAAAAGTTGTGTTTAAAACACCGCTGCGCAAATACCGTGTGACATAAAATATTGCAACAATCGCAGTTTTATTCTCTAGAGTCTCTGCTAAAAAAATATATATAATATTTGGGGGTTCCAAGTAATTTTCTAGCAAAAAATATGGATTTTAACTTGTAAACACCAAATTCCAAAAATAGGCTGTCATGAAAGGGTTAAACTGAAAGCGGCACCTAAGGGGCATGACCTTGCCAACAAGGGGTGGGTCATATTTAAAGCTTTTTACCCCTGCTAGCAGCCGCGAAAGGGTTAAAACCGCCCGCAATAGGCCGCAATAGCGGCGTTTTGCCGGCGGTATTGCAGTGCTGCCCCATTGATTTCAATGGGGAGCAGCAGTGGAGGAGCGGTAAACTCGCTCCTTCACCGCTCCAAAGAAGCTGCTGGCAGGACTTTTCCTAATGTCCTGCCAGCGCACCCTCAGGCATTTCATACTGGAGACAATGGAGCAGCAGTTTGAGGGCGGATTGCAGGCGCTATTTCTAACGCGATAATGCCTGCAAAATGCCCTCGGTGTGAAAGGGGTCTAAAACAAAGAAGCAGCGCTCTATGGGTGAAGCATAAAACTTGCAGACCTTTGGCCAAGTAAAAAAGTTAGTTTATTTGCTGCACTTTTGGAGCCAGGAGCATAGGATGACGTGGATGTTGCCCCGAAAGTGAAGGTGACCAGGAAGTCAGTATGTCGGGGTGGACCGCAAGCTCTGGGTTGCCGGACTTTGAAAAAGCGCAGGAGTGTGAAACATGGAAGCCACGGTAGTCACAGCAACCCAGAGCTTGAGGTTTATCACTAGGCAAACATACAAAATCAGCAGGGGATCAAATACTTTTTTCCCTCACTGTAGTTTTGATAAACATTTGTGCAAATATCGTAGAGCCTTAAAAATCAGTAGAGCCTTCTTTTTATTCTACTGGTCACGTGCTTTCAGAAAATCAGTGGTTTGAGGGGTCTTTAACAAACTATGAAAGCTGTAAGGGAAGAATGAAAACCTCCAGATTTTTTGAGAATATTGTTTATTTACATTTTTGCCTACATTTGATTTTCACCATTTTGTAAAAAGGCGCAATTCAAAATTTCCACAAATGTGTCGTTTATTAACTCAATACAGGTTACTGGCTTGGCTAAATGAAACCAGCAGTGAAGCCTTGCAGCTTCGCAGCTGGTTTCCTACTGCTCCTCGCCAATGTTCCGGCTGTAGGGGTGGGGAGGGGCTGAACTTCTGGCTCACTTAGCCACGGCGAACTGAGCCAAAAGTGGGAGCAGGTACCTGTCAAAACCAAGTACCAGCTCCCCCCAAAATGTGCCAAATGTGGCAGCGGGGAGGCAGACAAACAGAGCTTCCCCTTTTGGGTGGAGCTCTGCTTTAAATTGCATTTACCTGCTCCCCATCAAGTCAACAGAGGGGCCCAGAAGGTGGGAGCAGAGGAGGGGATTTTTTTTTTCATTTTTGGGGTGTAGATAGATAAAGACAGTTCCACTGCACCCCTTTGTAGGTGGGGTTGGGGGGGGGGCTCATTAGGAAGGCTGTACGGGGCCCATGATTTTCAGCTGTGACGGGGCTTGAGTGACGGTGCAAAGCATGCGCACAGATATTTGTGCTGAATATGCACTATTTACGTTCAATTTGAATGAGTTTGAATGTAAAGCATTTTAGGGTGTGCCCCCCCCCCCCCCGCCCAGTATGTTTTTCTATATTGTATGGACCCTGACCAGGTCTCTTTGGCTGGAGCACCCCTCCCCCTCTTCATTACCTCTTATTAGTGGCCACCAGTCCATAGGAGAAATCCCTTCAAGTCTCTCACATAGAGGAGTTTGTCTCCCATGGTTGAGACATAGGTTCTTTCATTCTATTACTAGGGTAGGCCCCATTAATTTGGGGTACTTTGTTGCAGTAAGTAGGCTTAGCACTATATGACCATACCCCCGTATTTTTGAATATGTTCAGGTGTTTTTAACTAGCCTTGCAGGATAAATGTCATTTTTGAATGTGTGCGCTGTAATCAGTTTTGCACAATTTGCGTTGAGGGCACAAGTCTACGCTGGTGCTTTTACACAACCCTCTGCATGCATCTTCTAATTGATGTCTATAGTTAGCTGTTCGCAGGCTCTGGATGCTGTATGGCCCCCAATGAACTTTTTGTTTTTCAGACAAATCTTGCCTGGAGCTCAATGAGCCAAACGAAAAAATTTCCGCTTTCGAAAAAACTATTCATTTCGCTGCAAAATACATTTCCTCCAAACCCCAGTGAGAAGCACCATAATGACATGAAAAGAGTGAGGAATATGATACAGGGACACAACTGAGGCCTTTTTATTCCACATCTGGGGCCTTTTATTTGACATTCTCCCGCACTTGATCTCCTCAGCCTGATCTGCACACAGCTCCCTCCATTGTGTGTCATGGAGCCCGGGCACAGCTCTGCGCGTCCCCGCGGCGGGAGCGCGCCCGTGCTGAGATGGGGGATCGGGAGGAGGAAGGTGAAGAGCGGATGGATCCCGTGTGCGGTGTACCGGGCCTGAGCAGCGGAGGGGGGCGGGTGAGTGCAGCACGGAGGACGGGAGGAGGTGGGGAGGCAATGGCCGGGCTTCACCTAGGCCTCCATCACTACCCTGCTTTAACCCTTCACCAGCTGCAGCCTGGGCACCCTGGGGTGGGCATGGAGGGGGGTGTACAAATACAACACAGATGATTGTTTCTGTCTCAGCAGCGCCATCCCTCTGCACCCACATACCTTTACAGGCATGCATGGCTCCTGTACAGGGCCCTTTGTTTACATGGCCTGGATTTCCAGGGACAGTCCCTCCTGCTGTAGAGACTCCCAGGGACTGCACATCCCAAAGAGACCCTGTTACCGCTTAAAAAAAAAAAGCATGCCCCTGTAAAAGACAAAGTTTAACCCCTTCGTCACCACGCTAGGACCGTGCCAATAAACTAGTAGTGTGCCATAGAGCAGAGCTCAGGCGTCCTCCAGACTCGTCTCCATCCCAAATTCCACTTTTTTTTTTTTTTAAGAAGCCATACTAAACCTAAGAGCAAACATTTATTACTTTGCAGCTTGAGAATCCTTAGATCCAGCGGCTGCATTTGTTTTCTTTTTCAGGCTTTCTTTCCTTTATTTTCACCTGGCGATCTGGTCAGTAAATCCTGTTTTTTAAAGAACAAGCACCCCAGCAGAGTGTATCAGGTTACAGGGATGAGACAACCCATTTACCACTGACAGGGGTGCTTACAATAAGATCAGATACTTTTATTGTCATTGCAACAAGTCACATTTAACACTGCACACAAAATTAGTCAACGCACCCCAGCGCAGATCGGCTTTTATTTATGCAAGACCTTTATCTAAAAAAAAAAAAAAAAAAAAAAGTTCCTGTAACTTGCTATTAAGTATTAGCTAGAGTCTGGCTTTAATTTGTTAGTGTATCTAAATTTGCTAGTCCACTTAACAGTCCTCTTCCCCTAGACTGACAATGCTGCTGTCTGCTGTGCCCCTGTTCTCCTTCATCCAGAGTAGATGCACTCTAATACAGGAGGTGTGTTGCTGGCCATATCACCAGGTGAAAACGGGGGAGAAAAAAACTAATATAGCCATCACATCTAATGATTGGTAAGCTGCAATGTTACATTTTTGGTTTTGGTTTAATACTTCTTTAAGTCTGATCAGCTGCAGGTCAGGTCACAGAAAGGGGCGGGATGCTGGTGATGTCAGTGGCCTTCTATGGACACATTGGCATATTTAGTCAATGTCTCCGCCCCTTTGTTTACATCTGCTGCGTTTATGAGGAATTACCCAACCTGCAACTGATTGAACCCAAAGAGGAACTTCCCTGCCCCGCAACGTTAATTTTTAATATTCAGACTGCGCACATGATAAAGGAGATGGTCAGAGACTGCAGATGTCATGCAAGAGATGGTCAGCGGCTGTGGATATTATACAACAGAGATGGTCAAAGACTGCGGACGTGATAGAAGAGATGGTCAGAGGCTGCAGACGTGATAGAAGACATGGTCAGAGGCTGCGGACGTGATAGAAGACATGGTCAGAGGCTGCAGACGTGATAGAAGGCATGGTCAGAGGCTGCGGACGTGATAGAAGACATGGTCAGAGGCTGCGGACATGATAGAAGACATGGTCAGAGGCTGCGGACGTGATAGAAGACATGGTCAGAGGCTGCGGACGTGATAGAAGAACCGGTCAGAGGCTGCGGACGTGATAGAAGAACCGGTCAGAGGCTGCGGACGTGATAGAAGAACCGGTCAGAGGCTGCGGACGTGATAGAAGAACCGGTCAGAGGCTGCGGACGTGATAGAAGAACCAGTCAGAGGCTGCGGACGTGATAGAAGAACCGGTCAGAGGCTGCGGACGTGATAGAACAACCGGTCAGAGGCTGCGGACGTGATAGAAGAACCAGTCAGAGGCTGCGGACATGATAGAAGAACCGGTCAGAGGCTGCGGACGTGATACAAGAGACGGTGAGGGGCTGCGGACGTGATACAAGAGACGGTGAGGGGCTGCGGACGTGATACAAGAGACGGTGAGGGGCTAGGGACATGATACAAGAGACGGTGAGAGGCTGTGGACGTGATACAAGAGAGATGGTCAGAGGCTGCGGACATGATAGAAGAACCGGTCAGAGGCTGCGGACGTGATACAAGAGACGGTGAGGGGCTGCGGACGTGATACAAGAGACGGTGAGGGGCTAGGGACATGATACAAGAGACGGTGAGAGGCTGTGGACGTGATACAAGAGAGATGGTCAGAGGCTGCGGACATGATAGAAGAACCGGTCAGAGGCTGCGGACGTGATACAAGAGACGGTGAGGGGCTGCGGACGTGATACAAGAGACGGTGAGGGGCTGCGGACGTGATACAAGAGACGGTGAGGGGCTGCGGACGTGATACAAGAGACGGTGAGGGGCTGCGGACGTGATACAAGAGACGGTGAGGGGCTGCGGACGTGATACAAGAGACGGTGAGGGGCTGCGGACGTGATACAAGAGACGGTGAGGGGCTGCGGACGTGATACAAGAGACGGTGAGGGGCTGCGGACGTGATACAAGAGACGGTGAGGGGCTGCGGACGTGATACAAGAGACGGTGAGGGGCTGCGGACGTGATACAAGAGACGGTGAGGGGCTGCGGACGTGATACAAGAGACGGTGAGGGGCTAGGGACGTGATACAAGAGACGGTGAGGGGCTGCGGACGTGATACAAGAGACGGTGAGGGGCTGCGGACGTGATACAAGAGACGGTGAGGGGCTGCGGACGTGATACAAGAGACGGTGAGAGGCTGTGGACGTGATACAAGAGAGATGGTCAGAGGCTGCGGACGTGATGGAAGAACCGGTCAGAGGCGTGATACAAGAGAGATGGTCAGAGAATGCGGACGTGATACAAGAGAGATGGTCAGAGAATGCGGACGTGATACAAGAGAGATGGTCAGAGAATGCGGACATGCTGCACAAAACTGTCAAGGACTGTGAATATACTATAGGAGTTGTTGGAGAATGGTGACATGCTACTGGAGACATATTTGGGGAGATTTACTAAAGCTGGAGCACACAGAATCTGGTGCAGCGCTGCATAGCAACCAATCAAGTTCCAGGTTTTATTGTCAAAGCTTAATTGAACAAGCTGAAGTTAGAAGTTGGTTACTATGCATAGCTGCATCAGATTCTGTGTGCTCCAGTTTTAGTAAATGCACCGTATTACATGAGACTAATAGAAATCACTGCTATACCAGGACAGTAAGGAAACACAGATTGGTGTCTGCAGGGACCCTGAGGGTTGCACAAAAAGTGCATAAGGGCCGCAGGTTGGGCATTAGAAAAAGATGACAATGGGGATGTATTCTAAACCCTCCCAAAATTGCAAGAAATCCAGGTGTGCATGTTTGTACCCTTATCTTTCATTATTTGTTTTAATGGACAGATCAAACCTGTCTGTGAGTGGCCATGCACTGCCCCATCTTTAAAAGTTATGCAACCAGTTCAGATGCAGCTTGTGAAGGTCATAGATCGGACCATGTAGAGGTGTCCTGGGATTATGTTTATATGTACTTCCCACTGTCAGCAGTGCTTGTTATGGAGCAGAGTTTCCAACCTGTTGGAAAATCTCAGTAGCTGATGATTGTTCTCATGTCTAATAAGGAAGGAAACACGTTACTGTGCGTTTTCCATATTTACCCATCTAATTATGTGTATAAAACACCATAACGAGACCTGCGTTCTCGAGAATGGGCAGACATTATACATCCCATTTGTTGTTGTGGTTATCCTAAATGTTTCATACACAGTATAATGTCAGAAACACAGATAACATGTTTATTTCATTTAAAGGGTAACTCCATTTTCATGGGGAAACAAAATGAGCCAAAAAAAAAAAAATAATACTATAGCATATACAATTATGACACAACTCATATTGTAATTCAATAAAAGCTGCCGAAAATAGGTTTTACAGCTCTGTGCACAAAGAAAAAAAAAAGTGCCCATAATAAAACCAATCAATATATGCATATTGGCCTAAATTGATGAAGATGTTTGCTTTTTTTTTTTTTTTTGTTTTGTTTTTTTGTATTGGATAAGTCTCATAGCAGAAGGTAAAAATTATTGTTTTTTTTATTAAAAATTTCAGATTTTTTTATAGCGCACAAAATAAATGCAGAGGTGATCAAAAGGTGGGGAAAAAGGGCATAATTTTTATTTGGGTACAGTGTCGCACGACTGGGCAATTGTCAGTTAAAGTAACGCAGTGCTGTATTGCAAAAAATGTCCTGGTCATGAAGGGTAGTAAATCTACAGGAGCTGAAGTGGTTAATAAAGATATCGTAAATGACAGTACCTTCGACAAATTCATGTACATGTTGGACACAGGTACATGAACATATAGGAGGCATGGTTGAGGGCGACACTGAGGTCAGAAGGTCCATACGGTGGACAATCCTGACCTCGGCACACATTAAGCTCAGAAAGCACAGGGTCATTGGTTGCTATAACGCTGTTGGCTGGGGATAAGTCTTCGGTTGCTGGGACGTTGGTGGCTGCTGATGTTCTAGAAGCCATTAGCCCTGTGCGGGAACCTGTTACAATTGCTGCTTATCAGCAAACTTGGTAATTCTTAAAGAATCTGTCACAGCCATGACTTTAATGTGCTCCCTACACGCGGCTCAGGACACATAAAAGCATGGCGCTTTCATGGACTACAGGCTTCAGCAATTGTGTGAGCGAGGCTATAAGCTTTAAAGATCACTTATTTTTACTGTGCAAATGTACAGAAAAATAATTTGGCCATACTTTGGCTGTTGTTAATGTTTGTAAATAATGAAAGGGTACTTAGTTTAGGCTGGGTTCACACTGGTACGACACGACAGTTGTACCATTGTGGATCCGACCATGTCCTGCGAATTTAAGTCCGACTTCAATGAACGGGATCCAACTTTGACCCTCACAATACCAGGCACTTTGTGTCTGGTATGAATCTTTAGGGGAAATGCCAAATAAAAAAATAATAAATTGCGTGAGGTACCCCCCAAAATTCATACCAGACCCTTATCTGAGCACGCAGCCCGGCAGGCCTGGAAAGGGGGTGGGGAAGAGCGTGCGAACACCCCCTCTCTCCTGAACCATAATAGGTTGCATGCCCTCAACGTGGGGGGTGGATGCTTAGGGGCCACCCCAGAGCACCTTATCTCCATGTTGATGAGGACAATGGTCTCTTCCCGACAACCCTTGCCGGTGGTTGTCTGGATTTGCGGGCAGGGGGCTTATAATGTAGAAGCCCCCCAGGCCCCCCCCCCCACACCCTATGTGAATGATTATGGGGTACACGGGTTTTTAAAGTATTTTATTAAGGCAGCTCCAGCGTTTCTTCCGATTTTCTCCCCTCTCCTGGCAATGTCGTCTCCCTCTGCCGATTCTCCTGTCTCTCCGGTTATTCTCCTATCTGTGCTGTCTTCTCCCTCTGTTCTTCTTTTGATGTTGACTCAACGCAATCTTTCGGTGTAATGCTGGGTCCGCCGTGTGCAGGGCCTTATATTGGCATGGGGGCATGGTGCGGGGCCATTTGGAGGCCCCACCCTCTTGTGACGTCATCACCCCATCATGCCCAGGGTGATGACATCACAAGGGGGCAGGGCCTCCGGATGACATCAGCGAGTGGCCCAGCCCCCTGCCAATATAAGTCATTGCACACAGTGGACCCAGTATTACAGCAGGAGATCGGGTTGAGTCAACCTCGGAAGAAGACCCGGCAAAAGGGCAGAGGCTCTGGGCCGGCACAGACAGTATATAGACACTCCCAGAAGAGGAGAGAGCTGTGATGTGCAAGGAGGAAGGCGATGTGCCAGGGAACTGACTTTCTTGGAGTATTTACATTTTACAGCTAGTTCAGAGGCACTTTGCAAGTGAATAAATAAAAAAATTATGGAAATGAAAAACAATGCAGATAAGCATTAACCACTTGCTTACTGGGCACTTAAACCCCCCTCCTGTCCAGACCAATTTTCAGCTTTCAGCGCTGATGCATTTTGAATGACAATTGCGCAGTCATACAACACTGTACTCTATTGAAATTGTTATCATTTTTCCCCACAAATAGAGCTTTCTTTTGGTGGTATTTGATCACCTCAACGGTTTTTAATTTTTGTAAAAATTAAAAGATTATTTTTTATATTTTGTCATAAAATTTTGCAAACGTGTAATTTTTCTCCTTCATTGATGTACGCTGATAAGGCAACAGTGATGGGCACAGATAGGTGGCAGTCATAGGCACTGATCAGTGGCAATAATGGGCACTTACACTGATAGGTGACACTGTTTGGCACCTCTGGTGAGCTTTGATAGGTGGCACTTGTGGGCACTGGCAGGGGGTACTGATTGGTACAGATGAGGTGCCTGTGTTCCTTCCTCTTCGGGACCGATGTCCCTTTAACATAGGCCAGTGATCAGTTTTTTTTTTTCTCCTCACGCTAACAGCGTGAGGAGAAAAAAAAAACGATTACCGAGCTTTTGTTTACATCATGTGATCAGCTGTCATTGGCTGACAGCTGATCACATGGTAATGGGCCGGGACCGGCCCCTTACACGGATCTGTGATCACCCGAGTATCAGTGACTCGGTGATCACAGCACAGGGAGCGTGCACGCAGGGAGGATGTCCTATGATGGCCTCCCGGAAATTGAGGTCCGCGCTGTAGCCGTCATTTGGCTATGGCCCCGACCTCAAGTGGTTAAAAATACTTGATTTTTCTATGCTTTTACCTGTATTTTGTTTTAATTTGGGGACAGGGTCTCGTTAAAGGGATAAAACCTGGGCAGATATGCAGGTGTTGTAGATATGAAGTGCATCTGTGTACTTTTATTGTGCCCTGGCATACACTTTAACAGAGCTGTTAGTGACGGAAAGTGGCAAATTTAGGGTGGCCATACACTGCTCCATTATCCAGAAACAAAGCAAAGCAATTGGTGATTGGGCAGGAAGAGGAAAGGGCGGGGGGCACTGTTTGAACGCGACTCTGCAGCCTCAGGAGCTGAGACCAGAGGGTCCAGCGTTGGAGTGTTAAAGCGGGGTTCCACCGCCGTTTTTTTTTTTTTTTTATAGTTATGCTCTCAGTACTCATAGAAAATGTAAACTGTGAATTAAAGGGGTTGTAAAGGTAAATATTTTTTCACCTTAATGCATTAAGATGAAAAACATCTGACAGTGCCGGATTCCCCCAGCCCCCCCCCCCCCCCCGTTTTACTTAGCTGACCCCTCGAAAGTCCCGCGCTCGCCTCCGACATCCTCTTCACCGCTCAGCCTGGCCGCTGATTGGCTGGAGTGGATGGATTGAAAGCATTGCAGCCATTGACTCACGCTACTCTCAATCACATCCAATGACGCGACGCGCCGGGGCGGGGCCGAGTGATACAGTGAGCTGCTATAGCCACCGGCTGTATCACGGGAGCGCGCCCGCAAGTGCTTCTCATCATGCGAGGGAGCTCGCATGAACGTGAGAAGTGCTTGCGGGGGGAAGCCGAGACAGCTGCCCGAGGGACCCCAGAAGACCAGGTTCGGGGCCACTCTGTGCAAAACGAGCTGTACATTGGAGGTAAGTATAACATGTTTGTTATTTTTTTTTTTTATATAATAACTTTACAACCCCTTTAAAGAGATAAGTCCATGAAGTGTCATGCATCTCATTGCATTCAATACTAATCCAGCACATTTTACAAAGTAGCTAAATTCCTGTAGTTCAGCTTTAAAAATGTGAGCTTTGCATCACAATATTGACTCGAGCTGGAGTAACACTGTACTTCCCCTGAAGAACATGTGAATTGTCCCGTTATTTTATTCCTTTTATCCTTTCTGTATTTACTAGTGAGGAGTTTACTTGTATGCTGTGACTCAGAGGCCAGTCACCTGAATAACTGGTGTACTGTGTCACTGTTAGAGGTTGCTAGGTGTTCAGTTTACAATCACTAAGGGAACGCAATGCCGCACAAAGGTTTCTGACACCAAAAGCTAAAAGTTGCCAATGCGATAAAAAGGGAAAGTTTTATTTGAAAGCGTTTATAGATATTCGACTTGGAAAAAAGATGTCTACAAGGTATGACTTTTGAAATATCTAACTTTTTATCTGCCTGTTAAAAAAAAAAAAAAAAAATGTGGAAGACAGTTTTTGTTTTTTATGCCTTTTTATTAGGTGAACAAGTTGTTCGTGGCAAAAAGCAGATATTGATTTGAATTGCCTTTTTTTTTTTTTTTTTTTTTTAACAGGAAATCTGAAGGTTGTGATGCAAATGAGAAGAGAACCTCCTGTTTGGCAGGTAAATACTAAGTCAATTTATATGTTTATAGATCTCGTATAATCCCAGTGGATCTATTATTTCCCTGGCTGGGGATTTCCTTATCTGTTGCATCTGCACTGTCATTGTAAGTTGTTTTGGTGTCTTGCTCTGTAGACGTCTGTGCCAGGAAAATATTGCCGATATATAGCGTGTTATTTTTGTGATGGCATAGTATGCGTATTTGTTTGTTTACTGTATATGTATGTATTTTTGCACATCTTTTTTTCTCAAGAGTACACAGAAAATAAGAAAAAAGACCTACATTCTCAAAAGTGACACATCTGCTATACTGTGCACAAAAGGTACCCATTTTGTTTTAAAAACAAATGCATCAATTACAAGGGAATAAATGATATTTTAGGGCACACAAGTACCGTCTGCTAACATGCAGCTTGTTTGAGAAAATACCTCAATAGGACAAAGAGACACTGAGATCAACAAATGCTGTGGCACTAATGTGCTTTTAGAGTGAGGGAGAGATCACGCCAGCCTGGAAAAAGAAGATATAAGTGGGGATAGAACGTACAATAAAAAGTAATAATAATAATAATAAAAGAATGATGATAAAGGAATAATATAATAAAGTGGAGAAAATACTTGTCATATGAGAGGTGGTGGGACTCGCTCAGGCACTATGGAAAGATAGCTGACAGAAGTGAGACAGAGAAGCCTGTGATGTGGTGACAAGTGGGGAGAGCGGGGGTTGGCGGCTGCAGATGGAGTGTCAGACCACTCAGTGGGACGCCCTGTGGCAGGAGGCAGTCACTTTGTAGCAGATGCTGGCGAGATGTTAGTGCTGTTCTGTGGATGGCAGAGTTCACCGGTGGGATGTGAAGGAGGCTCACGATGAAATGTCAGGCTAATCGGAGTATGTTGGTAGCCACGGCTGTTGGTTTGATAAAGAGAGCCCTGAAACACGTAACCACGCTCCTCTACGTCACCTTGTGGAGACCTGAACCCAGCTGAATCCATCGGAGCACGCTGACTGGTTGGGAGTGCCGGTGCACTGCAGGGTCAGCACAGCCTCCACTACACCAGGGAGTGCCATCATCCTCAACCCGAAACAGTCACATCCATGGAGAGTCTGCATGAACTGCTCCAGCTTCCATCTGAAAGCCCCTGCTGTTTTAGTCGTGGCTACCGACATCCTCCAATTAGCCTGGCATCTCATTGTGAGCTGCCTTCACATCCCATCGGTGAGCTCTGTCATCCACAGCACAGCCTTGACCTCTCACCAGCATCTGCTGCGAGAGACCGAGCCACCGCCTGCAGCCACAGGCATCCCATTGAGCGGTTTGACACTCCATCTGCAGCCGCTGACCTCCATCGGAACAGCCGGACATGACCCCCCCCCACCCGCTGGTCACCACATTACAGGCTTCTCTGTCTCACTTCTGTCAGCTTCTTTCCATAGTGCCTGAACGAGTCCCACCGCCCCTCAAATGACAAGGATTTTCTCCACTTCCAAGAGTATTTTTTTTTTTTCATTTTATCATTTCTTTATCATAATTTTTTTATTATTACTTTTTATTGTACATTCTGTCCCCATTTATATCTGCTTTTACCAGGCTGGCGCCCTGTCTCCCTCATTCACATTTTTCCTTTTTAGGTACTCGGAAACCTATTTTTTGTGTCCCAATTGTTTTTACTCTACACAGTAGCACTGTAGCTCCTCATCCTTTACGAATTTGCTTTTATGTTTTACTTTTCATTCACTACAATTTTGCACAATGCTTATTTGTATTGAGCTAATGTACTTGATATAGATTTTATATAACGACCATTGACGTTTAAACTTAAATGTTTGATGTTTTAGTTTGCTAAAGCATAGTGTATTATAGAGGTCGACCGATATATCGGCCGGCCGATATATCGGCCGATATTTGCCGTTTTTTAATTAATCTGCATCGGCCGATTGTGCTGATGAAAAGGCCAATTTAGAACAGTGGGACTTGGAAATGACTTCTGTAATAGAAGTCAGTGTAAGTTGCCTGAGTCGTCATAGAAACGACTTTCCTCCTCTCTGGGCAGTCTGCCAAGAAAAGAACAAAAAGATACAATGTTTACACTTGAATGAATGAAATCATCTGTGTGTAGAGTTCTCAGTTTAACCATTTAAAGACTAAATCTTTTCTGACACTTGTTGCTTACAAGTAAAAATCCAGTATTTTCTGCCAGAAAATCACTTAGACCCCCCAAAAATTATATATATATATATATTTTTTTAGCAGAGATCCTAGGGAATAAAATAGCGGTTGTTGCAATATTTTATGTCACACGGCATTTGCACAGAGGTCTTTCAAATGCATTTTTTTGGGAAAAAAATACACTATTTAAAAAAAAAAAAAAAAATATGTAAAAACAGTAAAGTTAGCCCATTTTTTTTTTCGTCCAAAAGTTTTGACTACCTGTTTTAATTACTATATAGGTTTTTTTTTTTTTATCTAAATCATACATACAAGTAAACTGATTGGAGGTTTGTTTTGTTTAATAAATGTTTAAATGTAAGACATTTTCTGTATCATTTATGAAGGCCACTTTCACACTGGAGCGGGCAGGCGTTGATGGTAAAACGCTGCAAGTTTTAGCGGCTCTTTACCATAATTTTAGCGGTGCTATTTGGCTGCTAGTGGGGCACATAAAACCCAGCTAGCGGCCGAGGAAGAGGTTAAATGCGCCCGTGAAGCACAGCTGCCAAATCGCATTGCATGCGCTTCGGCAGTGGTGCCCATTCATATCAATGGGCAGGAGTGGTGGAGGAGCGGTATACACCACTCCAAACGTGCTGCTTGCAGGACTTTTTTTTAAGATCCTGCCAGCGCATCGCCTTTGTGCCCATTCACACTATCGTGACTTGTCAGGTGACTTAGTCGCCTGACAAGTCGCGCTCCGTTCTGTACTATGGAACCATTCTAATAGGAGTGACTCAAGTCGCTCCGACTTAGAAAAAGGTTCCTGTACTATTTTGGGGGCGACTTCAGGCGACTTGCATTGACTTCTATACAGTCGTCGTTTTTCCAAGTCGCTGCTGAAGTCGTGTGCAGGTCGCGTCTGTGAGTCGCGCTGCAAGTCGTGTCGCCCCTGTGTGAACGGGCACTCAGTGTGAAAGCACTCTGTCTTTCACACAGACTGCAGGGGAGCCGTTTTGCAGGCACTTTACAGGCGCTATTTTTAGCCCAAAAGTGACTGAAAAGTGTCCCAGTGGGAAAGGTGTGTTAGATTTTATGAGATCAAGGGGGATTAAAAAAAAAAAAAAAAAAAAAAAAAAATCGGCCTAACATATCGGCCCAAAAAAATCGGCATTGTATATCGGCTATCGGCCGCCATGATTTCTAAATATCGGCATCGGCCAGAGAAAAACCCATATCGGTTGACCTCTAGTGTATTATAAACATAGCCCACACCTAATGCTCATGCACATGTTCAGTTCATTTGCTTCTATGGTTAGCTCATCATCCCAAGGTCTCGGAGCAGCCATATGAAAGAATAGGGCCCTGTCATGATGTTTTTCATGAATAGGCTGCTGCATGAAGAGCTCGAGAGCAGAGCTAAAGGTAAGTATTTTAGTATGTTTGCTACATTGGAGGGGTGGGGGGGTATATTTAGCTTAAACCACTTATTCTCTTCTAATTTTAATGAGTGGCCACGAGTCTTGTTAAACTCCCTTCTGCAAAAAAGATTTAACCCTATTGTGGGGTCACTAGTATGGTATTAGAAAATTTTAATCATATCCCCTCTCAAGTGTCTGTTCTCCAGAGAGAATAAGTTCAGTGTTCGAAACCTTTCCTCATAACTAATCTCCTCCTGACCCTTTATTAGCTTTGTTGCCCTTTTTTGTATTCGCTCCATGCCCAGAACAGGACAGCATACTCCAGGTGCGGTCGGACCAGTTTTGTAGAGTGGGAGAATTATTGCGTCATCCCTGGAGTTAATCCCCATTTTAATGCAAGGGAATAATGATAGGAAATCATACATATTTGCTTTGTCACAGGACAAGAGGTGAGAGGAAATCTTCCAACAGTGATGCTTGTTCTGGTGACAACTGCCTAATAGGGGACTTCCGTCGAGTTTGGAGTGCATTACTTTTACCACATGTTGTGCCTCTGGGACAGAAAGTGAAGAGAAACCTAATCGATGGGACACAAATGGTGACTTACAAAAGTGTTTGTAAAGTCACTATGTGACTTTACATGTATCCTGCAATTAACAAAGGCCTTGAGCTACGGAGAGAAGTGTGAGTGGCCAAGATTCCCCTGCCACATCAGCTGGCCAGCAGAGGGGAATCTGGCCCCTCCCCCTTCTCTCCATAGATCGAGGCCAGTCAGCATAGGGGGATTACGTGACCGCACAGCTGTGGTTTGACGAGTTATTTAGCCTTTTCATTTTAAACACATACACTTGTAATGGAAGTATAATCAGTAGGGGATACATTAATATGTGCAGCATTATGCAGCTGAATAGCGGCGAGGGGGAAAGGGGAGAGACTGTCAGAGGAGAGACAGTGGATGACAGAGAAACTGACCACAGTAATCAGGCCTCAGCAGCCATGATTACCGTGGTCAGCAGAGGCAGGGGGACACATTAACTGGCAGGATTAACCAGGTTTATTACAGGGTAGGAAGAAAATAATTAGACAGCACAAGCACTGTGCTATACAGCATGTCTTTAAGCAGCCCTCAAAACTTCTGCTCGCATTTGTCAAGTGGAAATAATCTGAGGGCAAGTGCTCTGGCTGAGGGGGGCAGATCAGCTTGACTCAGGCCAGTGTCAGAGCCACTCAGCTCGGGCGGGCGATGAGTCTGTTCGGCACGGGCCAGTGTCAGATCCACTCGACTTAGACAGGGAGCGGGCCATTCAGCTCGTATCCGCTTGGCTCGGGCAGGGTGGCGAGTCTGCTTGGCTCGGGCAGGGTGGCGAGTCTGCTTGGCTCGGGCAGGGTGGCGAGTCTGCTTGGCTCGGGCAGGGTGGCGAGTCTGCTTGGCTCAGGCAGAGTGGCGAGTCCTCTTGGGGCGAGGGACTGGGCTGCTCAGCTTGGGTCAGCGTCAGGTTAAGAATTGCTATCGCAATTTTTTCCCCTCTCGATATCTCAACAAAGCATTTTTCCGATTCTTCCTATGCAGAGAACTTTCTGCTGAAACCGACAGCTGTCAAGAAAAATAATGATAAAAAATGGCAGTCTACCAAGTATCACAATATTCCTCAGCCCTGAGCTAACTATAAACATTGTAACGTACATAACCCACCCCTCAACCCTGAACTTGATACATAATACACCCCTCAACCCTGAACTCGGTACGTAGGGCACCTCTCAACCCTGGACTCGGTACATAGGGCTCCCCTCAACCCTGGACTCGGTGGGGGGTGTGTCCGGATGTAGACCTAGGAGGACGTGTGGTGCTGGAGCTCCTGCCATCCTGAACCTAATCCTGCTCCATCCTCCGAACGCCTGACTTTGGGGACGATTATCACCTATCCCCTACATCTGTACCATCCTGCTGGACGGCGGGGAAACATTTTGGTGGAAGCTAGCAGAGTATCCGACGGCTCTGTGGTTTGAGGCCTAGCTGGCCCGCAGTGTCCGGCCGCCATCTTGCGGCCTGTGAAGCCTCCGGACCGGCCGCGGTGGAGTACAGAGCCCGGAAAACAGCTGTACGGGAGCGTGGTGCGGAGGGGACACAGGACGGAGACGACTGGGGCTGAGTCCTCAAGCCATCCTGGCAGATACCGCTGCGGTGACGATAATACTCCGTGGCAAACGGCCACGCGGCGGTGCATCCGCCATTTGGGAGGACTGACTGACCTGTGGAGGCCCTTTATTATCCTTGGTGGGGAGGTGAGTCATATACTGGGGGGCATATAGCGGCTGCACAGGAGCGGTGGAGAGATGTGTGGGGGAGTGGGTAGCAGCCCTGGTGCCATTCCCTGCTGAATTCCCTGCTGGGTGCATGAATAGACTACCTTAAAGGGCAACACTCCAACTCCTCAGTGAATAGCAAGACTGTCTCCTTACTACATTGTTAAGTTTCTGGAAGTGAGATGCGCTGGGGGGCTGCCAGAACTGTACCTTTCGCCCTCCTAATCAGTTTTTACTGTATCCCTGAAGTTGAGTATTCTTAAAGGGGCGCTCCCTCCTCTCTGCACACAAGTACACGCAAGGCCAGCTTGCTCCTCATTATTCCTCATGCCCTCCAAAGGCAAGTATGCGGCTAAGAAGGCATCGTTACAGCCAGTGCAGAATCCTAGTGACTTTTTGAATCAATTCAAGGCTCTAATGGTGGACATGGAGTAGGCGGCCCCGCAGGAGGCTGCTCCATCCGCATCCACGTTACCTCCAGCAAATGATACCACTGTTATTCTTGCAGCGATTGAGCAAAGCAGAACTTCCTTGTTGATTCGCATTGATCATCTGGCGGAGGAATGCAATCTCATAAGAGCAGACTTTGATAAGTTCAGGGGCAGGCTCTCGGAAACTGAGTCGCGTATCTCGGCGGCTGAGGACACTACTCACCGTCATGATGAGACCATTCAGGCATTGCAGCGTACAGTTCAGAATCTGGTGGCCAAGTCTGACGACGCAGAAAATCGCATGCGAAGGAACAATGTCAGGGTCTTGGGCTTGCCGGAGGGAGCGGAGGGGGACCGTCCGGCTGAATTTGCCGAAGACTTCTTTAAATCACTGCTTCAATTGACGAATGTCCCCCCCGACGTATGTGGTGGAGAGGGCTCACAGGGTCCCGACCAGTCGGGGTCCCCCAGGGGCCCCAGCTAGACCATTCTTGGTACGCTTTCTCAACTTTCGGGATCGTATCTTGCGTGAAGCTCGTAAACATCAAAACCTACCTTTTGAGAACACGGTGGTACACCTGTATCCTGATTTCTCGGCTGATCTCCAGAGAAGACGCAAGACATTTACAGACATCAGAAGGAGGCTTCGTGAGCGTGAGCTGAAATATTCCATGCTTTATCCCAGCCGACTGCGGGTGCAACATGGAGGATCGGTGAAATTTTTTGATTCTCCTGCTGAAGCTGATCTATGGCTACAATCGATTTAACTGGCAAGTCGCGACACCTCTGATTACTACAAGGCGAGTTAACTTCAACTACCTATTTTTTTGCCCTCCTGTGGTTGCTGTCAAGCATTTGGATGATTTGGCTCCCTGACAAGTGTGTCTCATGTTGGGCTGTGATTTTGTTGTCCTGCAAGAAGTCTGACCTACTTTGTCTGGGGGTGGGGGGTGGGTAGTGGCGGTTGTTGTCCGCTTCTCCGGTCCGCTCTCCTGCAGACTCCCTGCCCTGGGTGGGGCCACCTGCCATGGTTTCTCATATTTTTTGCCCGCACTTGGCTACATAAGTTGGTGGGAGTTACGTAGAGGAACAGGCTATCCGGATATCCATGCCAAAGGACAGACGGGTCGTCAGCGGAGTGGGAGCTCCAGGCACGTTAACACTATGTCCATAAACTTTGGACTCTTGGTTTACACTTGAACTCTTTTTTTGGTTCTCGGTTTGTACTTTTTGTCTAATGGTCCTTTTTTGACCCATCACAGTCAAGCCTTCTGGGACTATTTTTGGACACAGTTTGGGGATAAGCTGCGTGTATGTGTTTTTTTGTGTTGTCACACGGCAGCAGGGTGTTTATGGGATTCCAAGGGTAAGGGGTTTGATAAGTGCAGCCCTCCAAGGTAAATTGTTTACTTATATGTCTAATGCCATGTCTGATTTCAGTCTCCAACTGTATTTCTCACTAATGTTATGTGTATCTCCTAGTCACATGGGGGATGATGGCGGGATCAATGTTTAATGTAGTTTCATGGAATGTCAGAGGTCTTAATGATATATTCCGTAGAGCCTTAATGTTTCAATTCCTAAAACCAATTAGTCCCCATGTGGTGTTTCTGCAGGAGACGCATCTGGATGGGAGCAGGGTGCTGGCCTTACGCAGAGCCTGGATACAGAGAGCGTTACACGCTACATACTCTACCTACTCCAGGGGAGTATCAATTTTAATTAGAAAGGCGGTACCCTGCACCATACACCATGTGATCTCAGACCCGGGTGGTAGGTTCTTGGTGATTGTGGCTGATATTGGTACGTGCAAAATGGTTTTGGTGAATGTTTATATCCCGCCCCCCTTCCAGATTCAGATCTTGTATGACCTATTGGGTAAACTGGCGCCCTACCTGCATCTCCCCCTCCTTATAGCCGGGGATTTTAATGCTATCCTATCTACTGCTTTGGACTCCTCCAATGCATCTAGGGTGGCGTCGGCTGATCTTTCTGCCTGGGCGGCGGCTGCTTCCCTGACAGAGCTTTGGCGTTGGAAAAACCCTGCCACTTGAGGCTACTCACACTTATCAAAAACTCATAAATCCTCATCGAGAATAGATCTAGCATTTGCTAATGCATCTATGCTACAATTAGTGGGAGGTGCAAAGTATTTAGCAGGTGGTATCTCTGACCATTCGCCCTTGTCAATCCACATTGGATCCAACTCAGGTCCTAAGGGGAGGGGATGGAAACTGAACCCGGGTTGGTTGGAGGTGGAAGAGGTTTCTTCACAAGTTGCGCCACACTTTGTAACTTTTTGGGAAAATAATGAGGGGTCTGCCGACGCCACCATAGTTTGGGACGCATTTAAAGCCTGCATGCGGGGGCACTATATTTCAGCCATTAAACAGGCTCACAGGTCCCACAATCAGATAGAACAGGAATTACAGGACGGGGAGAGGGTGTGTGCCATGGAACACGCGAACAGTCAGTCTGCTGTCACATATGGTGAACTGCTGGAAGCAAAACGTGCTTTGGCGCTCCATTACTCTGAACTAACACACACATCTAGGATGAAAATGGCTGAATCCATCTTTGAGCAAGGGGACAAGAACGGTAAACTGTTAGCCATGTTGGTGGCTGAGCAAAGGGCACAGACTAATATCCCTTGTATCAAAAATGCTCAGGGAGACCTGCTGACGACCCCAACGGACATCCTAGACACGTTTGTGGAATATTACAAAACTCTGTATGCCCCCATACCGACTTATGACATAACGGAGTTGGAAGGGTTGTTAGCATCATTGCAGGTCCCGAGGCTGTCTGAGACAGATAGGGACTTTTTGGAGGCTGACATAACTGCAGAAGAAATTGAAAGAGCCATTAGGTCTTTCCCTCCCCGTAAATCCCCAGGACCTGACGGTTTCTGCATCGAGTGGTATAGGCAGTATTTGGAAGAATTGGTACCTAGACTTAAAAATTTGTATGACTACTGCCTGGAACACAGGTGTCTCCTGGACTCTTTGCTGGAGGCACAGGTGATCCTGCTGCCGTAGCCGGGCAAGGACCCCCTGTCATGTTCTTCGTATAGACCGATCGCATTGCTGAATCAAGATCTAAAAAATTCTGACGAAGGTGCTGGCTACCAGACTCTCTCAGGTTATCACGACTTTGGTGGATATAGATCAGACAGGGTTCATTCTGCAGAAATCTACTGACACTAATTTACGCAGATTGTTTGCACACCTACAGATTGAACATGCTGAAAAGGGATCTAGAGTGGTAGTCTCCCTGGATATGGCCAAGGCCTTCGATTCTGTAGACTGGCAATACATGTTGACGGTTCTGCGGAGAATGGGCTTTTGGGAGATCTTTGTGACTTGAATATCTCTGCTTTTATAGTTCTCCACAGGCGGGTATCAAAATAGGTACTTCAGTCTCCCCACAATTTAGATTCAGTAGGGGTACGTGTCAGGGGTGCCCATTATCTCCCTCCTTGTTTGCATTAGCAATAGAACCACTGGCTATAGCCCTGAGGCAATCACCTGAGGTAGGAGCACTGGAGGTGGGGGGTATTAGGGAGTGTATAGCGTTATATGCGGATGACATGCTTCTTTTCTTGAAGGACGCGGGGCCATCTCTGGAGGCGGTGTTCGGGGTGCTCGACAAATTTGCTGAGTTCTCCGGGCTCCGGGTCAATTGGGAGAAGTCCAATGTGATGGCTATTGATGGGGAGGATCGAGCGCTGGCGACCACTAGGGTTCCCATTGCATAGGTGCCAGAATTTAAGTATCTAGGGGTGAGAGTGTCACCAAGAGTGGGCTATTATATGTCTCTAAATCTCTTCCCCATGCTGGCCAGGGTTAAGGTGCAGTTGGAAACTTGGAAACATCTGCCGTTGTCCCTAATTGGTAGGGTTAACTTGCTCAAAATGAAGGTCCTACCAGTTTTTCTTTACTTTTTACGTAATTCACCTATTTGGATTCCCTGCTCATTTTTTCGGAGGGTTAATAGTCTCTTTAGCTCCTTTTTATGGGCCGCTGCGCACCCCAGAATAAGTCTCTGGGTTTTGCAGGAGCCATTGGGTCAAGGTGGCTTAGCTTTGCCGGACCTTTTTAAATATTATCTAGCTGGGCAAATGGGGGTCGCCGGACGCTGGCTAACACGGGAGGACGGGGACTCGGCCAATGTACTGGAGGCGGCCCTTCTGGGCTTGTATGAGAGCTTGTCCTATTTGGTGTATAGAGGTCAAAGGGCTTCACCGGCTCTGACGGCCTCAATGCGGGCAACGATACGGGCTTGGGACAAAGAGCGGGTCTTGCTGAAACAACCGGAGGGGAGTTGGTCTCCTGACACTCCTCTCTGGTTTAATCCTAGATTGCCACATTTCGGGGAAATTCCCGACCCGGTGATATGGGCCAGAGTAGGCATTAAATAACTGAAGCATGTGGTGGGAGAGAGGAAGCTTCTAACGTTTGATCAGCTTAAGGTTAAACATGACCTTCCAAATTGGTATTTCTTTCACTACCTATAGTTACGGCATGCTTTTCTCTCTGTTTGACCCTGGGGCTCTGGAGATGGGAGTGTCGCCTCTAGAGAGTATGCTGCGGACGCAGGACTTGAAAAAGCCTCTTTCCGTTGTGTGCAAAATGTTGTTCCCTGACAGGCCAAAGCCCATCCAAAAATGCAGAGATGTTTGGAGCGCCTTAGTACCAGACTTTGAGGGGGAGGACTGGGGTTTCTGGGACCTTTTGTATATTATGTATGTGTTGAAAAATTGTTCAATAAAAATAAATTTTCAAAAAACCCTGGACTCGGTACGTAGGGCACCCCTCAACCCTGGACTCGGTACGTAGGGCACCCCTCAACCCTGGACTCGGTACGTAGGGCACCCCTCAACCCTGGACTCGGTACGTAGGGCACCCCTCAACCCTGGACTCGGTACGTAGGGCACCCCTCAACCCTGGACTCGGTACGTAGGGCACCCCTCAACCCTGGACTCGGTACGTAGGGCACCCCTCAACCCTGGACTCGGTACGTAGGGCACCCCTGGACTCGGTACGTAGGGCACCCCTGGACTCGGTACGTAGGGCACCCCTGGACTCGGTACGTAGGGCACCCCTGGACTCGGTACGTAGGGCACCCCTGGACTCGGTACGTAGGGCACCCCTGGACTCGGTACGTAGGGCACCCCTGGACTCGGTACGTAGGGCACCCCTCAACCCTGGACTCGGTACGTAGGGCACCCCTCAACCCTGGACTCGGTACGTAGGGCACCCCTCAACCCTGGACTCGGTACATAGGGCACCCCTCAACCCTGGACTCGGTACGTAGGGCACCCCTCAACCCTGGACCCGGTACGTAGGGCACCCCTTAACCCTGGACCCGGTACGTAGGGCACCCCTCAACCCTGGACCCCGTACGTAGGGCACCCCTCAACCCTGGACTCGGTACGTAGGGCACCCCTCAACCCTGGACTCGGTATGTATCGCATATTCACTTAACGAGGCAGTAATGATGTGTACAGTGCCTATAGTATTTATTTTTGTAACTTAATTCTGCATAAAACTAATTTCATGAGAAATAGGACGTGTTTAGGGATGGAATCAGGCAGGGTATAGGTTGGGTGGGGCAACTGGTGGCGAGTAACTCTTAAGGCTTGGCTAGTAGCTCAAGACTTGACATTTTGAGCCCTGCCTTAAAGGAACTGGAGCTTTAGTTTTTTTTTCCCTTTTTTTAAGGGTTACCACCACTTTAAAGTGATTCTAAATATAAAAAAACAAAACAAAAAACCAAACATGTTCTATTTACCACATCTGTGCAGTGGCTTTGCACAGAGCAGTCCTAATACTCTTCTTTTTTTGGGTCCTGGCATTCAACTCCTCCGAGTCCCCCTAATAGCAAGCCATGGGCACACTCCTGTGAATAGACATTGTCCATTCACACACAGTGTGCGGCTCGGCCCCGACCCGTCGCTCTATGCTCATGCAGCAGCAGGAGCAATTTGGCTAGATTGGAGTAGGAGCCAATTACTCCTGCTGCTGTGTGAGCCAATGAGACACATCGCTGGATCTAAATGTTGCTCGGGTAAGTATAAAGGGGTAAAAGGGGGGGGGGGAGAGACTTCACCCATAAGGTTTTTTATCTTAACACATAAAATGCATTATGGTTAAAAAAAAAAAAACGGCTTTTAGAACCACGTTAACTCCTTTTGCATACTACGACCTACTTTGCCGGGAAGCCGTGACATGATGCCTGCCCTTTGCACGCTCTCCGTGATTACGGAGTTAATGAGACTGGGCCCCTTTCCAATGAC
Source organism: Lithobates pipiens (assembly GCF_037356315.1). Classification (NCBI taxonomy): domain Eukaryota; kingdom Metazoa; phylum Chordata; class Amphibia; order Anura; family Ranidae; genus Lithobates; species Lithobates pipiens. Next base: position 69,320,852 of record NW_027507791.1, on the reverse strand, counting down.
AGCTGGTAATGTGATGTAAACAGAAGATCGGTAATTTATTTATTTATTTTTCTTCACGCCAACAGCGTGAGGAGGAAAAAAAAAATCTGATCACCTGCTTCTGTGAAAGAGACATTGGTACCAAACAGGAAGAGGCACAGCCACATCATCTGTGCCCACCAGTGCTGCCTGCCAGTTCCACCAGCCAATGCCCACCAGTGCATATCGGTGCCACCTATCAATGCCCACCATTCCACCTATCAATGTCCACCAGTGGTTCCAATCAGTGCCTCATCACTTCTGCCTATCAGTGTCACCTACCAGTGACCATAGGTACCACCTATCAATGCCCATCAGTGCCACCCATCAGTGCCTCCTTATCGGTGTTCACCAGTGCCACCTGTCAGTGTCCACCAGTGCGCCTGTCAGTGCAGCCTCACCGTGTACATCAATGAAGGAGAAAAATTACCTGTTTGCAAAATTTTATAACAAAATAAAAAACTGTTTTGTATTTTCCAAATTTTCGGTCTTTTTTCTTTTTTTTTTAACAAGAAATAAACAAAAAACAGCAGTGATTAAATACCACCAAAAGAAAGCTCTATTTGTGGGGGAAAAATGCTGAAAATGTCATTTGGGTATAGTGTTGTATGACCACGCAATTGTCTTTCAAAGTGTGACAGTGCTGAAAGCTGAAAATTGGAGGTTTAAGTGCCCAGTAAGTGGTTAAAGTGATATTAAAGTCTTATTTTTTTTTTTTTAAATAACAAACGTGTTATACTTACCTGCTCTGTGTAGTGATTTTGCACAGAGCAGCCCAGATCCTACTCTTCTCCTGGCCGCTCCCTCCTGCCAAGTGCCCCTATAGCAAGCAGCTTCCTATGGGGGCACCCACGCCTAGCTGCTGCTCTGTGTGTCCATTCAGACACGGAGCCCCACTCCCACTCCCGCTCACTGTCTTTGAAAATTTGCTGTCTCTCAACCAAGAAGGTAGAGTCCTGGATTGTCAAGGCTCTTGTGCAACATTGCTGTGTTGAGATGGGGCTCAGGTAAGTATGAAGGAGGCTGCTGCACACAGAAGGTTTTTTTCTTTTTTATCTTAATGTATACAATGCATTAAGCTAGAAAACCTTCTACCTTTAGAACCACTTTAAGGACCCATCTAAACCATTGTTGCTGCACCCTTCAAGTTGAATGGCACCCCAGTGTGCAAAGACAACACAAATACATTGCAGTGCATTGTATTATAAACAATTGTTTTTGCCTTGGCAGCCCATTATTTTCAAAAATAAATATAGGCCTTAAAAACCTGACCGGCATCTGAGAGTATATCCAAAGTCAAACCATTTGCAGCAATGGTTAACAACCGACCAGGTTTTATTTTTTTTATTCTTTGTCCTGAGCAAAAGCATTTCATTCACATCCTTTTCTGTAGACGCAACAGAAAGCAAAAAAGCAACTCTCTCCAAAGTGAGGTAAATCCCCTCTTTCACAGTTGGAACATTGTACCCATTGGACGATTTCCCTGCTATTCCTGTTCTGGTGGCAATTCTAAAACCAGGACAAATGGAGAGAGTGACGCTCTCTAGCATGGTCAAAATGAACGGAGTAGCCTCCAAAGCCTTTGATATTGGAAATGGAACGAGACAGGGCTGTCCCCTCTCTCTGCTCCTTTTCATTCTTTCATTGGAACCACTGTTGCAGCACATTCGGATTAACCCAGACATTGCTGGTCTTGAAATTGGTCTGTATCATCACAAAGTTGTTGCCTACGCTGACGACTTATTGTTCTACCTATCGAATGCACTTGTCTCCTTACTAGTATCTGAAATCCATATGTATGGAGAATTATCCGATTTTAAAGTTCATTTACAAAAATTGGAAGCTCTCAACCTTAACCTTTCTCCCCAGTCAATTGCTCGCCTCAGTGGTAATTTCCCTTTTTGATGGGTTCCCCAAGCCATTCAGCCATTTGGTAGATGTAACCTATTTAAAAATGAACATCATGCTATGTCTCCTATACCTTCTGCAAGTGTTGCCGATTAAAATGCCAGGGGAGTCCTTTTGGAAGATCTGAGCGGCTTTTATCCAATACGTTTTGGCAAGGAAAACCTTACCATCTCAAGCGAGCACTCTTGCAACGACCGAAGCTCCGAGGTGGTGTCGGACTTCCTGACCCTGCCTTATACTGTACGGCGGTCCATATGTCCAGAGTAGTCGATTGGTGTAGACATGCCTTTTGCAATACGCTCGAGTTGCGCGCCCCCCCCACCAGTCCTCGATTGACTCTACCTTGATAGAACTCTCTAGATATTACAAGTTAGCAGCAACTTCCAACTTCCCCTTGCCATTGACTCCTATCATTGGCCACCCAGACTTTGCTATGAGTCTTACAGATAAAGCCTTTCAACTCCAACCTGACCAGAACCTAGTCAGAGCATCTTCCATCCTTGGTCGATCTGAATGGGTTCATCGGTCAGAACTATTTGGTTCTTTTAACTCCTCAGCCCTGGGCCAGTGGAAACTGTTGCAATCATCCTACTTCCTCCAGTCCCTTCCTGATTCCTCCAGGTTTCGAAGACCACCTACCTCATTTGAAGACCTTTGTTTGGGAGGGGGACCAATTCGGAAATCTCTCTTGGTTTCTTACAGTATTTTACTTGCCATCACGTCTCAGCAAGACCCACCATATTTGCTCAAATTGGAAAGAGACCTAAACTCTGTTTTCGGAAAAGTTATACGCCACCTGTAGGTGAATGGACACTGGTAGATCAATCAAATAGCAAGTCCTCCCCTATATTACCCCTCATTCACAGGAAGAACATCAGTTTTTTCACCGGTGTCTGCACGGTGGTGTTCACTGATGTGATACATGTGCTCTTGGAGCATAATTGGAGGTCTGGATTGTTCTATTAAGAATGATTCAATCGGATCCATTCGAAAAAGCTATCGGCCAAAATGGATGGTACCCGAGCCTCATTGGAAGGAGAGAAGATTCCTTTGAGGTTTGCCTGTACTGCAGCCTTATGGCGCTGGACCATGCGTAATGGAGCCCTGTGCAGTGTTTGTTCTGACCAAGGTGCTTTCCTGCAGTGTGCTATACAGGTCCAGGGGAGTGGACCCCGGATTAAGGGGGACCCAGTCTCTGAAGGTCTTATATGACAGCGCGCCGTGATGAGTGAAGATTAGACTCCTGTTATGTTCAGAGTCCTGCAGTGGGAATGGTAAGTCTGCTTTTTTTTTGCAGTTTCTCTTTTTTTGAAAAAAAAATAAAAAAGAGAGATCTCACTGTCTGTTCTCCCAATGGCCACTGGGAACAGTGTGCTGTTTAATCATGCTATGTACTTCTTACTCCTGTGGGCTGCTGTTTCTCCTCCAGCCACTAGAGGGTGCAGGCTCGCTCAGTGTGGCCTATTTTTATATAGGCAGGAAGGGTGGCCATGCCATGTGGCAACAGGTCCAGTAGGCCTCTGGAGACATAGCAGAAGCCCATGGATACTAACAAAGTGTGAGTACTTACTATGGGAGAACTGCGTGACAGACAAGTCATGATTATATGCTGCATATTTACTGCTTATCCGGGGGGACTGTACAACTGTAAGTCGATACACCCCTGGATGGTTAGCAGTTCACTTTAAAGTGTTGTTGACTGCTCTGTAGCAGGTATAGTGTATAGTATACATGCTTGCAAACTTGTTGCTTAAATGAATGCATGTTTTTAAATATTCATGTTTGGAAAAACATAAGCATGGGTACATTTTAAGGAGTTCTATCTCCAGTATAGTGCATATGTGCTTGGCAAAAATCCTGCAAGACTATTTTGGGACCAACTGCAGTTAAGCAGGTGCTTGCTTGCAAACTAGCTGAAACGCACGGTTGCTGAAATGGACGATTGTTGAAGATACATATTTTTACATACTGACATAAATATACATGTTTGCATAAAGATACATGATCATGGTTGCACAATGATGCGTGGTTACACAAAGATGCATGTTTGTTCATGTTTGCATAAATCTACATGGTTATACATGTTTGCATAAAGATACATGATCATGGTTGCACAAGGATGGATGGTTGCACAAAGATGCATGTTCATGTTTGCATAAATATACATGATTGCATAAAGATACGTGACCGCATAAAGATGCATGTTTATAAATGTTTGCTTAAATATACATGGTGATATATGATTGTATAAAGATGCATGATTGTATAAAGATGCATGATCTCATAAAGATGCATGATCGCATAAAGATGCATGTTTAGACATGTTTGTATAGATTTACATGGTGATACATGGTCACATAAAGATACATGATTGTACAAAGATACATGGTTGCATAAAGATGCATGTGTATACATGTTTGCTTAAATATACATGGATATACATGATTGCATAAGGATACATGGTTGCATAAAGATACTTGATCGCATAAAGATACATGATTGTATAAAGATACATGGTTGCATAAAGATGCATGTTTATACATTGTACATGTTTGCTTAACCACTTCCCGACCGGCGCACGACGATGTACGTTGGCAGAATGGCACGGGCAGGCAAATTGGCATACAGGTACGTCCATTTGAAATTGCCGCCCTGCCATCGCACGTGTCGGTCGAGACCCCGATCGCGGGTCCCGCGGACTCGATTGCTGCGGGGATACCCGCGATCGTCTCACGAGAAGAAGCTGTTTACATCGGCATCTCCCCGTTCTGCCTAGCAACAAGTGACACTGAATTCTGCTCCAAGTGATTTGAGCAGAGATCAATGTTCACTAACACACAATGCAGCCCCCCACAGTTAGCATGCCCCTAGGACACACTTAACCCCTACACTGCCACCCCCTGGTTAACCCCTTCCCTGCCAGTGTCATTTACACAGGAATCAGTGCATTTGTAGAGCGCTGATTGCTTTATAAATTACAATGGTCCCAAAAATGTCTGTGTCCGCCATAATGTCGCAATCACAATTAAAAATTGCTGATGGCCGCCATTACTAGTGAAAAAAATAATAATAAAAATGTCATAAAACTATTCCCTATTTTGTAAACGCTATAAATTTTGCGTAAACCAATGAATAATCGCTTATTGCGATTTTTTTTTTTTTTTTTTTTTTTTTTACCCAATAATATGTAGAAGAATATTTTTTGTTTATAGCGCAAAAAATAAAAACCGCAGGGGTGATCAAATGCCACATAAAGAAAGCTCTATTTGTGGGAAAAGAAGGGCGTCATTTTTTTTGGGGAGCCACGTCGCACAACCGCGCAATTGTCAGTTAAAGCGACACAGTACCGAATCGCAAAAAGTGATCTGGTCTTAAGCCAGCAAAATGGTCCAGTCTGAAAGTGGTTAAAGATACATGGATATACACACTCGCATAAGGATACATGGTTGCATAAAGGTGCATGTTTATACATGTTTGCTTAAATATACATGGTTATACAGGGTTGCATAAAGATACATGTTTGTCTGCATAGATAATTGTTTTATAAACGCATGCTTGCTTATTGCGTAAATGCTTGTTTCCATGGGCACATATTGCATGAATGTGTGTTTAAGGGGATGCATACTTTAATATTTTGCCTAAATGCATAGTTGCATAAGCACATGCTTCGATAGATGCATATTGCTTAAACACATGCTGGCATGTTTTCATTTGTACTATAGCTTCCTCAGAAATGTAAAAAATATATTAAATTTATCCCAAACCTAACCAAAATTGCATCACAACAATTTTTTTTATAGATCTTCATGTATTAATACATTTATATTTAATCACCTGTAAATTAACCCAGTGATTAGTTCCATACACCCCCCCCCCCCCCCCATAACTATAGAAACCCCCAAGGGATAATTTATTCCTAAACTCCACTAGGTAACACACTAAATAAACACCACTCAAAGTACCTTAACCACTTGCCTACTGGGCACTTAAACCCCCCTCCTGTCCAGACCAATTTTCAGCTTTCAGCACTGATGCACTTTGAATGACAATTGCACGGCCATACAACACTATACCCAAATGAAATTTTTATCATTTTTTTTCTCATAAATAGAACTTTCTTTTGGTGGTATTAATTACAGCTGGGAGTTTTATTTTTTGCTAAACAAACAAAAGAAGGTGCAAAATAAAATAAAAAATCATGTTTAATAGTTTGTTATAAAATTTTGCAAACAGATAATTTTTCTCCTTCATTGAAATGCGCTGATGAGGCGGCACTGATGAGCGCCACTGGTGGGCACTGATAGGCGGCACTGATGGGCACAGTTAAGGCGACACTAATAGGCACAGATAAGGTGGCACGATAGGCACAGATAAGGCAGTACTGATGGGCACAGATAAGGCAGCACTGATGGGCAAAGATGGGCACAGATAAGATGGCACTGATGGGTGGCACGAATGGGTGCCACGGATGGGGGGCACTGATGGGTACCACTGATAGATGGGACTGATGGGCACTGATTGGCACTGCTGGGCACTGATGGGCGGCACTGATGGGCACTGGTAGATGACACTGATGGGCACGGATATGTGGCACTGAGGTGCAGCACTGTTGAGGCAGATTGTGGGCACTGATAGGTGGCACTGTGGGCACTGATGTATGGCTCTATGGGCACTGATGGGTGGCACTGCTGGGTGGCACTTTTTTAATATCTGGGTGGTACTGGCAGGTGGGCACTGATACGCTGGCCGTGATCGGGACTGATGTCCCGATCACGGCCGCCGGTGATCGGCTTTTTTTTTCTCTCTGTCAGCGCGAGGAGGAAAAATAGCCGATTACCTGCTCTGTTGTGTCACATGATCAGCTGTCATTGGCTGACAGCTGATCACGTGGTAAGGGGTCGCTCGTGCACGGGACGACGTCAATAGACGCCGTCCCGGCAAAGCTGGTCTGCTCTGTAGCCGTCATTCGGCTATAGCGCGGATCTCTAGTGGTTAATATACCTGGGTCACTAACAATACGATGGAGATCATGATCAACTCAACTGCTAGTGACAAGATAGTGGACGCAAAACCATCTATGAGGGCATGTAGTTAGAGCAAAAATTATGCCCCTTACAATAATGGGATTAGTCCTAATACATTGGTCATGATTAAAGTGCTTCCAGTGACCCCTACTGGACAATCTGCGAGGATTGCATTAAGAATTATGGTAAGGAGACTTCCTTAGTAACACCGAATAAAATTTTTGAAATAATCTAAAGTATTCAGACCCCCTTACATTTTTCACTCTTTGTTATATGGCAGCCATCTGCTAAAATCATTTAAGTTATTTTTTTTCCTCATTAATGTACACACAGCACCCCATATTGACATAAAAATAGAATTGTTGACATTTTTGCAGATTTATTAAAAAAGAAAAACTGAAATGTCACATGGTCCTAAGTATTCAGACCCTTTGCTCAGTATTTAGTAGAAGCACCTTTTTGATCAAATACAGCCATGAGTCTTTTTGGGAAAGATGCAACAAGTTTTTCACACCTGGATTTGGGGATCCTCTGCCATTCCTCCTTGCAGATCCTCTCCAGTTCTGTCAGGTTGGATTGTAAACATTGATGGACAGCCGTTTTTAGGTCTCTCCAGAGATACTCAATCGGGGCTCTGGCTGGGTCATTCAAGAACAGTCACGGAGTTGTTGTGAAGCCACTCTTTCGTTATTTTAGTTGTGTGCTTAGGGTCATTGTTTTGTTGGAAGGTAAACCTTCGGCCCAGTCTGAGGTCCTGAGTGCTCTGGAGAAGGTTTTCATCCAGGATATCCCTATACTTGGCCACATTCATCTTTCCTTCGATTGCAATCAGCCTCCTGTGCCTGTAGCTGAAAAACACCCCCACAGCATGATGCTGCCACCACCATGCTTCACTGTTGGGACTGTATTGGACAGATGATGAGCAGTGCCTGGTTTTCTCCACACATACCGCTTAGAATTAGGCCAAAAATTCTATCTTGGTCTCATCAGACCAGAGAATTGTATTTCTCAATATCTTGGAATCCTTCAGGTGTTTCTTTAGCAAACTCCATGCGGCTTTCATCTGTCTTGCACTGAGGAGAGGCTTCCGTCGGGCCACTCTGCCATAAGGCCCCGACTGGTGGAGGGCTGCAGTGATGGTTGACTTTCTACAACTTTCTCCCATCTCCCGACTGCATCTCTGGAGCTCAGCCACAGTGATCTTTGGGTTCTTCTTTACCTCTCTCACCAAGGCTCTTCTCCCCCGATAGCTAAGTTTCACGGCCAGCTCTAGGAAGGGTTCTGGTCATCCCAAACATCTTCCGTTTGAGGATTATGGAAGCCACTGCGCTCTTAGGAACCTTAAGTGCAGCAGATTTTTTTTAATTTATTTTTTTGTAGCCTTGGCCAGATCTGTGCCTTGCCACAATTCTGTCTCTGAGCTCTTCAGGCTGTTCCTTTGACTTCATGATTCTCATTTGCTCTGACATGCACTGTGAGCTGTGGCTTTCCTAATCAAGTCCAGTCAGTATAATCAAACACAGCTGGACTTAAATGAAGGTGTAGAACCATTTCAAGGACGATCAGAAGAAATGGACAGCACCTTAGTTAAATATGAGTGTCACAGCAAAGGGTCTTTATACTTAGGACCATGTGATATTACAGTTTTTCTTTTTTAATAAATCTGCAAAAATTACAACAATTCTGTGTTTTTCTGTCAGTATGGCGTGCTGTGTGTGCATTAATGAGGGAACATTTTTACTTAAATGGGTTTAGCAAATATCTGCAATATAACAAAATGTGAAAAATTTAAGGGGTTCTGAATACTTTCCGTCCCCGCTGTATCTGCACATAATCCAGAATTCAAATTGTTTAAATATAAGGCCAATGTGTATGACTCAGAACAAGTGTACAAAAATCAATTTAGGAATTGTCGATAAAGGCATTCACATCGACATCTACATTCAACCCATATGGAACATGCGCCCTTAACCTATGGATCCAAGACCTTTCCAATTTGGATATTTCTCTAACCTCAGAGCTCTCCCTCCAGTGAGGGCTATATTTATCAATCCCAAAAAAAAATGTCTTTGAAGGGTCTTTGTTATGAAACGTCAGATAATTAGATACTGAGTGGTTCTTAAACCCTGTTTTGATATTGGTGATCTGCTCATTCAGGCGGACTTTTAGCATGCGTTTAGTCCTGCCTACATATTGTAGCCCACACGGACATTGTAATTAATAAATCATCCCTTCTGTGGTGCATGTAATAAAAGGCTAACATGTTCCTTCTGAGTGCTAGTGGACAAGAAGGTATTAGTTCTCCTATGAGTGCATCCACTCAAAGAGCACACCCTACATCGCTTACATTGGTAAAAACCTGTTAGATAATGAAAAAAATCGTTTTTATAATAGGGGGATTGAATATATTAGGAGCTACTGTATTCTCCTCTAAACACCACCTGCGGTTTTTCTGGTAACACCATATGAGCACTCAATCATTGTTAACAATATGCTAGTGTTTAGAAATAATCTTTTTGATACTCCTGTGCTTGGTAGAATAGGTAGCAATAAAAGAAACCCCCATGGGGGGTCTCCAACACGTGGGGACTTCTCCACAAGTAAATCTCTCCTTTCTACATTGTTCACTTGCTCAAAGGTGGTTCTCAAGGTCTGACTAGTATAAACCTTCTCTATAAAGCCGGAAACTCTTCTTGATCAATGCAGTTATGCTTCAACCTCGTGTATTGACTCTTTGGGAATGATCTGAGCCAAGGACCATAGTGGCAACTATCCATATAGGAATCCTTAACTGTTGATTTGAAAAAAAGTTGATGTATCAAATTTTTCATCCTTGATGGAAATTTTAAGATCCAAAATATTTCTAGCTGACTCTTCTCATCACTCAGATCAAAATCCTTCTTTGACATTCAGAGATTCTATAAACTCCTGTAGGAAAGGACCAGCCCCTTCCCATAGGAGGAGGATGTCCTCCTATATACCTTGCCCACAGGACCAATTTGAGTCTCTGGGCATAGATGACATCCTCCTCCCATCTTGCCATAAAAAAATTGGTCAGACTAGGGGCATACTTGGCCCTCATTGCAACCCCCCCCCCCCCCCCCCCCTATCCTGGTGGAAGAAATGACTATCAAATCAGAAATTGTTGTGGAGGCTGCATACTCTCATAGCAATTCCATAAGAAAGGAAATCTGGATCATGGGCAGTCCTGAATCTTGTACTAAGAAACCTTATACAGCATCAATACCTTGGTCATCACAATCATCTCTAAATCCCTCAACAACAAAGTCAACAATGTCTATGATTTGTGGTCACTGGCCATGTTATACATTTCCTTCATGTAATCCTTTCTATCCAGAACCACTATTCCCCCCCCCCAAATCAGCTGACCTTACAACAAGGTCCTTGTTACACAAAAAGTCCAAACCCTCCTGCAATGCCTTTTTATTAGTTGTTTTTTTTCTTCTTCTAGATCTCTAAGTATTACAATCCCTAAATACCATTAATGAGGGTGCTAATACTCCTGGAGGATTGAATAAAGAAGCATTAGCTAAACCAGAATGAGTATACTCAGTTGACACCACTCTATCTTTAATGGGATTAGTGGTTACATACCTCTTAATATTTAACTTCTGTACAATTTTGTGCACATCCATATAGGTTTCAAATGTATTCAAATTCCTTGGTGGCACAAATTTGAGACCTTTATCTAAAACTAATCTTTCAGAATCTGTCAGAACTGTGGTACTGAGGTTAAAAATCCCTTTACTGACTGCACTTTTGCTCTTTTTTGCTTGTAATTTCCTCAACCACTTTGGTTCCTTGCTTCTTTCTACTGGCTCTTTATGCCCTGGTTGGGCTTGGAAAAACCCCATCTCTGGTGTCCCTGGCCACTCTGGCCCGGGCATCCTTGGTTTGATGTGTTCCCATACAAGGGTTGATATGGTACATTGGAATTGACTGCCACCATATTTATAATTATATAAGGCATTGATTATAATCCCCTTCCGGACCATTCTTATTGCTAAAGGGAAAGAAGCTGTTACATGTAACAACATTATATTCCCAATCGGCATCAACCCCTGTTGATAAGGTCGGTTATAATAGGGATAACCCCGATTTAATCTCCCCATTCATAGCCTGCTGTGAATTGACAGGTTTACCTATAGTATGATTGGAGAATGGGCCTCGTCCCGGCCATTGGTGTGATTGCCACAACCTTGTCCTGGAGGGGCTAAATTCTGGCTATGTATCATAGGGGCAGGATGAAAAGGACCCGAAACAAAGTTCTGATTCTGTCCCTGGGGGCCTGATGATGGAACATGTCCCTGATTATACCCAGGAACCCCCCCCTCCCCCCGCCCATTGGGAACCTGCATTCTATAAGGGGACTGGAAAGATTGTATAGTGTATGGTGAACTTTAGAGAACCCAGGAGACCCTTCTCCTATTTTCAATACTACAGCTCTATCCGCATGGACTGTTATCTCATCTCTCATCTCCTGCACACTTCAACATGCCAAATGAAGGTTCGATACAAGATTAAACTTAAAGGCCAAGTTCACTTTTTTTTTTTCTCTAAATTCCAGCTCCCCTATGTACCGATATACTAATAAAGCTTTCCATTAATTATACAGACATTTACTTCACCGTCTTCATGCATGTTTGTACAATCAGATTGTATAGCGTATGGCCATGTTTATACACCTAAAATGAGTAGTTGTGCTTTCAGTGCCATTTATTGTTAATGGCTCACCAAACACCGAAGCAAACATACATTTTGCCATGGGAAAAAACGAGTGGCAAATGCTGCAAACACACAACCCACAAAATGCCGAAATGTCCCATTAACCACATGTAGTTCATCCCTTTGAAATCAGCAGGCTACAGGAAAAACGAGCCACAAAATGTTCTCTCCCACTATGCTAGATATGAAATGGGCCTGAAAGTGACATTGGTGCGATAACGCGAGAACAATGCTCCAGTCACATCTGTGTGTTTCCTTGCATTTCAGAAATGCTCTGCACCAAAAGTCGCAGTAAAAAACATGTATAAACCTCAGCACAATCATTTAAAAAAAATTAAATGCTTCCTCTACACGATCCATGCTAAAATTAGTCAGAGAGCTACCTAACCGCCTCCCATCCAACTATTGTACTCAAACAGCTGGGCAGTAGCTTTCTGAGGGCAGGGAGACCTATATATACGGCCTCCCACTGCTCGTGCAAACCCTCCTAGAGTGTGCAGAGGCGTGCAATGCGATGACTGTGTCCTTAGGACACAGCGGATCACAAATCGGGTTACAGGGCCAATAAAATCAACCCTATAGCATGTGATTGCTGTAACCAGTCGCAGTGATCACACTTGTATGCAGCCTTTGAACCATTTCCTCCCACAGTGATCAATTGTGAGAGTAAACAGATTGTTTCCCACAGTGTCCCCAGACCAATGTACGCCATCAACCGTGTTCCTGATCGCCACTACACCAGTCCTTGTGTCGCCAGACCAGTGTGCGCCATCAACAATGTTCCTGGTCGCTGCTGCACTAGTCCCAGTTTCATCAGACCAATGTAAGCCAGCAACAGTATTTCTGATCAGTCCCCAGTGTTGCCAGACCAGTGTAAGCCATCAGAGGTATTCCTGATCACTGCCACACCAGTGACAATATCACCAGCAACAATGTTGCTGATTGCTAACCACACCAGTGTTGCCAGTGCAGCAAGCAACAGTATCCCAGATCGCCACAACATCAGTACAGTGCCATCAAAACCAGTGCAGCCAGCAACAGTATTCCTGATCATTGCCACATCAGTACAGTTTAAAAGGGCATTCTGACAGGGGCACTTAATATACAGTGGTGTGAAAAAGTGTTTGCCCCCTTCCTCATTTCCTGTTCCTTTGCATGTTTGTCACACTTAAGTGTTTCGGAACATCAAACCAATTTAAACAATAGTCAAGGACAACACAAGTAAACACAAAATGCAATTTGTAAATGAAGGTGTTTATTATTAAAGGTGAAAAAAAATCCAAACCATCATGGCCCTGTGTGAAAAAGTGATTGCCCCCTAAACCTAATAACTGGTTGGGCCACCCTTAGCAGCAACAACTGCAACCAAGCGTTTGCGATAACGTGCAATGAGGCTTTTACAGCGTCCTGGAGGAATTTTGGCCCACTCATCTTTGCAGAATTGTCCTAATTCAGTTACATTAGAGGGTTTTCGAGCATGAACGGCCTTTTTAAGGTCATACCACAACATCTCAATAGGATTCAGGTCAGGACTTTGGCTAGGCCACTCCAAAGTCTTCATTTTGTTTTTCTTCAGCCATTCGGTGGTGGACTTGCTGGTGTGTTTTAGGATCATTGTCCTGCTGCAGAACCCAAGTTCGTTTCAGCTTGAGTACACGAACAGATGGTCGGACATTCTCCTTCAGGATCTCTTGGTAGACAGCAGAATTCATAGTTCCTTTTATCACGGCAAGTCTTCCAGGTCCTGAAGCAGCAAAACAGCCCCAGACCATCACACTACCACCACCATATTTTACTGTTGGTATAATGTTCTTTTTATGAAATGCAGTGTTCCTTCTACGCAAGATATACTTGGACACACACCTTCCAAAGAGTTCCACTTTTGTCTCATCGGTCCACAGAATGTTGTCCCAAAAGTCTTGGGGATCATCAAGATGTGTTGTGGAGAAATTGAGACGAGCTTTGATGTTCTTTTTGCTCAGCAGTGGTTTTCTCCTTGGAACTCTGCCATACAGGCCATTTTTGCCCAGTCTTTTCCTGATGGTGGAGGCATGAACGCTGACCTTAACTGAGGCAAGTGAGGCCTGCAGTTCCTTGGACGTTGTTGTGGGGTCTTTTGTGACCTCTTGGATGAGTCGTCGCTGCGCTCTTGGGGTAATTTTGGGCGGCCGGCCACTCCTGGGAAGGTTTATCACTGTTCCATGTCTTCGCCATTTGTGGATAATGGCTCTCACTGTGGTTCGCTGGATTCCCAAAGCTTTGGAAATGGCTTTATAACCCTTTCCAGACTGATAGATCTCAATTACTTTCTTTCTCAATTGTTCCTGAATTTCTTTGGGTCTCGGCATGATGAGTAGCTTTTAAGGATTTTCTGGTGGACCTTACTTTGTCAAGCGGCTCCTATTTAAGTGATGCCTTGATTGTGAACAGGTGTGGCAATAATCAGGCCTGGGTGTGGCTAGAGAAATTGAACTCAGGTGTGGACAACCACAGTTATAGTATGTTTTAACAAGGGGGGCAATCACTTTTTCACACGGGGCCATGATGGTTTGGATTTTTTTTCACCTTTAATAATAAACACGTTCATTTACAAATTGCATTTTATGTTTACTTGTGTTGTCCTTGACTATTGTTTAAATTGGTTTGATGTTCCGAAACACTTAAGTGTGACAAACATGCAAAGGAACAGGAAATGAGGAAGGGGGCAAAAACTTTTTCACACCACTGTAAGGGGGCACTCTGATGGGAACACCTGATGGAGGTCACCTTGATGTAAGGCGGTATTCTGATGGGGGCACCTGATGTAAGGGAGCTCTCTGTGGGTGCACCTTATTTAAATGGATATGCTGATGGGGGGCACCTGATGTAAGGGGTGCTCTGAAGGGAGTACCTGATATAAGGGGGCACACTTATGTAAATTGATACACTGATGGGGATGCCTGATGTAAGGGAGCACCTAATGTAAGGGGGTAATCTGATGAGGACACCTGATGTAAGGGGGTATTTGGGGGGTATTCTGATGGGAGCACCTTATGGGGAAGGGGACCCTCTGATAGGAATACAGATGTAGTGGGTACTATGATGGGCACACCAGATGTAAGGGAGCACTCTGATTGGCACATGTGATGTAAGGGGGCACTCTGATAAAAACCCTTAGGGGAAGGGGGTACTCTGATGGGGAAACCCTATGTAACAGGTCACTGTAATAGGGACACCTTATTTAAGGGGATACCTGATGTAAGGGAGCATTGTAATAGGGACATTCTTGTGGGGGCACTGATGGGGACACCAGATGTAACAGATCACTGTGATGGGGATACCTGCTATAAAGGAGAACTGTGATGAGGATACCTGATGTAAGGAGGCACTTGATGTAGGAGGGCACTCTGATGGAGACACCTGATTTAAGGGTGCACTGTGATGAAGACCCCCTAGGGTAACAGGTCACCATGATGGGAACACTAGATATAAGGGGGAACTGTGATGGGGATACCAGATGTAAGGGGCGGACACCTGATGTAAAGGGTTCAGTCTGATGGGGACATTTTATGTAAGGCTACACTCTGATGGGGACACCCAATGTAGAGGGCCTTCTAATAGGGACACACGATTGGGGGGGGGGGGGGCAGCAGCACTGTGATGCAGTCTATTTTTGATAGACATACAATGATTACATATACTGTATGTGTAGTAGCACATACATGGGATTTGAACCTATGCTGGAAAGAAATTTTACTGACTGGACTGCCTTTAAAGAGGGAGTAAACCCTGATGGGTTTACTTCCTCCTTGTCTCCCTGCAAAGGTAAAGCATAATGGGCTACTATGCATCGCCCATTATGTGTCACTTACCTGACACAGGAGCCAGCGATGTCTCCGCTGTCCTCTGTAGCACGAAGCGTCCATCTTCTTTCCCAGGTATCGCTGCTCCGGCGCTGTGATTGGCCAGAGCAGTGATGACGTCAGTAATGGCATATCGCTTAGCGGCATGCTCAGTGCGCATGCACCGTAGACAACGCTGCCTGTCTTTTTGGAAATATCTCCTAAAGGTCTAGGTTTAGGAGATATTTCATGGACCTACAGGTAAGCCTTAATGTAGGCTTACCTGTAGGTCAAAGTGGTCTGTAAGGATTTACAACCACTTTAAATTTTAATTCAATATTACATATACAGTTTCTATAGTGCAAGTGTTTGTAAGGAGCAGAGTGCATGGGTTATGGGTGAGTAATGCACAATGTACAAAAGTCATGAGCACTTAACGCATATATTGCATTGGTTTAAGTGAAACGTGTAAAGCGGTCATTTGTTTGTAACGCAGCATGCAGAACTCAGGAATACATAATACACAGAGTGCAGGGGGCAGGAGTAAATAATGCACAGTGATTAGGAGTACGTAATGCCTGAGGTGCAAGGACCAGGACTTTGTAACACACAAAGTGCAGGAGTACATGATGCACAAGATGCAGGAGTCCACTTTGTGTAACGTACAGTGTGCAGGGGTCAGGAGTACCATCTGCCCCTCCCCTACCCTCAGAGGTCATTGTGTCTCCCCCCCCCCCCCCTCTGCAATTGCCCCCTCCCTCCCTGATCTGAACAGCAGAATGCCAGGGGATGTCCTTCCTCTCATGTTCCCCCTTATGTTGTGTCATGTGATAAATCAGACCCAAGGAAGAGCCCATGGGAAGCTTTCCTCAGCTCTGATGTTTATTGTTCTGACAGAGCGCTGGTGGGAAGGAATGCCGGCTTCTGCAGTTTCTGGCGATCCTGGCATCTGGGACTCAAGGCACCCCACAGGAGATGCGGGGCATGTGCTCTGTGTCTCTAGTGCTAGCAATGTTACTGCTCACACCAGTGCACATATACAGACATCCTCAATGTTTTTTTTTTTTTTTACAGCTTCTTAAATTAGAAAAGCATTAGCATTGATATCTTATTATATAAGTGAAAAAAGTTGCGCTACTAGTGAGATGTGATAAACAGAATAGGTCAGCAGCTAGCGTCAACAATCTAGTGGAATTGTATAACAAAAAATGATAAAATGCAGCGCTAATGAAAAATAATGTGATCTCGAAAACCTTTCAAAGTGACATATGGTGAAATATTATCCCCTAAAATTTTGAAATTTTAGAAAAAACACTGTATCAACACCCGGCAGTGAATATAAATGGTATATTCTAGTTACGGTGAAAAGGAAGAAACAAATCCCTGAACCGACTCCTAAGAGCCTATAATAGGAAAATGCCTCTCAATAATTCAGCAGAATGTACATATATATCCTAATACATTTTCAAATAGTTGGTGCTGACTTGAAAACAACTAAAAAATTGTCCGTGAACACATAAAAAGTGAACTTCCTCCCTTAGGAGGGGTGTAGTCCTATTTGAATAGGTAAGGAGTACAGCCTCTTCAAAGTGCTGCTACACTGAGAAAGCTGTATCCATCCACACGTCACCAATGACAATCTATGTATAGTAATAAACAGATAAGGTACGCTTACCCCCAACTGATGGACACACACACTATATAGCGGTGAGTCAGGCGAGCATTTGGATTGCCTAATCCAGCAGAACGGAGATGTTGACGATATGGGATCTTGCCCTGACCACATCATAAAAGATGAACGGTGGATGGCCGGTACAATAGTCACTCCAATTGGTAACCTGTGAGGCCAATCAATCTCTGGACAACTGGATGTGTAGAACTCTCAATGACATCCAATTGAAGATTTCAGATAATAAAAAAGAGGAAAGACAAAAGGCTTCCACATAGTGCATGAATCAGAATACAAAAAAAAAGTATTTTATTAAAAATTAAGTAAAAATGCACAATTACCCATCTGGTAAGTACGTGGAAAAAACGTAGCGTGATAACAAGGAATGTAGTGAGTTAAAAACCCGACATGATTCAGACGAAGGTCCTTCTACTGGGGCATCTCTTAATATCTTATTAACTCATTCGTGTATGTCATACATATTTTTGCCTAATTACTTTTGTGTCTGTCTGTCTCTCTGTAGGTATTGTCATTTAGCTGCACAAATGATGAAACCCTATCCAGATTTGTGACTATAAAGAATGGGTCCTGATGTTCCTTTACTGAACGACTACAAGCAGGAATTCGTCTGGAAACGCTTTCCTCAAACTGTTCTGGGTGGTCCTCGATTCAAATTAGGATACAGTGCCCCTCCTTACATATATATCAATCAGGTCATCCTCTTTCTGACACCATGGGTATTGGGCGGTGTGGGCACTGTGCTGTGCGAAGTCAGAATCATACAGGATTACTATGCAGCAGTACTCTCTGGAGGACTAATGCTCCTTGCTTCCTTTATTATACAACTGTTAAACCAATATGCCAGACGAAGGACCTCTACTGTAGAAAGACTACAGAATCAAAACACCCTCACCGATGAGGATGATTATGACTTTTCCGGCTGTTTTGGCTCAGAAACTGTAAAGTTCATTATCCCTGGCAAGAAGTTCATAGCGAATGTTATTTTTCATTCCATTTTTGCTGGGGTGCTATGTGGCTTAGGGACATGGTATTTATTACCATACAGACTAGACTTGCTGTACGGCAACTTAGGAGGGACGGTTATGATTTTTATATTTGGTTGGATAACTATTTGTATAGGTGAATATTCTCTAATTGTAAACTCCGCCACTGAGACAGCAACTTTTCATGCTCAAGACACCTATGAAATTACATCTCTTCTGCGACCTGTCTATATTTTGGCTTTCATTGCTGTAGACCTTGCATACAGGTAACCCTTCAGATAAGTATTGGAAATTTAGTGATACTTTTCATTGTTTAGATAAATGTTCATCTTTCCAAGGCAGTCTTGGACCCCATACATGCTATTAGATTTTCTGCAGATTTTTGTCTTCAGATTTACCAAAATCATGTAGTGCAAGGGTCTGCCTGATTGTATATGAATTGGAACTCTAATGCCGCGTACACACGACCAGACTTTTCGAGGGACTAAGTATGACAGACTTTCGATGGAGTTCTGACAGAGTTCTGATGGACTTTCCGAATCAACGGACTTGGCCACACACAATCACACCAAAGTCCGACGGATTCGAACGTGATGACGTACGACTGGACTAGAATAAGGAAGTTCATAGCCAGTAGCCAATAGCTGCCCTAGCGTCCGTTTTTGTCCGTTGGACTAGCACACACACGAGCGGATTTCTCAGTAGGAACTGGGTCTGGCAGAGTTCTGTCGGAAAAATTTGAAACATGTTCCATTTCTAAAGTCTGTCAGACTTTTGCAAATCAAAAGTCCGCTGCAGCCCACACACGTTCGAATAGTCTGCCGGAATCATTCCGTCAGACTTTTGATGTTGAAAAGTCTGGTCGTGTGTACGGGGCATTAGACCCCTTTCACACTGAGCTGCCTAGCGTCCAAAAAGGGGTTAAATCTGCCCGCAAAATGCAGCCGGAGCAGCGTTTTGCCGGCGGTATCGCAGCGCTGCCCCATTGATTTCAATGGGGAGCAGCGGTGGAGGAGCGGTGAGTTCAACGCTCCAAAGAAGCTGCTGGCAAGACCTTTTCTGTTGCCCAGCCACGCACCACTCTAGTGTGAAAGCCCTCTGGCTTTCACACTGGAGTGAATTGAGCAGCTGTTTTAGGGTGTTTTGCAGGCGCTATTTTTAATGCTATAGCGCCAGTGTGAAAGGGGTCTTAAGGTTTGACCTCCTATTATATGGTTTTGGTAAATCTGAAGACAAAAATCTGCAGAAAATCTAATAGTGTGTATGGGGCCTTAGGCTTTGTTTAGACTTGCAGTCGGGGCGGCTAAAATGCGCAGTTAAGCCATGTTTTGCCACCCACTGACCTCCCCTCCTTATGTTGCAGTGGATGGGGATGTTAACATGCTGCGGCCACGATGCTTCTCAGTCTCCTTATGGCCTTTGTAAAAGATAAAGAAAATAGGCCTTTGGGATGGAAGCTTCTCTCAAATGGTGTCACAAATGTTATAGCCAACCTGTCACCACCTGCTCAATGTGAAATATCAGTTTTATGGATGCTATAAGTTGCTTGGCTGTTTCTGCCTGCCTTGTTGCTAGGACGTTTGTTAGAAACGCCCAGCTGTCCCCACACCATCACAGGAGTTAGCTCTTTCTCCAGTTTAAACCCCCTTGCATGCACTTTCTCCTCCCCATTGCAGCCGCTCAGAGTTCAGCAATGCTGCCTTAGAGGAGATCGTGAACTGCGCATGTGTTGGGGGTTTTAGAGCTCGCTCCTGTAATGATGGAGTTTAGCAGTAACAGCTGGGAGTGCCTTGTTAACATCCTAACAACCAGGCAGGATGGAGGGGTGTCCTTTCTGGGAGATTTAGGCAGGCTTTGGGAGGTATCTAGATGGCCTATACCTATAGAAGGGCATTATTCAACTTTAGACAAAGCTGCACAGTTTGTTTGTATCTTTAGATACAATTTATGTGCATAGGCAGTTTTTTGGTAAAGGCGAACTAATCCTTGAAAGCACACCTGTCACTAAAAAGGCAACTCAAACTGTTAATATTGTATATAGATACATTAGCAGACATTACCTTTTAGCATAAAAACATTTCAGGTGAAAAAATGTGCAAGTCTCAACTTTACCTGTAAAAGCCAAGCTTGCTTTTACTTTATTTGGGATCCTTATTGACCAGTGAGGGTGCCTGTCACATTGTAGGACATTAGGAAATCTTAGTAAGTGGACCAAACTCCTCTTTTACAGTAAAAATTTAATTTTAATTTAACCGCTTCCTGACCCCCCACTGCAGATATACTACGGCAGGGTGCCCGCTGTGTACGTGATCTGACACATCTGATGTACAGTACACCGCACTGATTGTACAGTACACCCTCAGAACAGCGACCCACCTATGTAAACTAGGCCGATTGCCGTTCTGTCAGTAGGGAAGGTATTTATCCTGTGTTCCTGCAAAGCAGGCTAGACACACAGTTAACCCTTTAATTGCCCTTGATGTTAACCCCCTTCCTACCCAGTGTCATTAGTACAATGACGGTGCATATTTTTAGCACTGATCACTGTATTAATATCACTGGTCTCAACAAAGTGTCAGTCCGTCACAATATTGCATTCCCGCTATAAGTCCCTGATTGCCGGCATTACTAGTAAAATAAATGAATACATATATCCTAGTTTGGTTTGCACAAAAGTTATACCATCTACAATCCATATACGCCTATGGGTATTTTAAAAAAATATGTGGCAGAATACATATTGACCTAAATTGATGAAGAAATTAGATTTTTTTTTAATTTTATTTTATTGGAAATGTTTTATAGCAAAAGTGAAAAATATTGTGTTCTTCTTTTCTTCTTTTTTTTTTTTTTTTATTGTCAGTCTTTTTTTGTTTATAACACAGAAAATGAAAAACACAGAGGTGATCAAATACCACCAAAAGAAAGCTCTTTTTGTGGGAAAAAACCCCCCCTAAATTTTATTTCGTTACAGTGTTACATGACCGCGCAATTGCCAGTTAAAATAATGCAGTGCCGTATCGCAAATAATGGCCTGGTCAGGAAGGGGGTAAATCTCCCGGAGGTCAAGTGGTTCATTTATATGCTTGAGGCTGGGTTCACACTGCAGCAATGCGGGAACGCCGCAAATCCACGGCGGGTTCCTGCATCGCATACCTCCCGGTGGCAGTTCACACTGCCCTATGCGGACTGCTGGGAGTGTCAGTGAAATGTTAATGACACCCCCAGATCAGTTCGCATATCGCAGTGCGATCTGCAAACTCGGAAAGGAATCGGATCGCAAGGTGTGAACACCCATGCGATCCGATTCTGCTGCGGACCAAAAAAAAGGGTCCTGTGCGAGTTTGGCCTGTGCGATGCGAATTCAGCCATACTATCTGTATGGCTGAACTCGCATCGCACAGAGATCGGATGTGATTTTCACTGCAGTGCGGTGCGAATCACATCCGGTTCTCGTAACCGCTGCAGTGTGAACCCAGCCTGAATCTCCCATTTTATAGGTTGTACAAAATCTTTTCATCATATGCTTGTTTTGAGTTGGCCAGGTGGGCTGCTAAACAACTGCCCCAGCTGCATGTAATTAACATGCAAAATTCACTACAGGTACTGTAGAGCTCACAATAACCACCTCAGCTCCGGGAGGTTCATGGCCAGGCCATTTTTAGCTATTCAGTACTGTGCTACTTTACCTGGTAATTGCACACTCATGCATCACTTTACCCTAACAAAATTGAGATTTTTTTTATCACAAATAGAGCTTTCTTTTGGTGGTATTTGATCACCAATACATTTTTTTTTTTTTTTTGCAATATAAACGAAAAAAAAAAAAATTGTGGGAAAAAACAAAATTTTTTGCATTCTGCTATAAATTTTTTTTATATATATTAAAAAAATATATACATATATATATATATATATATATATATATATATATATATATATATATATATATATATATATTTATTTTTTATATTACTAAGGCGGTGATCAGAGACTTATAGTGGGGCTGAGATAGTACAGTGGGCAATCTGACACTGACGCTAAAGGGGGAACTGACTAATTGCCACTGACATCACCAGTGACACTAATACAGTGATCAGTGATAATACTATATACTGTCACTGTAAGAGCCATGTGTTGGTTGTCAACATAGGGCTGTGATTGGACACAGCCGATTAGGAGGTCCTGGCAACGAACTATTGGCCCGGGAAATGCTGACAGACTTTGGGGGGGGGGGGGAGCAGGCAGCAACATACCAGTATGTCGTTTGCCTGCACGGCCACCCATCCGCAGTACATTTTGTGTAGGCAGTCTGGAAGCGGATTAAAAAAAAAAAGGCAAACCAATTTTATAAAGTGAGGGGATACTTCATCCTCAGTGGTGATTTTTAATTTGAGTTTTCCTTTTGATACTGACCATTTCCTAGCACAAGCTTGTGTATATAAATGAATAACTTCTCTTTCATTGTAGATTTGTTGTGTCTGTGCCAGCTTTAGTTTGGGCCAACAAAATCTTGCATATCATATTCCTGTTTCTGCCATTTCTTTGGGCTTTGGGAATTCTACCACCTCTTGATGCACTAGTCCTCTGGGGAATGGAGCAGACGCTGGAGTTTGTCTTGGGAGGATCGCCAATGTCCAGTAACTTGCGGTAACTTTATTTTGCTTTCATTTCATGCATTCATGAGGTCATTGCAGAGTAATCAAAATATTATCAAGCTTTTGTACCTTGTCTTTGAAGTTCAGCAAATAAGTAAAAAAACTCACATTTCAAATGAGGGGAGAAAAAAAAAAGGTAAATATATTTCTAAAGGTGCTATTGATGTTAAGTTTTCACCACGTCGGTAACAACCAGTGCAATCAATACATACAAAGAAACCAAAACAAATGACTTCAGAAATCAAAGCGGCGTTCCATCCAAAAGTGGAACTTCTGCTCATTTGTCTCCTCTCCCCCTCCGGTGCCACAATTGGCACCTCTTGACAGGTATCCTGTTCCCACTTCCGGGAGTAGGAGAGAGGAGCGGGGCCTCGCACATGCGCAGTAGGGTTCCCGGCGTGAAGCCATAAGGCTACACTGCTGGGTTCCCTTACCCGCAATGGCGGCGGCAGTGCTGACATCGCTGGACTCGAGGACAGGTAAGTGTCCTAATATTAAAAGCCAACAGCTGCAGTATGTGTAGGTGCTGGCTTTAATTTTTGTTTTTGGGCCGACCTCTGCTTTAAGTTATGTGTAATAAAATGGAATGACACAGGGAAAAAGTATTGAACACATAAAGAAAGGGAGGTGCAAAAAGGCATGGAAAGCCAAGACACCAGCTGAAATGTATCAGTAATTAGAAAGCAATCCTGCCCCTTATCAGTACATATGAATATCAGCTGGTTCAGTCTCAACCGATGGCCTATAAAAAGGTGTCTCATTACCAAGGTGTCACACAAGAAACATCTCATGGTGGGCAAAATCAAAGAGCTCTTACAAGACCTTCGCAGCCTTATTGTTGCAAAAAATACTGATGGCATCGGTCACAGAAGGATTTTTATACTTCTGAATGATCCAGTGAGCACTGTTGGGGCCATAATCCAGAAGTGGAAAGAACATAATTTCACCATAAACCAGCCACGACCAGGGGCTCCTCGCAAGATTTGTGGCAGAGGAGTGAAAAGAATTATAAGAGTTGTGCAAGAACCACTTGTGGAGAGCTTCAGAAAGACCTGCAATTAGAAGGTACAATTGTTTCAAAGAAATCAATAAGTAATGTACTCAACATGCGTGGCCTGTATGCACGCTCACCATGCAAGACTCCATTGCTGAACAAAAAGCATGTTGAAGCTTGTTTAAAGTGGTTATAATCTCCGCTTTGTTATTTTTACCTATAGGTAAGCCCTATAATAAGGCTTAGCTGTAGGTAAATTGAATATCTAGTAAACGTGCCCCATTTAGGAGATATTCACCCTGCATGCATCCAGTGACATCACTGGGGCACGCGCTCTGAAGGTGCAGCATATCTTGCGGGAACTTCAGAGCTTTGTGCCTGAACCAACGTGTGGGAGTGACATCATCGAGGCTCCGGCCAATCACATAGCCGGAGAGTACAAACCTGGAAGAAAGACTTGGGGAACGTGTCAGCCCTCTCAGTGGTGACATTACAGTGCTGGACAGCTTCATTCCAAGGTGAGTATTTCCATTGCCTTGCAGGTGTTTGTTTATTTTGTTTGTTTTTTTGCACCGTCCGTGGTTTACAACTGCTTTAAAGTTTGCTGCACCACTTTTAGCTAAGCCTGTGAAATACTGGTCGAATATAGTCTGGTCAGATGAGACCAAAATTTTACTCTTTGGATGCCATAATACACACCATGTTTGGAGGTCAAATGGCTCTGCACATCACCCCAAAAACACCCCCATACCAACAGTTTGCAGGTGGGAACATCATGGTTTGGGTCCGTTTTTCAGCATATGGTACTGGAAAACCTCATATCATTGAAGGAAGGATGAATGGAAAAAATGCCATCTACCAGGATGATGAAAATGAAACGAGAGTGGACATTTCAGCAAGACAATGATCCCAAACACAAAGCTAGGGAAACTCAATTGGTTTCAAAGAAAAAAAAAGCTGCTAGAATGGCCCAGCCAATCACCTGACTTAATTCATATACAAAATCTTTTAAAAGGACTAAAGATCAGAGTTCATAGAAGAGGCCCACGGAACCTTCAAGATTTTAAATCTGTGCGGACGAAATGGGCCAAAATCACACCTGAGCAATTAGGGGTGCAGAATTTAATCGATGCATTGCGATTCTGGTGTCCCTGATGCAGCATTCATCCACGCGACCCGAAAAATCGATGTCGGGTGATGTCATCTTGACTTGCCCCGCCCCGGCCGGGAGAAAGCTCAGAGCGTTGCTGTCAAATTAACAGTTTTTTAATAAATGCAGTTATAATCCATTAAGTGGCCACCGATGTATGTGCTTTTTAAAATATATGCAGCTTCATACCTCATTTCTTAGTCTGTGTATAACTGTATATGCCGCTCATGTGACTGCCCGGTCTGGGCCGCCTCTCTCCTCTCACGTCTCTCCTGACGTCAGCCCCAAGCGCCTCTCTCCTCTCACGTCTTTTCTGACATCATCCAAGCCCGCCCCTCTTCTGATCTGATAGCTACATTCGGTGGGCAGGGCTGAGAACTCCCACTGATGTCAGGAGTGATGAGAAACGTGGGCCGGACCAGGCAGTCACATGAGCAGCATATACAGTTATACACACACAAACAAATGAGGAATGAAGCTGCATATATTTTAACCACTTCAGTTCCGGACCAATAAACACCTTAAGGACCAGAGGTCTTTTTGCAATTTCGCACTGCGCTGCTTTAACTGGTAATTGCGCGGTCATGCAATATTGCACCCAAACGAAATTTGCGTCCTTTTCTTCCCACAAATAGAGCTTTCTTTTGATGGTATTTGATTGCCTCTGCGATTTTTTTTTTTTGCGATATAAATGAAAAAAGAGCGAAAATTTTGAAAAAAAAAGATATTTTCTTCTTTTTGTTATAAGAAAAATCGAATAAACTAAATTTTAGTCATACATTGAGGGCAAAATTTATTCAGCCACATGTCTTTAGTAAAAAAAATGTCAATAAGCGTATATTTTTTGGTTTGCGCAAAAGTTATAGCGTCTACAAACTAGAGTACATTTTCTGGAATTTACACAGCTTTTAATTTATGACTGCCGATCTCATTTCTTGAGGTGCTAAAATGGCAGGGCAGTACAAATCCCCCCCCAAATGACCCCATTTTGGAAAGTAGACACCCCAAGGAAATTGCTGATGGGTATGTTGAGCCCATTGAATATTTATTTTTTTTGTCCTAAGGGATTGAATAATGACAAAAAAAAAAAAAAAAAATTTTTTTTACAAAAAGTTGTCACTAAATGATATATTGCTCACACATGCCATGGTTATATGTGAAATGACACCCCAAAATACATTCTGCTGCTTCTCCCGAGTACGGGGATACCACATGTGTGGGACTTTTTGGGAGTCTAGTCGCGCACGGCACCCCGAAAACCAATCACCACCTTCAGGATTTCTAAGGGTGCAAATTTTTGATTTAACTCCTCACTACCTATCACAGTTTCGAAGGCCATAAAATGCCAAAATAGCACAAAACCCCCCCAAATGACCCCATTTTGGAAAGTAGACACCCCAAGCTATTTACTGAGAGGCATGTTGAGTCCATGGAATATTTTATATTTTGCCAAAAGTTGCGGGAATATTACAAACTTTTTTTTTTTTGCACAAAGTTGTCACTAAATGATATATTGCTCACACATGCTATGGGCAGAAGTCAAATTACACCCCAAAATAAATTCTGCTGCTTCTCCCGAGTACGGGGATACCACATGTGGGGGACTTTTTGGGAGCCTAGTTAACTAGCTACCTAGCGACACTAGCGACACTGATGCAGCGTTCAGAAAAATTATCGCTTAGTGACACTGGCAAAAGGGGGTGAAAGGGTTAACTAGCGGAAATCAGGGGGTTAAAACCATTATTGGGTAGTATATCGGGGTACCTAGCGCTATAAAAACCTGGCGGTGAACCTAAAAAAATAACTAGCTACCTAGCGACTGTAGCGACACTAATGCAGCGATCAGAAAAACGATCGCTTAGTGACACTGGCAAAAGGAGGTGAAAGGGTTAACTAGCGGCAATCAGGGGGTTAAAAACATTATTGGGTAGTATATCGGGGTACCTAGCGATATAAAAACCTGGCGGTGAACCTAAAAAAATAACTAGCTACCTAGCGACACATGCAGCGATCAGAAAAATTATCGCTTAGTGACACTGGCAAAAGGGGGTGAAAGGGTTAACTAGCGGCAATCAGGGGGTTAAAAACATTATTGGGTAGTATATCGGGGTACCTAGCGCTATAAAAACCTGGCGGTGAACCTAAAAAAATAACTAGCTACCTAGCGACTGTAGCGACACTAATGCAGCGATCAGAAAAACGATCGCTTAGTGACACTGGCAAAAGGGGGTGAAAGGGTTAACTAGCGGCAATCAGGGGGTTAAAAACATTATTGGGTAGTATATCGGGGTACCTAGCGATATAAAAACCTGGCGGTGAACCTAAAAAAATAACTAGCTACCTAGCGACACTAGCGACACATGCAGCGATCAGAAAAATGATCGCTTAGTGACACTGGCAAAAGGGGGTGAAAGGGTTAACTCTAGGGGCAATCAGGGGGTTAAATCTTTATTGGGGGGTGATAGGGGGCTACCCTGGACCTAACACTAACTGTCCTGACAGTTTTTACTGTCACAACTGACACTGAATGCATTGATCAGTAAAGAAATGATCAATGCAATCAGTGACACTGTGACTGGGGGGGGAGGGGGGCGGGGGGGGGGGATCGGGGGGCGATCGGGGGGGGGATCGGGGGGGGTTTGTGTGCCTGTGTGTACCTACATGTCAGTGTAGTGTTCGTGCACACTTACTTTTACTCTTCTCCTCGTAGTCCGGTCAAAAAGACCGCCCCGAGGAGAATGACATCACTTCCTCCTTCCTGTGTAAACAATACACAGGGGAGGAAGCTTCTCATTGGCCAGGAGCGATCCAGAGGGGGTGGCCGAAAACGAACGGCCATCCCCTCATCACGGATCGCTGCTGGACCGAATCGGACCGCCGTAACCAGCGGGAGGGGGTCCGATGGGACCCCCCACCCGCTGGAAGGCAATCACGTAGATGTACGTGATTCTGCCTGCCTGTGCCATTGTGCTGACGTACATTGGCAATACGGCGGTCCTGAAGTGGTTAAAAAGCACATACAGCTTGGCACTTAATGTATTTAACTCTGTATTTATTACCACACAGGTATTTTAACAGCAATATGTAGAGTACAAATGTGTTTGTACTCTACTTACACTAGCTCCTACACGTGGTGCTCTGTGCTGACATTCCCCCCCCCCCCCCCCCGTTTGCACATTCCACTGTGTTAACTTCTGGTGTGCTGGAAGGTGCAAACGGGGGAGCCCAGAGAAATGTCAGCACAGAGATAGTAGTAGAGGGAACTTCACAGGGCTGTTTATCAGTTGTGAATTTGAATCCTTCCTGACCTCCCAGCAGCCGTGTGTGTGAATTCCTGTACCCTGTAGTGCACCGGATTTCAACCCCTAAAGCGGAGTTCCACTAGTTTTTTCGTTTATTAAAGGGGCCATCTACAAAAAGTTTAGCTGCTGACTTTTATTAAACCGACACTCACCTGTCCCACGGTCCATTGATGCAGCTGAATGGAGCCCGCTCCTCTTGCCCCCTCCTCGGTGCTGTCATATCTACTGTGGGCAGTGGCACCCAGCTGTGACTGCTTATGGCTTCACGGCTGGGCGCACACTGCGCTCTACCTTTGGC
This sequence comes from Lithobates pipiens, assembly GCF_037356315.1. Classification (NCBI taxonomy): domain Eukaryota; kingdom Metazoa; phylum Chordata; class Amphibia; order Anura; family Ranidae; genus Lithobates; species Lithobates pipiens. Next base: position 69,292,260 of record NW_027507791.1, on the reverse strand, counting down.
CAGCCAATCTTCTGGGACCTGTGTTGTGTCCCAAAGGATCACTGGCAGGGAAAGGCAGCCTAGGATGAGAGGAGGAGTCACCTAGGCGGCCGGGACAAGAAGTCCCACTAAAAATGGAACACACACTCCCCGACCCCCCACAAAAATGACATGCCAATTGTGGCATGTCAGGGGACGAGGAGTGATTAAAGTGGAAGTTTCCACTTTTGGTGTTATTTTTAATTCAAAGCAGAGTTCCAGTAAATTTTTGGTTTATTAAAAGTCAGCAGCTACAAAAAAAGTGTATCTTTTGACTTTTAATAAAAAGACAATCGCCTGCCCCACAATCCCAGCGATGTGGCCACCCGAATCCTCCATTCTCGCCCCTGCCTGTCCACGGCGCTGGCAATACTACTGTGGGCATCTGGCTGTGACCGCTTGCAGCTTCACAGCCGGGTGTACATGGCTCACTACGCTGTACTGCATAGCTGAGGCAATCTTCTGGGACATGTGATGTGTCCCAGAATATTGCAGAGAGGAAGGGCCGCCTAGGCGGCCCAAGCAGAAGTGGGAGCGCATCAGTAATCGTGATGCGTCGCAGAATAGAATCGAATCATTGACCAGATAATTGTAATCGAATCGTGAGACCAGTGAAGATGTGCACCCCTATGACCAATGTATGCGAGTATGTATTAAATACATTTCAGTTAGTGTGTGCAGTAATTTTTCCCTGTGTTGTTCCATTTTTATTACACATAACTTAAACTTAATTTCTAAATGTATTTATTTTGGTTTCTTTGTATGTATTGATGGCATGAGTTGTTACTGGCATGTGGTGAAAATTCCATGTGAGTAGCCCCTTTAGAAATATAGTTACCTAGAAAAATTATGACATTCAATACTTGTTTTACCTGCTGTATATAATATGTGTGTGTGTGTGTGTGTGTGTGTATATATACAATAAATACACAACAAAGGAATCCTAGAGTGCAATGAGATAGCAACAGCTGAAAGGGATACAATGCTATGAAAAGGTGACTTGACCCCAACCTTCTGGCTGAATAGACAACTTTTCTTAAAATTGTTCCCCTATCTATCCCCCTTAACCTGTATAAAAAAAGGTATATGTAATTGCCTATTTTTACCTCCGTCTGGTCAAGTGATCCTGCAACTCTGACAACTGCTAGGAATTGAGAGAGCCATAACCTCACTCATAGGTTCCCATGGCCTAGCCACTGTCAATGCTCCCTCCCCTCCCTTCTCTCCAATGCAGAAGCCGCTCAATGACACAGGGGAGCCAGAGCTGTAGGATCACATGACTGGATCGGAGCAGATAAAAAAATTGGTACGTTTAAATATAGACACATGGAATTAGGCTTCTGACCTGACCTGCTTTGATTTGTTTGTAATTCAAATTTTTCTGCAATGTAAGTGCTTGGCTTTTCTTTATTTTTTTGGTCTATGTATTAATGTATAGGATTGTAACATACTATTACCCTATATCTTTTAATTAAGTTAAGAAAGCCATACTAATTTAAAAAAATGGGAGAATCAGAGAAGTTGTATGTGTGTGTGTGTGTGTGTGTGTGTGTGTGTGTGTGTGTGTGTGTATATATATATATGTGTATATATATATATATATAATGTATGTATGTGTATGTGTGTATATTTGTATATATATAAATGTATGTGTTTTTTTGTTTTGTTTTTTGTATATGGAAAGATTACTTTTTTTTTTTCCCTTTCTGTACCCTATTTATATAAAAATATTAATAAATGATCAAGTAAAAAAAAACAAAAAAACTATGTACACACATCTGTGGGTAAATAGGTAGGAGGAGGGAACATTTTTTTTTTTAACTTGGACTGTTTTATCTGCTTTAATAATACACAATACATTTTTTGTCCACTTTTGTCTTTGTCCTGACCATAGAAAACAACAAATAATACAACTTGAATTCACAGCTTCTACATCACAAGAACAAAAGAAGTGGGGGTGGGACTTTACATGAGGCAAGTTGATGTGTATAATGATATATAGAATGAACATAAATGAGTTGAATGTCACAATCCCCTAGGGGTACATCGTAATAGATTTGAATAATTTAATAAAACCGATAGCAATGAAACGTTTGATACAAAATGTAATCCTTAAGAGTCAATATATAATAATAGATTTAATAATGAATGATTAATTGAGAACATGATTTGTGACAAAGTAAATAATAAGTGATCAAATACATACAAATAATTCATACATGATCAACATGCTACCGTATATACTCGAGTATAGGCCGACCCGAGTATAAGCCGAGGCCCCCAATTTACCCCCAAAAAACTGGGAAACCTATTGACTCGTGTATAAGCCGAGGGTGAGATATGCCTGTCCATCCCTGTGTGTGTGTCCATCCATCCATCCATCCCTGTGTGTGTGTCCATCCATCCATCCATCCCTGTGTGTGTGTGTGTCCATCCATCCATCCATCCCTGTGTGTGTGTGTGTGTCCATCCATCCATCCATCCCTGTGTGTGTGTCCGTCCATCCATCCATCCATCCATCCATCCCTGTGTGTGTGTCCATCCGTGTGTGTGTGTGTGTGTGTGTGTGTGTGGCCTTGTGTGTCCAGCCTACCTGTGTCCCCAGCCTCCGTCCGGTCCCGAGCCTCCGTCCGGTCCCGTCCCGTCCCGAGCCGAGCCTCCGTCCGGTCCCGTCCCGTCCCGAGACTCCGTCCGGTCCCGTCCCGTCCCGAGCCGAGCCGAGCCGAGCCTCCGTCCGGTCCCGTCCCAGGATCACCGCTCTTCGTCGGCGCCCATTTTCCTGTTCAAATGCCGCGCCTCCCTGTCTGTGATAGGCGGAACACAATTTCCCAGCAGTCTGTGTTCCGCCTATCACGGCCATCCTTTCATCCTCGTCCGTAGTACGAGGATGAGCGGATGTCCGTGATAGGCGGAACACAGGCTGCTGGGAAATTCAGTGTTCCGCCTATCACAGGCGAAGGCGGAGCCGGAGGCGCGGCTTTTGAATTAGAATAGAATGGCCGCTGTCTGTCTGCTCGACACGCTGATCGAGCAGGCAGACAGCGATGACTCGAGTATAAGCCGAGGGGGGCACTTTCAGCCTCAAAAAAGAGGCTGAAAATCTCGGCTTATACTCGAGTATATACGGTATATGAAATTAATACAGGTTGTAACATGATACAATTATTAGAGCAAACTTGTATTTGGCACCCATGGATAAACACACAATGCGTTTCATGTTCTCTTGCCAATCATCAGAAATTGGATGCATGAATGAAATAAAAATGAATAGATAAATGATTATGTGGTCTATAGGGATCCACTATTCCCCGTAGAAAAGAGAAGGAATAGAGGAAAATGGAAAGGAGCACTATTCATGTTACTTTCAAGGCAGCCCATAAGTTTTGATCAGTACCAGGATGTGGAATAGAGTGGTGGCCCAGCCTAGGTAGTCCCAACTGGTGTTGAGGCAAGAGATCACCAGAAACAGGACCCTTGGGAAACCATGACCAGGAAGCAGGTCGGGCAATCACTACACATTGCCATGTTGTGAGATATGTGCATGTATGGCTCCTGCCCAGATCTGTGTGAAAATATGCAATGAAAAAATAAAAAATAAGAAAGTAAACTGGTGAGGGATAATCACTGCAAGATGCTAGATTGCTAGTGTGGGGTAAATGTGAGTAGAAGTTCGTGTAGAGGTGATGAATGTGTATATGTTATTGTGTTATGGTTGATTAAGTAGATTTATATAAATGTTAAATATATGTAGTTAGATATATATATTATGTACATGTCTGTACAAAAATGTGTGCCAATAAATAATTGATATGTGTAGAGTGCTCCTTTCCCTTTTCCTCTATTCCTTCTCTCTTCTCTTTTCTATGGGGAATAGTGGATCTCTATAGATCACATAATATTTTTTCTATTCATTTTTAGTTCATTCACGCATCCAACTCCTGATGATTGGCAAGAGGCCATAAAACGCGTTGAGTATTTATCTATGGATGCCAAATACAAGTTTGCTCTAATAACTGTATCATATTACAACCTGTATTAATTTCATATATCATGTTGATCATGTATAAATTATTTGTATGTATTTGATCGCTTATTATTTACTTTGTCACAAATCATTTTCTCTAATTAATCGTTCGTTATTAAATCTATTATTATATATATGACTCTTTATGATTACATTTTGTATCTTAAATGTTTCATTGCTATAGTTTTTTTTTATAATTATTAACATCTATTACAATGTACCCCTAGGGGGTTGTGACATTCAACTCATTTATGTTCATTCTATATATTTTACACACCAACATGCCCCATGTAAAGTCCTACCCCCACGCCTTTTGTTCTTGTGATGTAGAAGCTGTGAATTCAAGTTACATTATTTGTTGTTTTCTATGGTCAGGAAAAACCGACAAAAGTGGACAAATGTATTGTGTATTATTAAAGCGGATAAAAAAGTCTAAGTTAAAAAAATGTTCCCTCCTCCTACCTATTGGTGTTTTTATTTCAGGTTGAGACAGGCCTCATTAATTCCTACTTTTCTTCTACATCACAAGATCGCAAGGCTGTTGTTTTATAATTAGGCTGGTCAGGCAGGCAGAAACAGAATAGACACCATGTTAGAAGATTATTATTCTGGACTTAGAATCTCATCTTTAAATATTTCTCTGAAACTTTGCATATTTTTGAATGAATACGTAATAGGACTAAAGTTTATTTTAACTGGTGTCCTGCATTAAAGTGTTATTAAAAGTTATCTATGTTATTTGTAAGTAAAACCTGCGCAGAACATAAGTTCAATTGCACAGTTTTCAAAGCCACTGTCATCGATGGTTCTGGGGACATTTCAGAAGGTGTGTCTGGAACTCTCTGCATAGAACATGTTGCTGTTGCACCGTCTGTTGGCATTTCAGCCTGTAGTTCTTGGAAGCACAGGTTGACAACTTTGCTCAATCAGTGAGATGCTACAGGTGCAGTGTTGTCACCTTGTGATGAGGAGCATCCCCACTGGCTGGATTACCAAACAAAATTAGAAAAGGGAATTAAAAAAACAAAACCTTACATAATATCCATTAATGAAAGTTATGTATCATATGTTAAATTTGATACACTTTCATGTTTTCATTTCTTTGTTTCTTTTTTGGCAGGTTGTTCATCACTTTTATCATATCAGCTGGAGTAACCATATCGGCCTATTTCATTCCAAATTCAGTTGGTGTTGTCTTGTTCATAAGTGGATTTGGCTTCATCCTCAGTCTTAATTTAACAGAGATGGCAATTGTCCTCCTCAGTAAAAGCAGCAGGTGTACAAGAGTTAGTGATGGCTTCCATTGGAAAATGACTTGGAAAGAGCCGTTATTTTACTGTGTCATCCTGAGCTTGGTCCTGCTCGAGTCCAGTCTGTTACATCACTTTTGTTATTCAACATTTTCCTTACAAAGTCCACAGGCCATCGTGAGCTACTGCCTCATTGTACTTTTAGTCTTTTTGTGGATGCTCAGAGAAATTCAAGGTGCTTATATTCTGGGGATTATAAGAAATCCCTTTTTTCAAAATGACATTAGGATGCTAAATGTCTTCATGAAGAAACAAAGTCGATTACAGAAAGCAGCTCTTGTAAGGAGCTTTTTGCTCGCTTTGGGTAAGTATTGAATTCTCACAGTTGTATACATCTTAACTCCAGACAAGATTTTTTTATTTGGGGGGGGGGGGGGGGGGTGAGGATGCAGTGTGATATTTTAGTTATGTCTGGAGCTGCCACCTCACCATGAATCTTGGGGAAAGGATGGGAAGCTACAATTTAGTCTAGGTTTTTTTTTATCGACCCAAATTAATTTCCTAAGCTCTGAATTTACAGATTTAACCACTTTCCTGCAGTAGGATGTACCGGTATGTCCTCGGTTTTAAGCGGTTATGCCAAGATCACGGCTGCAGCTTCAGCCATGATCCTGGTATCATTTTTTAGATCGGGCAATTATTTTTTTCTGTAAAAGCTATCCGGTATCATATACAGCTGCCTGATCACTTTTACAAGGGTCTTCGCAGGTGTCTACTGCCTTTCCCAGGCGTTCCCATTCCAACAGTGAACCTGGGACTAATGTAGGTGGTCAGGCGTGCTTAACATAGAGGAAGAAGGAACATCCATTCCCTGATCTTCTCTATGGTGTATGAAACTGGAAGGCAGCAACAAGGATTTTGTCACTCTTGGTTTTGGCTTGTTGTTTACATGTTCGTTTGATCAGATGCTTCTGATGGCAGAGGAGAGATACGGGGTCAAATATACTCCAGATCTCTCAGTAAAGTGTATCTGTCACTGCCAAAACAAACAGGCTGAAAAAAAGAAAGCAGTACAGTCACCAGGCCAAGCCAAAGTAAACTCCCATATTTTACATTTTTAGTGGAGTACACTTTTAGGAGTATAGGTTCATTTAGCAAAGAGAAGTTGGCATACTATATGAGGTGAAGCTGTGCATCATGCCTCCTTTGCCAGATAAACATACTCTGCTCCTTTAGTCAGTCAACTCCATTGGCAGAAGTTCTGTCCTTTGCATGATCTTCCAAAAAAGTGTTTTTGCTTTAGTTCAGTGGTTCTTAACCTTTTGTGAGTCACAGACCCCTATAAGAATAAGATGAAAGCTATGAACCCCCTGCTCATAAATAGTCACATTAGCACAGTTTTGCATACAATGAATATGCGCGTTGTGTTATTGAAATTTGATTGCCTCATACATACTGTACATGACATACACGAAGTTTGAATAAAGTAAGCAATCTTAACAAAAAACTCACTCCTTTTCATGCAAAAGGAAATTAACACTTGTTACAAAATACGTTTTGGTCTTTGGATTGGGGTCTGTACTGTGAATGCAAATGTTATGTTATTTTTATCTAACTCTCATGAACCCTCGACCCCAGGTTAAGAATCCCTGCTTTAAGCTGGCTATACACTCACCATGTTAGGGCACTGTCTGCAGCAGAGGTGCTCGAAGACCTGGCATTCTTGCCAGTACTTTGCATGGTCGCAGGAATGCGCACTTGCGCACAATGGGTGCGCATCTGTGCAGGCACACTGATGCATAGGTACGCGCTGGAACACGCACGCGCTCTGGCGCACAGCTATGCACACTACCAGCCCAGTTTATAAGGAAGCCAGGCACCCTCAACATTTAGAGGATAAAAAGCTGACGCAACAAACAAAATAACAAGCATACAACATGTATAGTATATGATATATAGTATACATTAAATACTAGTATATAGCCCTGTCGATAGTAACAGCTCTTATCAATGAGCCCATAGATGGATGGGACTGAGAAAATACATAAGTCCAATGTAAACGATGGCAGCTGTCCTCAGAGAAAACCAGCTCTGTGAATGCAGTGGAGAGAGAGTGAGAGAGAAGCGTCAACCTGAGTGTAGTAATTAGTTGCATAAGTTATTGTAAAGTATTTAAAACACTCACAAAGGAGGGTTAAAATTAGGCTCATCTAGGGTAAGAAAGCCCCTAACCAAACACCAGATGGGCTTTATTTTAACCTTGCTTTGTGAGTGTTTTTAATCCTTTACAATAAGTTGGATCTAATTATTACACTCAGATTGGTGCTTCCGGTTTCTCACCCTCTGCAATCTGGTTGATCTTTGGCTCTGTTTGTTCCTGTGTACCTAAAGCGGAAAAACAAAAAAAATATGATACTAACACATGCCCTAAAGAGTTAAACTACATATATTTATTGGCTATAAGCAGCAAGAATACAAAAAAGCATAATCGACAATACCCCTTAATCCCTAATATAAACCCCATATAAAGTCCCTATACAAGGGAATTATTCAATACTTTACCAATTCCCCAAGAACAAACCATACCTCTACGAAGATACATGTAAAAACATTCCTCCTCTCAATAGAGAGGGGTATGTTGATGCAGTGGATGACTCCCTCCCTCCCCTAATATGACACTCCCTGTCTTACAACTATAAATACCCCCAGCCACCTAAAGTGAGGGCTAACCTAGGTTAGGATTAAGGGGTATCGTTGATTATGCATTTTTGTATTCTTGCTGATAATAGCCAATAAATATATTTAGTTTAACTCTTTAGGGCGTGTGTTAGTATCAAATGTTTTTTTTGTTTTTCTGCTTTGGGTAATGTATATTTTTGATTACACCCCCCGCTATTAAGTCAGTGAGTACTACTTGTTTGGTTTGGAGGCAGGATTCCCTAGTTGCTTATATTTGGTTCCTGTGTACCTCTTACATCTGTGAATACCTGTTACTGACTTGGCTAGCCTCTGGACCTGTCTCGTTCCTGCCTCCTGACCTGACCCCGGCTTGTCTAATGGAGCAGCTCTCCCTGCTCTCCTGTGTATGACCTTGGCTGTCCTGAATACGCTTGCTCTGATCCACACCTGGTACCTAATTTTGGCTTCAAACCAACTCCTTTTCTCTGTTCTACTAGAGACCTGCTACTTCTAATTGGGCATCACCTGTCTGCAGACACCATCCCAGTGCATCAGCTGTATATCTGGGTGTACCTCTGAGAGCACCTCAGTCAAGTACATCTCTCCATTGACCTCCAGCACCAGGTACGTGATCGTATCAACCAGCTTTATATCTGAGGCCGGGAGAGGTACTTCTGTGTTAGAGGCTCAACAGTTGGCGGCTCCCACACCAGCAGTTAAAAACTTGCAAGATGGTTATTTCCAACTTGAAGGATGTCTTCACACCCACACTGCCCCCATGACACCCGCTGACCAGCTTCCTTCTGCTAGCTATGCCTCTGCAGCTACACCTTGTAGTTCTCCACTCGCTGCTACATCTGGTGTGGTGCTACCGCCTCCAGAGTCCCCACTCCTGAATGCATTTCAGGGGACCAACGTAAATTCATGGCCTTTAACAATGCCTGCAAACTTTAATTCGCCCTGCAACAAAGGACTTTTGCACTTGAGACTGTCAAGGCGTAGGGTTCATTATTTGCCTCTTATCTGACAAACTTCAAATCTGGACTCATAGCCTGTTGGAACAAAAGAACCCAGCACTAAATTCTGTTGTATCATTCTTCAAAGCCATGACCCAAAAAGAAGCGTCACCACTGAGTCCACCCTTCATGCCCTACAGCAAGGCCAAGGACCTGTGGAGGACTACATTGTGGAGTTTTTCAAATGGTCAGCCAATGCTAGATGGAATGACATGGCTTAGAAATACCAGTTCTGGCTGGCCTTGTCCGGAAACCCTCAAGGATGAGTTAGCCAGGGTTGAAGTTCCCGCCTCCCACCTCAACTTTCCATCCAGTTGGATCGCCGCCAGTGAGAACCATGCTCCAGATGCATTCATGCCTTTCGACCCACATGGATATTACCAAAGGTTCTGGGACCAAGTGTTCCTGCTACTGCTCCTCAGGCCACCAACACTTCTGAAGGAGAACCAATGCAATTTAGCCTTCTTCGACCTGCTTTGACCCCCAAAGAGAGGGCATGCTGACAGCAAGGCAACCTATGCCTAAACTGGGGAGCCATGGGTCATTTCCTGTGCAGCTGCCCTGTCTGACCAAGTAAGTTTTTCATCAACCATACCCTTCGTATCTCCAGCTATCCAGGACTCTATCCACTCATGTCATTCCCCCTATTCTCATTGCATGTGGCTAGAAAGGAGGTCAAGCTGCAGGCAATCATTGACTCCAGAGCCTGCAGTTGTTTCATGGACATTAACCTTTGCCAAGGACTTGTGTATTCCTCTTAACTTGAAAAAGCAAAGCCATGACTTGTACCTAGCTGATGGCACCACTCCTAGCTTAGGACCCATTAATCAATCCCTATTCTAGCAACCACTGACTCTGATCACCAGACCTCCTATGCTCCTGGCCATCCTAGGAATACCCTGTCTGCAGGCACACAACCCGTAAATCGATTGGAACAAAGGAGAGATCACCTGTTCATCTAGCTTCTGTCTCCAGCACTGTGGTGCCTTCACAATAATCCTCCAGCGTGACTCTATTCAACCAGTATCAGATGCCAGTCAATCCGTTCCTCATGCTTTCCACAAGTTCCTTGACATATTTGACAAGAATAATAATCCCACCTCATCGGTCTTACAGTTGCCCAATCAAACTGCTTCCAGGGGCAGAGAAACCCCTCATCCACCCGTCTTCCTCACATGCCGGGGTGGGCATCTTCTTTGTGAAGAAAAAGGACCACTCCCTTAACATAATTACTATCAAAAATCGGTACCCACTTCCCCTTGTTACTGAGTTATTTCAGAGATTCCGGAAAGCCCGAGTGTTCACAAAACTGGACTAGAACCTAGTTTGCATCAGGGAAGGCGAGGAGCGGAAAACAGTCTTTCCCTTGTTGTCTTCGAGGACAGCCCTTGAGAGATGGAGTCCCTCCCATCGACCAAGGAAACACTCTGCCCAGTTCAAAAGGTGGTCGCTCAGGTACCTGGTCAGTCATTTGTGTTTCCTCCGAAGGAACATGTTGCCTGGAACCAGGGAAGGACTCATCTCTCAGGGGAGCCGCACAGGGGGACCGGATCCTACCCAGCGGCTCCAGCTTAGTCCTTACCTTCATTGTTTTTGGGCTCGGGTACCATTCAGCTGATCGGAGCAGACCCGTTACCACCCTCCTTCCCCTGCTGAGGTGTGCCAGTGGCAGGATGACGCCGGTCGTCGCCAGGAGCGGTGAGTGGATCCGTCCATCTCAGCTCCATGTTTTGCCATGGGAGTCGGAGACGCAGAGCGTCATTTCCAGCGGAATCGCGTCATCACTGTGTGTGTTCCGCTTCCGGATCTCTAGAGACACAAGGAGGAAGGGGAAAGCCCAACCTTGGCTTACAAAGTCCCGACCAGCTTCCAGCTATACCAGACTAGCGGCGGGATCCGGAGTTCATGAGGGGGGACATGGAGGCGAATCCCCAGGACACCTAGGTGGAGGCAGGCACCAGCCAAACCCAGGTAGGATGCTGGGCAAGCCCTTACTGTGGTTTTCTTTTCTGGGGTTGGTTGTAAGGCTGGGATTTGTAGTTCCCCCATGGTGGTGGTTACCGCACGGTCCCGGGAACAGCAGTGGTGGTTGCAGCATGGATTGTTCACTAAAGAGAGGCACAAGGTTCTGATGCGAAGTTCATTTATGCTTTATTTCAGATTAAGGAGGCCTAGAGGGAAGACAAGGCAGGCCGCAAAAAATGCCCCAACTGTGGAAATAAACTATCCTCAGGCTCCAACAAAGCCTTTTATGCAGGCAGTGTATTGCAGGCTTACTTAAAACTCAGGCAGACTCTCCCTTGGCAAAATTCCTTGGCTCCTTTAAAGATGAGATGGCATCAACCTTTAAATCTCTCCGGGATATTGACACCAGTCCCTATTCAGGAACAAGGGGACGGTTTTTATTTGCACGTTTTTGTGGTAAAAAAGCCATCAGGAAAGTTGAGACTAATCATGAACCTCCGACCTCTGAAGCACTCAATCCATTACAAAAAATTTCGGATGGAGTCCATTTATTCAATAAGGAATCTCCTCCAGAAAGAAGTGTTTATGGCTACCCTGGATTTAAGGGACGCCTATCTGCATATCCCAATAAGGAAGGAATGGCAGAAATTCCTTCGGTTGGCGATCCAGATAGATGCAAAAGTTTATCTTTTTCAGTGCAGAGCACTTCCCTTTGGACTGTCATCCTCCCCGAGAATCTTTACCAAGGTTCTCGGGGAGGCACTAGTTCCATTAAGACTCCAGTCAGTCTCGATTATTCCCTAGAAGTACTCGATTAATGTCGGTGGCCAGGCACATATTTCAGTGGGCAACATCCAATCTAGGATCCATTTCTGCAATACGCTTGAAGGGGGAGCTGAACAACACTGCGGACTTCGTGAGTCGACAACGAGTTTCGAATCAAGAATGGTCTCTACACACGGAAGTGTTCAACCTTATAGCAGCTTACTGGGGAAGGCCGGTAGTGGACCTTTTTGCAAACAAAAAGAATGCAAAAGTTCAACGTTTTTGCTCGCTATGCCCAGGGGATCAGCCTTTGGCAGTAGATGCCTTACAAACTCCATTGACTTTCAGCCTGGCTTATGTGTTTCCCCCTCTTCACCTCATCCCACATGTCTCTATAGCGAAATTCCTCGCAGAAGAGACATGTGGCACCGTTTTGGCCCAAAAGACCATGGTTCACAACGTTGCTACAGTTGACAGACCAACCTCCTCCGAGACTTCCCTGCAGACCGGACCTCCTGTCGCAGGGACCATTTTTTCATCACCTTTCAGCATGGTTACTGAGAAAGAGATTTTGAGGATTAAGGGCCTGACAAAAGGGGTATTTCAGACCCTACTTGAGAGCCGTAAATCGGTCACCAGAGCTATTTTATAGGAAAGTCTGGAGGAAGTTTAATAGCTGGCTGAGTAACCGGGAAGAGAAAAACATGGATACAACTAAAATTCTACAGTTTTTTCCAGGAGGGGATAGAGAAAGGTCTGAATCCTAGTACTAGAGGCGATTCAGTTCGCATTGTGCGCTATACAAGTATTTCATTCATTCATTCATTCACTATTAAGGTTCAGATAGCAGTCTTAAGTGTATATTTAGAGAAACGGTTACAGGAAGATCCTTTCATCGCTAGATTCTGTAAGGTGATTTCTAGGCGTAAACCAGTTAGTCGACAGAGCTCCATCCTGGGATCTAGTAATTGTGCTAAAAACCCTTCTTGGGGTCACCTTTTAAACCTATCTCAGAAGCCTCTCTAGGACTAGTTACATTCAAGACAGTTCTTCTTGTGGCAATCACTTCAGCCCGTAGGGTTAGTGAGATCCAGGCCCTTTCCATCAGAGAGCCATTTCTACAGATTTTAGAGGACTGAGTCATCCTAAAGACAGACCCTGGGTTCTTGCCAAAGGTGGCATCTAGTTTCCATAGGCCACAAGATATTGTCCTCCCTTCATTTTGCCAAAATGCATCAAATGAGAAAGAGAGACAATTTCATTTATTGGATGTGAGGAGGTGTATCCTAGAATATCTAAGGGTAACCAGCTCATTCAGAATCTCAGATTCACTTGTTTTGCTTTTTTTCCGGACAACGTAAAGGGCAAAAAGCTTCTAAAGTCACCATAGCTTGGTGGATTAGGCTAGCTATAGCAGGGGGGTATAAGGCTATGAACAAGGATCCTTCTGGGGCTATTAAAGCCCACTCCACAAGGGCATTATCTGCATCCTGGGCAGAAAGGGCTGGTGCCACCCCGGAGCAAATATGTAAAGCAGCCACATGGGCAAGCTTCTCCACTTTTTACAAGGCATTATCGTCTGGACTTAATGTCTAGTCAGGATCAGGCTTTTGGGAGGAAAGACCTCCAAGCCGTGCCCCCCCCTAATCTGGTGAGTACTTGGGGATCCCCTCAAGGGCTGTCCTGGAAGATGACTTGGGAAAACTGGAGTTAGTACTTACTGGTAACTCCTTTTCCAGTGGTCTTCCAGGACAGCACGATCCCAACCTTTTTTATTATGTTGACGTACTAACGTTATTACCTGTTGTTATTTATATTTTTTTACAGTTCCATCCTTCGGTTCTTGGTAAATGACTAACCAGGGACCTGAGGGACTGCCTTTTGAACTGGGCAATGTGTTTCATGTGTCGATAGGAGGGACTCCATCTCTCAAGGGCTGTCCTGGAAGACCACTGGAAAAGGAGTTACTGGTAAGTACTAACTCCAGTTTTCAGACACGTTTTGGACATTTGAAGTGTCTTGTGATGCCCTCCGGATTATGTAATTCCCCCGCAACGTTCCTAGCACTTAGCAAATTACATTTTCAGAGAGTATCTTAATCTTTTCTTAATTGTCTATTTGGATGATATCTTATTAGCCATTAATGTCTAAACTGCTGGCAACAAAAGTGAAAATGTCCGAATTGGGGCCAAAGTGTCAAATATTTTGTGTGGCCACCATTATTTTCCAGAACTGCCTTAACCCTCTTGGGTATGGAGTTCACCAGAGCTTCACAGGTTGCCACTGGCGTCCTCTTCCACTCCTCCATGGCGACATCACAGAGTTGGTGGATGTTAGAGACCTTGCGCTCCTCTACCTTCAATTTTAGCATGCTCCACAGATGCTCATTAGGGTTTAGGTCTGGAGACATGCTTGGCCAGTCCATCACCTTTACCATCAGCTTCTTTAGCAAGGCAGTGGTCATCTTGGAGGTGTGTTTGGGATCGTTATGTTGGAATACTGCCCTGCAGCCCACTCTCCGAAGGGAAGGGATCAAGCTCTACTTCAGTATGTCATAGTACATATTGGCATTCATGGTTCCCTCAATGAACTGTAGCTCCCCAGTTCCGGCAGCACTCCTGCAGCCCCAGACAATGACACTTCCACCACCATGCTTGACTGTAGGCAAGACACACTTGCCTTTGTACTTATCTGGTTGCCGCCACACACGCTTGACACAATCTGAACCAAATACATGTATCTTGGTCTCATCAGACCACAGGACATGTTTCCAGTAATTTTTGTCCTTAGTCTGCTTGTCTTCCGCAAACTGTTTGTGGGATTTCTTGTGCATCATCCTTAGAAGAGGCTTACTTCTGGGTAGACATGTGCAGAATGAAAAAATTTTGGTTTAAATTCGTTATTTACCGTAAATTTGTTTAATTCTTATTCAGAATTAATTTTGTTAGTATTCAAATCGATTCCGATTTGAAAAGTTTTCGAATTCGATTCGTATTCAAATATTTTTCCAATTTCCAAAGAGAATAAAATAGAATAGAAAATAAAGCAACAGAATAGAATAGAAAAGAATATAACAAAAAATAAAAGAATAGAGTAAAACAGAACAAAATAGGATAGAAAATAAAGGAATAGAATAAAAAAAAATGTAATAAATTATAACCATTTTCTGAAATTTGAATAGAAAAGAATAGAATTAAAAAAAATAAAGTAGAATAGAAATAATATAACCGTTTTCCAAAATTCAAATAGAATCAATTAAAATTTGAATAAAATAGAAAATAGAATAGAAAATAACACAATAGTATAGAAAAAAATAGGATAGAATAAATATAACCATCTTCCTATTGTATTCTATTCTATTCAAATTTGAATTGATTCTATTTGAATTTTGGGAAATAGTTATATTATCTCTATTCTATTCTATTGTTTTTTTTTATTTGTATTCTTTTTCTATTTGTTTATTCTATTATAATATTTTCTATTCAAATGTATGCTATTCGAAATTCCAATTTTGGAAGATAGTTATATTCTTTCCATTCTAGTCTGTTTTTTTCTATACTATTCTATTTTCTAATCTATTCTTTTCTATTCTATTCTAATTGATTCTATTAGAATTTTGTGAAATGGTTATATTCGTTCTATTTTTTTTATTCTATTCTAGTCTATTCTATTCTTTTCCTATGTATTAAAATGTATTCTATTTTAAATTCAAATTTTAGAAGATGGTTATATTCTTTCTGTGTTATTCTATTCTAATCTGTTTTTATTTTCTGTTATATTCTATTTTTGTGTTCTGTTTTAACTCTATTATATTCTATTCTTTTTCTGTTATATTCTTTTCTATTTTTTTTTCTATTGTATTCTCTTTGGAAATTCAACTTTTTCGGATTTGAAAGCTATTCGGATTTGAAAGCTATTCGGATTTGAAAGCTATTCGGATTTGAAAGCTATTTGAATTTAAAAACTATTTGAATTTAAAAACTATTCGAAAAGTATTCAAAAACAATTAGAAGTTGAATTTCCTCTGAATTTTTTTTCGTTATTTCGGATTCATTTAAATTCGGTACTATTGTAATTCTATTCTATATACTATTATAATTCGAAAAAATTCTGATATTTCCGAAAAACAAAAATGCGTCCGAATTTCAATTCGAAAGGAACAGCACGTTTTTAGACCAAAACCTTCTTTCCTACCTAAGATCGTCTTTTCTTTTCACTTCAATAAGGACATTGTCCTTTCTTGTTTTTATCCTGCTCCAAAATATGGCAAGAAAATTGCCCTTCATTGCCTGGATTGCCTTGTCTCTTTGTTTTGCTTGTGGGCTCTTGTAAAGGGCATCCTGCTTTTCGCTCCACCATTGTCAGGTGGATCAAGTAACTTATCCCCATGTCCTATGCCAGTGATGGTGAACCTTGGCACCCCAGATGTTTTGGAACTACATTTCCCATGATGCTCCACTACAATGCAAGGTACCAGAGCATCATGGGAAATGTACCAAAACATCTGGAGTGCCAAGGTTCGCCTTCACTGTCCTATGCTCTTAAGGAGAGAATTCAAATTTTCAAGCACTACATATCCCATAGTACCTCGCTGTCTGCAAGTAATATTTCCTGAAGCTCCTCCTCTCTGCACCTCTGTAGATCAGAAGGCAGGATTTGTGAATTCCTTGACACAGCAATGCCTTCTCACAGAGCATAGAGAATATGTGCCACAGAATCACAAGGAAGTAAATGTGTGGTGATCTTCACAAAGTAAGTGCACAATCTTCAAGGTCAATCAGATTAATATGAGTAGGCTAGAAATAACTGAAATACAATGTAGAAATTAATATATGTTTTTTTTTGTTTTTTTTATTTGACCATAGATGCTCTTTTTTTTGTCTCTGTCCCTGGGAGATTCAGATTCTCTCTTTGGCCTGGTGATCATGGTCTCTGGAATTGGAAGTGATTCAAAACTGTTACAGATGTCACAGGACAGGAATAGAGAGGACATCTGTTTCAGTGACAACTTTCTAAGAAGCTATTTCCTTTCACTTTAATGATCTTTCCTCTCACTTATAGTTGTGTCTTTGGTACAGAAAGAGAAGAGACATACCACCAAAGAAAGACATACAGCAAATGAAATGGGTTTAATCATTTCCTAGTGTAGTTTTTTTTTTTATCTACTGTATCTGTCTGGCTTTAGATGCACTTAGTCTTGGCTAGACTGTTCAACTTCTTATACATTTCAGGGACTATATTCTTTGAACTGAAAGATCCATCTGGGAAAGTTACTTAGCATCTGCCTTGGCCTTTCTAGGAGCTGGGAAGTCAGATGTAGGAGTTTTATTACTGACATCCCCCTGGGGTATAAAAATTAGAAGGTGATTTAGCCCAGTGGAATCTACTCAAAAATAAAATGGTAATTACTGAATGGACTGACCCTTTTATTTTGTTCCTATGTTTATTTTTAGCGTCTCCTTTAATGATGGTGGCATACCTCTCTCTGGATTCTTCACTGTATTCACTGCCTTCGGTATCAGCCTGCATTGGACTCACAAGGGCTTACAGGATGGTAAGGGAGTGCTGTGAGATACAGCTCCTATATTCCTTCCTTCTAGCAGTTGTCAGAAATATTTCTGTTATAGATGTACAATGAAATGGAGTCTCTCTTTTAATTCATGTTTAACACAATGAACTGCTTTTGGAAGTATTGTAACTGTGCTCAGCCAGGACATCCAGCTCAGTGTACCATTAGGCCTCTGTCACACTTGCAATTCTATTCCTGGTGGCCACTCACTAGCGACAAGATTGCTACGAGAACAAGGAGAGTACTTACCTGATTCAGAATATAAGAATGAACCTTGAAATGTGTGAAACAAAACAATGTGTTATTTGTATAAAACATATACAGTGCCTTGCAAAAGTATTCACCCCCCTTGGCTTTTTACCTATTTTTGTTACATTTCAGCCTTTAGTTCAATTTTTAATCCTAATTATATGTGATGGATCAGAACACAATAGTCTGAGTTGGTGAAGTAAAATTAGAAAAATAAATACATAGAACTATTTTTCAGAAATAAAAAAACTGATAATTGGCATGTGTGTAGGTATGTTTTTATAAAGCCCATAAAAAGCTCTGGTGCAACCAGTTATCTTCAGAAGTCACATAATTAGTGAAATGATGTCCATCTGTGTGCAATCTAAGTGTCACATGATCTGTCATTACATATACACATCTTTTTAAAAGGCCCCAGAAGCTGCAACACCTAAACAAGAAGCACCACTAACCAAACACTCCAAGAAGACCAAGGATCTCTCCAAACAAGTAAGGGACAATGTTGTTGAGAAGTACAAGTCAGGGTTAGGTTCTAAAAAAAATATCCAAATCTTTCATGGTCCCTAGGAGCACCATCAAATCTATCATAACCAAATGGAAAGAGCATGGCACAACCTACCAAGAGATGGCCGCACACCAAAACTCAGACTGGGCAAGGAGGGCATTAATCAGAGAGGCAGCACAGAGACCTAAGGTTACCCTGGAGGAGCTGCAGAGTTCCACAGCAGAGACTGGAGTATCTGTACATAGGATGACAATAAGCTGTACACTCCATAGAGCGGCCAGAAGAAAGCCATTGCTTTCAGCAAAAAACAAAATGGCACATTTTGAGTTTGCAAAAAGGCATGAGAGAGACTCTGAAAATGTATGGAGGAAGGTGCTCTGGTCTGATGAGACTAAAATGTAACTTTTTGGCCATCAAAGAAAATGCTATGTCTGTCGCAAACCCAACACGTCACATCACCCAAAGAAAACTATCCCCACAGTGAAACATGGTGGTGGCAACATCATGCTATGGGGATGTTTTTCAGAAGTCGGGACTGGGAAACTGATCAGAGTTGAGGGAAAGGTGGATGGTGCTAAATACAGCGATATTCTTAAGAAAAATCTGTACCACTCTGTCTGTGATTTGAGGCTAAGATGGAGGTTCACCTTCCTGCAGGACAATGACCCCAAACACAATGCTAAAGCAACACTTGAGTGGTTTAAGGGGAACCATGTAAATATATTGGAAAGGCCTAGTCAAAGCCCAGACCTCAATCTAATAGAAAATCTGTGGTCAGACTTAAAGATTTCTGTTCATAAGCGCAAACCATCCAACTTGAAGGAGCTGGAGAAGTTTTGCAAGGAGGAATGGGCAAAAATCCCAGTGGGAAGATGTGGCAAGCTCATAGAGACTAATCCAAAGCGACTTGGAGCTGTGATAGCCGCAAAAGGTGGCTCTACAAAGTATTGACTTTAGGGGGGGTGAATATTTATGGATATTGACTTTTTCTGTTTTTTTTGTCCTGTTTGTTGTTTGCTTCACAATAAAAAAAAAAAAAAAAAAAAAAAACATTTTAAAAGTTGTGGGCAACTCAGCTTTCAATTGCTTAAAAAAAAATCCCACATTTTGAGGTTCATTCTTATATTCTACTCCAAGGTATGATGACAATCATCAATCATAGCCATATGAAACTTTAATTCCTGTACTTAACTGCTTCTACCTCACTGGCCAGGCCATATAATTGCTGTATAATACAGCTTTCTATAGTTTCATTAACCACTTAAGGAACCAGTATAATTGCGGCAGGTTGGCTCCCCTGGGCGAATCGCCGGCATGGTACGTCGGCCGCTTTAAGAGCTGTAGGGCACGAGCGCACACGGGGCGTGATGCCGATGTTCGTGGCCAGCGGTGGCGAAACCCTCCGGCCACCCGTGATTGCCCCTGACAGAGACAGAATCTATATAAACAGACAGATCTCAGTTCTGTCAGCGGAGGAGAGACAGATCTGCTGCTCCTAAAGATTAGGAACGGCAATGAGTCTCCTCCTTCAGGCAGTCCCATCCCTCCACAGTTAGAACACACATGAGGGAACACATTTAACCCCTTGATTGCCCGCTAGTGTAAACCCCTTCCCCGCCAGTGACATTTATACAGTAATCAGTGACTATTTGATCACTGTATAAAAGTCAATGGTCCCAGAAAAGTGTCTGATCTGTCTGCCGCAATGTCGAAGTCCCACTAAAAATCGCTGATCGCCGCCATTACTAGTTAAAAAAGATAATACTAAAAATGGCATAAATCCCCTATTTTGTAGACGCTAAAACTTTTTCACAAACCAATCCATATACGCTTATTGCGGTTTGTTTTTTTGTACCAGAAATATGTAGTAGAATATATATTGGCCTAAACTGGTGAAGAATTTTTTGGGGGATATAAATTATAGCAACAAGTAAAAAATATTGTTTTGTTTCTTTTTTTTTTCAAAATTGTTGCCCTTTTTTTGTTTATAGCACAACAAATAAAAAACGCAGAGGTGATCAAATACCACCAAAAGAAAGCTCTAGTTGTGGCGGAAAAAAAGACGTCAATTTGTTTGGGTACAGTGTAGCACAGCCGCGCAATTGTCAGTTAAAGTGATGCAGTGCCGTATCGCAAAAAATGGCCTGGTCATTAAGGGGACAAATTCTTCCAGTCCTTAAGTGGTTAAGTGTCTGCAAAGATTAATTATAGGTTTTCACATACTAATAATTGAGTTCAGTACAGGAATTATTTCAGATTTCACACTAATGCATTACAGATTATCAAGAAAAAAAATAATAATAATTTGACATAAATTTGAGAAAAACAACATAGTTTTCCGTGACCATCTGCAATGTATATGGTAGTTTACAAAAGAAATATGTTAAAAATAAGTTGTATCAGGGTAGGCATTATATAGTAAAACTACAATAAATATGTCTATTTTATTTATTTGACTATGGATTGTTCAGTTATGCATACACAGGCAATTACAGTATGCCCAATCACCATCTATTCCATGCACCATTTGAAACAAGTAAAAATGAGTTGCCTTGAGCTCATTAAGGCCAATAGTAGCATTTTTGAAATGTACCTTTTTGTACCCTCAGTTGAAGTGAAATAGATTATTCTAGTCACTTATATCATGCATGTTTAACAGCTTCTCTGTAGATGTGTGCTGCTTGTAGCTGTCAACCATATTCCACCTGCTACAAACTGTTCATGGAGTAGGCAGAGGTTGGGAAATCTGTGACCCCCGCTAGTCCTTAATGTGTCCCTTTACCCGAATATTTACCAATTCGTACTTACATCAGATTTGTAATTGATAAATCCCCAAATTTCTAACATTTTATACTTGATTTGGACAAGAGAAACAGGTCTCTAATGTGCTAAATGTATATAGTGTACCACTGACAGCGCCTGCTATTGTGTCTATTTGTTGAAAACGAAAGCAGCCCATACTCGAAGTGAATTTCTTGCCTGCAAACACTGGTTGTTAATCCCTCCCACCAAGCCATTGTATTCACAAGGGGGGTTGGGGGGGAACTGTCCTCACTCTGAGAATACAGTGATTATTGCTAGCAGCTATACCATAGATAATCGCATGCAAAATCTGGCAGGTTGGTTGTACCCAAGTTGATTGGGTCGACTGTGTACATACAGCCTGTCCATACATGGTTTAAATCTCGCCGGTTCAGCGGGAACCGTCCAAGATTCTAACCATCTATGGCCGGCCTAAGCTACAGTTGATTTGTTTTCTCATGGAGCTTGGATTTAAGTTTGGGGGTTATGACGTGTACATACGATCGGATTATCCGGCGGACCAGAGTCTGCCGGACAATCCGCCCGTGTGTGGGCTCACTTAGAAAGAAGTCTTGACTCAAAATTGTCCGCCGGGCTCAGCAGTCCGGCGGACAATCCGCCCGTCTGTATGCTATTCCGCCGGACTTTTGAAATTAACGGACTTGCCCACACATGGAGTAAAGTCCGCCATTACGGCCAGAGAGAGCGTTGTGTCAATCGGAAGAAGAGAAGGAGGAAGAAGAAGCAGCAGCAGGAAGAAGAAGAAACAGAAGGCGGCGGCAACAGCGACAAGACCGGGCCAACGCTAGTAAAATTGCTGGAAGGAGAAAGCGGAGGCTCAGCAAGAAGAACCGAAGACAGGGACAAGACCCCCGAAGTCGGAAGAAGACCCCCAGACAGCGGCGGCAACGAAGGAGAAAGCCGGGCTCCTCCACTAGTAAAAGAGCTAGTAAAAGAGCAGAAGATAGCAGAAGAGCCCGGCGAGAAGACCCCCGGAGCTGTCTAATAAAATATTTTAAAAACCTGTGTTGTGTTTTTTTATTAACTCTTTTTTTCCCCCAGGTGAATGGGTAGGGGTACATCGTACCCCATACTCATTGACATAGGGTGGGGGGCCGGAATCTGGGGGCCCCTTATTAAAGGGTGCTCCCGGATTCTGATAAGCCCCCTGCCCGCAGACCCCGACAACCAATGGCCGGGGTTGTCGGGAAGAGGCCCTTGTCCTCATCAACATGGGGACAAGGTGCTTTTGGAGTGGGGGCCCCACCCCCTTTCCTGACCGGCCGGGCTGCATGCTCAGATAAGGGTCTGGTATGGACTTTGGGGGTCCCCATGCCATTTTTTCAGCATAGGGATTCCCCTTTAAATCCATACCAGGTGACGGGGCTCACGAGGTGTCAATCTCGCCGATGGAGGCGGCGACATTGACTTCCTTCGCTAGTCCCATCTACCTGGAGTCATGTTCAAAATTAATGGACTTGACTCCGTGTGTGGGCAAGTCCGTTCATTTCAAAAGTCCAGCGGACCCCCGCCATAGTCCGGCAGATTGTCCACAGGAAAAGTCCGGGCGCATGTGGGCAAGTCTGCTCGTTCGGAAAGTCCAGCGGACCTCCGCTGCAAAGTCCGGGAGATTGTTGGCCGGACAGTCTGATCGAGTGTATGCAGCATTAGAAGTTATATCCAGGTTTTTTTCCGGTCTTTAAATGTTAGTGCACAGATCTCACCTCATTTCCTGTGATGACCAGGATCTTTCCAGGGACGCAGACAGTGGCAAAGGCACTTTCTTTTGGTAGGTTCTGAGTTTGTTTTTTTTGCTCAGTCCATTCTATTTGTTTTCCTCTTGGGACTTTAATAAAAATGGGACATTGGGACATCCTAAAATGTACACAAGCTCTGGTTTTGAACAATTCTAATGTAATACAAGTTAAAAAATAAAAAAAACCCTATATGTAACAGGCAGGAAATAATCTTTTACAATGGAATTTCTCAAATAGTAAATCCTGCCAAAATTCATGGATTTCCATCTATATTTGAGAAGTCTGATATTCATTGGATTGTTTTCCTTATAATTCTTTACATCTTTATATGTTTTTGATTATCTAGATACCTCCTATTTTTTTCCCCCTGAGGAGCATTTTGACTAAAGCAATTGAAACATGGAGGCTCATTCTGGCAGGATTCACTATTTGAGAAATTCTATTGTAAACTATTATTTTCTGCCTGTTTATATATAGGGTTTTTGTTTTTAACTTGTAGTACATGGGAAATTTTCCACACCAGGGCTTGTGTACATTTTAGAATTGTGCCTATGCTTTAGAGCAGGGGTGCCCAACCTTTTGAAGAGCGAGGGCCACTTAAGCGACTTGGTAACCCCTCCCCGTTTTTCCCCTTCCCCTCCCCTCCCCCCACTTTTTCCCTTCCCCTCAACTTAAGTAAAAAATAGTGATTGCCAAGGTTTGGCCACAATATTTCCTCATCTTCCTTACCGAGGAATGGCAACTTTTCAGATGCTGCGGCCCAGGGTTCTCCCCAATGGCGACAAGGTGCAGCACCGCTGGGGACCTCTCTGAGACGGCCAGACGGGGCCCTATATACCGCTGGGCAGCCAGCTGGATGGGAGAGCCGGTGTCGTAGCCGTAGGTTACTCACAGTGATAATGCTATCACATACTAATTTACCAATTGATCTGTTTACTGTATTATGTATATTAATCGGTACCAAGGAAAGAGGAGTAACATGTTTTGATCAGTATGTTTCTGTATTGCCTGCAATCCGTAAATAAAGATTTAAAAAAAAAAAAAAAAAAAAAAAAAAAAAAGCGACTTGGTAACCGGTCGCGGGCCACAATGAGCAGAGCAGGATGACAGGTCTGTGTAGAGCAGACACGGACACAGCCCACTCTACTCTATGGGACCTCTGATCCACCCTGATGGAAGGGGATTGATCTCCTTCTGTTATTTTTTTTTTTTTTTTTTTTTTTTTTAGCAAATCAGATTGGAGGTAGGCGGGTGTAAAAGG
This sequence comes from Lithobates pipiens, assembly GCF_037356315.1. NCBI lineage: Eukaryota > Metazoa > Chordata > Amphibia > Anura > Ranidae > Lithobates > Lithobates pipiens. Next base: position 69,268,400 of record NW_027507791.1, on the reverse strand, counting down.
ACACAAATCTGTTTACATCTGCCGTTTGATAGAGGTGAATGGAGGGTCCGATTGAGTCGGACTGATTGTGTGAAAGGAGCCTTTCACACTAATGCAGCGCAGTGCACCTGTGTCTTTGCTACACTTTGCCTTAGACTTGTATTATATCCTGCAGGTGTGGTGCACTTTCTGAAAGCACACCAAACCCCCAGATAATAACAGAAGTCTATGCCTCAGTGCAGGTAACCTGAAGGTGCATTGTACCTGCGGATCAGTTACCACTGCCCAGATATTCCCATATTTACACTGCAATTTTAGTAATAAACTGACCTTTAATAACAGTTTTCCATTCAAGTATCGCCTGCTGTTGCTGTCCCCGGCAGAGTGCATTTGGTATCACTCTGCCTGTGGCATGAGACGGTGCTGTACAGGAAGCATCAGCTTATACAGCTCTGCTCCACATCTGCATGCTTTGCCGGCTTCATTAACACGGATGCTCTTGGATGCCGGGTCTGCAACCCATGATCTGGGCTTGCCAATCTGCCACCCCACAGAAGGAGGTCGCGGGCCTCATCAGGGGGCTCCGCGGGCCACATGTGGCCCCCGGACCACTGGTTGGGCACCCCTGTTTTAGAGCTATAGTTCCCCATCATTGGTGTTCTGGGAGTTCCTTGCACTATAAATCCAACCATAACAGGATACCTGTATATGACCTGTGTATACCTGTGTAACACTCTGTGTTTTGACAGGTATCCATCCCCACTTCCAAGAGATCTCGCCGCATCGAGATAACTTGGAAGTTCGGCCATCCTCCTCCTTCCACCACCGCTGTGAGATATGCACATGCGCAGTAGGTTTCCCTTACAGGCAATAGTGATGGCAGCATCCGAGAGCCGATGGAAACATCGCCTGTGGAGCTGACATCGCTAGATTTCAGGAAAGGTAAGTGTCCAAACATTAAAAGTCATCGACTAAGGTATGTGTAGCTGCTGACTGAACTCCGCTTTCAGTTCTGAAGTCTGCTACCATGACCCCTTCACTTACAGTCACATTCCCAGCAAGCATGGACATGACAACATCATATTGCTATACTTATGCTGGGATCCTCTCTCTAGTCTGAGCCCAGAATATGGAAGCTAAGCTTCTGATTAATGATTAGTTAGAAATGTTTTGGAGCTCTATGAATCTCTGCAACACCTTCTTTCTCAGCATGCTTAAAAATATTTTATTTGATTTTGGTGAAGGGCTTTTGGCACAGGTTTATATTTTTCATATCTCAGTTACAAACTACAGCTCTGCTGGCTGCTGCTCTGTGTTATTTGTGTCCACATATAAAAGTTTTATATATACGTGTGCGTAAATTATTTTAATGGTCATGTGCAAGGTGTTTTTATTTTCCTCTAGATATGGCAGAACACAGAAAATGCCTTGCTGGAGATGGTCACCGTATCAATTGTACAGCTCTTTGTTTTTAACACATCCGTCTGGTGGAACATTGATCTGGACACAGGGATACGGCTTCTTTTGGTAGGTGTCAGACGTACTTTATACTAACTATACCTGTGTTATGCGTATCAGCATTACCTTGCATAAAGATCATTTAAAGTGTATCCAAACCCAAAAACAAATATTGTATGTTTTGCCATTTACTAGCCCTTAATTGAGGTGGCTGCAATGTTTTTTTTTTTTTTTTTTTTTTTTTTTTTTACACGCAGTGTTGCTGTTAGTAACACAATACCTATTCTAAGGTGACGTTGCTCACTCACTCTACTGTATCTGTGAAGGAGCAGTATTGTCATCCCAGGAGAGGATGTGTGTTAGAACTATGTGATGGCTGCATTTTTTTTAAATGTTTCCCTTTATTTTCAGCTAATAATCTCGTAAATAGTGTATTTTCTGTCCCTTCATGAGTACACTTTTACTTCTCCCTTGTACCTATGGAAGGAGCTATGATTGATACAAGGCTGGCCTTCAAACATGTCTGCCTTTGTTCATCCCCATTGCATGGGGTTTACTGAATTAGGAGTTTACTAACATTGTTTAAGGTGTGTTTTTAGCTCATAGGAAGTGACACGAACTGCATTTCTGTCAAAATGAACAGGTATTTTTTGTACTTGCTGAGCATGTTCTTAGCTGGATAAAAGGAAACTAATGTAGCCATCCCACCAAAGGACTGGTAAGCTGCTCAAGTGAGGAAAATACTTATTTGATCCCCTGCAGATTTTGTACGTTTGCCCACTTACAAAGACATGAAGGGTCTATAATTTTCTTCATAGGTGTATTTTAAATGAGAGAGACAGAATATCAAAAATCCCGAAAAAAACATATGATACAAATGTTTTAAATTTGAGGTGCATTTCAGTGAGTACAATAAGTATTTGATCCCCAAGTAAAACATGACTTGGTACTTGGTGGAGAAAACCTTGTTGGCAAGCACAGAGGTAAGACGTTTCCTGTAGTTGGTAGCCAGGTTTGCACACATCTCCGGAGGGATTTTGGTCCACTTTTCTTCTTTACAGATCTTCTCTAAATCCTTAAGGTTTCTTTGCTGTCGCTTAGCAACTCGGTTTCCTTCAGAAAATTTTCTATAGGATTAAGGATTTTGGAGGAAGAAAAATGCTGACTGACCCTAAGAACACCATCCCTACAGTCAAGCATAGAGGTGGAAACATGATGCTTTGGGGCTGTTTTTCTGCTAAAGATACAGGCCAACTTTGCCGCATTGACCACTGGGCACTTAAACCCCCTTAATAACCAGGCCAATTTTCAGCTTTCGGTGCTCTCACATTTTGAATGACAATTACTCAGTCATGCAACACTGTACCTATATGACATTTTTGTACTTTTTTTCACACAAATAGAGCTTTCTTTTGGTGGTATTTAACCACCGCTGGGTTTTTTATTTTTTGTGCAATAAAAGAAAAAAGACCGAAAATTTTGTAAAAAAAAATTTTTTCTTCGTTTCTGTTATAAAATTTAGCAGATTAGTAAGTTTTCTTCATAAATTTTGGCCAAAATTTATACTACTTCATATCTTTGGTAAAAATAAGTACAAATTGGTGTATATTATTTGGTCTTTGGGAAAGTTATTGAGTCAACAAGCTATGGTGCCAATATCTGAAAATTGATCACACCTGAAATACTGACGGTCGATCTCATTTCTTGAGACCCTAACATGCCAGAAAAGTACAAATGACCCCTTTTTGGAAAGAAGACATTTCAAGGTATTTAGTAAGAAGCATGATGAGTTTTTTGAAGTTGTCATTTTTCCCCCACAATTCTTTGCAAAATCAAGATTTTTTTCCCCTTTTATTTTTATTTTTTCACAAAATTGTCATATTATCAGGGTATTTCTCACAAACAGCATATGCATACCACAAATGTGCGATACCACGTGTGTGAGACTTTTACACAGCATGGCCACATACGAAGGCCCAGCATGCAGGGACCACCATCAGGCGTTCTGGAGCACCCAGGCCAATTCTGACATTTCTCTCCTACATGTAAAAATCATCATTTATTTGCTAGAAAATTACATAGAACCCCAAAACATTATATATGTTTTTTTAGCAAAGACCCTAGAGAATACAATGGTGGTCGTTGCAACTTCTCTCACACGGTATTTGCGCAGCAATTTTTGGAACGCGTTTATTTTGGGAAAAAAACTGAAACTGAAAAAAACTGTTTTGTGCTTTAAAAAAACAAAACAGTAAAGTTAGCCCAGTGTTTTTGCATAATGTGAAAGATGAAGTTACACCGAGTAAATAAATACCTAACATGTCACCCTTCAAAATTGCACACGCTCGTGGAATGGCGCCAAACGTCGCAACTTAAAAATCCCCATAGGCGACACTTTAAATTTTTTTACTGGTTACATGTTTTGAGTTACAGAGGAGGTCTAGGGACAGAATTATTGCTCTCGCTCTAATGTTCGCAGCGATACCTCATGTGTGGTTTGAACACCGTTTTCATATGTGGGCGGGACTTACGCATGCATTCGCTTCTGCATGCGAGCACATGGGGACAGGGTCGCTTTAAAAAAAATGTATTGTTCATTTTACTTTATTTTAGTTTGACACTTTTTTCCCCAAAAATACATTTTTTGATCACTTTTATTCCTATTACATGGAATGTAAACATCCCTTGTAATAGGAATATGGCATGACAGGTCCTCTTTACAGTGAGATATAGGGTCCATAAGACCCCACATCTCACCTCTAGGCTGGGAAGCCTGAAATAAAAAAATGAAAAAACGATCCTGGCTTTGATCGTATTGACGAGTCGGTAGAAGCACCGGAGAGCGGCGGGAGGGGGGGGCATCCCCTCTCGCCTCCTGTAAGAATGATCAAGCAGTGGAACAATTACTATGATTGTTCTTATGGTGTAGGGAATCGCCGGCTGAAAAAGCTGATATCTAAATGATGCCTGTAGCTACAGGCATCATTCAGATATCCCCGCACAAAGTCAAGGACGTCATATGATGGCCGGCGGGTGTGAAGTGATTAAAATTAATTTTTTTGGGGGTTTTTTAACACAAAGTTGTCCATTTATACAATATTTCTAACATATAGCATGTACATAGCAAAAATGACACCCCAAAATAGATTCTCCTACTCCTCCTGAGTACGGCGATACCACATGTGTGAGACTTCCACAGCCTGGCCACATACAGAGTCCGAGTACAACCGAGCATGGCCGAGCGTGGCTGGGTGTCACTGAGTATTGCAGGGTATCACCGTGTATGGCTGGGTATTGCAGGGTATCACCGAGTATGACTGAGCATGGCTGAGTATTGCAGAGTATCACCGGGTATGGCTGGGTATTGCTGGGTATCACCAAGTATGGCTGCGTATTGCAGGGTATCACCAAGTATGGCTGGGTATTGCAGAGTATCACCGAGTATCACTGAGTATGGCTGGGTATCACTGAGTATGGCTGGGTATCACTGAGTATGGCTGGGTATCACTGAGTATGGCTGGGTATGGCAGTTTATGGCTGGGTATGGCAGTTTATGGGAGGGTATTGCAGGCTATTGCAGAATATTGCTGGGTATTGCAGGGTATCACCGAGTATGACTGAGCATGGCTGAATATTGCAGAGTATCACCGGGTATGGCTGGGTATCACCGAGTATGGCTGGGTATTGCAGGGTATCACCAAGTATGGCAGGGAATTGAGGGGTTAATTGTTGGTAAGCAGCGCTGTGGGCACTGCAGATCCAGCCCACAGCTCTGCTGACACCGATCTCTCCCCTCTCACTGTACCGATCAGTTCTTACCGATCGGTTTGTTTACAAGTGATCACTCCGTCATTTGATGGAGCAATCACGTGGTAAACAGCCGCGATGAGCAGATGTGACCCGGCGCATCACGGATTCTCTCGAGTGTGCGCCCCAAGGGTTAAGCAACTGCCCTGTAGCCGTCATTCGGCTATGGGCCGGTTGTTAACCACTTCCCACCGGCCAATGTACATATAAGGCCGGGTGGGAGCCGCCTCCTTCTGACTGGACGTTCCTGAACGTCCATCAGAAGGAGGGGGATCGCGCGCCCGCGCAGCGGCGTGATCCCGATGCGCTTGTGTCACCCAGACACGCCGCATCTCAGATCGGCAGGAGGGCTCTGTGATTGGCCCTCCTGATCACATGACGGCCGTGTCCAATCACGGCCGTCCTGTGATGTAAACAAACAGCCGGTTGCTTGGCAATCGGCTCTCCTCTCCTCACACGGAAGTCATCGCTGAGGAGAGGAGAGCAGATCGCTGCAGCCGACTGGTGATCAGTGAGTATGAGCTGTTTTTACAGCTTTTTACTCGCTGATCACTAGTCTAGTATAAACCTACAGTGTAAACACACGTGTCACCACAATACACGTCACCACACATGTCCCCAAATAAAAAAACATATGTCCCACTAAAATCACATGTTCCAATGATTATCTGCACACATATGTACATGATAATTTGCGTACATATGTCCGTGATCACACAAACCAATTATTATACACTTAAGGGAATTTTTTTTACCAAAAACATGTAGCAGAATACATTTTGGCTTAAATTTATGACAAAATTAGATTTTATTGGATTTCTTTTAAAATAGAAAAAATAAAATATTGTTTTTTTTTCCAAATTTCCGCTTTTTTTGCGCTTATATCGCAAAAAATTAAAAACTGAGTCGTGAATAAATACCACCAAAATAAAGCTCTATTTGTGCGAACAAAATGATAAAAATTTAATTTGGGTACAGTGTAGCATGACCGCGCAATTGTCATTGAAAGTGCGAGAGTGCTGAAAGCTGAAAATTGGGCTGGGAAGGAAGGGGGTGAAAGTGCCCTGTATTGTAGTGGTTAAGGGGCCGATGGACCATGACCATGTATTGTAAAATCTTGGATGGTTTATATTCTGTCTCTATCATTGAAAATACATATATGATAAAAAATTGTAGACCCTTCATTTCTTTGTAAGTGGGAAAACTTACAAAATCTGTAGGGGATCAAAATTATTTTCCCCACTGTATATATTAGATTTTTGCTTTTTGGATTTAGATACACTTTAATGTGTTTCTAAAGCCTAAACATTTTTACTTTTTAATACCTTTCCTGCATTAAGGTAAAAAATGTTTAAGTAGAAGTATGCTGACCTCAGTCCAGCACTGTTGCCCGCCTGTAGCAGCTCTCCCCGCTCTCACAGGCTTGCTGATGCAGTGGGAGCCAAATCCTGCGATGAGGTAATGGTGGACCGGGCTGTCTGTTTCTATTGACGTAGGCAGTGTGGCCTGGAATTGAGCCAGGTGTCGTCCCCACTTAGAAAGTGGCTTCATACAGTGTCACACCAAGAGGAGGACGAACCAAGAGGGGTGGCGGGGGACCAAAGCAGAAGAGGATCCAGGATGCTCTGTGCAATTTCTCTGCATTAGCGGACTGGACGCAGACCTGTCATCCACCTGCTCATCGTGGGATCAGCTGACAGAAATGTATCTTTAATTTTTCTTTTTTGGGGGGGGGGGGGGGTCTTTGGTGAGATATCAGAGGCGTAAACAGAAACCCATATCTCTTTTCTTTTTTTTTTTAAGACAGAAAGGGACTGAAGAGAGCCCAATTTCTCTGCAGCACTTTACGGTCACATTAGGGGTTAATAACTCTGGTCAGCGGGTTGTAATTCGCTGAGTTATAGAATTGTTCAGCAGAGTCTGCTGAACAATTCTGATATAAGGTAAAATATAAAGTTAAGTAACTCCTGCGCTGTCAAGATGAAGGTGAAGCTAGGGGGCTAAATACACTGCAGCAAGCACCTGATTAACTGATCCTAAGCAGAAAAATATATATAAATGTGTACATGATGGCGTTGCGCCGTGTGTGGTATACAAATGTGTATCAACTCGATATACAAAATATATAGAATACCATGTGATGAAAAAAGAAAAATCTGGAACCAAATATATGAAATCTATATAACAAAATGTGACAGCGAATGAATAAGTGAACAAATTAATAAACAGTGTGATGAAGTCCAACATGCACCACTGAGTGTGCAATAAAGCTGGATAAAACCAATATAGTCCGGTAGTGAGAGTGATAAAACAAGAAACAAATTCCAGTGTTGCAGTCTGAAATAATGTTCCACACAAATAGTGAATCCCTCCACTGTGAGCAATCAATCGATCGGTGCCCAGCTAATCGTCTATGGGTGGCACCTCTGTGTGCACAAGCCTCTCACCTTACTGCCATAAGGTATACGGCATAAAAGGAGTTGTAGGTGATCTTTGAACGTCCTTTTGACCAGCTCCAGCGAACTTAAACGATTGGGGTCTCAGTATGTGGGGTTTAGATAAAAAAAAAAAAAAAAACACAGCCCATAGCGTAATCCCATATGAGGTAGTTTGTGGTGACATGCATAATAAATGAACTCACTTATAGCTGGCATGAATCCACGAACGGCGAGCTTGTATCCTTCTGCCCAGATTTTGTAGTTAGATGTTCAGGTCCCTCTGTTAAAGTGGTTCTGCACCTTTAAAAAAAATATTAAAAGCCAGCAGCTACAAATATTGCAGCTGCTGACTTTTAATAAATTGACACTCACCTGTCCCAGGGTCCAGCGATGTTGGCGGCATCCTCTGTCAGGGAATCGGGAAGTGAAGCATTGTGGCTTCACTGCCCGGTTCCCTACTGTGCATGCGCGAGTTGCCCTGTGCGTCTCTGCTGGTCCCCGCTGTGTCCTGGGAACTGTGTGTTTCCCAGAACACAACAGGGGGGCTGGGCATCTGCGGCGGTCTTGTCCCGGAAGTGGGTGCCGATACCTGGATTATCCAGGTAACTGCACCCCCCTCCCACCTGAAAGGTGCCGATTGTGGCACCGGAGGGGGGGAGGGATCAGATGAGCGGAACATCCACTTCAGGGTGGAGGACCGCTTTATTATCCTCAGTATGCGGGGGGGGGAGTTTTAGGCACAAAGAAAGGAAATGCCCATAGTGTAATCCCGTATAACAAGGTTTATTAAACACAAGCAGAGTAAAAGAAAACACCCACGTTTAAAAGCAGTAAAATAGTAGACTTCATTAGTGCCTAAAACTCCCCCTGCATACTGAGGCATTATCACCATGGGAAAACAGGCTTAACTAACCCTGCTGGATAGATGGGTAACAATGACCACTGTGTGAGCATCAAAAGCCTGCAATCTCCCCTGTCCTTGTGTCGTACATTGAAGCAGGAACTAAATGTCAGCCGTTTGTGAAGGGGTAGGAGCTGGAGGAGACCCCTTCAGCCTGATGTCAGCACAGGTGTCCCTGCGGAACCTGGTCTGCTGTCTGCAGATAAAGTGAGTTGTAAATATTACCCTAGCCTGTGTATACACTGCCCTAGCCTGTGTATACTGTACTAGTCTGGGTATATCCTGCCCTAGCCTGTCTGTATCTCCTGCCCTAGCATGCATATACCTGCAGACCATGGCTGGCGTGAGGAAGCGAGCCAGTGCTGCCACTATTTGTCTTCAGGCTGGGTCCAGAGGTGCAAGTGTGGGCCAGCGGACCATGGCTGAAGAAATAGGTGGAGAGGCACCACAAAAATCACGGGAACCCCAGATGGGGTTCTTGCAGCTGGTTGCAGACAGTGTGTGTTCACAAGTGTGAAAGCACCCATAAAGTAGATTTTCTGCAAGTAAAGACATGTGTCTTGCCAGAATTTCGGAGTGCTAGTAATTCTCTGCACATTCAACTGATATATTATGAAATGTTATCAGTTTCCCCAGCTATCTTCTATAAGCTACCAAGGAAAGCCTCCCGATGTAATGAAGATGAAAAGATGGGGAGGAGTTTGTATTCAAAATCAGAAGAGCAGGCCAGAGTGACACCACTGTTGCCTCCATAGACCATACAGGTAGTGAGCATTGTCACCCCAGTACAAGGATGTGTGATACTGGCAGGATCACCAAGTGAAAATAAAGGTGAAAAAGTCCAAAAAATTGAACTAATGCAGCCACATTTTTGTTGTTGGGTTTAAATATGCTGTCGAGAGAAATCAAAGGGTCGCTCACACTGCTAAAGCCATTGCAATGTGTAAGCAACACATAACCACGACAGATCTCATACTGCACATGCCTAAGATCTGGTGCTGGTGTTATCTTTGGCCCAGTGCAGAAAATGCAGAAGAAGAAACTGACCACTGATGATGTTGGCTTTAAAGATGGTGGCATGATTTGGCAGGAAGGGGTGCAGAGCAGTGAAAGGAGGAGAGAGGGAGATGGGGTTCAAGCACCAATGTATTGTTTTTAGCTTACCGTACTGTAATCTGTAATGCTTTATAGAAGGAGGAGGGAAAGGTCTACTTCAAGGTGGATTTCACCATTGTCTCTCAAAGAAGATATCAGAATAAACTTGCCAATATCCAAAAACTCAACAGGAATATTTGATAGATCTTTTCAACTCATTGACTCTTTTGGTAGATAACGTCAAATATAATTGTACCCTTGTTATGACATTTTTCAGGTTGCTGTAATACGTGATCGTCTATATCAGCTAGTCTCCAAACTTCAGTTTGCTATAACTGTTTTACTGACATCCTGGACTGAAAAGAAGCAAAGAAGGAAGTCGACAAGCAGTTTAATTACAATAAACATTATTTTCTTCCCATTGGTGCTGACCTTCATTATCCTGTCAGCTGTGCTGTCCTCTCCATTACTGGCACTTTTCACTCTCCCGGTGTTCCTGGTGGGATTCCCCAGACCCATTCGCAGCTGGCCTGGTGCTGTAGGTGCTGCAGCCTGTGTGTGCTCTGATACAGTCTATTACCAGCAAATGGTCCCGGGCTTTGCCGCAGCTCTGCAATCTGCAATTGCTTCTGGAAGTCTAGGTAGGTGTAACGATACTGTGGAGAAGATGACTCAATAACTTTGTTTTCTAGGTCCTGATCTTTGTCTAAATGTGGAGATGCTATAGAGAAGCCAGACTCCTGTCACGGCACTGCAAGGCAAAACAACAGGTTTATTTTAAAGTGATGTGACTAGCCTCAGGTGATACACAAAAATGAAAGATATCCTCCTACATACATTTTTTTTCATTTTTATCTGCAGTCTTCTCTTCTTTACATGTGTTCAAAGTGCAGAATTTAAAAAGCTTGTCTGAGCTCTCAGAAAAAAAGGTGTCAGACAGCTGAAATTACACTCTGCAGAGCTCAGTGAGGAGAGCTCTGAGAGCTGATTGGAGGGAAGGGACACACCCCCCCCCCCCTTCACGCAGGCACAGAGCTGAGGCTGTCAGTCATCTGGAGATCCATCACCATCACCTCTTTTCTCTTGGTGGCAGGAAAACGTATCAGAAGTGATTCACGCTGATAGCAGAGGAATGAGGCAGCAGACAGAAATTACACTTAGTGCTCTGGATTGAGAAAAATATACACTATAGAGGGACATGCTTTGCTCATATTTCATGTCTGAGGTTTGCAATCTCTTTGGGCCGGCCCATACAGCAGCATTTGTTAATCTGCTGTTTGCAGCCACTAGCAAAAGTGGGTTTTGGGGAGCATTTGACTTATTCCACTTCGTCACATGTGATGGGACTGGTGCTTCGTGATTTGCCACTCAGGTATCAACACCACCACCATAGTATGGGAGAGGGTGATCAGCCTTGTGTAAGTTCCAAATAGAATCCACATAGGACACATACAGGGCTTTTTCTCATCTCCTCTCTGCAATAGGGGAGTGAAAAAACAAAAGCAGCTGCAGAGGTTTTAAAAACTGAACTCCAGGCATACATTTTAAGACACAGATGAAATGCATATATACCGGTTTTGCCCATCCCCAAACCTATGATTGGACAGTGAAAAGAGAAGCAGTAAACTGATGAGCTCTTCATTCTGCTCATTTAGCTGATGTATTCCTTGTGCTGTTTCTCCCTCTCCCAGTCAGATCTTTGCTCTACAGCAACCACTTTAAAAGGCTGATCCACCGCACCGAAAAAGCCCTGCATTCTTTTCACAATATGTAAGGCATTTTGTGTTTGTAGTAAGTGCAGATGAATGTTGCAATCTCCTCTAATCACAGAACACCTTGCATTTATGTGAGGAGCAACTAATATAAACACCCATTCCCCAGCCCATACATTCCATATGGCTTAAAGAGCTTTTAAACCCAAGAATAAACATTGTGGCAACAGTGACATCCTGGCAACCAGTCAAGTGCATGGAGGCCCTGGCATTCAGAGGAGGAGGATGTAACTTCCTCTAGCTGCTCCACCTTCCAGTGATGATAATATGAGTGAGGGTATTGGGGAAGGGAAGGAATCGGAGGAGTCTGGGCCAGGGTCAATCGGTGTAGGCACAGTGGAGAGGGCACAGGTTCTCTGGTGTGTCAGTGAGAAGTGTTTGCACGCATCAATACCTAACCTGTTTTGCACACAGATGAGGGAGGGGACAGGGATCACTGAATAAGTCACTGACCGTGTGTGTACAAACTGACTGCAACATCACCCCCTCTACAGATATGGGAGGGGGAGCTCTGATCACCAAAGCCCCCCCCCCCCCACATCAGAGTTCCCAGCATGCCCCCTTAACTAAGGGTCCTCCTTTATGTCAGCATCTACAGGGTTCCCCCTTACAGTTCAAGGGGGGAACTCTGTGGACCGTGATGTAAAGGGGGGTTCTGGTGACCAGAGACCACCTTACATCTGAGTTCCCCTTTACACCAAAGCCTGCAGCATTTAAAATTACATCAGCTTCCACAGAGTTCCCCCTTGCACTGTAAGGGGGAATCCTGCAGGTTCTGATGTAAGAGGGTACACCTGGGGACTCTTGTGTAAGGGAGGGGGACTCTGGTGACCAGAGCTCCCCTTCACATCACAGATCACAGCATTCCCCCTACATGAGAGTCTGCAGTGTTCCTCTTTACATCAGAGTCCACAGAGTTCTTCCTTGCAATGTAAAGGGGAACCCTGCAGACTCTGATGTACGGAGGAACACTGCGGACTCTGATGTATGGAGGAATTCTACGGACTCTTGTGGTGAGGAGGAAGTCTGTGGACTTGGATATAAGGCGAAACACCGGGGACTCTGATGTAAAGAGACTCTTGAAATCCTGATGTATAGGGAATGGAAGTGCTGGGGACTTTTGAATAAGGGGGACTCTAATGTGAACACAGGGTTCATCTTGACTGCAGCACTCCTGTTTTGTATGTTACTTACTCCTGACCCCCTGCACTCTATACATTATGCTGTACATTATATAGCCCTGACCAAGGTGTTGATTGTTCCAACAGTTGCTAGTTTTAACCACTTTCTGCCCGGCCTATAGCAGGATGACCGCCGGGCAGTGGTTCAGTTATCCTGACTGGGCGTCATATGACGTCCTGCAGGATAACGGCCACCACGCGCCCGTGGGGGTGCGCATCGCAACGATTAGTGGTGTAGTGTATCAGTCTTACACACCACTACACCGATCTCTGTAAAGAGACTCCAACGGAAGCTCTTTACCACTTGATCGGCCGTGTCCAATCACGGCTGATCACGATGTAAACAGGAAGAGCCATTGATTGGCTTTTCCTCACTTGTGTCTGTCCGATCTGCGGCTCTCCTGACAAGGGGGGGTCTGCGCTGATTGTTTATCAGCGCAGCCCCTCTCGGATCCCGCCCAGGGCCACCAGGATGGCCATCCACATGGACCACCAGGTATGACCCCCTAGACTACCAGGGAAATACCAATCAGTGCCAAGGCAGCTGCCAATCAGTGCCCACACACAATGCCTGCCAGTGCCACCAGGGATGCCTATCAGTGCCACCAGGGATGCCTATCAGTGCCACGTATCAATGCCCAGCAGTCCTGCCTATCAATGCCACCCATAAGTACCCATCTTTTCAGCCTTTCAGTGCCCATTAGTGTCGCCTATCAGTGCCACCCATGAGTGCCCATCAGTGACGCCTAGCAATCCCCATCAGTGCCGCATACCAGTGCCCATCATCGGTGCCTGCCAGTGCCCACTCATTGGTGCCACCTCATCGGTGCCGCCTTATCAGTGCCCATCAGTCAAGGAGAAATCGTACTTATTTACAAAATTTTAAACTGAAATAAAAGCAAAACTTTATTTATTTTTTAAACAATTTTCGGTCTTTTTTTATTTGTTTAGCAAAAAATATAAACTGCAGAGGTGATCAAATACCACCAAAAGAAAGCTCTATTTGTGGGAACAAAATGATAAAAATTCTGTTTGGGTACAGTGTAGCATGACAGCGCAATTGTCATTTAAAGAGTGACAGCGCTGAAAATTGGCCTGGGCAGGAAGGTGTATAGGTGGACGGTATTGAAGTGGTTAATGTAGTTCTTTAGGTTGGCTCTGTCATACAAAAGTATATCTTTTTTTGTGTGCATCAAAAATATTTACAAAATGATAAGAGTGTAAAAAATAATTTTAAAAAAATTTTTTTTATTTTTTTTTAAATCGTAAAAAAAAAAAGTTAAAAATTAAGGGCTCATTCACATGGGTTCTCTGGTCCATACAGTGTGCATGAGCAGTTTGTACAGCTGGAGCCGCCTGTCACTCTTTGAGGATGCAACGGCTGTATGAACACAGCCGCAGGTTCCAATTTGATAAGTGTGCAAGTGTGGGTGAATAGCCCCGAATACACACTGTCTGTGTTTGGAGCTGTACACCTGCATCCATGTGGTGGTCAAATTATGACCTGCGGTTGTGTTTGTACAGCTGCTGCATCCGCATAGTATAACATAGGCTACCTTCACACAGCAATAGCCATATTTAAAAAAAACACTGTACAGAACACAGCACCAATGTGAATGAGCCCCAAGACCTCATTTACACATGGAACTTTATCAACTCAGTACAGTCTTTTAGATTTCTTTTAATATATTTTTATTGAAAGTTTCATTGTAGAAATTTATAGAAATTTACAAAAGGAAGAAAAACACAATTAGCAACATGGAAATGTACAGTAAAGCTTATAGATGCCCTAAGTATATTTGGTAATATACCCATGAACATTAACGTAGATTGCAATAAAAAATAGTAAGATTAATTATGGTTATTAATGTTCAATCCTTACTGTACACTTGCAAATTAAAGTGTTTGTAACCCTAAAAAAAAAGTATCCTGTTCCTTTAAAGCTTGTTATATACAGCACAATGCTTCTGCTCTGTATTTTTGCCCTTTCTATCACCTGAAATACCTGGCTGATCCTGCCTGCTGCTGCCCCCACCTTTGTAAACTGACCACGTTTATCATGGCTGCTAAGCCCCGGATACCGTGGTCAGTTTACGGGCCTCAAGCATCTGCAGTCTCTCTTCTGTCCTCTCTCCCCTTCCCTCCCTGCCTGTCAGCTGCTAAATGGACTGTGTAATGTGCATAAAATCCCTTGTGTTAGATAACATTCTATGCTCCAGTGTGTGTTCTTTGTAAAAATAAATATCCAGACTTGTATCTTATTTCGTAGCGGCGCTCACGCTATTGCCTGCTCCTCTCCTCCCCTTCTCCCGGGTGATGTCAGCAGGGGATTCTCAGCCCCTCTCACTGTAGCTGTCAGGGAGTCACGTGAGCGATGTCACGCGAACAGCGCTATTTAAAAAGGTACAAATTAACATATTTTAAAAAAAGAACATACACTGGAGCATTGAACGTTATCTCACACAAGGGATTGCATGTGGATTACAAAGTGGCTTTACATCCACTTTAAGTATTAAAAAAGACAAAGAAAAAAGGCAAAAGGAAACCACATGGGCCTGTCGACAGGTTGTCCAGTAATATATATAAAGAAATATGGTTTTTAAGGTCAAATGGGGGGAATTTTAGGATAGTAAGTTTGCAAAGTCAGGGTTTTTCATAAGATATCCAGGGGGCCATACATCTTGAAATTGAGAATATCGGTCGTGCAGATGCGCTGATAATTCTTCCATTCTCATAAGCTTATTTAATTCAATTATCAATTTTATTATTGAAGGAGTGTGCTGGGTTTTCCAATGTCTCACAATTATTTCCCTGGCAGCCACTAAAAAGAAACAAAAAAACACCCTTTTTAACTTTTGAGACAGGGTTCTGGGACCATAATGCTATTTTTGGGGAGTTTGGGGCACTGTCTCTGAGGCAAAACGGCTGTATATTTTAAAAACATTGTCCCAAAATGGGCGCAAGGTGGGGCAACACCACCCTATACGTTGCATGGTGCCTACATGGGATAGGCATCACCAACATTGGTCTGGTGTATTTGGAAATATTTTGTGTAATATCCAAGGACAGTGGTACCATCTTTTGATGACTTTGTAGATTCGTTCCTGTATTTTACTCGCAACAGAAGTTTTATGAGTCCATATACAGGATTTACAAACTTTTTCCTCTGAAAAAATGACTCCCAGTTCCCTTTCCCATTCCACAAATTAAGAGGGGTTGTCAGAAAAATCTCAGTTAGGAGAAAGTTATAGAGAAAGGAAGCTGTATGTTTAGGGGGGTCAGATTGTGTGCATAGAAATTCAAAAACAGTAAGGGGATGATGAAGGTCACCTCTTGTTTTTTAATGAATTATAGAAATTACAAAGTACAATAGCCACTTGAGTAACAGGCCAAAAAATAATTCAATTGTGTCAAGGGTTTCATGCCAGTTGAATCAATAACACGAATCGTTAAATTAATTTTAAAAGTAACAAAAGAGGGAGGGTGCTTTGATCCCAACCCTGGAGGGAATTCAGTATTACTTGTGAGTGGCGTTAGTGGACTTAGAAGAAGATAAAGGAATATAAAGTGGTCCCAGATTTTAGGTTATGAAACCAATCTAATATTTGAGCTATGTCAAGCGCTTCGTAATAATGAGCCATAATGGGACAGACTTACTCCTCCCAAATATTTGGGCCTGGTTAAGGTGTCCTAACCGATCCTAGCATGAGAATCGTCCCAAATATTACGCATGAATAAAGATTTTAAAGAACTGAAGCTGGAACATGGGGGGGGGTTTATTGGTACAGTTTGAAAGAAATAGAGAATACAGGGAAAAATATCTATTTTCAGGAGTGCCATCCTTCCAAACTATGAATAACTGAAAACCCGCTAATGCTTCAACCTGTTGTTTACAAGTGACAGTAAAGGTTTATAATTTAAATCCTAAAGAAATGCAAGGTTAGATGAATACCTAAATATTTAATAGCTATAGATTTCCAAATAAAAGGGAAAGAGCCCTGCAACATCAAGACAGTCCTTCCATTTTATGCATATTCGCTCTAAAATTGCTATGTTGACCAAATATTTTAAGCTTGTGCATTAGTACTGGAAAAGCCATGGGGTTAGAGATGTACAGTAATATGTCATCGGCATAAAGACCTTGGCTAGAAGGGTTAGATCTAATAGCATTCGCCAAGTGTTCCATTGCCAAAATATAAAGATAAGGCAAAAGAGGACACCCTTGACATGTTCCATTGTGGATATAAATGGGGTCAGATAGGATACCATTGACTCGAACATTAGCGGGGGGTGAGTCATATAGGGCCATAATTTTAGTAAGCTAGGGGCACACCAATTTGTGCGAGACGGGCAAAATAAAGTCCTGAGATATGCGATTGAACGCCTTCTCTGCATCTACTACTAAAAGGCAAAGGGGGAAATGTTCTTTCTTTGCGTAGTCCAAGTGGGTAATCATTTTGATTGTGTTTCCCTCGCTTTTCTGCTAGGGACAAACAATACCTGGTCCAAATGGACCAGGGAGGGGATATAAGATTGAAGTCTGTGAGCTATCATTTTTGCATATGTTTTTTAATTAATATTTAGCAGGAATTTTACAAGTTATGTTATGTTTGTGTACCCTAATAGGGATTTTAGTGTATTTTTTGTGAAAATATTGTTTTAATATTTTCGGGGGGGGGGCTGGGGGCTTTCTTTTCAGGTAGGCTGCATGGGGCCCCATGATTTCTAACAGCAGCCATGTCCTGCCCGGCCCTGCATTTTACACGCACCACTTGGTGGGTGGGATTACTAACGTGCGTGGGGCAGGCAGTCATAATGGAAGCCTGGTATTCGGCTTCCATAGTGTTGTGTTAGGCCTCTGCAGCTGCACCGTTCCACTTCACCTCAGGGTGCACCGCGCACACCGATGCAGGGTTCTTACGGAAGCCTGGGACTTCCATAGCGTTGGGCCTGCGCGGCTGTGGCCTTTCCCCTCAGGGCACATGCCAATGCACAGCCCTTAAGGCCCACCAGAATCCTCAGCACCAGGCTCATGATGCTCTTAATACAGCCCTGCCTGTTGACTGCCCTCCTGCCATGCATGGTGTATGCCGTGTAGGAGCATAGGCCGGCTCTGTGCTCCACCGGAGGCTCCCCTTCCCCAGCCAATCCTGACCAAGCCTCTCTGGCTCCCCCTGCATCTCCCAGCCGCCCCCTGCTGGCCAGTTTAGGAACCTGGAGCAGGCACTGTCCAGCTCGACCTGGCCGGTGAGCAAAAGAGTACCTGGAGTAGAGCTTCAGCCTTGGATCCTTACGTTTTGTGTATTGTTGTTACAAACTCATTTTAATGCAAACCCATCAGCCATTTTAAATGTCAGTGTCCAACTAGTGTTAGCATTATCTTTTACAAAGATATTAAAAAGAATGGAAAAATATGTTCACTTCAAACACAGGGGAAGTTTGATAATATTGAATGAATGGAGGTATTCACAGCTAAAACATTTTGTGGCAGGTCTCCCACAACCAATAAGATCAGAAGAAAAATTAAATGCAATGAAACAATTATGTAACTCACAGGCATTGGTTAAACATTGCATTGTGCAGATCTTTAAAATACAGTGGAACCTCGGATTGCGAGTAACGCAGTTTACGAGTGTTTCGCATTACGAGCTATTTAAAAAAAAAAATCCTGACTCGCTTTGCGAGTGTTTTCTCACAGGACAAGCAGGATTCAAGCCGCTGGGGTGTGCAGTACCACATTTGGCCCAAGGTGCCAGTGAAGCTCAGAGACACTTTGAGAAGCTCTGAGACACACGGAAACTCTCCATTCCTGAGTGTCTCCAAGTGTTTGAGTGTTTTACGGTACCCCCGCACCTCTGGCTACATGCGGTACTGCATAGACAAGCAGTGGCTGTGGAATGGATTACCAATTCTTCTGGAATGAATTATGCTCGTAATCCAAGGTATTACTGTAATTATAGGTATAGTGGAGCCAAGAATACCTCCATTGATAGAAAAATGAGAACGGGAACTGGGAACACGGTTAACAGAACACCAATACAAAGAACAGTATACAGTTATTCAGTATATATCAACACCATAAAAAGAATTATAAATGCCTTGCTAGATGGTATATAACACTGGTTAAAGCACTTAAATACCAGGTAGAAAAATTGCCAATGTATTGGAGGGGTTGTAACTTATAGGGCACTATGACAGAGAGATATCGAAGAAGAGGGCTTGGACATTTTAGGCACAACCACATAGGTCTAATAGTATAAAAGACTATTTATTAAACATAGAAACAACATTAAAATCAACACTTAATAAAGTCCATGTCACAAGGGTAAGAAAATATGAACTGTACATAGCCAACGGAAATGACATAAAGAAAATTGATGGTGGATGACTACTCATTCCATAATCAAACATTGAATTCTAGATCAAGGCTATGAAGACAGATTAAAGGTGGTAATAAAATTCTGGGCTCTACATGGGGCCATTTATAGTATCGTATCCGAGCTGTGTTTTACAAGAAGGTTGCCCCTTTGTTTGTTACAAGCAGGTATCTGCCTTTTTCACTCCCCCGGACTACCAGCTATCTATTTAGTTCACATACTCCATACCCTACTATGGGTTTCCAATATTCCTATAGGAAGCCCTGTGATACTATAAACGGCCCCTTACCCAGGAACCTGTTTAATGCTGGATATACATGTCGGGAGTTGAATTATTATTATATACAGTCTTTTAGGCGTTGCTTTTACACCCTCATTTATACACTGCTTTGTAAAGTCTGTTTTTTATTCTCCTGAAGAAGCATCTCCTTTGCTTTTATATGCATTTTTACATTGGAGGTTTCCTTACCCATGACTTTTATTAGCTATTTTAAATGTATTTCTGATTGGGATGCACTGGCTAATACACTTATGTGATATGCTCTTAAAGCACACCCATTTTTCCTCCATGCTCTTTGTTCCTATTATTTTACCCCATTTATTATTTTCTAGCAAGTAGCGTAGTTTATGGAATTTGGCTCTTTTCAAACTCAGTGTCTTTGTATTCCCCTTATGTTTCCTATTGTGTGATTTATACTGAAACAAATTGACCTGTGATCACTGTTTCCTAAATTTCCCCGTATTTCCACATCTGTGATGAAGTCTGTATTGTTGGTAATCAGTAAGTCTAGTAGCACTATGTTTCTTGTTGGTGCATTTACCATCTGAGCCATCAAATTAACCTGCAAGACATTTAGGAAATGGCGAGCTTTAGATGAATGCCTGGTTCCTACCAACAAGTCTATGTCTGGATAATTAAAATCCCCCATTATAATCTTCCCATCCTTGCCGCCATTCCAAACTGTGATAGGAGGTCCGCCTCCCCCTCCTCCCTCTGGTTGGGGGGGGGCGTATAGCGTACTCCCAGTATTACTTTCCCCTTGGTTTCCTCCCTTTTGTAGCTCTACCCATAAGGATTCCACCACCTCCCTTGCTCCATTAGTGATGTGGTCCCTCACATTCACTTTTACATCGTTTTTGATTTACAGGCATACCCCTCCCCTTTTTTACCCTCCCTATCTCTGCAATATAGGGAAAACCCTGAATGGTTGCCAGCCAATCATGAGAGCTGTTGAACCAAGTCTCTGAGAATCGTTTAAACAAAGTTTAAATTAAAAGAAATATATGAATAGCATTATCTTTTACAGGGCTGGACAGATGCCAGGCCTCTGACATCAACCAATGTGCATAGTTTGACTACTTCCCTCCTGGCCACTGCACATAAACGTTCCTGAATGTCCCTCAGAGCGCAATCCCAATGTGGTCATGTCACCCAGACACGATGCATCTTGGATCAGCAGAAGGGCTCTGTGATTGGCCCTCCTGATCACATAATGGTTGTGTCCAATCACAGCCATCATGTGATGTAAATAGAGACCCGGTTGCTAGGCGAACGTCTCTCCTTAGCTCCTCACACGGAGCTTGCCAGTGAGGAGAAGGAGAGCGTATCTCTGCACCTGGCCAGTGATCAATGAGTATGAGCTGTTTTTTTTACAGCTTTTTACACACTGATCACCAGGCTAGTGTCCCCAAAACCGTGCCCTCACACAGTAAAAACACCTGTCCCCACATATGACCCAGTAAAATCATCTGCCGCAGTGATCGCCTACACACATCTGTCCATGATCATTTGCGTGCATCCGTCCATGATAACGCAAACCAATTATTATACAACTATCAGGATTTTTTTTTACCAAAGACATGTAGCAGAATACCTTTTGGCCTAAATTTATGGCACAATTTAATTTTGTTTCTTTTAAAAGCGTAAAAAAACATAGGGGTTTTTGAAATTTTCGCAGTTTTTTTTCATTTATATCGCAAAAAATAAAAAACCAAGTGGTGAATGAATACCACCAAAAAAAAAACTCTATTTTGGTGAACAAAATGATAAAAATTTAATTTGGGTACAGTGTAGCATGACCGCGCAATTCTCATTCAAAGTGTGAGAGCGCTGAAAACTGGCCTGGGAAGGAAGGGGGTTAAAGTGCCTGCTATTGAGGTGGTTAAAGTTTCTTTAAAAATAATATAACCTCTGCTTTAAGTCTTTCCCATGACCATGAATATTTTCCTTGTAAATACCTGTCTACAGAAGATAACGGAATATACAAGTGAAACTGAGAATTAGACAAGGCTGACACCCTGTTGTTTGATGAAAGAGTTTGACTTTCATAATTATGTTGTTTTCCAAGTGGTTTACTTGCGTTTCCATGGAGTGTTGCCACAGCACATGGAGAAAGTATGACAATCAGGCAGGAAGTGGCACTCTTGTGTTCCCAGACATGTTCTCAATGCTAGGAATAGCAGCCACCGAGATTTTATTACATCCAGCTCTCCTGTCACATAAGAGTTATTTCTTCTCTCTCCCCTGCCATATAATAAAAAGAAAAAAAAATTTGTTGTACAGTGAGGAGCTACTTACATCATATACATAATTAAATGTCCTATTCAGTTCCCTCAAGAAAAAAAAATCGAATTAGTTAGTGTGGGTGCTTAATAACTTTTCTCCCAAGGCAATTTTTTTCATTTTTTGCATGTTTTTGCTAAAAATTACTTTAAACCCCAAAAACATATTTGCTGAAAGCAGAGACCCTGTAAAATGGTGGCAGTAGCATTTTTTTTTTTATATTGCATGATAATTCCGTAACTGTTAATCTAAAGCATTCTTTCAGGAAAAAATACAGTACGCAATTTTAGTGCCCACAACCACAATATAATACCAAGTTTTTTAGTAAAACATAAAAGATGTGTCAGGTCACCTTGAGGCGAGGTGACAGGTGCACACCGTAGGATCAGGAGTGCACCGCAAGGTTGTGGACCCTACGGCTGACTGCTGCAGATGGGGGACAGATCCCACTGGGGTTAGAGCGTAAGATTTCCTGGGGCGCGGAGTCTAAGAGCCAGCAGGTGTTCACCAGCGCCTCTGTTGGTGAGGATGGACTTCGCTGCAACTGGCTCCAGGTCGCGACCCCCAGGGTCCCCCAGCTCACACCCACAGTAGGCAACAGGAGGATAGGGATGGTGAGGGACAAAGCCAAGGTCGGGGCCACAAGCAGACAAGAATAGTCGGGGACACGCCAAAAGGTCAGGATCACAGGCAAACAGGGATAGTCAAAACACGCCAAAGTCGGTAACAGAAAACCGTAGAAGAGCACATGGCAGGAAACAGGAAGCTAACACACAAAGGAATACACAATGGTTGATCAGCACTGATGGCCTGCAGTGCACAGGTTAATATAGGGCTCCCTGATAGGGCCTGGGGTGGAGCCATGCTTAGAGGAGAGGTTATAAAAACCACCAGGTGGAAGTGGCTGGCCTCTTAGTCTGAAGACATGAGGGGAGGTAAGCAAACACAGGAAGATCACTGCATAACCATGACAAGATGGGTTTGCATACATTAAATGGTAAGCAAACAGGTCAATCCTTAAAGTGGTTCTAAAGTAAAAAAAAAAAAAAAAAAAAAAAAAAAGGCTGTTTCTTTGCTTTAAGGTAAAAAAAAAAAAAAACTCCCCACTACTTTTATACCCTATAGTATTCCTGTTTGCTCCTCCTCCAGCAGCTACTTAAAAAGTGATGCAGTCAGGTAAAGGGAGGGGCAGAGGAGCTGGGCCAGCACAGAGGGAAATTAGACACTCCTGGAAGAGGAGAGAACTACGATACAAGGAGGGAGGGGGCTGTGCTAGGGAATTTACTTTCTTGGTGTAATCCATCTTGGAGGAATCAAAAATAGAAAGTTCAGAGAAACATTGCAAGTGAATAAAAAATAGTTTAAAGTATATATATATATTAGTTTTGGATAGAGTGGAGAGGGATTAGAACAGGCGCTGTTACAGGTAGAAGGCCCTTCAGGTCTGGTATAGATTTTGAGGGGAACCCCATGCCAAAATGTAAAAAAAATGGTGTGGGGTCCCCACCAAGATCCATACCAAGACCTTATCCAAGCATACAGCCCGGTGGGTCAGGAAAGGTAGAGGACGAGCGAGCAAGCGCCCCTACCTCCTGAACCATACCAGGCCACATGCCCTCAACATGGGAGGGTCTTTGGGTGCAGGGGGGCTTTGCCCCCCCCAAAGCATCTTGCCCCTATGTTGATGGGGGCAGAGGCCTCTTCCCCATGACCCTGGCCAGTGGTTGTGGGGGTCTGCAGTCGGGAAGCTTATTTGGAATATGGAATTCCCCAGATTCCTTCCCCCCTGTCGAATAAGTAGGGGTAATACCCCTACCCATTCCCCAAAAAAGTGAGTAAAAACACTACACAAGTTTTTGACAATTCCTTTATTAAATTTTTAAAAATTTTTTTTTTTTTTATGTAGATTCATCGTAAATTATGATGCCTACCAGGCCCCAAAAAATCTCCCCCTCCCCCACGTTGAGGGCATGTGGCCTGTTATGGTTCAGGAGGGGAGGGCGCTCCAAAAAGGCACCAGCTGAAAAACGCACAGATGTGAACGTGTACTATAGGAAATCATGTTAAATGGACTGCAAACTGCAAAATGCACTAAAAAAATGAATAGGCGTGAACCTAGGGTTACACAGTTGCCATCAGAACAGGTGTCTCTATTTTGTATTCTGTTCCTGTCCGATGATTAACTATAAAATGGATTACCCATTACTCTTATTGTCAGACAAATAGAAATGGTGACACCAACTCTGTACAAATGAAAAAAAAAATTACCTCTAAATATACTTTTAACTGCTTGACAAGTTATTTTTACCAAAGATATGTAGCAGTAGCAGTTTTGGCCAAAAATTTGTAATTTTCATAATTGTATAACTGAAACCAATAAAAATAAAACATTTTTACAGAATTTTCGGTCTTTTTTCTTTTATTAAAAAAAAAAAAACCCCAGCAGTGATTAAATACCACCAAAAGAAAGCTCTCTTGTGTGGGGAAAAAAGGACAAAAGTGTCATATAGGTACAGTGTTGCATGATTGAGTAATTGTCATTCACAATAACAGAGCACACCGAAAGCTGAAAATTAGTCTAGTTGGGAAGGGGGTTTAAGTGCCCTGTGGGTACGAGGTTAAATTATCTTTTGCAGCATTGGGACACAACGTATGTGGCAAAAGATGATGTATGTTGAATTCTAACATTTATTCTTTCTTTTTTTTTTTTCTTTTTTTTTACAGGTGTGGTTACTCCAGGATCACACTTTCTTTGTCGTTTCCAAGATCGATTAATATGGCTGCTGATTCTTGAAAGGGGCTATACTTACTGCTGTGTAAATGTAAAGGTAAATATTTTAACTGTGATCTGTATTTTCAGCACCTGCTGAAACTGACATTCTTGGGATGCATTATAACTTTAAAGCTTAGTAGTAAAAGGTTGATGATTACACATTAGCTCTATCAGCAGCAGTGTAGCTAGAAAGCTAAGTTCATCCAACACTTCTTAAAAGAAATGTATTCTTTCTAAATTGAAATATTATGTTTGGTTCTAAAAAATTGTTTAATATATGTTGATTTATTTTTAATCAAATGTACAGTATATGTGAAAACCCACTTGCAGTCACAAATGACTAGAAAGTTTTGTAGATTGAAGATTGTAAAGACCACTTAATGATGCAGAGGAGGGACACGCACTCTTTCTCACTCCTTGCAGTTACACACATGCTGCCAACAAGCATATAGGATGCACTTTTGTTATCATTTTTATATTAACTAGAGATATTGTGGTAAGATGTAACCATAGCTAAAATGTTTCTTTTGGGAATGAGGGTTAGAACTTCTGGCATATTTTATTTCCTATTTTTTATCCCTAATTTCTTCTTTTCTTTTTTTTTTGGGGGTAAAAAAAACTGAAAATTCAAATACTTACTGTAATTTTCCCTTCCTGACGCCAATCCATGGCAATATACATGTGATATAGCTGCACTCCTATATCCACCCACAGGACCTGTTTAAATCTATAAAGTTCCTGACGCCAACATGGATGTGATTAATAATGGGCCAAGCAGTGAGGGCTAAAATGTATAATCAAACATTATTACAATGGACATGGAAGCTTAGACTGTCATTACGTTGAAGTGCATTGTATGAACCCCTGGATCTTCCCTGTCCTTAATATTGATTGGGAAGACATTTTCTTGCCCCCCCACCTCCCCATGCAATTTTGCTCTCCATCTGCTCTGAGACATACAATAAATAGCAGCTAGACTCAAAATCAGTTTACTGAATCAGATCAGGCAGCGATTGAGATCTCAGAGGTTACAGTGTATTATTACCACTCACTGACTGGCTGCTAGAGGTTACAGCACACATTATGGCTCACTGATTATTTTCTAGAGGTTACAACACATGACTTTTGATTGTTGATTGGTTGCTAGAGATTACTGTACATCAATACTGCTCACTGATTGGTTGCTAGAGGTTACTGGACATCCCTACCATTCAATAATTGGTTGCTAGAGGTTACTGCACATTATTGCTGCTCACTGATTGGTTGATATAGGTTACTGCATATTCTTGCCACTCAATGATTGATTGCAAGAGGTTAGTGCATATCACAACTGCTCACTGATTGGTTGCTAAAGGTTATAGCACATCATCTCCTCACTGCCTGCACAACATGGACTGGGGAGGTGAGGGGACCCATCAATAGACAGAAAACTGCTAGGGATCCTAGGACTCCTGGAATCAGTGGTAATGCTGGGGAAGGGGGGTGTGATCAGTGGCATTGCTGGGGTGTTGATGGATCAATGGCAGTGGTGGGGGGATGGGATTCGTTAGGAGGCAGTACACTGTGGCAAATTCTGAATCATGTAGAGCAAAGTTGGAAATCTTTGGCAAGTACAGTGCATTGAAAAAGTATTCATACCCCTGTTGCACATTTTTCATGTTAAAACCAAAAAAACGTAAATGTATTTTATTGAGATTTTATGTGATAGACCCACACAAAGTGGCACATAATTGTGAATTGGAAGGAAAATGATAAATGGCTTTCAACATCTTTTACAAATAAGTATGTGAAAAGTGTGGCTTGCATTTGTATTCAGCCCCCCTGAGTCAATACTTTGTAGAACCCCCTTTTCGCTGCAATTACAGCTGCATGTTTCTAACAGCTTTGCAGATCTAGAGCGTGACATTTTTGCCCATTCGTCTTTGCAAAATAGCTCAAGTTCTGTCAGATTGGATGGAGAGCATCTGTGAACAGCAATTTTCAAATCTTGCCACAGATTCTCAATTGGATTTAGGTCTGGACTTTGACCGGGCCAAGCCTTGTACACACAATCAGATTTTCGGACGACTGCTCCTCTGTTTTTTGTTGCATGCTAGTCTCATGTCGAAAGTGAAGAGATTACTCGCCATATGAAAATTCTCATACGACAGAATTCAACTTTAGAAGTGACGTACTGTGTTGAATAGTCTTGTATATATTCTTTCGTTAGCATGCGTAGTCTTGCTCTTGCGATTTTTTTTATTTTATTTTTTCGGACGAAAATCGTACCGTTTAAATGAAAATCGGACGTTGAGTTCACGTGTGACAAAAATGTTATAGTCTGCACATCCAGCTTTTGTCAGATGAAAAACGAATCAGCTGTCGAAAGCGCCATACTAACGATCCAAAAATCCGCAGATCGTTCGTCGGACTAAATTTTACTTCTGATTTTCGTATAGTGTGTGAGGGCCTTAACACATGGATATACTTTGAGCTAAACTATTCTATTGTAGCTCTGGCTGTATAAAATTGAGATGGACCTAGAAATAGAACATGTTCTAAATATTTCCGATGGAACCAATTCCTATTGGGAAAACCTGCACGTCTGTATGCTGTTCCGACGGACCAAAAATGGCACATGCTCTGAAGCAAGTACGAGACAGAAGCTGTTGGCTACTGGCTATTGAACTTCCTTTTTCTAGTCCCGTTGTACGTGCTGTACATCACTGCGTTCTTGACGATCGGACTTTGGTGTGATCGTGTGTTCGCAAGACAGTTTCAGCGGAATTCCGTCGCAACTCAGTTGGAAAAACCTTCAGGCTTTATTCCAACGGGAAAACCGGTCCTGTGTACAGGGCATAACAGGTTTTCTGCTAAGATTGTCCTGTATTTGGCTCTATCCATCTTCTCATCAGCTTCCCTGTTCCTGCTGTTGAAAAGCATCTCCACAACATAATGCTGCCACTGCCATGTTTCACGGTGGGAATGGTGTGTTCAGGATGATGTGCAGTGTTGGTATTCCGCCACACATAGCGCTTTGCTTTTAGGCCAAAAAGATACATTTTGGTCTCATCTGACCAGAGCCCCTTCTTCCACATGTTTGCTGTGTTCCCACGTGGCTTCTTACAAACGGGACTTATTATGGCTTTCTTTCAACAATGACTTTCTTCTTGCCACTCATCTATAAAGGCCAGATTTGTGGAGTGCATGACTAATGGTTGTCCTGTGGACAGATTCTCCCACCTGAGCTGTGGATCCTTTGCAGCTCCTCCAGAGTTTGCTTCTCTGATTAATGTTCTCCTTGCCCGGCCTGTCTGTTTAGGTAGATGGCCATGTTTTGGTAGGTTTGTAGTTGTGCCATACCCTTTCCATTTTTGAATGATGGATTGGACAGTGCTCCGTGAGATGTTCAAAGCTTGGGATATTTCTTTTATAACCTAACCCTGCTTTAAACTTCTCCATAACTTTATCCCTGACCTGTCTGATGTGTTTCTTGGCCTTCATGGTTCTGTTTATTCACTAAGGTTTTCTAATAAACCTATGTATTTATACTGAAATCAAATTACACACAGATGGACTCTTATTTACTAATTATGTGACTTCTGAAGGCAATTGACTGCACGCCACACTTTTCACATATTTATGTGTAAATGAATTTGAAAAAAAAAATACAATTTTCCTTCCACTTCAGAATTATGTGCCACTTTGTGTTGGTCTGTCACATACACTCCCAATTAAATACATTTAAGTTTTTTGTTGTAACATAACAAAATGTGAAACATTTCAAAGGTATAAATACTTTTTCAGGGCACTCTATTTAGTGGGGGATTCTGCACTGACCACCAATGTGAGGGGGATTTACACCGACCACCAATGTGAGGGAGGATTTGCACTAATCTTCATGTAACGGGGGGGTTTTATGCCACCCACTAATATAAAAAGTGATTTCTACACCGACACTAATGTAATAGGAGGAATTAAACCAACCACCAGTGTAAGGGGGAATATACAATGACCTCCATGTAAGGTGACACTTCTACAATGACCATCAGTTGGAGAGGGGGATTTACACTAACTACCTGTGTAAGGGCAATTCTGCATTTCCACCAATGCAAAAGGAAATGTACACAGATCACAAATGTAATCAAAAATTTACACTGACAACCAAGGTAATCGGGAGGTTTTACTCAACGACCAATAAAGGGGGATTTCTACACTGGCCACCAATGTAAGGGGGATTTATACTCACCGCCAATTTAGAGGGCGCTTCTACATGGACCACCAATGTAAGGGAGGTTTCAAAACTGAACACAAATGTAAGTTTGGATTTTTTTAACCGATTACCAATATAAAGAGGAGTCCCTACACTGGCCACCAATGTAATGGGGATTTACACTGACCACTGTAATAGGAGCATTCACAGTAACCACCAATGTAAGGAGGGATATACACTGACCACCAATGTAAGGGGGACCTTCACACTGGCCACTAGTGTGAATGAAAGGATTGTACACCAAGCCCCAATGTAATGAGAAGATTTACACTGATCACTAATGTAACTGAGACATTTAGTCTGCATCCACATTTGTGTGTGTCAGGAACCCATGCAAATCCCTTTCCTGACACCACAGAAATATACTGCTCTTTAGCAAATATACATCAGTGCCAATAATTAGTATTGACACCCTCACACATCGGCTGAGATGTGCATATTCACATGTACCAAAATTCACGGTGCTGTGGCACCATGTTATTTTAAAAAAAGGGTTCCACCTCTAATTTGCTTACCTTTTACAGAACAGGCTGATGTTAGGCTTAATGACCAGTTGCAGGCAGAACTTTCAAGCATGCCCCTTTACCTCCCCAGTTGGCAGAAATCAGCAGAAGTGATGGTGGATATGACCTCAGGGGTGCATGATATACATATGAATGCCACCTCTATTTACATACCAGTGCAGCTGTCCATGGCTATTTACATATTAATACCGCCACTATTTACATATCAATGCAGGTTATTTACATGTAAACACAGGGTCTGCAGGTGAGTCATCTGTAAACTGCAGTAGGGCAGAGCTGGGCAGCATTAGTAACAGAATGTCAACTGAGCTATCGGCACACAGCATGGGACTAAAACTTCAAGGGACAAGGGAGTTTAAACTGGGATAGTTGGCAAGTATGAGACAGCTGCTTTGGGCCTCACAACAATGATGGGGCCCAGGGCAGCTGTCCCTTTTGCCCTGCCTTAAAGATTACCTTGTCTGTAGCGCCTGAGGCAGGTGCACTGAATGAGCTTCTGTCAGTTCTGGAGGCTCTTACCTGGCCACACTGTAAGTTTTCTGGATGACCTTGACACCCCAAGATGACAAGGGTCCTCCTTCAAACTTTCCTAACTAAAACACAAACAACCTTCTAGAGATTTTTAACTAGGAAGCGCCTTGAAGGTAGGCATTTTAGACACTTGGTACATCCAGCTTGTGTAAGTTTGGTACTGCGTCTGCTAGAAAGAATGAAACTGCTACTTTGTTTGTAAAATGCAAACAAAAGCCACCTTCGGAAACAAGGGTGCTTGAGGGGCATAGACCCCAACTTGTCCAGAAGGAATAAGATGTAGGACTCAAGTGCTTGCAGATCCTAAGCTCTGCCTCTTGAAGTTATTGCCTGAAGTTGTCGAGATACACTGCTTCTCAAGTGATGTCCCACTGTGAACTGCTTTCTGATGATGCAAACTGTGCAGAGGACTGTCCTGGACATGCCATAACAAAGATGGCTGCCACACAAGGCCTTCACCACAGTGCATGCATGGACGCCATAGCCGTCCCTGAGACCGGAAATGGCTGCAAAAGCTGGCCTGGATCATGCACACGCTGCTCACAGAAAAAGCCACAGGTGAAAAGAAAAAACTGTGGACAAAAGAAAAGGAAAAATGTAGAAGTCTAATGAAGTTGTTGGCAATGGAGGAAAAACAAAAAGGGATAGCACAAACCTGTGGGAGAAAAGAAAATGCAGCACTAACTCCATCACCAGGATTCAGCTCAGGTTTCCAGAGAAACACATGCAGCATGGACTCCAGAAACCAAACACCAGCTCAGGGGCATCACATGAAGATATGTCTCAATTTAGAGAACTTCTCACCCCCAAAAGACCACCAGAAGGGGCTCCCCACCTTGTTGGTGCATTTAGCAACCTAAGATGTGGGACTGCACCTGGGAGAGGCTGAACCCAGGCGGACTCTGACTCAGTTGGCAGTTAGGGATTTCTCGCAACATCACGGTCTTGCGGGTGATCTTGAGGGCAAAGAGGAGAATGGGGGAGGTTGCTCTAGCTTTCCTTTTATAGATTTAAACAGGTCCTGTGGGTGGATATAGGGTTGGAGCTATATCATATATATATTGCCATGTGGACGACAGGAAAGGAAAAAAGGGAAAGTAAATAAGGCATCAAATACTAGTGAAAACAGAATGAAAGTCTTAACCCTTCCTCAACCCGTTTATTAAAATTATTTTGATCAGCATTACACTTAATTAAACAATGTTATACGGCAGTATGTACAGCGTTCTAAAGTGTCTGTTTATTAATAAATGTAAGTATTAATAACATTAAATTGCTAAAGGATTATACTTTTCTTTGAAATGGTCTAACATATTCCCACATGCTTACAAAGGGCAGAGCAGCGGCCTCATTGGTGTGCTGCCCCTGCATCACTGCTTAGTTGCAAGCTTGGATGGATCTTTCACCTCGCTATATTGCATATATGTAGTGTAGTGTGCTGGGGGGTTCAGGACCTGGTTACAGTGTGTAGGAAGGGGTATCTGGATCTTTAGACTGTTAGAACAAAATTACAAAATCTTTTGACAGGAAAAATAACCTACATATTTGCATTTCAACTTTTCATTTATCTGTCTGCCTTTAAATCAGAAGAGTCTTCTTAATTACATTTCATCACATCATTATTTAATTAATTTCATCCACATGTAAAAGACTTTTCATACATTTCATACATTTGATCACATCGTTATTTAATTAATTTCATCCACATGTAAAAGACTTTTCATAGTGCTTCTAGATAGGACAGTAAGATTTTGTCACATGGCAAGATCCCTATAATATAATATCCTTATTTAAGAACTAAAGAAGGTGTTAAGAGCACGCAAGCATTTTTTCAGGATCAGGGCCATGTAGAAACTAGATATTGCAGCCATATGAATTTAGTGTGTATGACAGCCATTTTTAGATAATCAGTCCCATGGTGGGTTTAGAGGCACTCATTCCCTAGGCTCTTGGTTGCATAAAAAACTTTATATGCAAAGTTTTAAAATTTTAATGGAAAGTCTGATTTTGTTTTTTTATCTTAATGCATTCTATGCATTAAGATAAAAAGCCTTCTGTGTGCAGCAGCCCCCCTCAGCCACCCCTAATACTTACCTGAGCCCCATCTCTATCCAGAAATGTCCATGAGAGTGTTGGTCATCTGGGACTCTCCCTCCTGATTGGCTGAGACACAACATCGGCGCCATTGGCTCCCACTGCTGTCAGTCAAAGTCAGTTAGCCAATCAGGAGAGAGAGGAGGCTGAGCCGAACCGCAGCTCCATGTCTGCATGGACACAGGGAGCTACAGCTCATCTTGGGTGCCCCCCATAGCAAGCGGCTTGCTGTGGGGGCACTCAACAGGAGGGAGGGGTCAGGAGCGCAGAAGAGGGACCCAAGAAGAGGAGGATCTAGGCTGCTCTGTGCAAATCCAATATAACCGAGCAGGTAAGTATATCAGGTATGTTATTTTTAGATTAAAAAAAAAACAAGACTTTACAATCACTTTAATCTCTAGCTTATGCTATTGATTTGATGGTGGTAATGTGATTTTGATATTCTTTATCTGTCTTAGGGATTAGAGCTGCAAGAGACCTCTTGTCATACAGCCGAAGCTCGGAGAGTGGATGAAGTTTTTGAAATGGCCTTTGAGCAGGCAGAAAATACTAGTCGGTTTGCCTTCAACAACCATTTTGGGAACGTCTTAACACCATGCACTGTTGTTCCAGTCAGAGTATACTCTGATGCCCGGAACGTTTTGTCTGGTATAATCGATTCACACGAGAACTTGAAACAATTCAAAGACGATTTCATTAAAGTTCTTTTGTGGGTGCTTATCCAGACTTGCTACAAAAAGTCAAAAGTCCAAGAAGGCAGATACACAGAACAAAGCAAAGAGAAAGAGCTGAGCCTGTCAGGGAAACACCAAGAATTGGTTGGTCCACACCACATAGAACACAAAGAATCATCAAAGGATCTGGAAAGTTTTCATGAAGAACTTGGTGATGAGTGGTCTGATGATGACATATTCGAAATTCTTCCACATCCAAAGACTTCTGGCATTAAACCAGTCATAGCTGCAGCCAGTGGTGGGTTTTCCATCCCTGGGAGTGTCCAGACACATATCGATGCTCATGTGGAGCAAGATGTAGCAGTAGATAAACTGTACTCTGTAGTAGGATTTGGTCTTCCTGCAACTGACCGAGGAAAAACAACTCATGTTGAACATTTCAAAATGGTGGAATTCAATTCCTCCTACTCAAAGTTTCTCAGTATACCTCAAGACTGGATATTTGTCTCATTGTTAAATTTGAAAATGAGGGAGATGAAACAGATTTTTCCAACGGAATGGTATGAGTTTGTTTTGACTCAGTTAGACTTTCACCATTTAAGTGAGAAGCCCTCTGCTCTTCTCGAGGAGGGTATCAGGGACAGTTCACTAAGAGACTTGTATATTCAAGGCTTGACATCTGTTTATTATGCCTTTTTTGGCATGGAAAATTCATCTCCTAGTTCTGCCTGGTTGTTTCGAGCATATTTAGGTGGGATCCCATGGTCTATTTCTTTGGATTGGTTAACTGGAAATCCAGAACTATTTCAGCTTGCACTCAAAGCATTCAGGTAAAGTTGCATTTTTTATTTATTTTTTATTTTTAATCATAGAGATAAATAAAAAAATAAAAATATAGTAAAGGAAAACTACATTTTTGCAGGTGAACATATGATGATCATATGGATTATGTAAGGGACCAATGTGCACTCCCACCATCAACTATATATCAAGCAAGGATCAAAATGTGATCTTTCACTGAAAAGCACTCAGCACTAAGGCAGGCCATATATTATGCAATTATCTTTCCATCTTTCCCATAACCATGAGTTACAAAAAAAATAAAAAATGAGCTCGATTTCCACATAAACTGAGTCAGTGTTGATGAGGGAATCGCTCCCATGGAGCTATTGTGCTCTCCTGACGAGGGGGAGAGAGCAATCTCTGCCAGGAGAGCACAATGATTACTGCTACCAGCTATAGCTGCTGGCAATAATCTGATGCTTAAAATCCGACATGCTGGTTGTGCCCAAGTCAGTCGATATATCTACTTGGATACAATCAGCTTGCCCATAGATGGATCAAATTTCAGCCTGTCCCAGTTTTAGGGCTGCACAGCATTGTGCTTACAAATGTGCATTGCGCTTCCCTTCAATACTCTCAAAGTAGTGAAGTACCACTGACGAGTGGAAAAAGTGGCAAGTAAAAGAGAGCCTGGTTGTGTGATATGTCAAAGTCAAACACTTGTTAAGACTTGGCGTGTATTTTTACTTTTATATAATTTGTACATCTGTTAACTTATCTTGCAGGTATACCTTTAAGCTCATGGTTGATAAGGCAAGTTTGGGACCAGTGGAAGATTTCAAGGAGCTTATTAATTACCTTGAAGAGTATGACAATGATTGGTACATTGGGTTGGTTTCAGATTCTGAGTGGCAGCAGGCTGTTTTACAAGAGAAACCATACCTGTTCTCTCTGGGCCATGACCCAAACATGGTAAGTTCGTAAAAGAACCAAGTAAAACTTGAAACAAAAATTGGCACATAAATTAGCACTACTTTAATTTTAACTGCCATGTCACTTGTCAAAAAACTGTAATGTTTGTTCTTAAGATGTATCTAAAGCCAAAGTTTTACTTTTTCATTTTGGATAGTAAGGCATCAGTGACTTCGGACCTCTGTCAGGTTTTTATTGCTGTCTGTTTCCTTGCTGAAGAGATTTACCTTCTCACTTTGTCATAGTGACCATTGCCACTGGGACTAAGAGTGAGGGATATTCTGAAATTGTGAGCTGTTACCATAACAAGAATGGAGGAGAATTTTTCAATAGTTCCCCACTGACAGCTGAATGTAAAAAAAAAAAAAACATTTCCAGGGACATACAATTGTGAACAAAATGGCATGGGGTCTCCTCTTCCTGAACCAGGCCACATGCCCTCAACCTGGAGTGGTGCTTTGGGGCAGGGGGGGCTTTACCCCTCCCCGTACCTCAAAGCACCTTGTCCCCATGTTGATGGGGGCAAGGGCCTCTTCCCCACAACCCAGGCCATTGGTTGGGGGGGGGGGGGGTCTGTGGACAGGGGCCTTATCGGAGTCTTGAAGTCCCCTTTAACAGGGGGTCCCCCTGATCCTGCCCCCCATCTGAATGAGTACCCCTACTCATTCACCAAAAAAGCGTAAAAAAAAGAACTAAAAACACAGAGATAATTTTTGACAATTCCTTTATTTAAAAAAAACAAAATGTCCCTTAATGGGTTGTGGGGAAGAGTCCCTTGTCCCCAACATAATGACAAGGTACTTTGGGGTGGAGGGGCAGAGCTAGCTCCCCCCCCCCCCTTTTTTTTTTTTTTTTTTGGCCTGCCAGGCTGCATTCTTGGAGATAGGGGTCTTGTGTGGATTTGCCATGTGTTTGTTTGTTTTTATGTTTGTTTTTTTGCCGTGGGGTTCTACCCAAAAGGGCCTGGTATGGATTTGGGGGGAGTCTGATAGCAGCATTCATGATTGACTGAGGAGAGGATAGCCTGCATAGAGGTAGGTCTATGCAGAGGAAGTTGCAATAGTCAAGGCTAGAGATAACAAGGGAGTGAATGAGTTATGGAGATGAAGTCTACACAATTTGGACAGTGATTGGATTTGGGGCTGAAAGGACAGGTCATAGTCCAGAATTGCACTTCACTTCCTGGCATGAGGGAAGGGAGCACAGGTAGAGGGAATATTATATGTTCCATTTTAGAAAGATTGAGTTTGAGCAAGTGGTGTGACATCTATACTTATATGTAAGTTAACAAGTGTTTAATGCAGGGGTGAGGTGGCAGTAGAAAGATAGATTTGTCATCAGCATAGATATAGTATCGGAAGCCATGGGAGTTTCTCAAGTGACCCTGGGAGGGAATGTAGATAGAGAAGAAAAGGGGTCTGAGGACAGGACCGTGGGGACCCTTAAGCTGGCCTTACATTAAGCAGTTTTCTTTCCTGCAACTGCGGGTTTTCACTTTTATTTTTATTTTTTTGTGTTTGTGTGTAAATTGTGTGGCCCCTTTCCACCATGCACGTCACTTGCTTAGGCGAATGACGTGCTCGCTGTACCATGAACATCACATATCCCAGGAGGCCTTCATTTTTTTATTCAGAAAGGAGGAGGGGCTTGGGCCCAGTTGCGCATTAGTGGGAGACCTGTCGACTGAACCCAGAGGAGCCGACGGGCCTCTCTATAATATCACAAACAACATGATGGTGGTTGGCATGTGGTTAAGCATAGAACAGTGACTTGAACAGAAGTGATTGTTGCGCTTAAGTTCCGGTTCACACAGGAGCGACTTAGCCGCCTGACAAGTCGCGCTCCGTTCTGTACTATGGAACCGTTCTAATAGGAGCGACTCAAGTCGCTCCGACTTAGAAAAAAGGTTCCTGTACTATTTTTGGGGCGACTTCAGGCGACTTGCATTGACTTCTATACAGAAGTCGTTTTGCAAGTCGCCGCTGAAGTCGTGTGCAGGTTGCGTCTGTGAGTCGCGCTGCAAGTCGTGCCGCCCCTGTGTGAACCGAGCCTAAGAGTTTTCCGGGATGTTAGAATATTTTTTCTACCTAAATGTAATCATTCATCACTTGTGGATGTATGTTAACAAAACACATTCATTGGTATATTAAAACTCCACAAGGTAGCAAATAAGTGAAGTTCATTGTTAGAGCTTGCATACACATTAATCATCAAGAGAAGGCATTGCTTAAATGTATTTTTTGCAATTATTATTTTTTTATACAGGATTTTTATAGCGCCAACAGTTTGCACAGAGCATTACAACATGAGGGCAGACAGTACAGTTACAATATATTTCACTACAGATGGAATCAGGGCAGTGCTTGTTAGAGCTTTCAATCTAAAATAATTTACAGACCATGAAAACTGACTACTGATTTGGGATCCTGGCCCAGAGGTCGCACACCTCTGTTCTAAACCATATAATATTAATCTAAAGGTGTAATTCCTGTAGCCTAAAAGACATGTAATGAGCTGAACTTTGCTTTATGATTTAGTTACTTATTTTCTGAACGTGTCAGCTGCTTGTGCTTACAAGGGATCAGAAGCAGCTGTTCCGACAGTGTGACATCTCGTAGGCTTATCTAGTGTAATAACCATAACAAGTAAAGTCTTGTAAAAATCTAAATGTAGTAAAAGATTGAAACCACTATTGTGCAATATGAGTGAAAAGCCAGGAACTCTAGAACAGCCAAGAGTTTTTTTTTTTCAGCCTTTCTCATCTGAGACACAGTTGTTAAACAAATTATATTGTGCCCTGTAAAGTCCCCAGTGGTCATCAAGACAGTTAAGCCTCATGTACACTGCTGCTAAATGGACGTTTAGGAGCAGTCGGACATTTTTTTTCAACTGCCCCTGAACTCTCCTCTGTTATCTGCCCCTGAACTCTCCTCTGTTATCTGCCCCTGAACTCTCCTCTGTTATCTTATCAGTACATGTACACAGGGTTGTTTATAGTTGTTTCCAGGCAGTCCAGTTTAGAAGCTTTTTTTGAAACACAAAAGAAATGGGTTCAGGTGGATGTAAAGAGGCATTTGTAATGCCAAATGCCTGTAACAGCTTGTAAACGCTGCCAAACGAGGTAACTCGCATTTAGCAGTGTTTTGTTTACATACGTTTTTCATTTTAACAAAAAAAAAAAAAAACTCAGCATGTAAACGTGGCTTTAGAAAGCATGAATTTCCCCAGCGAAGACATGTGTGGCGATAAAAATCTGGCAAAGATTTTAACCCCTCCAACACACCAAATCCAAAATTGGAAAAAAAGGTTTTATATATATATATATATATATATATACTTTAGGAGCTCCATTTATAACTGAGCGCAGATACCACTCACCGCTGGATACTGCAGAGTTTCCTAAATGCTGTGTCTGCATTTTACCTGCCATTCATAAAATACAGTTTGCAGTATGGTGTCCACAGTCTTACAGTGTGCTACAGAGAGTTCTCTTTATAACATTGTAAAGAGCACTGCTTGATAAGAGGGTTCAATGACATTAAGGCCTCATACACAGTGGCCATTTTGCTAACTTTTCTAGACTTCTTTCCTCCTGGCAGCAGCGTTTATGCAGTAAAAAACAATTGATAACTTAAACTCGTGTAACGTGTTTAGGTGCTTCAGGCGTTTGGCTGTTTATTCATTTCATTGGTCACAATAATAACGACTCTGCTTCTGCTTCTTCGTTTTTTTGTGCCTCTAAATTCCTCTAAACCCCTATGTGTGCATGGACACATAGGCTAACACAAAGTGGTGTTTAGAGGCAGGCAAAAATGCCAAATGCTCCTAGGAGCAGCAGAAAATACATCCAATGTGCATGAGGCCTAAAATGTCTCTGTGACTGGCCTCCCTTCCCCCTCTTTTTTTGTACCTTTTTCTTGAGAGGAATGCTGCTTGTTTTGGGACTTTACAAAAAGAAAGGGGGTAAGGATGCCAAGAAAAGGTAGGTACTAAGTAGAGCTGGGCGATTTTTGTAAAAAAAAAAAAAAAAAAATCTGCAATTTAAAAAAAAAAAAACTCGATTCACGATTCGAATTGAGTTTTTTTTTTTTTTTTATGGACACCGCGCCGGTCTTGGGGAGCTGTGGGCAGGAGTTTTTAGACGAGGCCGCAGCTTCGGCCTAGTCCGCGGCATCCAGCCTCACGGATTTGGCCGAAGCCGCGGCCTCGCCTAAAAACTCCTGCCCGCAGTTCCTCAGTCTGGCGGTGTCAGTCCTCCAGGCAAGGGAAACTCTGCAGGGGAATCTACTAGATTCCAAGTTCTACAACAGGTTAGGACAAGTATCCGGGATGTCCCACTGCCAATAGGGGTAGATGTACTGGTAACACCTTAAGGATCGGTTCTTCCTTATATGGCGTTTTTTTCCCATTTCGGCTTCTGCCACATCTTTTGCAAAGAATCCATGAGGTGGTAACACTGATATTAGTGTTGGCCGAATTAGCCCAAGAGGGCTTGGTACACTGACATAGTGAGTCTTGCAGCGGTTTCTCCTTGGTCACTCCCAGTCCAGAGGCACCTATGGTCTTGAGTTCTGTATCTCAGCACTGTTAAAGCCCCCGAAAGCCAGCTTTGGTGAACTTCAGTTACAGGTTTTTGAAAAAAAAATTGTCTGGGGTGAAGCCAGGAAGTGGCACCCACAGAAATGTGAGTGGGAGATTTCCTTTCTCCAATTGGTAGGGGAAATGAGATTGGCCTTAAGTACAATTAAGGGTCAGAGTTCGTCCCTATCCATTCTTTTCCAGAGGCGGTTGTTTCTCACTCATACAGCATGTAACTTGGACAGTCCCACCTGTCAGGCCATTCTTGTATTCTTGGGACTTGAATTTGATCTTGATTGTCCTTGCAGAGGCCACTTTTTGAACCATTTGGGGGATTCTGTTGGTCCTTTTATCTCGGAAGGGAAGATGGCTTCTTTGGTTGCTATCATTTCACTGAATGGAGTGTCAGAGTTGGCGGCTCTTTCATGCAAGGAGCCATTCTTGGTCTTGCATCATAAGGTGATGTTACGTCCTCATCTACTTATTGCCTAAAGTGGTTTCTAGTTTTCACTTTAATCAGGACAGTGTCTTGCCTTTTATTTTTCTCCTAATCCACATACGGCAGGAGAAAGATACACATACTACATACTCTAGAGCAGTGATGGAAAACCAGGATTCCTGACCTGTGTCGACAACTCAAGTAGATTCTGAGCACCTGAACAACCTCTAGAGCAGTGATGGCAAACCTTGGCACTCCAGATGTTTTGGAACTACATTTCCCATGATGCTCAACTACACTTCAGATTGCATGAGCATCATGGGAAATGTAGTTCCAAAACATCTGGGGTGCCAAGGTTCGCCATCACTGCTCTAGAGGTTGTTCAGGTGCTCAGAATCTACTTGAGTTGTCGACACAGGTCAGGAATCCTGGTTTGTGCTGCCAGAAGAGCCCAGGAAGGGCAGGCGGCATCCAGGTCGAATATTTAGCAGTGGATCTGCCAGTTTATCAATGATGTCTATGGTTTTGAATGGCAAAAACACATTTGTTTCTGGGGAGAGATTTTCTACCAGGTGTGGGGAAGTATTTTGGGCCATCCGTCATTGGGTGTCAGTGGCCCAGGTGTGCAAGACCACTATTTGGTCTTTGCTTTATACATCTACAGGATTTTTACCAGGTGAATGTCAATCACGTAGAAGATGCTGCCTTTGGCCTCAGCATATTACAAATAGCAGAGTAGGTCCCTTTCTGGTGGCAGATTCTATGATGGTGTCTCCCTCCCCTCAAGGATATTGCTTTGGGACATCCCAACTAGTTATTACAATAAATGGCTCTGTGTACTGTGATGTACGATAAAGAAAATAGGATTTGTTTCTACAACCTGCCTGTAAAATCCTTTTCTTGGAGTACATCACAGGACACGGAGGTCCCTCCCCTCTTTGGGGAATTTATTGCTTGCTACAAAACTGATGTGCTTCCTGTGTAGGAAGGGTTATATAGGGGAGGACTTCCTGTTTGATTGTTCTGATCTACCAGTGTCCATTCACCTATAGGTGGCATATAACACAATTAGTTATTATTATAATATCCGGCTGTGTCCTGTGATGTACTCCAAGAAAAGGATTTTACATGTAAGCTGTAGAAAAAATCCTATTTTTTAGGGGTTGGGTTTAGCCCCTTCGTTCCAGTGAAGGGAACTCTTAAGGTGTCAGCATACCAAGACATGTTGGACAATTTCATGCTCCCAACTTTGTGGGAACAGTTTGGGGTTGGCCCCTTCCTGTTCCAACAAAGCTGCTCACCGGTGCACAAAGCAAGGTCCATAAAGACATAGATGAGCGAGTTTGGGGTGGAGGAACTTGACTAGCCTGCACAAAGTTCTGACCTCAACCCAGTAGAACACCTTTGGGATGAATTAGAGCGGAGACTGCGAGCCAGGCCTCCTTGACCACATCAGTGCCTGACATCACAAACGCGCTTCTGGAAGAATGGTCAAACATTCCCATAGACACACTCCTAAACCTCGTGGACAGCCTTCCCAGAAGAGTTTAAGCTGTTATAGCTGCATAGGGTGGGCCAAGCAGGCCACAGCGGGTGGGCTGCGGGCTCTGTCAGGCAGCGGTGGGCTTCAGCGGGCTCCATTGGCAGCAGCGGGTAGCAGGCTCTGGTGGGCTTCTGTGGACGGCAGGCGGGCTCCTGTGTCTTCTGTGCGGCTCCTCCCTTCTTCTCCTAGGTGTCCAATAGGACCTTTCAGCCAATTGGTTGATGGGTATCAGCCCCGCTTCCCGATTGGCCGGGAGAATGATCAGTGATTGCAACAGCAAATATTCATTCACTGTTACAACACACCTGGGTGGGCTACAGAAGCAATGCTCTGCGCTCCGAGCCCACCCTAATTTGAAGCTTATTAGAGCCTCTGGCTCTAATCAGTGCTTCAAAAACACACTCCCGCCCATCCCCGCCACAGGAAGTCATGTGCTCGGGGTCCTGAAAGGGGCTGGGAGCATGCATAGGGGACGGCACCCATGCGCCCACAATGGACGGGCTGCCCCTGTGGCCAACTCATTATTGAACCCCTACAGACTAAGACTGTAATGCCAATAAAGTTCATGTGTGTGTAAAGGCAGTAGTCCCAATACTTTTGGTAATATTGTTTATGTATTTAAATTGTGTATTTAGTTTGCCCTTGGTTTAGCAACACTAGTCTGCTATATGCCCACTTCTAGCAGTTGATATAAAACTACTAGCCTCATTTAGCTACCAAAATGACAGTTGCTGGATCTCTGTCTGAAAGATTTCTTTGCTTTTGTTTTGTTATATATAAATGTGGTGGATAGCAGATGCACATTAACCAATATTTCCCTTCCATCCAGGGGGTGTACACTGGCAGAGTACTCACCCTTCAGGAGCAGCTGGTTCAGATCGGGAAACTTAATGCAGAAGCTGTTCGCGGTCAATGGGCAAACCTTTCCTGGGAACTTCTGTACGCCACAAACGATGATGAGGAGCGCTATAGCATACAGGCTCACCCAGTGCTACTACGGAACCTAACGGTGCAAGCAGCGGACCCGCCTCTTGGATATCCAATCTATTCCTCTGTACCGCTCCATGTGCCTTTGTATTAATCCCTCTACTGTGTTTCAGCATGTTCAGTGGAAAACACTAATTTATGACCCAGTACACAAGAATAGATACTGCTGTTGGACGTTTGTTGTTCAGACATGTCACACTTTATTGAACTGCACGCTCAGTTGGTTACAGTGATGTTACCCTTCACATTACCTCTAAGTCACTGTACTCATTCAGTTTTATAAATTCCAGTAGCAGATTGATGAGTGGCATAAAATAGGCCATGGCTTCCTGTGTAAATATGTGTACACTTAAAAAAAAAAATGTTTGACCAAATGTGTATAATGTAAAAAAATTATTTTATAAACTGTTCATTTTGATTGTAGTAAACCTGAGTGATAATGTGACATTTGTGATTTTCAACTTAAAGGACCAATCCACCCATAGCAGATATTTCAATTTAAGGAAAACGGTGGTAGGTTATACTCACTTTCTTTGTATATGTATCTCAAGGACTGTTGATGTGTTTGAAAAATATCTAAATGTCCAACATTGAGTGGGTTACCCTTGAACAAAATGAATACTTGTTAAACTTCCAAAGACAGAAAAGGAAAATCATGGAGCAATGACTAACAATACATTATAGCAGCAATCAAGTAAAATAAATTTTAATATATAGTGTTTATATCATATATATATATATAAATAGAGTCCCAGCAATGAGAGCTGGGGGAGAT
This sequence comes from Lithobates pipiens, assembly GCF_037356315.1. Classification (NCBI taxonomy): domain Eukaryota; kingdom Metazoa; phylum Chordata; class Amphibia; order Anura; family Ranidae; genus Lithobates; species Lithobates pipiens. Next base: position 69,225,904 of record NW_027507791.1, on the reverse strand, counting down.
TAAAAATAGTTTGCACCAGTGGCAGCTCTCTAGGGAGTAGAAGCAAATATTCTGGGGAAAAAAAAATTAAGAAAAGACAAGATGTGCCAATCTGAGTGCAGTAGGTATGAACAATTTAATGAAGATATAGTAAAAGGTGGCTACTCACAACTTATGAGTAAGAATCAGGCATGTACAGTGCCTTGCGAAAGTATTCGGCCCCCTTGAACTTTTCAACCTTTTGCCACATTTCAGGCTTCAAACATAAAGATATAAAATTTTTATTTTTTGTGAAGAATCACCAACAAGTGGGACACAATTGTGAAGTGGAACGAAATCTATTGGATTTTTGAAACTTTTTTAACTAATAAAAAAATGAAAAGTGGGGCGTGCAAAATTATTCGGCCCCCTTGCGTTAATACTTTGTAGAGCCACCTTTTGCTGCGATTACAGCTGCAAGTCGCTTGGGGTATGTCTCTATCAGTTTTGCACATCGAGAGACTGAAATTCTTGCCCATTCTTCCTTGCAAAACAGCTCGAGCTCAGTGAGGTTGGATGGAGAGCGTTTGTGAACAGCAGTTTTCAGCTCTTTCCACAGATTCTCGATTGGATTCAGGTCTGGACTTTGACTTGGCCATTCTAACACCTGGATACATTTATTTGTGAACCATTCCTTTGTAGATTTTGCTGTATGTTTGGGATCATTGTCTTGTTGGAAGATAAATCTCCATCCCAGTTTCAGGTCTTTTGCAGACTCCAACAGGTTTTCATCCAGAATGGTCCTGTATTTGGCTGCATCCATCTTCCCCTCAATTTTAACCATCTTCCCTGTCCCTGCTGAAGAAAAGCAGGCCCAAACCATGATGCTGCCACCACCATGTTTGACAGTGGGGATGGTGTGTTGAGGGTGATGAGCTGTGTTGCTTTTACGCCAAACATATCGTTTTGCATTGTGGGCAAAAAGTTCGATTTTGGTTTCATCTGACCAGAACGCCTTCTTCCACATGTTTGGTGTGTCTCCCAGGTGGCTTGTGGCAAAGTTTAGACGAGACTTTTTATGGATATCTTTGAGAAATGGCTTTCTTCTTGCCACTCTTCCATAAAGCCCAAATTTGTGCAGTGTACGACTGATTGTTGTCCTATGGACAGACTCTCCCACCTCAGCTGTAGTTCTCTGCAGTTCATCCAGAGTGATCATGGGCCTCTTGGCTGCATCTCTGATCAGTCTTCTCCTTGTCTGAGCTGAAAGTTTAGAGGGACGGCCAGGTCTTGGTAGATTTGCAGTGGTCTGATACTCCTTCTATTTCAAAATGATCGCTTACACAGTGCTCCTTGGGATGTTTAAAGCTTGGGAAATCTTTTTGTATCCAAATCTGGCTTTAAACTTCTCCACAACAGTATTATGGACCTGCCTGGTGTGTTCCTTGGTCTTCATGATGCTCTCTGTGCTTTCAACACAACCCTGAGACTATCACAGAGCAGGTGCATTTATACAGAGACTTGATTACACACAGGTGAATTCTATTTATCACCATCAGTCATTTAGGACAACATTGGATCATTCAGAGATGCTCGCTGAACTTCTGGAGTGAGTTTGCTGCACTGAAAGTAAAGGGGCCGAATAATTTTGCACGCACCACTTTTCAGTTTTTTTATTTGCTAAAAAAGTTTAAATTATCCAATAGATTTCGTTCCACTTCACAATTGTGTCCCACTTGTTGGTGATTCTTCACAAAAAATAAAAATTTTATATCTTTATGTTTGAAGCCTGAAATGTGGCAAAAGGTTGAAAAGTTCAAGGGGGCCGAATACTTTCGCAAGGCACTGTAGATACAGGTCCATGATCACTTATTAGGTCCGTGGCTGAATCCAGTTTCAGATCATCTTCTGTAACATATCCCCAGCCAAACATGTAGCATGTCCACACAGTCTGACCCTCATTTCTTCTATTAGATCTGCAGTTTCTGACAGTCCTCTGAAGTATTACATAAATTGAACATTATGTGGGGCCCTTTGGTGATGTCAGGAGCCCCATTTGATTCCCCCTTTAACTCATAAATTGACAACCACTGTCATAGAAATTAAAACTAGATTGTTCAACATAAACCTAAAGCAGAATTTCAGGTAGTAATAAATATATTTGGAAAAAAAATGAATACAGTTTTATATATACACATTCAAAAAAAGTTTAAAGTATTTTTTTAGTGTAAGTACCTGAATTTGACTTGTTGGCCTCTACTAATGTATGTTCCCCTTGAAAGGGAATGTTGTGACTGCCAATTGTTAACTGAATTCTCAAAAAAAATATAACTTTAAAAAAAATCAGAAAGGTAGAGCAGAACAGTATTATCCAATCAGGGATGATGCAAGCATGTGTGCCATCTAGGAACATGCTGATAGAAGAGAGTGACATTATGACTCTTGCTTCGCCTTTACTGTCCAATCAAATGACCAAGCTGTATTGCTGTAAAAAAATAAATGTAATATTAAGCAGCTACAAATACTGTAGCTGCTGACTTTTAATATAAGGACACTTACCTGTCCAGGGATCCCGTAATGTCGGCATCCCAAGCCGATTTGTCCATCGGCTTCGGGTGCAGGCATTGCAAGTTCAGGCTTCATAGCCAGTTTCCTACTGGGCATGCACGAGTTGCGCTGCTCTTTCCTGTCATCTCCTGGGACACACACAAGTCCCAGGAGGCAGCAAGGAAAGGAGGAGGGGCCGATGCAAATGCAGAAATTAGGTACCTCACCATGGTGAGGTAGGACGGAAGACCAGCTTTTAAACAGAAAAGGTACAAAATGACAAAAAAAAATATATCCAAAAATGGGGGGGTTGTGGGGGGCACTATTCAAGACCTACTTGCATTTTAGCCTGGAACTCTGCTTTAACTGCAGTAGAGAAAACTGACCAACCTGATTCTGAACTCTGGCGGGGCTGTGTAAATATCAGAGCTGAAATGCAAATCTGGCAAGTAAAACATCTGTCTTTGTGTATTTAGCCGTTTGCCTGGAATTCAGTTTTAAAGGATAAGTTCACCTTGTGACAAAAAAATGAATAAATGCACATTTTTGTTGCAGGTAAAAAAAAATGTGCATTTATAATTTTTTTTGTTTTGGGAGCCTATTAAGCATTACACCAGTGATCAGTAGTTCACTGATGCCATGCAGGTCTCCTGCAGATCTGTCTGTGTATTGCCTTGCTCCTACCTCGTACGAGGAAGCCGATAGATTCTGACAGGTAGACTCAATTAAGTTTTCATTCAAAACTACAAGCTGACAGCCACAATGGCTGCCAGACCTTGTAGTTTTCCATTCGTAGAGCATTGTGAATGCGGCTAGGTGGGCAGCCAACATGGGAAGAAGATCCCTGGTCTGCTATCACAGGGGTCCACCAGTGCATTCAGAACATTTGGCTAGTTTTATACCTACCTCAATTATATGCTTACCTATACATAAAATAAGCGATTAAAAACCTTTTATCTATATGAATCAAACGATGAAATTAAGAACGAATGATACCTGTGCGAAAATGGTAACAATCTAATTTATTTGAACGTACTATTGTACAGAAAATAAACGTTAGAGATTACCCAATATAATGTGGAGAATACAACCTCAAAAACAACGATGTTACCAGGCCAAGAAGACCGGGCCACCGCTTGTAAAAGAGATAGAAGAAGGTGCAGTGACCCGGCAAGAAGAACCGAAGAGGGGGACAAGACCCCCGAAGTCACAAGAAGAGGGGAAGAGGGCGGCGGCGAAGAAAGCCAGGCTCCTCCACTAATTAAAGAGCTAGCAGAAGATATCGGAGGAGTCCGGCGAGAAGACCCCCGAAGACGGAAGAAGACCCCCGGAGCTGTGCAATAAACTATTTTAACCCTTGTATGTTTTTATTTTTTTTCACAGGTGAATGGGTAGGGGTACATTGTACCCCATACTCATTCACATAGGGTGTGGGGCCAGGATCCGGGGGACCCCTTATTGTTTATGGCACCACTGAAAGTAGAGGTGAAAGCAATATCCCTGTGTCCCAGAATATGGGGCACAGGCTTGTCCTGATATCAACCGAGGGGGTTGGTAAATGTAAAGAGGAAAGGATTGCCACTGTTCCCAACCAGCCCAGGTGAATAAAAGAGTGGCCCCAGCCTACATGTCTCCACTAAACCACACAACCCTGGTGCAATACGAGGCTGAGGATGCTCTTTATTGTTTATTCACCTTGGCTGGTCAGGAGTAGTGGCAATCCTTTCCTCTTTACATTTACTAACTACCCGGTGGCTTTTTTCGTTTTCATTTTTTTTTTCACATTTTTTTCTTATGTTGTTATCTGATCCTGCCAGTTAACACATGTCCCGTCCTAGGGTGCCAATGTTCACTCACCTTACTGCATCTTCAATCTGCCTTTAAAAGAGAAGTACAGGGTTCGGGAAAAAAAAAAACATACATACTCGGATACTTGATTTGATGCTGCATCTGTTCCCAGCCACCTCGAAGACAGAGAACTGATTGATCAAAGACCACTGTGAGCAGAGAGCCAGTAACTGTCAGTGCTTATGGAGTGCCAGGCTGTGGAGGGGGTGGGAGCGGGAGCTCAGGCTCTCTGTGTCACGTTGTAGCTCACTGTTGGCTGAATTATGGTCACAGTAGTGCAGAACTAAGTGCACTCCTGTTACCCATAGAAATATGGCCAAAAGAGCTTTGGCTATACTTCGCCTTTAAAAAAAAAGCTGAACTCTGGAAGCTGCTTCTCCTGCAGTGAGTCTTGGTATGGAGGTGGCCATCTTGCTGGGGCAGGACTTCTCTTCCTCGTGTCAGAGCCTCCAGCAAGGAGAACTGTGGACAGCACAGTATTTACATCACCAAATATAACTCTAAACTAATGACACTAGCAGTCAGACAGCAGTGCCTCAGATTTCACCCTGTAGATCAGCATTTCTCAAACTTTTCAACACACAGGAAATAACTTTTCGGTCTCAGGGAACACCTGCTAAAAAATTACAACTTATTATACATTAGTGTGATGGTCAGTTGGGAGAAAACTCCTTTACATTTACAATCATTGGGAAGAATGACCCCTTTACAGATAGCAAAAAAGATCAATGGTGTCAGTAGTAACTTATCTGAGAGGTAGAAATTGCTCAAGGAACCCCTAGCAACCTCTGGAGGTTGAGTTCAATTCAACTTTAAAGGCAGAATAACCTCCCAGTAAGCATGCTCTTGATGGCTTCACCTATAGCATGCTTTGTGGTGCTCTGCATGGAAAGAAATAGTTATGCACTTTTTTTTTTTTTTTGTCTGCTCTGGTGAGATGGCAGCCTATTCAATTGAATGGGCTACTTTAACTCAAACACACATTAACAAAAAAACAAAATGTGCCAAACAGGTATAAAATAGCCCTTACTATGTATTTTCCATGGTTTACAACACTCATCATTTTGGTTAGAGTAACAACACCCTTTACAGAGATGCGTTTGATATATATTTGAGATATAAAAAAAAAAAATTCCTGGAGTGTCCAGGGGCAATATCATCTTAGGAAGTTTAGGCTTTATGAATTTAAGTGTTATTCTATGTGTCCATGCACACTACTCAGGCTGATAGGCCTGATTCACACGTATGCAGTTTGCATATTGCAGGTGCATTTTTCATTTTTAAATGCACGCTTTTGATCCATTGAAGTCTATGGAACCGGAACCAAAAACAAGTCCCTGGCCCTTTCCATAAAATACACAGACGTGAACTACTTCCATATGAAACCATGCTAAATGGACTGTAGTGTGTTTCTGCAAAACTGAAAACTCACTACAAAATGCATAGGTGTGAACCAAGCCTTAGCATTTTTTGAGCTTCAGCATCTAGAAGCAGAAAAAAATATATATATTTTTTTGTAGAGTTTCTTAGAGCGTTTTTCCAGCAGAAAAATATGCTTAAGGCTGAATTCACACCTATGCAGTTTTAGTGCTTTTTGCAGATTTGCACTACAGTCAATTTATCATGGTTTCCTATGGAACATGTTCTGTAGTGCAAATCTGCAAAATGCATAAAGCACTAAAACTGCATAGGTGTGAATCCAGCCTTATTCTCCTAACTGCTCCTAGCTGCAACTAACTGATAATAAAATGCTACTAACAGCTTTTTTTTTTTATCCTTTTTTTTTCCAAGTACTGCAAAAATGCCAATAAAATAAATGCTTCTAAAAGCTGTCCCAAAAATGCTATTATCAGCATTTTTCATCCAGTATTTTTCTGGAGTTTTTTTTAGCTCATAGTGTGCATGAAGCCTAAGGCTGTCAGCAGATCAGCCTCTACAAATTTGGCAGTGCCTAAAAATTCTTAAAAATGGAGAGCAACAGAGCATGTTCAGAGTAGGGTGACTTGTACTTGTAGTGCAAAGTGGATTTGCCTTTAGTAAATAAAGCCCTTTGTATCACACAAATCTGTAATATCTTTCATATCACTTATGTTACACTGCAGAAAGCTCTATGTGAATTTGCCACAATAGCACCACTAGTGTTTGAAGCCTTGTTGCATTAGTATTGGTGGAGGTTATTGGGACATTTTGATAAAACTGGAATGGACAGGAGAATGCAAACCTGTATGCCCAGAGGCAGAATAATTAGCATTTCTACTTGTGATTATTTGTGACAGTCTTTATTATGGATTCTTCATATAGACTTGGAAATATATGGACAAGGTCAGAATATAGTACTCTATCCAGTAACCCCAAAGTCTCATTCAAATACATTTAGAAGGAAATATAGTAATATGCAGAAAGCCCTTTTATTCATACACATATACACACACAACACCTTCCGACTCGCTGTAATGACAAGCTGCTTGCTAGAAATAGTAACGTGGTTTGGTACACAGACGTCTGTTAGGAAGTCTTTTTTGAAAAATAGGAAGAATCTGCATCCTGAAAGAGAAAAAAAAAAAAATCACATTAAACAGCACACAAAAGCACGAAGGAGTAAAAATATCTCAGATATCAGCTGAATCAGACAGCTGCTGACATCATCATATTAGTCACAGCGCATAAAATTAGGCAAATGGTGTGTGTATGTGTATATATATATATATATATATATATATATATATATATATATATATATATTTATATTACCAGGCAAAAAAGACTGAAGTGTACCTGTCACCTATTTAACTATGAGCTGCATGAATATAATAATAGCAGGTACAAGATACAAAGTTACAAATTCTTCTGCGTCGTCACCTAGGGTCCCCTGAATCCAGGTGTTTACTGTATGCAAATATTGATTTCCCTCACTGCAGGTCGTTGTGACATGCTCATTTCATTGTGGGATGCGGGGGGCTTCATATTTGGAAGCTTGAAGTTGATATATGTGATTTGTTTTACCTGTCCTTGGAGTTCCCATATAAAATTTTGTAAGCATCAAGAGCATTCTTATCCATACCGGAGTGCACCAGTCCTCACCTGTAACTTCCATAAGGATGGAAATTGGAGGTCTCGGCCAATAATGTGTGTCTTCTTGAATGCAATATTTTAGCAAATGTGTAAAATAGAATAGAATAAGGTGGAACTCCAGGCATAAATACACATAATCTTGTGACTTACATACATTTAGGATCCCAATCCTGAACTACATATATTTTGCTAACCCTAAAGTTACACAGACGATTTAAATCTCTTGCTACTGAGGGGATCTAGCCATTTGCTAGTAGTCACCTCATTAAGCTTGGCCCCATTAAAATAATGATTGATCACTAGTTGTAGTGAATGATCTCTAAAGAATTTGACTAAATGGTTTGCTATGGAGTAAACTACACAAATAGCATGTTGTAGAATATTGTGATCAAGCACACATGACAGAAGCATTGTGCAATAATCATGTGAGATTGATTGCTACTACCTTTTACTTGTAGTAAATAAGTGCATTGAGACTATTCCCCTCATAAGTCTCCAGAGCACCCTTGGGGGTAATAGTCTCCCTACACTTATTTACTATTGTCTTTTTCAAATGATGGTACCCCCAGCTTCTACTTTCTAGTAAGCCATTTGAAGGTTTTTTCTTCTTTACCTATTACTTGTGTAGTTTTCTCAATAGGGAGCTCTTTGATTAGCACTGCCTGGAGTTCAGCTTTAAAGTGGTTGTAAACCCTCCCTAGTGACTTTAAACTATAGGCAAGCCTAGAATAAGGCTTACCTATAGGTAGTGGAAATATCTCCTAAACATGCGCCGTTTAGGAGGTATTTCACTTGCAGTGTGCCAATGATGTAATCAGCACATGCGCTGTGAAGAAACGGACCTCCGTGCCGTTTCTTCCCCCATGTGCTGTGACGTTACTGACCGCTCCCGGGCATGTGCGGGAGTGACGTCACACAGCTCCGGCCAGTCACAGAGCCGGAGTGTGCAGCCCCTGGAAGGAAGAGAGGAGAAGATGGACGCAGCCTGCACAAGGGACAGCAATGTATTCTTTTTGCAGGCAAGTGTCACATAATCCATAATGCTTTTAATTTGCAGGGAGCAAAAGAGGAAGTAAAACCCATCAGGGTTTAAAACAGATTCCTCACTGTCACCGCTTCCATGTTTAGCCTATCTTCCTTCTGGGTTTACTGGCTCCGGCCCTTTGAATGGCCGAGCAGCAATAAATTTCACTCCCGTACATCCTTACTGCACAGCACCCTCGAGTATGCTGTCCATTCAGAGCGTATTACGCATGCGCCGGTGATGCCACCAAAAGAAAAACATGTGAATATCTCCTAAACTGTGCATATCTAGGATATATTGATTTTACCTAGAGGTAAACTTTATTATAAGCTTATCTGTGGGTAAAAGTGACAAAGCGTTGTTTACTAACACTTTAAGCAAGCTTTTTTGCCTGCCAAAGTATTTTTATTACTGTTCATCCAGTTCTAAGAGTTATACATATCCGTCATACAACTCCTGTCAGGCAGGGCGAGAGGCCTGATTTTAGTCAGCTGCCATTCAGGAACACTTATAGGTCTTATCCCTCCCCCAGCCTGTAACAAAATTGTGGAAGAAGCAGCAGCAGACTTTTTAGCTCATCTCTATGTCACTCTGATTTCTCCTCCTATCAGTATGACCCTTGCACTGCAGCACAACTGTTTGGTTCATTGTGCTGCTTATCCCTTTCCCACACTGAGCTTTACTGTACAGGGATTGCAAGAAGCTAATACCAAGTCAGATTTAGGTCCCAATGCCCCATACACACAAGCAGAACTTCTGTTGGAAAAATCTTAGATGGTTTGACGGAATTCCGCTCAAGCTTGGCTTGCTTACACACCGTCACACAAAAGTTCTCTGAACCTTCGACCGCCAAGAACGCGGTGACGTACAACACTACGACGAGCCGAGAAAATGAAGTTCAATGCTTCAGAGCATACGTCTAAATTGTTCCCAAGCATGCATAGGAATTTTGCGTGTCGGAATTGGTATAGACGATCAGAATTTCCGATCCGAATAAAAAGAACCTACTCTCAATCTTTTGCTGGCGGGAATTCCACCAGCAAAAGTCAGATGGAGCATACACACGGTCGGAATGTCCGACCAAAAGCTCTCATCGGACTTTTGCTGGCGTAATTTCCGATCGTGTGTACACGGCATTACACTGCTTGTGTTTATAAAAATAAATCTGTTTCTTATCCATTGAGGGACACAGGAAGTCTTTCACTTTCAGGTTATAAGGGCATCTACAGGAGGACTTGACACTTGCAAACAAAAAGGAGAAAAACTATTAGCTAGCCCAGGATAACCCCTCCTACTACTAGCATGCCTCGGTTTGTTAGTGCTTAGCAGGAGGAGGGATGCTTTCTTTTCAGTTCTACTCTGTAGAATACTAACCTATTTTTTCTAAGATTTTTTTTTTCCTTTCGACCGAGATGTTTCTTCTTCGATCAAGACACTTTTCTACACAGCTAGAGCAGCTGTTCAGGGCAGCCATCCTCAGCTTGGCTTTTATTACACTGTGACGGGACCCCACTGGACTAAGTGTTGTGGGAATAGCCTGGAAATGACCTTCAAGCACTGCATTCTTTGTAGATCTTCACCATTACTTCAGTGTTTGACTCACTTTAAAAATTCTTAGTAAGTCCGTTGGGCTGCGCTCAATTACATGAGCCACTGATTTTTGCCATTAAATTGGTTAACAGTGTGGGATCAAGCGCTTACGTCATCTTTTCTGTGCAGTACTGTGCACATGCTCCACTCTCTCTTTTCCACCATACAGCGTCAAGTAAGCATTTCCCCACAGCTGCACTTGCTTGCAAGAGGCATGTGGGACTTTGATCCATTCCTGCTGCCCGCCTACTTTGTTAGGCCGCGTACACACGGGCAGATTGTCTGGCCAACTAAGTTCGTCAGACAATCCGACAGACAGTCCGTCCTACTTTTGAATGAACGGACTTGACCACACACGACGAACAGACAGTCCGCTGAAAGCTTGCGTGATGACGTGTACGGCACGTACGACGAGACTAGAAATTCGACGTCCAATACACTGCAATGCAACCTTCGGCCGTGTAAATCCTTTCTGAGCATGCGCCATACTTAGTCCATCGAACTAGCCTACTCACGAGCGGATTGTCCGCTGAAACCAAGTTTGGACGGACAATATTACGGAAATTCCGAAAGACTTAGTCCGCCAGACTGTCCGCTGAAAAAGTCCGCTGAAGCCCACACACGAGCGGATTGTCCGCTGAAACACGTTTCAGCGGACTAAGTTGGACGGACAATCCTCTCGTGTGTACGCGGCCTTAGTCTTCAGCCATCCAACCCTCACCTGCTACTAGCTGTCTGGGTTTTGTGAGTACCCGAGTCCTTGCCTCTTACCCTGAGCTTTGTGCTGCCTTACCACCATGTGGTTGCAGTATGTCTGCTTCTAGACACCGGAGGAAGGGCTTACACTCTACTAGAACTAGGGCAGGCCCTGCTCTTCACCCTATCATGACTGACTTTACTGGGCCAAAGCATGGCTAAAAAAGAGCTAACCACTACTATGTTTGATCCCTTGATTTTAGAATGTGTGGCGCAATTACCTGTAGCTTTAAACTTCGGTTTGAATGGCCTCAGTGGAAGAAGCCTAAAGCCAGCCAAAGATGGAGCGATTTTCTTTAGGAAATCACTATATTACCCATCAACACAGTCACCTTCAGTGTTAATGAGGGAATCCCTCCCACAGAGCCATTGTGTTCTGCTGGCAAGGGGAGGCTTCCCTGCTGGGAGAACACAGTGATTACTGCTAGCGGCTATAATAGCTGCTAGCAATAATTGCATGTAAAATCTGTCAGGCTGGTTGTACCCAAGTTGATTGATCGATCAGTTGGGTACATTCAGCCTGCCCATACTGTACATGGTTCTAATCTTGGCCGGTCCCTGCTGAAATTCATCTATGGCCAGCTTAAGGAACAGATGGCAACGTGTTTTCTTCTACCAGGCAGCTCATTGAGTTGTAGGTTGCCCCTTGTTTTCTGTGGGTATTTTTCTTTGGCCTTTTAGGCCCCTTTGATACGGATGGACCGATCGGGTCCCCCTGTCAGTTTTTCAGGTGGACCCGATCGGACCATCTTTTGCTCTCTATGGATTGTGGATGAAAAGGAACGTGTCCATTGACACCCACCGACATCCAATCCAATCCTACCTGCTAAAAACAGATGGATGGGGGCTCCATTCCCCATCCATCTGGCAGATCAGATGACAGTCGGATGGAAATTGACAGGCGGACCATTTTCATCTGACAGACCATAGAGGACAGCGGGCTCTGTCCATGTCTTCTATCCCTGGTTAGCACAGATCAGTTTATGCTCATGCTCTCACCAATGCTCTGCTATAAAACAGTGGCATGCTAGATATAGTTACCTAGTTAATCTGGTTGAAAAAAAATCCATCCAGTTCAACCCACAGGAAAAAAAATACACACACACACAGAGACCTCCATATACACAATTCTATACCCACAGTTGATCCCGAGGAAGGCAAAAAAAAAAAAAAAAAAAACAATAAAGCATGATCCAATTTTCTCCAGCTAGTAGTGGGGGGGGGGTATCCTGGGTAGTGCCCAATCCTCTGGTAGGCAATAGTATAACCCAAAAGGTGAAAAACTTTCTGTGCCCCTCAATAGACTCCAAGAAAGGTATTTACGGTAATTACCACAATCCTATTTTAAGGATATTTCAAAGATTTGTATCTTTTATATCTACCTGGAGTTCAAATTTGAATGATACATTTGATTTTTTTTTTTTAAAGCACATACCAGTCCACTTTTAAAGTTCTCTATTCTCTTTTGACCAATTTTTCCTGTTATCCACCACGCCCACGTAGGCGCGTACTGCCAAAAGTAACATATCAGTAAATAGGGTTGGCCTGAGATCCAGGATTCATTCAGGTCATTTGCAGCTGTCACCAAAATCAGGCGTGCGCATCGCTCTGCAGGCATTTTGTAAGTCTGATCCGCTGTGGTTCCGAAAGGCTGCAACATAAGAATAAATTTTGATGTTTGTTTTTTTGCCAGCATGTGAAACTAAAATGAATAAGTAAGTATCTTTGCTTATATAATAAACTGCTATTTCCAGTGTGGTACAGCACTAATAGCTTATACCAATCAGCCGCATGACCACCGACAAATAACATGAACAACATTGATTATCTCCTCACAATGGCACCTGAAAGGGAGTGGGATATATTAGGCAACAAGTAAACATGTCCCTGAAGTGGATGTGTTGCAAGCAGAAAAACTGGACAACTGTAAGGATTAGAGCGACTTTGGCAAGGGATAAATTGTAATGGCTAGACAATTGGGTCTGAGCATCTTCAAAACTGCAGCTCTTGTGGGATGTTCCTTTTCTGCAGCGTTTAGGACCTGATCCTTTGTGTCCTTCAGTTTGTTAAACAAACAGTTCTTTTGCACAGAAGAGCAGAGCAAAACATGCTGGGGGCGTGGCCTGGTTGGAGTCCAGGCTGAGGTCGCCACTAACCATCGATCCATGGGATTGCATAGGTGTGCGGCCATAGGGAGATTTTCTTACATATCTAGCTTCCTCGCCTGCTATATTGTATTTCATCTTCATTCAGTCTTTTTCTGAGTTCAGTGTCTTTGGCCACCTTTGTCGGCCAGCACAGGATGACAAAACTCCTGTGCATACATTCAGGACTTAATTTATCCTAGCACCAAGGCATGCCAAGAATGTACACTGAGCTGTGCATGCACACATCCAAGAGACATATAAATGTTTCTATGGCAATAAAAGCCTGTCTGCCAGCAATGTTTCATTCTAGAGCTGTAGTGCCACTTTAAATCAGTCTCAGTGGAACTCTTGGACCCTATACTCAGGTGTACACAGGACCCTCAACTTCTTTCTGAGTTAGGATTAACCCCCCATGAGGATGATCACTACCCCTGAGATGTCTGTGATTTGACAGCTCAAGGACAGTGGAATGGGGCCTTAAAAGAGGAGTATAGTTTTTTTTCCCCAGATTTATGCTTACTTAGGTGGATGCAAACCGATGCTGCATCTTTCCCCTGCTGCCTCTGCACTGAGAACCGAGCTATCGATCACCGGCTCAGTTCTCACAGCTCCCAAAGCAGAGAGCTGCTGACTGTCAATCAGCAGCTCTCCACTCTGCCCCCCCCCCCCCCCAACACTCACTGTAGCGCTGAGCTGTGAAGGGGATGGAGCAGCCTTCTCAGCAACTCACTGAGAGGCTGAGACGGGTATTAGTCCAGGCAACTGGCAGATCCAGACTTCATTGTCAGGATGACGCGGTGCCTGGACTGATTCCAGTGACGATAGCACAAAGCGGACTACAGACCGCTCTCTGCTAAAAAAGGGTCACAGGAGTGCAAAACTAATTGCATTCCTGTGACCCATAGGAAAAGTCCCAGCCAAATGAGCTCAGGCTGGGCTTCTCCTTTAACTTCTCAAGCTCCTGTATATACTGTAGCTTAGGCCTGGGATCCAAACTCTGAGGGTTTGATTTTCAATACTATCACTTGCACTCAGGAGAAACTTGACATGAGGGACGGGTTATGTTTGTAGGTCTTTCTATCTGACAGTGCTAGTTGTCTGGTTTTCATGTTGATCCCTATGATTCAACCATTTGAAATAACGACTTTAAACAGGTAAGTAGATAAGAGCTTTTGGGTCTCTCCAAAGCCAGGAAATAGTTTCAGAAGGAAACTCGATACCTGGAAGTACCGGCGTTTCCAGAGCTTAGCACTGAACGGAGAGGCAGTAGAGTGAAGTAAAGGTCAGCATATGCTGGGTATGTGTGCGGGCATAAAGCAAACTTTTATTTAACCCTAAATGGGCAAGGCGTAATTTTGCTTTAAGGTGCTTTTAAAGTGTATGAAACCCTAACAACGAACTTCTCTCAAATGCTCTATTTGTTCTGGTAAATTTACTATAAAAAGCGTTTTGTTATATCTGTTTGATACATTAAAAAATATCTGTTGATCCTGCTGGAAATTCTGTGAACTGATAATTTCCTGTGCATTCTCAGAACTACGCCCCTCTATATTATGGACAGGATTATGGAGAGGGACAGGGACCTGTAGTCTCATCTTGCATTTGAAATACAGAAGTGTGAGTGCGTGTTGACATCCTAGGAAAAGAAGTGTGTAACCTGCAGAATCAAAAAGTGAAAATATAGGAAAAGAAAACGAATGCCGCCACCACATCTAAGGACTAGTATGCTGTAATATAGCGGACAAGTCATGATACCTGATTTGTTTGTTCTGTATAAGCATTTTCCACAATTTTTGACTGTACAGGTCCCGGGCATATGTTGCTTACAATTATACCTGGGTAGCATCCAAGTTCTATTCTAAGACTGTTGAAGAAGCCCTGTAAAAAAAAAAAATATATATATATATATATATATATATGTCACTGCTGATTGTCACTGCATCTAAACCAAAAACACAAATTAATTTTTATTATTCAAAGCAAACTTCCCCATCCATCCATGTCTTCACACTTTATTCTGTTTAGAAATCACTTTGAAACACCCCACCTAGCATTTCTGGCTGTGGCCATATTGAGTAAGGGCAAACTATTCATGTAACATTTACTCGCTGGAATCCATCTGTCCTTTGCTCAAGCATGCATGCCAGAAAGTGTTTATACCAATATAACGCTGCGCTGTCCAAATGTAATCAAATGATAATCGTACTAAATCCTAATTACTGACTGCAGTTAAATATTGGTGGTGAGTTTTAGTTTGGCACAAGAGCACTTTAAACATGGTTCTCGTTATTTCTATATTGATTATTGTATATTGATGCACTTTTATATAGATTTATGTAAATTACAGGTTGTCACTGCAATTATCGCACAGGGTTGCATATTATATGTATGTGTATATAGAGGTGTGTATGCTACACAGGTTGACATTGACATTGGGAGTATCGCATAGGATTTCAATTTTTAATTGTTTATGATTGCAATTTTAATCGCATAAGATTTCATTATATGTTCACTAGATTTTTTACATAGGAATGGAATATCTCACCACCAATATTTAATTGCAGTCAGTAATATCAGCATTTAGTACGATTATCATTTGATTACATTTGGACAGCGCAGCATTATATTGGTATCAATTCTTATTTGGCACGAGCATATGAGACGTGGTCAATGCTAGTAGGTGTCCTTTAATCATTTTCTAATTATCATTTGGATTTTCACATGGTAGCTCGCAAGAGTTTATTTGTTTTTTAGAATGCCAGAAAGTGCGCTTAGCTGAGAAAACCTCTCCTCCTCTCCTGAGGACTCCTGGGATGTATGACATCATTTGCCTAGGCAAGAAACCAGGAAGTAACTGACGAAATGTAAAAAAAAAAAAAAAAAATCTTTAAGACACGTAAATATGATATTATTTCCTATCTATTTACTAATCCTAGCAGCATAAGGTTTAAAAATAACGAATTTTGATTAGGAGAGTGGACTTTCACGTTATGTGGTATATTCCATAACAATGGAACTACCCTGCCATAATTCAGACTATTCCATGCTGTAGTATGAAGGTGACTCCATCTCCACTTTCCCATTGTGAACAGCTCACAGACCCCCACCTTACTTCAATAACTGGAAACGCTTACCTGAACAGCGTGCTTGCTGGCAGCATACCCAGTGGACAGGGGCACTCCGATAAAGCCAGTCACACTGCTTATATTGACAATCTTTCCTTTCTTATTTTTTATCATATGGGGTAAAACATGCTTAGTGAGGGAAATAGTCCCAAAGTAATTAAGTTCCATTAAACCTCGAAAAACATCCAAATCTGTATCCACACACAGAGAGCGCTGCGATCTCCCACTGTTATTCACCAGGATATCAATCTGTGAACAAAACCATACACAGGTAGAAAGTTAATACAGGAGGGCCAGGGACAGATTTTTATCACTGGAGCCTGTAGACACACAACCTTTGACACACAAACTAACACTCCTCTGCTAGGATCACCGATTTCTACACAGAACATTTCTTCTTTCACTGATCCTTTCCTGGCTTACGTTGGCCATACACCAGTAGAATTTTCTTAACAAAAACGAAATGTGGGATCAAACTGACTTTTTCGACAGTAGTCACAAGAAAAGGAGCAGGATGGAAAATGTTTCTCAAACAAATTCTGAATGTTGATGTGGTTTTTATTTAGGAAAAAATATACATATTGTAATGTGCATGTTCTAGACCAGGGGTCTCCAAACTTTCTGAACAAAGGGCTAGTTTACTGTCCTTCAGAGTTTGAGAGGTCTGGGCTGTGGCCAGTAGGAGTAGAAAATGTCCTGGAGTCAATGGGAGTAAAGAATGCCCCATCATTGGTATTAGTGGGAGGGATAGTGCCCCATTGTTGGTATTAGGGGAAGAAATAGTGCCCCGTCATTGGGAGGAACAAAGTCCCACTGTTGGTATCATGGGAAGGAAAAGTGCCCCAACATTGGTGTCAGTGGGAAGAATAGTGCCCCATTGTTGGATTCAGTGTTAGGAATAGTGTCCTGTTGGTATCAGTGACGGGAATTATGTCCCATTGCTGGCGTAGAAGGAATATGATCTTGCATCAGTTAAAGGGATAGTGTCCCAAGGGCCTGATAAAGGCAAGCAATGGGCCACATCCAGCCCGCCAGCCACAGTTTGAAGACCCCTGTTCTAGACCAGTGATCTCCAAATTGCTGCCCTTAAGGCACTATTCGTCATATTGATACATTATTATGCCAACTGACATCAACAATGGGGCACCATTTCTCTGAATGATACTAAAGGTGGCGCCAAGTGGGGTGATGTTTCCTCCCACTGATGGCAGGAAAATTTCCACTCCCGCTGGCCACAGTTTGGACCCCCTTAAGCTTGAAGGATAATAAACTGGCCCTTTGTTTAAAAAGTTTGGAGACCCCTTTTCTAGACACGAGTGATAAACTTTTTTAATAAGTCTCCTTTAAGGGCGTTCAAACCCGAATTAGTTTAGCCAATGATGGCAAGATTGCATGGCTGATAAATGATTTTTCAGGATTTCTGTACAAAAGTTCAAACCAAATTCAAATCCTGGTGTATGGCCAGCTTTATCATTTTGAGACCACATGGAAATAAGCGATTATAACATCACTAAATTTGTACAGGAAAAAAACATATGTGGTCAATAACTACTGTGTATATGTTTAAATGCGTTTCCTACTTTTTAGATGTTTATAAGGAGAAGGTGTCATGGCTGATTCTACGGACTTCTGTACAGTCTCACAGTGGGGTTGATTTACTAAAGGCAAATAGGCTATGCACTTTGCAAAGTGAAGTTGCACTCTCCATGTGCAGTTGCTCCAGAGCTTAGTAAATGAGGTGAAGCTTCACCTTGCAAAGAATACCCAATCATCTGCAAGGCAGATTTAGGAAAATTTGTAAATAAGTCTCTAAGCCACATGGAACAGCTTCTGTACTGTATGTGTGTGAGTAGCACCACCATATACAACCATTGTCCATCATAAACAGCAATTGTCTCGCATGCACTATAAAGAGATTACACTAGTATACATTAAACTTAAAAAGCACTCACCCTGCCAAAATATTCCACCACCTTGTCTGTTGCTGCCTTGTGGGCACTTATGTTGGTTAGGTCAAGAGGAACCACTAATATATCTTTGTCTCTCAAATTGCTGGTCTCTGGTAAACAAAACAAAATAAAAAAAAAGGAAAAAAACTACGGTACAAAAGGTGAAAAACACAGGATTTGGAAACGTTAACAGTTGGCAGTGCAGTCTGGGGCCAGTCTGTTAGCTTGGAGAAGAGAGGGGAAAGAGGAGAGACAAACATTAGAGTGTCTTGCCATCCCAGGCTATGGGGTTGTGTGTTTTTATTGATGCACACAGTGTAGGGAGATGCAACTCTTGTCCCTCCATGCAAGAGTGGCTACATACCGTATATACTCGAGTATAAGCCGAGATTTTCAGCCTCTTTTTTGAGGCTGAAAGTGCCCCCTCGGCTTATACTCGAGTCACCGCTGTCTGACTGCTCGATCAGCGTATCGAGCAGACAGACGGCGGACATTAAAATTCAAAAGCCGCGCCTCCTTCTCCGCCTCCGCCTGTGATAGGCGGAACACTGAATTTCCCAGCAGTCAGTGTTCCGCCTATCACGGACATCCGTTCATTCTCATACTACGGACGAGTATGAGAGGATGTCCGTGATAGGCGGAACACAGGCTGCTGGGAAATTGAGTGTTCCGCCTATCACAGGCGGAGGACGGAGGCGCAGCTTTTGAATCGTAGAATGGCCGCCGAGAAGAGCGGCGATCCATCGGCACGACACGGGACGGAGGAGGCACGGGACGGAGGAGGCACGGGACAGAGGAGGCACGGGACAGAGGAGGCACGGGACAGAGGAGGCACGGGACAGAGGAGGCACGGGACAGAGGAGGCACGGGACAGAGGAGGCACGGGACAGAGGAGGCACGGGACGACGGCGGCTCGGGACGGAGGCTTGGGACACAGGTAGGCTGGACACACACACAAGGCTGCACGGACACACACACACACACACACACACACACACACAGGGATGGATGGATGGATGGATGGATACACACACACACACACACACACACACAGGGATGGATGGATGGATGAATACACACACACACACACACACACACACACACACACAGGGATGGATGGATACACACACAGGGATGGATGGACGGACACACAGGGATGGATGGATGGATGGATGGACACACACACAGGGATGGATGGACGGACACACACACAGGGATGGACGGACACACAGGGATGGACAGCCATGTCTCACCCTCGGCTTATACACGAGTCAATAAGTTTTCCAGTTTTTTGGGGGTAAATTGGGGGCCTCGGCTTATATTCGGGTCGGCCTATACTCGAGTATATACGGTAGGTCTCTGCAAGAGAAAGGAGCCACCCTGAAACAGGAAAGCAGGGGCGGCGGTCATGGCACCAGTTTAAACTGGAACATAGACAAGGATTAAGATATACATAGGCTGCATACTCGATACGTAATTAAATCAGCTGTTGAAAGTGCTTAGTATAAAGCTGAATTCACACCTCTGCAGTTTTAGTGCTTTTTGCATTTTGCAGATTTGCACTACAGACAATGGAACATATGCTGTAGTGCAAATCTGCAAAATGCAAAAAGCACTAAAACTGCATAGGTGTGAATCCAGCCTTACTGAAGCTTTAGGCCTGGTTCACACCTATGCATTTTCAGTTTTGCAGAAACACACTACATTCCATTTAACATGGTTTCCTATGGGTCTTGTTCACATCTGTGCATTTAATGGAAAGGGGCAGGGACCAGCAGGATGTGTTTTTGGTTCCATAGACTTCAATGGATCAAAAACATGTAATGAAAAACACAAAGTGCACCTGGAATATACAAACTGCAACCTGCATAGGCGTGAAGCAGGCCTGAAGGTAATTTTTTAAATTAAAATAATAAAACCTGTTATACTAACCTGCTCCTGCTTCACCGGTAAGGCTGGATTCACACCTATGCAGTTTTAGTGCTTTTTGCATTTTGCAGATTTGCACTACAGAACATGTTCCATAGGAAACCATGTTAAATTGACTGTAGTGCAAATCTGCAAAATGCAAAAAGCACTAAAAATGCATAATTGTGAATCCAGCCTTACACTCAGTGCAGGTGCCATTGTGGTCAGACAAGAAAACACTATATGACGCCTCATCTGGTATGGACTGGAGCCCTTTGATATTTGCTTACAAATCAAATTCTTATCAGTTTTACATCATTTTTTTTTAAATCCACTACCAATGCAAAAACGGATGCAAAACAGACCGTTTGTGCGTTTACATTCGTTTTTCACTCATTCTGTTATTTTAATGGAAAAAAATAGGGCTTTGATGTGTTCCAAAAACGGATGTTGACGAAAACAGATGTAAAGGGATGTAAATGGATGATCAACCGCTTACATCCCTTTTTTCATAGAGATGCCTTGATGTCCGTTTTTCATTTTAGCATAGGTTCACACTAGATGCGGTGCGAATTCACTGTGAATTTGGCACCACATCTAAATCGCAACCCGTCCATGCAAACCGATTGTGGAGTGTATGTTAACCGCTTCCTGACCAGCCGCCGTCATTATACTGCGGCAGGTCGGCATGTTCCCGTGAGCCGTCAGCCCTTTAAGCAGGAATAGCAGGAGTGCGCGCTGCACTGCGGGGGAATCAATGCGCGTGGGCAGTGGTCGCGGTGGCCTGCCAGCCACGCGTGATCGCGGGCACCAAAGCCAGAACAGGGACGTGTGTGTGTAAACACACAAATCCCCTGTGAGGAGAGGAGAGACAGATCGTGTGTTCCTAATAGCTAGGAACAACGATCTGTCATCTCCTCTAGTCAGTCCCATCGCCCTACAGTTATAAACACACACATGAGGGAACACAGTTAACCCCTGGATTGCCCCCTAGTGTTAACCCCTTCCCTGCCAGTGACATTTACACAGTAATCAGTGCATTTTTATAGCACTGATCGATGTATAAATGTTAATGATCCCAAAAATGTGTGAAAAGTGTCCGATCTGTCCACCATAATGTAGCAGATCACAGATCACCGCCATTACTAGCAAAAAAAATAATAATAATAATAAAAATTCCATAAATCTTTCCCAAAGTTTGTAGATGCTATAACTTTTGCCTAAACTGAGGGAAAAAAAGCATTTTTTTTAAAAAAATTGGGATATTTATTATAGCAAAAAAGTACAAAATATTATGTTTTTTTTGTTTTTTAGCAGCAAAAAATAAAAACCGCAGGGGTAATCAAATATCACCAAAAGAAAGCTCTATTTGGGGGGAAAAAAAGAATGTAAATTTTGTTTGGGTACAGTGTTGCACGACCGCGCAATTGTCAGTTAAAGCGACGCAGTGCTGTATCCCAAAAAATGGCCTGGTCATTAAGGCAAATCTTCTGGGGCTGAAGTGGTTACGTTAATGACACCCTGCAATCAGTTTGCAAAATGCAGCATGATTTGCAGAATTGGATGGCATGGGTGATTTTGATGTGGAGAAAAAAAAGGTCCTGCACCAGTTTGGTGCAAATGCGGTGCAATTTGAGCCATACAAATCTATGGTTTAAATCGCACCACAGAGAAACCACATGTAATTTGCACAGGAATATGCTGCAATTCCAATGCAAATTACATGCAGTATCTGCACCGAAGCCGTGGGAGCCCATGCTAAGGCTTCATGTACACTTCAACTACTTTGACCGCCGGCTGCAGGAAAATGCAAAATGCAGCAAAGTCGTGTTCTGAACTCTGCACTCTGTATGTAGCATTATGTACATAGCGCACCTCTGTGGATAGGGCACCCCTGAAACTGCTGGTATTTATTGCCCCTTTAAGATCCTCCCGCTGCAATTTAGCCACACCCACTGTTTGTTGAGGTTCGGTGGGGAGGGGGTGTAGTTGAGTTCTTGTACCCTGCACCCTGGATACATTTATATAGTCTTACAGATACAACTAGCCTATTAAAGAGGAAGTAAACCCTGATGAGTTTACTTCCTCTTTCATTCCCTGCAAAGGCAAAGCATAATGGACTACTATGCATCGCATAGTAGTCCATTATGTGTCACTTACCTGACACAGGAGCCAGCGAAGTCGCCGCTGTCCCCTGTAGTCCGCCGCATCCATCTTCTTGGTGGGGTCTCGCAGCTCCGCCGCTGTCATATGGCGAAGCCGCGATGACGTCACTCCCGCGAATGCGCACGGGAGCCGACACGCGCGGCAGCTCCGTCATTGAGAATGCCGCGCTCAGTGCGCCTGCGCGCCGCTGTCTACAGCGCATGCGCCGTAGACAGCGGTGCCTGTTTTCGGGCAAATATCTCCTAAACCATATAGGTTTAGGAGATATTTCTTGGACCTACAGGTAAGCCTAGATTAAGGCTTAGCTGTAGGTCAAAGTGGTTTGTAAGGGTTTACAACCACTTTAAGGGCAACCATAATGCTGACACAGCCCGTGATCAAATTGAGTTTGACATCCCTACCATGGAGCGTTTGTTTGTACTGCAGGAACGCATCCAAGAAAAAACATGTTCCCAAGTTGCACAAACTGGTCCTTAGTAACAAAAAAAAAAAAAAAAAAAAAAAAAAAAAAAAACTTACATAAAATGGTAATACTGGGGGAGATATCGTTTTTACTGACAAGGCTTGTGTAAATACAAATGTGTAGCCTTCAAATATTTGCCTTGCTACAAATGCAGATTGACACATCAGTTTAATGCAACCATAATACAAACCAACGCATTTCTTCTTCACTCTCAGCAGTTCATCTTCACGTCTGGAGGAGAGGACTAGCTGGGCGCCTAATTTGGCCAGCTGGTAACATAACGCCTCGCCGATGCCGCTTGATGCCCCGGTCACCCACACAACGCTGCCACGGAACTTACTTTCTACAAAATAAATGATAATTTATGATACATATATTTTGATGTAAACAATTTTCTAACGCACCTCAAAACAAAAGTTTACTGCAGTTGGGAGTTGTGCATTAACATATCCCCCAAAATGACTGCACAATGGGGGAGATTTACTAAAACTGGAGCACTATAAATCTGGTACAGCTGTGTATGATAGCTAATCAGCTTCTAATGTCAGCTTGTTCAATTAACCTTTGACAATAAAACCTGGAAGCGGACTGGTTTCTGTGCAGAGTTGCACCAGATTTTCCACTCTCCAGTTTTAGATAATCAACCTCAATGAGTGTGCATAACGCATAGGCGTAAATACAACTTTAAATATAGAACATACTGTAGTTATGTGGATTTAACTACAAGCTGAGCTAGATTATCTAGATACGAGAGTCATGCGTATTCTTACTAGAATCTTGGTGTGTTTTGTGTATTTCTTCCAGATCTGTGCAGCATTTCCAGTGTGAAACTTCACCTCTGTGCAGGAACTTCCTGTAATAAAGACCAGTCACTGCTGATCTCTCTCCTTGTGCAAGGTGACTGGTCTTATATCCACCCCCTCCTGTAGTTTACTGCAGGCAGCCTGTAGTGTGTGGGACCTGCTGGGTGCCTCCCACAGCTCTTCTTTTTGCTCAGGCTATGTACAGCACAGTGATATCATCACCACTATTTTTACAGGGCAATATCTGGGTTTGCAAAAGCATTTGGTGCACACAACGTGGGTTTATATAATTTTTGGATATTGAAGAATATAGTTAAATTAAAGTTTTTGCACCTGGAGTCAAGTTTTAGGCAACTTCTTTTTGAAGAATGGTAAAAACACAGAAACCCATGGTATGATTTTAATGTGCCAGTGCCATAGAAAATCCCATAGTTTTGTTCATTACTGTGCTTTGCAGTAGCATACGGTTTCCAGAGCATTATCACAACACATGGATGTGGAAAGTGTTATCTAATGAGTCATTTTAAAAAAAAATATTAGTGCATTTTAAGATTAAGCCCTGGTTCACACTGCCGTAACTTGTCATGCAACTTGAGAGTTCAAAGCTGCATGATAAGTTGCACCCCATTAGCAGGAATCAAATTGTTCTAATAGGAGCGACTTGAGTCACCCCGCCTTAGAAAAAGGTCCCTGCACTACTTTTAGTCCGACTTCAATACGACTTGCATTAACTTCTGTTAAAAATTTTGTATGCAAACCGCAATGAAATCGCGCCGGCATGTCGAATGCAAAGTCAATGTGAAGTGGGAGTTAGGGCCGATTTACATCTATGTCTTGTGGCAACAAACACATTACCGCAACACACATTATATATGTTGACTCATTACAGTGCCATTAAATTTGAATAGCACCCAAGCACACCAAGTCAATGCACATGCATTGCAGCGTACTATAGATTTTGGAACATGTCCAACTTATGGTACATTTTGGTGCATCAGAAGTGTACGTCCATCATGTGCAAATCTAAGGCGCTGTTCACACTAGTGCAATTCCTGCATCTTATGTTGCGCTTGCAAGCACGACAGTGGAAATGACATTATTTTTTATGGTGTACATCAATGTAGCGGTGGTGCAGTGCTATTTTTTTAAAGGGCGCAGCATAGTGAGGTTGATTTACTAATGGCAACTGGCTGTTCACGTTGCAAGGGAAGTTTCAATTTGCAAGGAACTTTGCTCCATAACTTAGTGAATTGGGTGAAGCGCTTTCTTTTTTATCGTGCACGTGATTGGGCCAAGTAAAACTTTACCACATTTACTAAGCTCTGGGACAATTCCCTTTCAAACGCGAACAGCCTATTTGCCTTTGGTAAATCAACCCCAGTGTGTTTTGGCCCCCTAGATTTGAATAAAAATGATATATATGGGTTTTGTGTTGAGTAACCAGTCTCCTCCTACAAAAAAAAAAAAAACCCCACAAAGCATGAAAACACGTAAAAAACGCACAAAAATTAGCTACAAAAAAACACGGAACTAAGCATGATTATGGAGCAGCACTAGTGTGTCAACATGGGCTTAATGCACCCCGAGGACGATTTCTCAGCAGCATCTGATATTTACCTGGCGAGTGGCCAAAGCGCTCTGCCCACAGCAAAGTTAAATCTGCATCTGCTTTAATAAACCTGATGATCTGTATGAGAAAGTAGGCAAGGCAGCAGAGCATCAGTAGGATAAGCAGATCCATGCTGCGTTCAGCTTACACCCCCGCACAGGTCACACAGGAGGGGTACACAGTAGGGGTGGTCTTGTGGCTGTCACTCTGGGGAGACTTGCTGGGTGCACAATGCCTCTGCTGCACACTATATGACTTTGTCCTCTTCCTCCTCTACAAAGGAACAGGAGGGTTTTTTTGCTGCTGAATCTCCTCCTATCTCCCCCTCCATGAAGGAAGTTGTGCAAGGCTGTCCTTTGTGTTACATAAAGGCGTTCTTATTAGGACATGCTCAACTTGTATTTCTATGCCAGTGCTTTGCAAGAAGAGCCTCTTAACCAATGTAATTAACATACAGAGCTGCAATAATAGTTATGTGCAATAATCATCTGCTGAGATTGCAGTTTAAAAACATGTAGACTGCTATTAAAGGGAGCTTTCACACTAGCTTTGCTCTCTGCTCTCAGAATTGTATCGCCTCTTCCCCACCCGCTTTAACCCCTTGAACCCTGCATTAGCACGCTGCAGGGGACACCTATTAGCAAAAGTATGTAGGCATAGGACACAGCCCTAGCCACGCCTCCTTAAAGGAGAATTATACAAAAAAAAATGATTAACTAAACCCACTAATTATTTTATTTACTGCTACTATTACTTTATATTGGCTTTTGAAATTTACAGATGCAGCAATTTAGAAGTTGGACGAAAGGTTTAGCACTGGGAAACACTTTTTAAAAGATAAAAAGTGCATTTTATATACAACTATATAGATCAGACCAAAATGAGGGACAAATGAGGAGGAAGGTGGGACAGAGGGACTTTGTTCCAAAT
The DNA here is from genome assembly GCF_037356315.1 of Lithobates pipiens. Lineage (NCBI taxonomy): Eukaryota > Metazoa > Chordata > Amphibia > Anura > Ranidae > Lithobates > Lithobates pipiens. Next base: position 69,200,009 of record NW_027507791.1, on the reverse strand, counting down.
CAGGGACAGTTGGGAGCTCTGCAGTTGTGGGTAGTTGCAACATGGCCCTATTCACTTGAATGGGTTGCATTTGTGACATGGGGTATAACTGTGGCCGCGGCATGTGTACACACAAAGATGTAGTAGTTGCTGGGTTTTACCTCCTGCTAGTGTGTCTGATCCCATACATGGAAAAATGTGGAGGATGCCCATTTTGTATATGTGTAGCGCTACGCCCCCTTAAAGATATTGTACCCCAATGGTTGCCCTGACCTTGCAAGTCTCCTGACACCCTGGGTTCACACCAGTGGCAGCTGGTGCTCAAAATTTTTGGAGGACCGCAAACAAACTGAAAATTTATTTAAAAAAAAACATCAATTGCAGCCTCACTGTGCCCATCAAATGCAGCCACTGTGACCAAACGCAGCCACTGTGCCCATCAATTGCAGCCACTGTGCCCATCAATTGCAGCCACTGTGCCCATCAAATGCAGCTACTGTGCCCAAACACAGACACTGTGTGCATCAAATGCAGCCACTGTGTCCCATAAAACGCTGCCACTGTGCCCCATAAAACGCTGCTGCTGTGCCCCATAAAACGCTGCCACTATGCCACATCAAATGCTGCCTCTGTACCCCATCAAATTCTGCTACTGTGACCATCAAATGCTGCCACTGTGGCCCATCAAATGCTGCCACTGTGCCCATCAAATGCTGCCACTGTGCCCATCAAATAGTGCCACTGTACCCATCAAATGCTGCCACTGTGCCCGTCAAATAGTGCCACTGTGCCCCATCAAATGCTGCCACTGTGCCCATCAAAAGTTGCGACTGTGATCACACTCACCTGCTCGCCATCTGCACAGCACTTAACTTGTCACGGTGGCGGGTCAGGCATGCGGGGGATGGCGACGAGTGGTGGGACCTTGCAGCAGGCCAGACAGCGGCTCCTGTGTCCTCAGTGCATCTCCTCCCCTCCTCCTGATAGCCATTCAATTGTAGCGCCTGTCATTTCAGCCTATCAGATGGCGAGTAACAGACCCGCGCACCTGATTGGCAGAGAGGTGGTTTAGTGTTAGGAATGCAAATATTAATTCGCTTTTCTAACACACCTGGGTGGACTGCGAGCGCAATGCTTTGAGCTTGCAGTTCACCTTTTTTGAAGCCTATTAGAGCATATTGCTCTAATCAGGTGCTTCAAAAATACACCCCCACCGCTGGAATTCAGACGCCCGGCATCCAAAAAGGGGCTGTACGCCTGAATAGGGGGTGTGGGCAGCAGCCATGGATGGGTTCATGCAATGTATGAATCTATCCATTATACTCAGAGGGGGATGGCTGGAAGGAGGGTGTGGCTGGAGAGGGGGAGCGGCGCAGCGCGCCCTTAATGGATGCATCGCCACCGGTTAAGACATTCCCGCAAAGAAATATGGATGCAAACACAGAATAGTTCACAGTAAACCAGATAAGCTTCACCTTGTAAAGCATACCCAATCGTGCAAGGAAAAAAAAAGCTATTTTGCTTGCACATGATTGGATGATAGAAATCAGTAGAGCCCTCATTCACTAAGATCTAGCGCAGGGGTCTCCAAACTTTCTAAACAAAGGGCCAGTTTACTGTTCTTCAGACTTTAGGGGGGCTGTGAGCATTGGGAGTAGCAATTGTCTTGATGTCAGTATGAGTAAACGGTGCCCCATTGTTGGTGTCAGTGGGAGGAATAGTGTCCCGTTGTTGGCTTCAGTGGGAAGAATAGTGCCCTATCATTGGTTTCAATGGGAGGAATAGTGCCCCATCGTTGGTGTCAGTTGGAGGAAAAGTGGCCCATCGTTGGTTTAGTGGGAGAAATAGTGCCCCATCGTTGGTGTCAGTGGGAGGAATAGTGCCCCATTGTTGGTGTCAGTGAGAGGAATACTGCTCTATCAGTGTCCAATGGGAGAAATAGTGTCTTATTATTTATGTCGGTAACAGGAATGATGCCCCATTGTTGATGTCAGTGAGCCACATCATTGTTGCCCCATTGTTGGTGTCAGTGAGCCAAGCAAAGAGACACATCTGGCCTCAGGGCCACAGTTTGGAGACCACTGAGCTAAGTAAGTACTTTATAGTTTGTTATTTCACAGTCATAGGTTTCATAAGGATTTGTGCACTATGGAAACATATTATATTAAGCACTTTATTGTTTGCTCTTGAATAGGGTACTAGGTATTAGGGATGAGCCCGTGGTTCAAGTCGAACGTAAGTTCGACTCAAACATCAGGTGTTCCTTTGTTCTAAAACTAACTGAACATATGGGGTGTTCACAGGAAATTTGAGTGCCGTGGAACGCGAGATTGCAGTGCATTGACGTCTGCTGATTGGCCAAAGCATGCACCTGACCTGCATGCTTTGGCCAATCACATCGCGCTCTGCTGCGAGAGCCATAATTGGCCAAAGGCAGGGTGCCTTTGGCCAGTCATGGCTCAGGGGGACTAAGTTTACGCCCCACACTATATAAGGCTGCTTACATAGCGGCCGTGTATAGTGTGTGGACGGAGATAGATTGAGCCAGATTAGACAGGCAGATTGGTTAGTGGCGTGCAGGCAGTGAATTAATATATATATATATATATATATATATATATATATATATATATATATACATACATACAGTCTCTCTCTCTCTTTGTATATATATATATATATATATATATATATATATATATATATATATATATATATATATATATATATATGCAAGTAAGGGGGGGAGTTTTTTGGGACTTTAAATGAGGCCTGGATACACGCCTCCATCCCAGTAATTTGATACGTATAGAAAGGGAGGTTTGGGACTTTAAATGAAGCACTTGGATAGTGGAGGTGAGTTTTAACCATAATTGGATGTCTATTGATTGTTCAATGGAAAACCATAAATTATAATAATAGAACAAATTCATAATATATATAGGCATCAATACATTAAAACACAATATATAGTATCCACATAACAGTACTTGACAATGGTAATTACATTAAATAAATGAAGTGGCATAGTGATGCCTATGACAGCAAGCCCGGCATCGATAGGTGTACCCACATGGTACATAAGCATCCACTAAGAATAATTGATATATAGTTAAGTTCATCAATTCATAACACAATAAACATGATTCCATATAAAATATAACTGGGACATCTAATCAATAAAGCTCAACGTGTTTCGTGGGTGTCTCCCCACTCATCAGGAGCTGATGTTATTACAGAGTTCCTGTGGAGTAAGATAAAAAATATAAAAATAATGTACCAACCATAATAATGAGGATTTGATACACGTAGATGTTTTGGCCAAAGCAAACTCACCAGTCCAGACGGCAAGCGCTGCGTGTGCCGGTGGATGCTGGGTGGGCTAGGCACATACTCCCTCCCTGGGAACTGAGGCGGCTGAAAGATGGATCCGACTATATATATATGCATTTAGTGTAGACTAGATTTTCAGTGTAGACTCTATGGTGTGGTGGTCCCCCCGAAAATCCATACCAGGCCCTTCAGGTCTGGCATTGATTTTAAACGGAACCCTGTGCCAAAACGTGAAAGAAATGGGGTGGGGATCCCTCCAAAACCCATACCAGGTCTGGTATGGATATTAAGGATGTAAAAAAAGTCTCCCCCAAAATCCTGAACCATACCAGGCCACATGCCCTAAACATGGGGAGGGTGCTTTGGGGTCGACCCCCCCAAGCACCTTATCCAAAAATGTTAATGGGGACCAGGGTCTCATCCCCACAGCCCTTGCCCGGTGGTTGTGGAGGTCTGCGGGTGGGTGGCCTATCAGAATGTGGAAGCCCCCACTCTAACAAGGAGGTCCCCAGATCCCGCCCCCCCCCTATGTGAATGATTATGGGGTACATTGTACCCCTACCCATTCACCAAAAAAGTGTTAAAAAAGAAAAGACTACAGGAGACAGTTTTTTACAATTCCTTTATTTAAAAAAACAACTCTTCCTGATGATGTACTGACAGGTCCGTCCCCTCTTTTCTCAATGAAAGGTTATGCTTCTTGGGATATGTGACATACATATGCCAGGAGGCACAGCAGGCAGTGTGCGCATCATTCACTTTAGGCATGCAGAGGTGGGGTGGACATTCTATATATAAAAAAAAGAGGTAAACAAAAGAAAAAAAGCCCTATTCCTGCGGAGGATGGGAGGAGGGGCGGAGAGGTGGGATCATGCTTGGGGGGGCTGAAGGTTTGCTTTAAAGAGATCTCCCATCACTTCCTTTTCTGACAGGAAGTAAGGAGAAATCCCCCAGTAGGGGTGCAGGCAGCAATTACACCCATCAGAAACTCAAATCTTTCAATACTGTTTTCAAATTTTTTTGCTGAAGCTTGGCTTTACATATACAGACTGACTATATGTATACATATACATACATTTGTATGATTATATCAAAGAATAAAACAATCTCAGTACTTTTCAGTGATTTCTTGGAACTTTTTCCCAGAGTGTAATATCTACACACTGACATGATCATGTGTATATAAATAATATATTAGACATCCCTGTTTAACCTGTGCTTAAACACAGCACAGTGCTGAAAGCACCTTGGTAGAAGGCTCCCAGGCTGCTGTAGTGGCGATTACATAAATTGGATTAAAAGATTATATTCATCTGCTGCCAGATTATATTCAATAAAGCACAAAAATGTTTAATCTCTGGGAAAGAACTGTAGAAATGTTTGCAACGGATAACCATGCTCAATGTGCGGTTCAGTAAGGCAAATTAAAATAAAAACTGTCACAAAAGAATACTTCGTTTTATAGAGCACTGTAAGCAAAATAGGATTGCATTTTTTTTTTTTTTTGCTACAAAAATAGTTTACTCTTACCTGTGTTTTCCCTCCCTATCCTGTGTACATCCAGCAGTGGATTTGTGCACCCCTGCTGAACATCACTTTGCTGTAGTGACTATGGCAGAATGTGCCAGGGCATTAATACAGCTGCTTGTAATCCAACTTGGGAATGCTCGGGAAGGGGTGACAACACCGAAGCTGAACTAAGCAGGCCTGTCATCCTATGAAAGAAAAGCTGTAAATACAATGATCAAAATTCAGCTGGGACCATTCGAATTTCGATCAGTGAGTGGTCTCACCCACTGGACAGAAGTCAACTGTTTAATTGACTTCTGCCAAAGGGAAGTTTACCGATCATATTACCCTAACAATACAACTGTAACCAGAATCATAAATTAACATGAGCTAATTAACTAATCATTTAACCACTACAATACAGGGCACTTTCACCCCCTTCCTTCCCAGCCCAATTTTCAGCTTTCAGCGCTCTAGCGCTTTCAGTGACAATTGCGTGGTCATGCTACACTGTACCCAAATGAAATTGTTATCATTTTGTTCGCACAAATAGAGCTTTATTTTGGTGTTATTTATTCACGACTCCGTTTTTTTTTTTTTTGCGATATAAGCGCAAAAATAGCAGAAATTTGGAAAAAAAACAATATTTTCTTTTTTCTATTTGAAAAGAAATCCAATAAAATCTAATTTTGTCATAAATTTAAGCCAAAATGTATTCTGCTACATGTTATTGGTAAAAAAAATTCCGTTAAGTGTATAATAATTGGTTTGTGTGATCACGGACATATGTACGCAAATGATCATGTACATATGTGTGCAGGTGATCACGTACATATGTGTGCAGATAATCATTGGGACATGTGATTTTAGTGGGACATATGTGGGGGACATGTTTTTATTATTAGGGACATGTGTTTTTATTATTTGGGGACATGTATGTTTTGGGGACATGTGTGTTTTGGGGACATATGTGGGGACTGTGTTTGTACTGTGTGGTGTGTTGTGTGTTTACACTACACTGATGATCAGTGAGTAAAAAGCTGTAAAAAGCAGCCCATACTCACTGATCATCAGCCGGCTGCAGCGTTCTGCTCTCCTCTCCTCAGCGGTGACTTCCGTGTGAGGAGAGGAGAGCCGATTGCCTAGCAACCGGCTGTTTGTTTACATCACATGACGGCCGTGATTGGACACGGCCGTCATGTGATCAGGAGGGCCAATCACAGAGCCCTCCTGCCGATCTGAGATGTGCCGTGTCCGGGTGACACGAGCACATCGGGATCGCGCCGCTGCGCGGGCGCGCGCGTGCGCGATCCCGCTACTCCTGAATGACGTTCCTGAACGTCCTATCAGGAGTAGACGGCTCCCACCCGGCCGTATATATGCATTGGCCGGGTGGGAAGTGGTTAACCAGCCTAGTTGACTCAGAGGCTTGAACTTTCAGGTCAGCCTTGTCATCTTCTCTAGCTCAGAAGACACAACCCACATTTTCATAAGTATAAACACAGGACACTTGTGTACAATAGCAGGCGCCCCCAGTAGCAGACTATCGGTCTTCCATATTGTACAAGGGCCAATGTGATCAGTTCTTTCAATTAATACGTATTGTTCAGAATCAAATAAACCAGGGATAGTCTTTGTATATTTCCTGGGAGATATTGTGGATAAATATTACTGTCCCATTTGCTTGGTCACCCTGTGCCCCAAATAGACACAGGGTGACCTAGACATAAGAGGGACATGGGGAGCTGAAACAAGGGTTTCCCAGTTCTCTCCAAAAGCCCCTGTCCTGCCTAGGTCTGTCACACATACTAGGGCCAATTTTAGACATGATCCAGTAGTGTCGTGGTTTGGATTCGAGCCAACTGCCCTTTTGTTGCTAGGCAAAAGTGCTAACCACTGTGCTGCCTGAGGAATGCTTCCAATATATGTGATTTAAATGTTTGGGTTTGGATACACTTTCATATATACAGTAAATATATTTTGTAAATTACATGAATAGGAAAAATAGTGCAGATTTGTAAAGTTGTTTATTGTATTTATAGAGTGCTAACATATTATTCAACATTCCACAAAGTATGTAATACCATTCAATTTGGCCCCTCCCTGGGGGAGCTTACAATCTAATGTCCCCAATACAATCTCACAAGTATTTATGAGCACAGTGATTGGCAGAATCTTCATCTTTTCTATACTTTCTACTCTTAGGCCTAGTTCACACTTATGCAGGTTGCAGTTTGCATATTCCAGGTCCATTTTGTGTTTTTCAATACACATATTTGATCCATTGATTCCACTGGCTCAAAAAACAGAAAAAAGTCCCGGGCCCTTTCCATAAAATGCACAGATGTGAACTACATCCATAGGAAACCATGTTAAATGGACTGTAGTATGTTTCTGCAAAACTGAAAACGCACTAAAAAATGCATAGGTGTGAACCAAGCCTTATTCTCTACTTTTCAGACCTATGTGGGTACATGACTGCATGTTAATCACATGCTTTCCCGCACCTGCAGAAAAAACATGCTGCTGTAAAGCAGATGCACAGGGGTGCCATTATTTGCTAACAGCAGCATGTTTTTTTCTGCAGGTGTAGGAAAGCATGTGATTTAATTCTTAATGGACCCCCACACACTGGAAACCGCAGAGTGTTTTCCCATGCTGGGAACTGCATAGCAATATGTGGCTGGAGCTGTGATTTTGGAGAAGGTCCCTGTGTTTTCTGTAGGTTCAAATGAATTCGCTACTGTGCTCACATAAGCATGGCCTCATGGAAACTGCAATAGTGTGAATCTAGCCATAGGTCGTTTTTTTTTTTTCTTCTTTTTTACGCAAGAGGACCACACACATCTTGATCTGCACAATCTTGGTATATAACAAAAATTTACCAATACCTATGAAGTGTGAGGGCCTACCTAAACAATCCTTTTAATCCTTTCATTTTCAAGTAAAGTGTGTGATTCACCTTTGGCTGGCTATTTATAGTTCAGTTGTCAGCAATATCTCTGATCCAAAATGAGCAATAACCTGAGGCATGCAGTTAGGCTACATTTACACCTACTGCGCATTAATGTGTGTTACATGCCTTACCATTCAAACCTATAGAAAGTGGAAGCTGCACCAAAGATACCGCTCCGCACTCCATAGGCAGTTTTCTTTTCAATGCACCACAAAGGCAATACGTTGAAATGCAGAGGTGTGAATGCACCCTCCAAAACCCTTACTTTTCAAAGAATAATAAGCAATTAGAGGCAATAACATGTGCTGAGTCACTTTCAGAGGACTTCTACTATGTTAAAAAAAATAAAAGATTATTACATTTTCCCCATAAAAAGGCATGAATATTCGAATTGCATGGTGGAGGAGGGAAATTGGAGGTGAATACTTTCAAATACTATAAAAAGACTAAAAGGGGGACAAACACTGCAGAAGTGACCAGTGTATAAAATCCTTCTTCATTTTTTATCGTTTTTCATTTCCTCTAAATATATTAAATCATTAAATCAAGTTACCACATGGCCAATATCTGTTCCTTTTGAGATATCACTATTGATCTATGTTACAGAATAAAGTTTCTAATAGTTTCAACATGTCATGCTGTATCTGCAATATTTGAGGAATGAGTCATTTTTATGGTATAATCCTCTAAATAAGAAGTATGTGACATATTTGAGATTAAAGATCCCAAATGGATTGGCCCCTATTGCTTTAAAGAGAAACTGTACTTACCTTCACTTGAGCGCTGCACTGTACTGGAGCTCCCTGCCAGCAGCTGTCATCTTCAGCCAGGTAGCTTCCTGATACGGATCTCCAGCCATCTTATTTGGCAGGGCCAAGGTGACATCACAAATTTTAGTCAGCTTGACACTGCTGAAACATGTACATGTACATGTACATGTACAGCTCAGTGTACAACGGTGGATAGGCAGGAAAGAAACTTTAACCATTTGCTTACTGGGCACTTAAACCCCCCTCCTGCTCAGACCAATTTTCAGCTTTCAGCGCTGATGCACTTTTGCCGCTTACACAAGGATCAGACTATCCGGCGGACTTAGCCTGGCAGACAAACCGCCGTAAAGTCTGCCGGATTGTCCAAACAAGCGGACCTGCCCACACACGGGACTTTTCCGGCGGACTAGGTCAGCCGGACTATCCACCGTACTTTTGAAATGAATGGATGGATGATGTCCCCGCCCATTATGATGTTACAGTCCCAGAGGACACGCATGGCGTTTGGCGCCAAGCGGCCTATTTTGGTGTCCCCCCCGCAGTGTGCTCGGTGCTGTCCGATCTGCAGCTCCCTGTGCCATAGTACACGTAAACTTGCTTGAAACTCCTGATCTCCTGACTACCCGGCTTGACCCTTGGATCGTCCTGTTTGCTGCCTGCCCTTGACCTCGGCCTGTCTGTGACCTTGAACCTGCCTGCTCCTCTGTACCGCACTGCCCGCCTGTTGCCAACCCTGCCTCTGACCCGCACTTTGAACTTGCTTGATCCTTTGTACTACACCACCTGCCTGTTGCCGACCGTGCCTGTGACTGGACTTGCCTCACCAGCACTTGCTCTGCATCCGCTGCCAACGTCCAGCTGCCTGGGGACCTCCGACCCATCTGCATCAGGCCCTTGGGCCTCTTCTCCTGCATCTAACCCACCAGGCTCTCATACTAGTCTGTGCTCCCGTGCCTCCTGTCCATACTACATAACCAGACACGTAAGGGAGACCTTCCCCTGCTATCTCGGGCTCATCAGTCAGGTACGCAAAGTCTGACAAGGCGGCAGCGGCGTTAGAAGACCAGGCCACAGCTTGTAAAAGAGCTGGAAGAAGGCGCGGAGGCCCAGCAAGAAGAACCAAAATCCCCCGAAGAGGGGGGCAAGACCCCCGAAGTCGGAAGAAGACCCTGGGCGGCGGCGGCGGCGAAGAAGAAAGCTGTGCTCCTCCGCTAGTAAAAGAGCAAAAGATAGAGGAGGAGTCCGGTAAGAAGACCCCCCCAAGACGGAAGAAGACCCCCAGAGCTGTGCAATTAATTAATTTTTACCCTTGTGTGTTGTGTTTTATTTACATTTTTTCACAGGTGAATGGGTAGGGGTACATTGTACCCCATACTCATTCACATAGGGTGGGGGGCTGGTATCCGGGGCCCCCTTATTAAAGGAGGCTCCCGGATTCCGATCAGCCCCCCGCCCGCAGACCGTGACAACCAACGGCCAGGGAAGAGGCCCTGTCAGGAAGAGGCCCTTGTCCTCATCAACATGGGGACAAGGTGCTTTGGGGTGGGGGGGGGCTGCGTGGCCCCCCTTCCCCAAAGCACTCCCCCATGTTGAGGGCACACGGCCTGGTACGGCTCGGGAGGGCGCTCGCTCGTCCCCCCCCTTTCCTGACCGGCCGGGTTGCGTGCTCGGATAAGGGTCTGATATGGACCTAGGGGGGACCCCCACACCGTTTTTTCGGCGTAGGGCTTCCCCTTTAAGTCCATACCAGGTGACGGAGCCGCGTTCAAAATGAACAGACTTTTCTCTGTTCAGGAAAAGTCCGTTCATTTCAAAAGTAGGGCGGAATAGCACACACACGGCCATTATTCAAAACTACTTTCTAAGTCCACCGGACTTTTGGGTAAAAAAAGTCCACCGGAACCCCCACACGGGCGGAAGAAAGATGGAAAGTTTTGTTATATAATTTTGCAAACAGGTAGTTTTCTGCTTCATTGATATGCTCTGATATGGCAGCACTGGTGGGCACTGATAGGCTGCACTCGTGGGCACTGATAGGCTGCACTGATGGGCACTAATAGGCACAGTTAAGGTGGCACTGATAGGCACAGCTAAAGTGGCACTGATGGAGACAGATAAGTCGGTACTGATGGGCACAGATAAGGCGGCACTGATGCCACTGATAAGATGGCACTGATGGGCCCTGATCAGTGGCATGGATGGGTGGCACGGATGGGTGGCACTGATGGGTAGCACAGATGGGTGGCACGGATGGGTGGCACTGATGGGTGGCACGGATGGGTGGCAATGATGGACACTGATAGGTACCACTTATAGATGGCACTGATGGGCACTGATAGGTGGCACTGATGGGCACTGGTAGGTGACACGGATGGGCACAGATAGGTGGCCCTGATGTGCTGCACTATTCTTGAGGCACTGATAGGTGGCACTGTGGGCACTGACAGATAGCACTGTGGGCACTGACAGGTGGCGCTGGTGGGCACTGGTAAACGGCACTGTTGCCTACTGCTAGGTGGCACTTGTATGTGGCAAAGGTGGGCACTGAGGTTCTGGTGGCAGCTCACAGTGATCGGGACTGATGTCCCTCTCACTGCCGCCGGTGACCGGCTGTCAGTGCGAGGAGAAAAAATAGCCGATTACCGGCTGTGTTGACATCACATGGTCAGCTGTCATTGGCTGACAGCTGATCACATGGTAAGGGGTCGGGATCGACCCCTTACTCCGATCTGTGATCCAGCAAGTCTTATAGATGATGTGCCCTTCAGGGGGTGTGCAGGCTGCTCGTGCACAGGACCACATCAATAGATGTAGTCCCGGCAATGCAGGTCCGCACTGTAGTTGTCATTTGGCTATAGTGCGGATCTCAAGTGGTTAATGCAGAAGCGACATTTAGGTGTTGATTTATTAAAGATAAATTCACCCGGGTTGATTTACCAAAGGCAAATAGACTGTGCACTTCACAAAGTACAATGGCTCCAGAGCTTAGTAAATGAGATAAACTTTCACTTTGCAAAGAATACCCAATCATGTGTGTAGCAAGGTCTCTGGCCTCCTTCAGTCTAATGAGAACCTCCAGGGCCAGAGATAGCTAACATTCTTCTGTATATGGTTGGTTGTGAGGCATAGTGGATGCAAGGTGGATAAAGTTATTGGGTGCTAGACATTTCTTGAATGCAAAAGAGATGTTTATTTCTCTTACAAATTTTTGTGGGGGAAAGAGGGTTAGGGCCAGGACACCCTTGGGTAGTTGCAATTTCAATTGGCAGACTCCGACACTTCAATAGCAGGACAGCCATGCAGGGAAAGACATCCAGCAAGACACCACACCTGCATGTGATGGAATACTGTCTCCTATGGCAGTCTTTAACAGTTCCTGACACAAAGCGTAACAGTTCCTTCACCTTCACTACAACTTCTCCTTGTAGTTCTTCAGTACACTGAGCTCCGCATCTCTCACTAGACCCACTGAATCGCTGCCACTGAATCCCTTGAGCTCATCCAATCTTCACATTGGTATCTTCCTCGAGCATCACCCCTGCCTCTCTGCTGGGTCCCTAGCTTGGCACTCACAGATACTTCTCAAGCTTCACCCCACTGGCCTGCTCAGTCCCTGGCTTGGCACACAAGGCTGCTCTTCTCACCGCCTGAAGTTTCCTGATTCTGCACCGTGCCCGTTCGGGTAGAATACTGCTCTGGTACTTGCTTCAGTTACTCACTGTGGTCCCTGGTAATAAAGTGGACAGTCTCTTAGTGGCGGCAGCTTTCCCCCACCTCCGACCACTGACAGCTTCTCCAGCTCACAGAACCGTCAATTCTGGTTGGACTGCAACCCGCAATCCCAACCCTGAGCTGCTCTCTTGCTTCTGGATAGGTCCTCAGGCAACCTAACAGCCAGATGCCCCCGGGATAGGTACAATCTTTGACCTAGCTGACCAGGTCAACATGACACATGTCCGCCCAAACAGCCGTCCAGGTGGCACAGAACCTAGATCACCTGACTCCATCCAAATATATAGGTGCTCAAAGCAGCCCATGGGATTGAAAGAAAGCCTTGCCCATTGGCTGAGATACCCACATACTCATAACCTTGCATTGCCCTTCTCATATCTAGCACTGCAAGTACCCGCCCGCCTAGTGGTAGTAGAGACAAGTGCAACCAGGCCAAACTTAGGGAGAAATCCATAGACCTCTAGCAATCAACCAGAATATCTACTCCTGGCAAGTAGATCTTTGAGGAGCATCCCCGCCTAAAGTCCAGGGTGCTACATTTGCAAGGAAAGGAAAAAAACAGCATATTTGCTTGCACATGATTGGATGATGGAAGTCAGCAGAGCTTCTGTTCATTTACTAAGCTCTTGAGCACTTTGCAAAGTGCACAGTCTATTTGCCTTTAGTAAATCCACCCTACTATGCACGTTGCTAGTGCAGTTGCGCTCTGCATAGGCATTTGCTCCAGAGTAGACATGTACAATTTGTTTCGATTCGAATAAAAATTCTGACAAATTTTTGGGTTATTCGGAAATTCGGATGTATCTGAATCTCCGAATGAAATAGTAATGAATAGTAACGAATTTCATTGAAATCCCTTAAAATTTGTTTCGTTTATTCATTTTCTAATGAATTCCAACTTTTCAGAACAATAAGAATTCAGATCGGTCGAAAAACGATCAACGATTTGTCCATACCACGTCCTGGATAAGGGTCTGGTATGGATTTTGGGGGGGCCCACGGCAAAAAAAAATGGTTTGGTTCCCCCCAAAATCAATACCAGACCCGAGCATGCAGCCTGGCAGGGTGCTCACTTGCCCCCCCCCGACCATACCAGGTCACATGCCCTCAACATGGGAGGGTGGGTGCTTTGGGGAAGGGAGGGCTCTGCTCCTCCCACCCCAAAGCACATTGTCCCCATGTTGGGGGACAAGGGCCTCTTCCCAACAACCCTGGGCTGTGGTTGTTGGGGTCTGCAGGTGGGGGGCTTATCGGAATCTCAAAGCCCACTTTACTAAGGAGGCCCCCAGATCCTGACCCCCTATGTGAATGGGTATTGGGTATATCGTATTTATTTACGGTTTATGTACATAAATATGGCAAATTGTAAAATGGTATAAATTACAACTAGTGCGATTTTACTGTTGTTTTATCCAATCAAAACATGGAATTGAGGTACAGTTACAACAATGTTAGGGCCTGAGCCAAAGAGTTTTTGTTTGCTACAAGAGATGAGCTCAAACATCGGGTGTTTGCCCGTTTGCGAACAGAGAATAATATGGGGCGTTCGCGGCAAATTTGAGAGCTGTGGAACGCCCCATAATGCACTGCGAGACCTGACCTGCATGCTTTGGCCAATCACAGCGTGCTCTGCTGAGAGAGCCATAATTGGCCAAATCATGGCTTCTGGGGGACTAAGTCCACGCCCCACACTATATAAGGCTGCTTACATAGTGGCCGTATATAGTGTGTGGACGGAGATAGATTGAGCTAGATTAGGCAGGAAGGTTAGTTAGAGGCAGTGTATTTAATACAGTGCTGTGAAAAAGTATTTTCCACCTTCCTGAGTTTTCATTTTTTTGCATATTTGTCACACTTAAATGATTCAGATCATCAAACAAATGTTAACCACTTGAGCACTGGGCACTTAAACCCCCTTCCTAACCAGACCAATTTTCAGCTTTCGGTGCTCTCACATTTTGAATGACAATTATTCAGTCATGCAACGCTGTACCTGTATGAAATTTTTGTCCTTTTCTTTTGGTGGTATTTAATCACCGCATTTATTTTTATTTTTTTTTGCACTATAAAAGAAAAAAGACCTAAAATTCTGTAAAAAAATGTTTTTTTCTTTGTTTCTGTTATAAAATTTAGCAAATTAGTAATTTTTCTTCATACATTTTGGACAAAATTTATACTGCTACATATCTTTGGTAAAAATAAGTACAAATCGGTGTATATTATTTGGTATTTGTGAAAGTTATAGAGTCCACAAGCTATGGTGCCAATATCTGAAAATTGATCACACCTGAAGTACTGCCGGCCTATTTCATTTCATGAGACCCTAGCATGCCAGAAAAGTACAAATACCCCCCAAATGACCCTTTTTTGGAAAGAATACATTCCAAGGTATTTAGAAAGATGCATGGTGAGGTTTTTGAAGTTGTAATTTTTTCCCACAATTTTTTGCAAAATCAAGATGAGGGGGATGTCCCCTCTCGCCTCCCATAAGAATCATCAAACAGCGGAAGAGCCGCTATGATCGTTCTTATGGTCTAGGGAGTCGCCGGCTGAAAAAGCTGATATCAGAATGATGCCTGTAGCTGCAGGCATCATTCAGATATCCCTGCACAAATTCAAGGACCTCATATGGAAGTGGTTAAAATGCATTTTCTTTAACACAAAGTTGTCCATTTATACAATATTTCTAACACATAGCATGTACATACTAAAAAATTACACCCCAAAATACATTCTCCTACTCCTCCTGAGTACAGCGATACCACATATGTGAGACTTCCACAGCCTGGTCACATACAGAGGCTGAGTACAGCCAAGCATGGCCGAGCATGGCTGGGTATGGCTGAGTATGGCTGGATACGGCTGGGTATTGCCGAGTATGGCTGTGTATTACAGAGTAAGGCTGGGTATCACCGAGTATTGCAGAGTCTGGCTGGGTATCATGAGTATTGCAGAGTATGGCTGGGTATCACCGAGTATTGCAGAGAGTCGGAACTCTGCTGAAAGTCCGTGGGGAAGGCCGTCGGACCTAGTCTGCCGGAAAGTCCAGTCGTGTGTAAACGGCATCAGCCTTCCAAATGAAAACTTGATTTTTCACATTCGTGTCCCATAGACTTTAACGGTGTCCACATGTACGCACAATTTTCTTGTCTATTCGCATGTTCTGATGTGAACTGAAACAGGAGGTGTTCAGCTCATCCCTATTTGCTACATGATTACGGGTTCTGTAATCCAGGGAACCCGATTTCATAGAGATAATATAGTTGTAGAATCAAATCTAACAACAACAACAAAAAAAAACTCATTCAGAGATCCAGTTTGATCTCAGTTCCATGTCATTTGGTTCCCATACCCCAATACAGGGCTGTGCAACCAATGAGGAAAATTAAGGTGACACATGGTGGGGGGGGGGGGGGGGAGGCGATTGGCTCTGAGGCCGGAGTGTCTATCCTCTATGTATCTTCAGCTTTGTGTATGTTAAGCCCACATTCTGCATAGAGTCATTGGTTGTTTTATTTATTGTTGTTTTATTTATTTATTTATTTTTGTTTCTTCCATCTGAATAGGCTGAGCCTTAAGTATATTAACACAGCCAACAGACCAAAGTAAGGATTTTTAAAGGCCACAAGCTGTCAGCCTTGATTCAGGGCCATAACTATGTCATTGGGTGTTTTAATGAAGTCGGCCAATGACCAGTGATGCTGTAAAGCCCAGCTGCCTGCGTCCTAGCAACCAATGACGCTGTGTGACTTGTCTTCCAGCATCATAGCAACCACCAGTGGAAGGGGAGGTGGCAAAGTTTGCCAACTCAGATGGCATTTTCTCTGACATATCCCTGCCCCAAGGGATTATACCCTTGATTCAAAACACCTGATCTGTATCTCATCCTAGGGCATCCCAAGGACCCACAATAATACAGTACTTATTGATGAAAGCCTGGTCCCTCTGCATAGGGGCATTGATAGTGAGTTGTGTAACATTCACCCACACAATGACTTCCTCTGCAGGTCTTGAATAGGGCCCCAGTTCTGATGGGTACCCTGATGGTTTGTCTTATCCATTGTGGCACCTAAAGCAGTACATTCTGCAAAGACAATAGTTGTTCTCTGGGTATTGCCATCTCAAGAATCACAGTGTCAAGAAAAAGAGAATTGCATATTTATTACTGTATAACAACTACACTTGTGTATGCTTAGATATAATTCATGTTTTTATTCATTTCTTTTTTGTTAAACGTATAAAAGGTTTCAACATGAATAAAGCTAATCCCAGAGATTTACAGTATATAATCAACAAAATTGGTAGCAGGAATACATGGACATGTTGAGACTTAAAACAATGACAGCGTGGATGTGTGTGAATATGCGTTTCAACAAGTTGATATGGTGACTCAGACATTTATAAATAGATGCAAGACATGATGAAATCGGTGAGTGAATATTAGCCTGAGCAAGGCAAGAATATTTATGCACCAGTACTGCATGCTAGATTATATGGAGTTGAGAGAAAAAAAAAAATATTAGTCTCAGTGTTGTAAGTGGAAATAAATGATAAAACCACAAGAAATGGAAATGAAATGAAACTATGTCTGTATCTACTGATAAATCATCTCTGAACAAAAAAGCCAACATAAAGAGAAATAAAGGTTATGTGAATAATGTGACAAAATATACTTTGAAATTCTCAAGACAGCATGTTACTCCATCCAAAAGTGAAAAAATCCACAGAAGTGACACTACAACCTATTCTTTGGATATCAGTTTGAAAAAACAAAACCATGTGCAGTCCAAGTCATAAGGCGGGGCTCACATATGTGCGGCTGTGGCTCACAGCAGGGGTCTGGTGCATCCCTGTCCTCTGTTTCAGGTCCGAATCAGGTCCAAATTTTTTCCTAAATCCAGACCTGAAACTGAGCCAAAGACGCGCAGGAACCTTTTCCAGTGCAGACCGCGACCGCCCCGGAGCTGTGTGAGAGCCCTCCTGTAATGCGAATTGGATGCAGGGAAATCTTATTTATTTCAGGTAAAAAGTAAGTTATCCTTTAGAACCACTTTTAAGTTTTCTGACAGCCACTGGAGCCAGCTGTCAGAATGCATTAGTCGGCAGTGGCGATTCATCCATCTGTGTTAAGTGTATGGCCAAAACAAGCCAAGGCAAAATCCAAAGAAAATTCCAATCGCTACCTACCGACCAGCCTGCGACCAACCAAACTGACCTGTCTAATAGTATGCGTTAAAAACAGGGGTTTAGTTTGCACATATTTAAAAATACATGCATAAGCTACAGGTCACGTCAAGCACCATGTTACCTGTAGTCCCTACCTCTAACTTTCAAAAAGGCTCCACAGCAGTGGTGGCCTGTCCATTAGGAGCGCACCAGAGCCGCTCCCCTTATCCATGCATCCAGCCTCCTGATCTACATACAAGGCACCAGACTATGGATTCCAGTGGGGGGGAGTGTTTTTATGAAGCACGTGACTAGAGCCAGAGGCTCTAATAGGCTTCAAAAAAGTGTGGGAGCATCACCACCTTGCGGTAATTGGCGACGGGGAGAAGTCTGCAGGACATCAAGTTCTCGACAGGCATCTCCCCCCAGGCTCTGAGGATCATTATTCCAGAGACCTGTTCTGCCATCATTCAGGTCCTGCAGAAAGACTATATTAAGGTAAGTTTTATCCTTTAACATCACATTCTATGTATTTAATGTTTGCTAATGTATTGGATTTATTTCATCATTTCCTAATTACCATGATTGTAATATGCTGTGAATGTCCTCTTTGTCCTCATGCATGCTGGAAGCTTTTAATGCTCCTTTTTTGTCCTTCATGCATATTTGCCTCCACTTACCTACCAAGCATGCTATCATGGGCTCATACACACCTAGCCTAGTCACTTAGCAATGTATTTTGTCAGCTCCATAGTAGTATTTTACACTACACACCCCCTAAATTGTTTACAACTGTTATTGTTGTCCTTAAATTCAGGCAGAGTGCAAGAGGCTTTTTTTGGGGGGGCCCAAACTCATTTGGAAGTTGGAACTCTTCCTCCCCCCAAAGCGCTAAATCAACCGATATCAATTCTCTATCTGTTGACTTAGCCAAACCCATACACACTATACCTACCTCTTTTATGGTCATATTTATGGATGAATTCTCCAAAGCATGTAGTGCAAGGGCCTGCCTGAATACTTTCAAATGGTACTGTTTAAAGTTTTGTTCTCCTATTATCTTGATAGGTAATTGCAGAATGTAAAAATGTGCTTCAATTTGTACAGTGTGTATTCCTATTGTTGTATTATGACACTTCTTACCTGTCCAGAGGGCTGCCAATAGTGTAAGTAAGGAGGGGCTGGCCAAAGCAAAACACATGCATTCAGCTCTCAATGAAATGGAGAGTGTTACCTGTCCAAAACATCCCCCCCCTACAAATTTTACAATGGGCCATCAGAGGGGGTGAGGAATCTGATAAGTGGACCTTATACTTTTGTCTTTAAATACTCATTTCAATAAATGTTATAATTATGTTGGCCAATAATGTTTGTGTCTAATCTGCTTGCAATGTTATGTGCAAAAGTAATATTTTTTTCTTTTTTTCTTGTTTGACTCCACAGTTTCCTTCAAACCCACAGGAATGGCAGACTGTGGGCTCCCAGTTTGCTCAGTGGTGGGACTTTCCTAACTACGGAGGGTCAATCGATGGAAAGCACGCCCACATAGTCCCACACCCCAACTCAGGGTCATACTATTATAATTACAAGGGGTTTAACAGTATTGTGATGTTGGCAGTGGTGTCGGCGACATACGAATTTTTGCATGTGGACATGGGGAAGAATGGCCAGATGTCGGATCGTGGAGTCATCGTGCAGATGGAGTTCTACAGACGGCTCTAGAAGGGCAGCTTGGGCTTGCCACCTGTGGAAGACAACATGGCTTGTCTTTCATTTGTTTTCGACGCTGATGAAGCGTTTGGGCGTTTGACCATACGATTTTTAACTACCGCCTGGCCAAAGCAAGAAGAGTGGTAAAGAATGATTTCAGCATAATGGCCAGCTGGTTCCGACTATTTCTAACACCAATCCACATGGCGGAATATAAACTCAATTGTGTGAAACATTTTTAAAATACATTTTTATTTTAAAATGAACTAATATTTCATTTAATTTACTGCTTGTGTTTCTTTTATCTGTTTCCTAGGTTCTACAATGGGCTTTTCTTTTTGCCCATTTTCTTCAATAGTGTAAATGTAATTTATTTGATACATGAGGTGACAATCTCTTCTTCAGCTAATGATTATGATTACACTCACACATTGTTTTTGTTGTTAATGTATGTAATGCATTAATAATAAAAAATATTCATCCTTTTCAGCACCATGAATTGTTTTGAGTCCATAAAATGGCCTGATTGAGGCCAATTTTAGAGCACTGTGGGGGTTATTTACTGAAGGCAAATCCACTTTGCACTACAAGTGCACTGCAAGTGCACTTGAAACTGCACTGAATGTGCACTTGTAGTGCAAAGTGAAGTTGCCTGTAGTAAATACCCTCCATTGTCACTGTAAACTACAACAACCTCAAAAACTGGTATTGAGCATTGAAATAAGAAGCCATACATTGTTGAGTATAAAACATTTAATCCATGCACATTCACATGTGCGTTAAAAAAGGGTTTTTGAACAAACCAACATCTTTGGTTTATAACATTCTTATGGTTGACATTAGAAATTGCCTTTTTTGGTTAAACAGGCATGTTTAAAACCATAATAACATACATAACTCAGGAACTTACAAGTTCAACTTTGAAAAATTGAAGGCAATATCAGACATTAGTATGTCCAAACTGTATTGATCATGCCTTCATCAGATGGGTGATGTCACCCCTGTAAAAGCCACATTTTGAAGATCTACACAAATTGGGAGGCAAAATGTGGATTTTCCTTCTGATCCCATGCCTAATGTCAACATGTGCTAGCTCCCATCACGGGGGATCAATGGACGCGTTTTGGGGGTGCAACCCCTTCCTCTCACCTACCTGAGTTGTGAGGAAGGGGCTGCACCCACAAAACATGTACATTGATATCCCATGATGGCAGATAACACATGTTGACACAATGGTTGATTTACTAAAGGCAAATCCACTTTGCACTACAATTGCACTAAAGTGAACTTGGAAGTGCACTTGTAAGTGCAGTCGCTGTAGATCGCTGTAGATCTGAGGGGAAGCTATGAAATAAGGGGAAGCTCTGCTGATTTTATCATCCAGTCATGTGCAAGCTAAAATGCTGTTTTTTATATCTCTTGCATGTCCCCCTCGGATCTACAGCGACTTTACTTCCAAGTGCACTTGAAGTGCACTTTCAAGTGCACTTGAAGGGCACTTGTAGTACAAAGTGGATTTGCCTTTAGTAAATACCCCCACTGCGTGCATCTTCAAAATTTGGCATTTAGAATACTTTAAAACTTGATTTAAAATAAAAAATTCAAAAACGGCACAATTTTTGTGTGTTTTAGATTCTGCCTAAAACATCAATGGTGTTCTTCATATTTTGTTGAACATCATTGATGTTTTCCTTTATCTTTTCTAAATCACGATTGCACACCATGATCTCCCCAATGAGGATGTGTGCACTTGCACTGGTGAAATGAGTTTCTTCTTCCACAACATCCACATCACCTAAAATAAAAAAACACACCATGTATTATAATTATGCAGGCATACAACTATTACCTGAAGCTGTGGTCTCAGACATTCACCTGTTATGGTCACCATTTTGCCCAATTCATGTACCTCGAAAATCCACATCCTCAGGTTGTGGTGTGGGGATTTCCTTTTCTTTAGGAGGTTGTCCCTGGTATCCTCAGATGTCCCGAGTCTTTTCTCCCCTATGTGAATAAAACAAAAGGTATACTTAGCACACAGATATTTGAGGCAAGAAATAGGAATATGAAACATTGCTTGGAAGTGTCATACAATTGTCTGTTTGGGCAGAGTTATAAGCTGAAGACATGACTTTTTCCCTTTCTTCAAGTTGCAATACTTAACTTTCTTGGTTACCACTTGCCGCCCGCCCTATAACAAATAGACGGTGGCAAAGTGGTTGCATAATCCTGACCGGACGTCATATGACGTGATCAGGATTATGAGCCGCTGCGCGCCCCCGGGGGCGCGCATTGCGGCGATCGTTGTTGCGGGGTGTCAGTCTGACACCCAGCAACTACGATCTCGGTAAAGAGTCTTCGACGGAGACTCTTTACCACGTGATCAGCCGTGTCCAATCACGGCTGATCACAGTGTAAATAGGAAAATACGGTGATCGGCTTTTCTTCACTCGCGTCTGTCAGACGCGAGTAGAGGAGAGCCGATCGGCTGCTCCTCTGACAGGGGGGGTCTGTGCTGATCGATTATCAGCACAGCCCCCCCCGAGGATGCCCACACTGGACCACCAGGGAAGCCACCAGACCACCAGGGATGCCCAGGACAAGGTATGCCACCCTAGACCACCAGGGATTCCAGTCAGTGCCACAATGGATGCCAATCAGTGCCCGTAATGGATGCCAATCAGTGCCCACAATGGGCATCACTGATTGGCATGCATTATTGATTGGCATCCATTAGTACAATATATTAGAATACAATGCCGCCTATCAGTTCCCATCTGTGCCGCCTATCAGTGCCCATCCATGCCACCTATCAGTGCCCATCCATGCCCACCTGTGCCGCCTACCCATGCCCACCTGTACCGCCTACCCATGCCCACCTGTGCCACCTATCCATGCTCACCCATGCCAATCCGTGCCAGCTATCAGTGCCAATTTGTGCCACCTATCAGTGCCCATCCGTGTCGCCCATCAGTGCCACCCATCAGTGCCACATATCGGTGTCCATCAATGCCACCTCATCAGTGCCACTTCATTGGTGCCACCTCATCGGTGCCCATCAGTGCCGCCTTATCATTGCCCATCAGTGTAACCCCATCAGTGCCCATCAGTGAAGGAGAAAACTTACTTATTTGCAAAGTTTTGAAACTGAAACAAAAAAAAAATTTTTTTTTCAAACTTTTCGGTACTTTTTTATTTGTTTGGCAAAAAATAAAAACCGCAGAGGTGATCAAATACCACCAAAAGAAAGCTCTATTTGTGGGAAAAAAATGATAAAAATTTAATTTGGGTACAGTGTAGCATGACCGCGCAATTGTCATTCAAAGTGCGACAGCGCTGAAAGCTCAAAATTGGTCTGGGCAGGAAGGTGTTTAAGTGCCTGGTATTGAAGTGGTTAAGTTTTCCACATGGAGACACCCCAGTATCCACTGGAGCACCTGTGTGGGACACCCTAAAAATGGTGTTCTGATGTCCCACACTAGTGCCCCTGCGTCCAGATGTGTAAACAGCTGCTGAGTGTCCTCTCCTTACACTGAATCAAGTTTGCATTTCATACTAGTTAGAAACAAATTTAGACAAGAATCTTCTTTTAATACACATAGGCCTGAACAAATGTAGTTAACCTGCATTTGTCAAAAACATTGTATTAGTGGGCGAGCAAATGATGTATACTACGAACGATTACTGTGCCCACAAACCTGAAACTTGCCATTTTAACCACTTTCAGACCGGACCAATTTGCTGGTCAAAGACCAGACCACTTTTTGCGATTCGGCACTGCGTCGCTTTAACTGACAATTGCGCGGTCGTGCGACGTGGCTCCCAAACAAAATGAACGTCCTTTTTTTCCCACAAATAGAGCTTTCTTTTGGTGGTATTTGATCACCCCTGCGGTTTTTATTTTTTGTGCTATAAACAAAAATAGAGCGATAATTTTGAAAAAAACGCATTATTTTTTACTTTTTGTAATAATAAATATCCCCCAAAAATATATAAAAAAACATTTTTTTCCCTCAGTTTAGGCCGATACGTATTCTTCTACATATTTTTAGTAAAAAAAATCGCAATAAGCGATTATTGATTGGTTTGCGCAAAAGTTATAGCGTTTACAAAATAGGGATAGTTTTATAGCATTTTTATTAATAATTTTTTATTATTTTTTTTTTTACTAGTAATGGCAGCGATCTGCGATTTTTATTGTGACTGCGACATTGTGGGGGACCCATCGGACATTTTTGACACATTTTTGGGACCATTGTCATTTATACAGTAATCACTGCTATATAAATGCAGTGATTCCTGTGTAAATGACACTGGCAGTGAAAGGGTTAACCAGTGGGTGGCAGTGTAGGGGTTAAGTGTTCCTAGGGGTGTGTTACTAACTGTGGGGGGGTTGGGCTTTCATTTAGTGTACACTGATCTCTGCTCCAATCACATGGAGCAGAGATCAGCGTCACTAGTTGCTAGGCAGAATGGAAAAATGTTGTTTATACAGCATTTCCTCCATTCGGCCGCTCCGTGAGACGATCGCGGGGATGCCCGCGGCGATCGAGTCCGCGGGTCCCGCGACCGGACTCACGGGGGTCCCGACCAGCGCGGGAGCGCGCCGCCGGCGGCGCGCTCCCGATGGCACGGCGGCAACGAATATTGGACGTACATGTACACCAATATGCCTGCCCGTGCCATTCTGTCGACGTACATCGTCGTGCGCTGGTCGGGAAGTGGTTAAACTGTACAACAGTAAAGAAAAGCACATGGAGCAGCACAAACATAATAATAATAGGAACACACAACAATATACTTACTTTTTTGCAGCACTCTCTTGATTCTTCTGTACTGATCCTGCTCCCTCAATTTGAGGTCTGACCTTCGTTTCCTCAATTGATCCTTGGATCGTCGTACTCTGAAGCTCTTCTGCAGACTTTTCATAACTTTAGACATGATTTTGGCACATTTAGGTTCCTGTACGGTCTATATTTCCCATCATGATCGGCCTTCTTCAAGATGTCCACCATCTTCACCATCTCAACAAAGGACATATTTGAGGCCTTAAATCTCTTGGGTCAGGACGTTTGTGGCTCCGTGCTTTCCTCATCATTGCTGCTGTCCTCTGCATGCACCTGCTTTGTCTCCGCCATGTGCTCTTCCACTGCGCCAAAATGCGCAGTGTATATAAAGGGTAACATGCGTGTGTCGTACGTGTGATCTGTGATTGGAGGACGGAGTAGCAAAAGCGCTGATCGTGCTAACGAAGGTATAATTTTAACTTGCGGCATTAATGGCCTAGACTGTTTAGAGATTGAGGCCTATATTGGGACAAGATTATGAGAGTTTAGCCTGACATTAGGGTTTGTCTTGTGTTGTGTCTTGCAGATAAAATGGATAGATTCAATGATCACGACTTCCTCCCTGGCTTCATTGATAAATACAGGGAGCTGCCCTGTCTGGCAGGTGAAACTACCATTTTATAATAATAAAATAAAGAGGAAGGCAGCGCTGGATCAATTTCTGGAATTGGTGAAGCTGGTGATTCCCACGACAACCAACCTCATTTGAAGTGCAAAACTGGTGGCCTGAGGAGTTCATATAATAGGGAGCGCAAAAAGGTCCAGGATTCCATGAGATCAGGAGCAGCAGATGATGTTTCTGTCCCCAGGCTGTGGTACTATGACAGGCTGCGGTTTTTGTCAGACCAGACTGAAATCAGGCCATCACTCTTAACCCTTCCTTCCACTCTTCCACTCTTTCTTCCACCTCAGGTGAGGCTTCCAACATACAACCTGGGCCTTCCACCCAGGAAGAAGTGGAGGAGCCCAGCTTGAGTCAGTTATAGCATTGTTCAACATATTTCTTGTCAAAAATGTAATGATGTTAAGTAGATGTTATTATTGATCATTAATTTCTGATTTAACAAAGTGGTTTATATATCAATAGACAGTAGTAGCCAAAAATGTTTGGGACAAGAATGAAAAATGCTGGAGTCAGAAGGATAGACCTTTGTGTGATTGAGGACCAAAAAATTAAAACTATGTCCCATTTTCATACACAGGAAAGTCTCAGCCAGGAGGTGGCAGGGGAAAGTGGCAGCCAGTAGGTGGTGGGGGAAAGTGGCAGCCAGGAGGTGGCCGTGCCCAGTAGCCTGACTAAATTGCAAGTTCCTCTCCTCCGCCTTCCAACAAAAAAGCCCAGGAAGGGTAGTAACGTGGAGGAGTCAGCTCTTTCTTTGATTCAGCAGGCTACTGCGGCCCTCAGAACCACCCCCAATCTTCAGGAGGCCTATACCTGCGTGCCAGCAAGCAAAATGCAGGAAATGGAGGTGGGCCAATGCCTCATTTGTGAGGAAGCCCTCTATCAGGCACTAAGTAAGGGGGTGATGGGCGAACACACAAAAAAAAGTCACATATCTGAGTTGGACCATACTGCTCCTCCACCTCCTGCCACAACTCCAACACCACAGCCACAGTCTGGAAGGAAGCGAGCAAGGAAGTCTTGAGAGTGATGGTCTGGGTTCGGTCTGGTAGGGCAAAAGATGCAGGCTGTTGTAAGACCACAGCCTGGGGGCATATATGTCATCTGCTCCCGATCTCTCTGAGTCCTGGGCTGGATTGTGCTCCCTATTAAATTGACTCCTCAGGCTACCAATTTTGCATGTCAAATAATTGATGTCTGCCCTGGGGTACAAATACTTCGCCAATTTCAACAGTTTGTCCAGCATTGCCTTCCTCTTTATTTTTTTATGACCCCTAATAAATGTCTATTTTTTTAACAAATACTTCACTATGTGTTTTAGTTCAAAAGGACAGTTTATTTGTGAGTAGGCAGGTACATTTCAAAAATACAATGTCAAATTAACAAGGGACAACAACACCAACCAATCTCCTTGAGGTTAAAAAATATATGATAATAATGGTGTTGTGGTAACTTGACACAAAGAATGACCAAAAATATTATGGAGATCACTAAAAAAAAACATAAAAAAAAAATTGGGAGACCTTGATAAAAAAAAAAAAAAAAAAAGAAGGAGATCACTATAAAGAAATCAGTTTGTCAGAACTCTGTGTGAATATCAGCAACAAAACAACTTCATTATTCTAGCATTATAAAGAAGAAGAGAATACGCTGCATTAAAAGATTTAAAAATTTGCAGCGTGACAAATGTGCTATCTCCATTATGAACGCTAGTTTTACCAGACCGAGCGCTTCCGTCTCATACTTGATTCAGAGCATGCGTGGAATTTGGTGCGTCAGAATTGTCTACACATGCTCGGAATTTACGATAATGGATTTTCTTGTCGGAAAATTTGAGATCCAGCTCTCAAACATCTGTTGTCAGAAATTCCGACAGCAAATGTCCGGTGGAGCCTACACACGGTCGGAATTTCCGACAACATTTGTTGTCGGAAATTCTGATCTTGTGTATGCGGCATTAAACTTCCTTCACACTGTTGTGTTGCAGCAACACATAGGGGGTTGATTTACTAAATCTGGAGTGCAAAATCTGGTGCAGCGCTGCATGACAGCCAATCAGCTTCCTGTTTTTGTTTTTTTTAAAGCCTAATTGAAAAAGCTGAAGTTAGAAGCTGATTGGCTTCCATGCACAGCTGCACCAGATTCTGAGTGCTCCAGTTTTAGTAAATCAACCCCACAATAACAGACAATCCTCGGTGCAGAAAAGGCAATTACTATACATGTATTTGTCATCAATTGGCTGCTTTAACACAATGCTGGTTAACGCACAACAAAATGTAAATTGATTTAAGGTAAAAAGGTTGTGCACTGTGCTAGTGCAGTTGCACTTGTTTTCCCCAGAGCCTAGTAAATGAAATGGAGCTCTGTTGATCACCATCATCCAAAAATGCTTTTTTTTCATTGCACCTGAATTGGTATTCATCACAAAGTAAAGCTTTGCCACGTTACATTTACTAAGCAAAAGGAGTGCAACTGCACTTGCTAAGTGCACAGTCATTTTGTCTTTAGTAAATCAACCCCAATGTGTTTTAACAGTAATGAGTAATCACGCACCATAATGGCCGCAATAGCTTTTTTTTAGCTTTGGATACAGTAAGAAAGATTTAACCCCTGTCTGTTTTTTTGCTGCCTTTAAAATTGTTAAGCTGAATCTTTAAATGCTCTAACAAGAAATTAGGGTAATCTATCTCTCAAAATCTGTTACATTACTCTTTGGGTGTGAAAGCAAAAGATACAGATATTTGTAAAGTCAGAACTGCAACAGTTGATGCTGTGAATGGCATATGTTTCTGTTAAAACAAGTGATGGCAGCTACAGTGTGTGTAAACTATTAAATGCTCAGTTGACCAGCACCAGTGATGATCACTCTCAGTCTGCTGGTGTATGAAATGGAAAATCTCGGTGCAGAGTGAGGTATGAGTGTATGTATGTTACAATGGGGACAAAAAGTTATCAGAAATCTAAAATGTTACAGCTGTTGTCAAGAAAAGAAAATACATTTTATGAACACCTGTTCCAGCGGCAACTATAAGAGATAGTTGTCCCTCACTTTGGAGAGTTTACTGATGACTTCATATTTTGGCCAGAGAACAGAAAGTAAGTATGGAATACAGACAGTAAAAAAAAAAAAAAACAGACTGAGGTTCTAACCTTTGGTCAAGTGTTGGCTACAGATACATTTTAACGGAGAAAACTTAAGATTGCTGTTGTAACTTATTGGGGTTGATTAACTAAAACTGGAGAGTGCAAAATCTCGTGCAGCTGTGCATGGTAGCCAATCAACTATCAACTTCAGATTGTTCAATTAAGTTTGACAAAAAAAAAACCTGGAAGCTGATTGGTTTCTTTGCACAGCTGCACCAGATTTTGCACTCTCCAGTTTCAGTAAATCAACCCCATTGAGTTACCAACAGATGCAGGATGTGGATATCTTTGCAAAACTGGCTTCATTGATTAAATACTCACAATTTTTCATAAGCCTTAGGCTAGGTTCACACTACAGCGATGCGGGAACGCCGCAAATCCGCAGCGGGTTCCCGCATCGCATGCCTCCCGGCGGCAGTTCACACTGCCCTATGCGAACTGCTGGGAGTGTCAGTGAAACGTTAATGACACCCCCAGATCAGTTCGCATATCGCAGTGCGATCAGCAAACTCGGACAGGAATCGGATTGCATGGTGTGAACACCCATGCAATCCGATTCTGCTGCGGACCAAAAAAAGGGTCCTGTGCGAGTTTGTGGCGGGTGCGATGCGAATTCAGCCATACTATCTGTATGGCTGAACTCGCATCGCACAGAGATCGGATGTGATTTGCACTGCAGTGCGGTGCGAATCACATCCGGGTTCTCCTAGCCACAGCAGTGTGAACCCAGCCTAAAACCATTGTCCGCTGGTAAAGTGGGTGTTGCTTTTCAAATAGTGGATTGATTGATTGATTGATAAAAAAAGAGGGCTAGATTGACAGAAAAATTTGGCTGTCTTAGTTTTTCATTTAGAAATGTTAGGTGTACATATGTTGTAGTTTAATGAAATTATACATTATTATTATTAAGATTCTCAATTAAATATATGAGCACATATTGCAGCGTGGCCTTGCAATGATAGTTGGATTTGCAGGTGATGTGCCCCCTAGTAACATACAGTAGATGGAATATAGAATCACAGATATCAGTGCTACAAACTGTTGCATCGTTTCAGAGCTCAAGAATTTACAGAAATTCTTGAGATTTTACCTTCTACTCCCAGGATCTAACAATGCACACTTCTGAGTTCCTTTCAGACTTAGCATATTTAGCTTAGTACAAAACCCAATCTCATACAGAAATAAAAGCCCCAGGTGATTTATTCATGTATTGGATACATTGTAAGTACAAGAAACATACATTTGAGATTTATTCATTGTAAAGATAAGACAATATTTATATGAGATCTTGCATGGAAGAAGCGTGACAATTATTTTGTGTTTCTTCAATTTGCGAATAATCGCACCAACTGTTGTCACTCTCTCACCAAGCTGCTTGGCGATGGTCTTGTAGCCCATTCCAGCCTTGTGTATGTCTACAATCTTGTCCCTGGCATCCGTGGACAGCTCTTTGGTCTTGGCCATGATGGAGAGACTGGAATCTGATTGATTTATTGATTGCTTCTGTGGACAGGTGTCGTTTATACAGGTAACAAGCTGAGATTAGGAGCACTCCCTTTAAGAGAGTGCTCCTAATCTCAGCTTGTTACCTGTACAGAAGACACCTGGAAGTCAGTAATCTTGCTGATTGGTAGGGGATCAAATACTTATTTCACTCATTAAAATGCAAATCTATTTAAAACTTGTTGGAAATTTTTTTTCTGGATAGTTTTGTTGTTATTCCGTCTCTCACTGTTAAAATAAACCTATCATTAAAATTATAGACTGATATTTTCTTTGTCAGTGGGCAAATGTACAAAATCAACAGGGGATCAAAACTTTTTTTCTTTACCGCATGAGTTTTCTGCAGGATATGTGCATCAATATTTTAAACTGAATGAATTAAGGGATGAAACCTTCAGTAAGAAATGTTTAAAACTACATTGCCATGCTAAAAGTGACCAGTGAAAATCACAGCAAGTGTGTCTTGATAGACAAAAAATAAAAAAGGAAAAGAAAAAAGTAATAGTCCCAATTAAGTTCAAATCTGTGAAAAATGTGAAGTGAAAGGATCATTCTATTCCTATGTCTCAATACCCAAGTGTGCCACCACCTTGAATAAAGAGGACTCTTATCAGAACATATGAACCCTGTATAAAAAGAGTCATGCAAGCTTGTGAATTAATATGCCATCTGTAGGGAAACTGGTATAACCTCCAAATCTCCACCTGTGGTCACCAGGATCTCCCATACAGTAACATGAGATGTTCAACCAGAATTTAAAAAGAAAAAAAGAAGCGGGAAGGCCAACATAGTGTAAAACTGTATATGCAATTTATTATTAAAATAAATGAATACCACTCACAATGGTAAAAACAACAAGCTGTCAGGGTTGGCCTGCTACTTAAAGTGGTGTTCCATACACCAAAAAAAATGCTTAAAATTCATTTAAAAAAAAAATTTAAAAAATGTGAAATTTTTTTTAATCTCACCTCTAAATGCCTGTTGCTAGGGGGTCCCTCGTAGCCTTCAGTGCCTGGGCTCCTGACGTCACTTCGCCTCGGTGCAGGAAGGGCTCAGCTCCACCCCTCCCTCCTGTCAGTCATCTGGGACATGTGACAGGTCCCAGATGACTGCACGGGCAATCACAGCTTGCGGCGCCGGTCGCGCATGCGCAGTGGGTGCCCGACTGTGAAGTCACAGCCGGGTGCCCACAGTTGCAATGCTGTGAGGCAAGGGGGTCGAGCGGGGCTTCGATCTCCCTCATCGCTGGACACTGGTACAGGTAAGTGTCCGATTATTAAAAGTCAGCAGCTGCAGTATTTGTAGCTGCTGACTTTTCATTTTTAATTTTGTCACCGACGCTGGTAAACAGCCATTGGCCGGCTGTCTACCCATGTGATCGGCTGTGATCGTTTCACTAAAATGTAAACAAACCACGGTAACAAGATGTTACCGGGTTCTCCTCCTCACACACCGATCGTGTGTGAGGAGGAGATTGCGGTAACATCTCCTTACCGCTTACAGTGTACACCAACACAAACTGATTGCCCCCCCAATAAAGAGGACCTGTCACCACCCCTCATAGTACCTGTCACTCACAGTCCATCAGAGTACCTGTCATAGTCCATCAGAGTACCCGAGTACCTTTCACAGTCCATCCGAGTACCCGAATACCTGTCATAGCCCATCAGAGTACCCGAGTACCTGTCACAGCCAATCAAAGTACCCGAGTACCTGTCACAGCCCATCAGAGTACCCGAGTACTTATCACAGTCCATCCGAGTACCCGAGTACCTGTCACAGCCCATCAGAGTACCTGAGTACCTGTCACAGCCCATCAAAGTACCCGAGTACCTGTCACAGCCCATCAGAGTACCCGAGTACCTGTCACGGCCCATCAGAGTACCCGAGTACCTGTCACAGCCCATCAACGTACCCGAGTACCTGTCACAGCCCATCAACGTACCCGAGTACCTGTCACAGCCCATCAGAGTACCCGAGTACATGTCATAGCCCATCAGAGTACCCAAGTACCTGTCACAGCCCATCAAAGTACCCGAGTACCTGTCATAGCCCATCAGAGTACCCAAGTACCTGTCACAGCCCATCAAAGTACCCGAGTACCTGTCACAGCCCATCAGAGTACCCGAGTACCTGTCATAGCCCATCAGAGTACCCAAGTACCTGTCACAGCCCATCAGAGTACCCAAGTACCTGTCACAGCCCATCAGAGTACCCGAGTACCTGTCCCAGTCCATCTGAGTACACGAGTACCTGTCACAGTTCATCTGAGTAACTGAGTACCTGTCCCAGTCCATCTGAGTACCTGTCACAGTTCATCTGAGTACCTGTCACAGTTCAGCTGAGTACCCGAGTACCTGTGACAGTACATATGAGTACCTGTGTACCTATCACCGCCATTCAGAGTACCCAAATACCAGTCACCAGGCCATCAGAGAACCTGTCACCAGGCCATCAGAGTACCCGAGTACCTGTCACCAGGCCATCAGAATACCCGAGTACCTGTCACCAGGCCATCAGAGTACTCAAGTACCTGTCACCATGCCATCAGAGTACTCAAGTACCTGTCACCAGCCCATCAGAGTACCAGAGTACCTATCTGCAGCCCATCAGAGTACCCAAGTACCTATCTGCAGTCCATCAGAGTACCCGAGTACCTATTTGCAGCCCTTGCCTCATAGAATATACGTTGGGGTGTTTGATTTCCAAAATGGGGCATTTTGGGGGTAATTCCATTGTCCTGGTGCTCCAGGACCTTCAAAAGTGTGATAGGTAGGAATGAAATGAGATGTGTAATTTATGCTCCTAGAATGCCTGAAGGTACTACTTCAATGTTCGGCCTCTCTATCTGACCAGGGTGTGTAAAAGTCTCACACATGTGGTATCGCCATACTCGCAAAGAGTAGCAGAATGTATTTTGGGGTGTAATTTGTTGTATGCATATTCTGTGTGTGTGAGAAATAACTCGATAATATGACAATTTTGTAAAAAAAAATAATAATAAAAAAAAATCTTCATTTTGCAAATAATTGTAGGGAAAAATGACAACTTAAAAAAACTCACCATGCTACTTACTTAATACTTTGGAATGTCTACTTTCTAAAAAGGGGTAATTTGGGGGGGGGGGGGTATTTTACTTTCCTGACTTGTTAGTGTCTCAAGAAATGAGATACACCTGATGTACTGAAGGCCTGATCAGATGTGATGAATTTTCTGTGATTGCCACCATAGATAGTAGACTCTATAACTTTCACAAAGACCAAATAATATACACTAATGTGGGTTATTTTTACCAAAGATATGTAGCAGTATAAATTTTGGTAAAAAAATGTATGAAGAAAAATGACTAATTAGCAAAAATGTATGACAGAAACAAAGAAAAATGCATTTTTTTCACAAAATTTAAGTTTTATTTTATTTATAGCACAAAAAATAAAAAACCCACTAGTGATTAAATACCACTAAAAGAAAGCTCTATTTGTATGTAAAAAGGACGCAAGTTTCATATGGGTACAGTGTTGCATTACTGAGTAATTGTCATTCAAACTGTGAGAGCGCTGAAAGCTGAAAATTGGTCTGGACAGGAAGGGGGTGTAAGTGCACGGTATTGAGGTGGTTAAACAGCTTAGCTCATTTCCTTATTGCCCTTGCGTGTTCTATGATCTATAAGTGCATTCTTTGCTGTGTTCTTGTGTATAACCTGGCCTATTCCTGATTTTTGCTCCTCACTACGCTGACTTCTGGCTTCCTGACCCCAGCTCATCTTATTACCTGCTTTGGCATTCATATCCTGACTTCAAATTTTATTTACATTCCTGTACTGTGTTATTTTTGCCATTTCACTAAAGGTGTGAATTTAATTGTACTTTCTGTCTCTGTTTATGGTTCCTGACATAAGCAAGCAATAAAATACCAGTACCGGGATCCAAACCAACAACTTCCTGGTTACAGTGTTAAAGGCTACCCCAAGGATGTCAGATGTGAGAAAGTGTGTAGGACAGAGCTTACGCTCGTGATCTCACCATGCACACTTTTTATACCATTGTGTGCGGCTTGCCATTTACTTAATAATAAATTGCGTATATAGTTTTACATTATGTGGGCCTTCCCAGTTCTTTTTTTTTCAGTTGAACATTCATGTTACTGGATGGGAAATCCTGGTGACCACAGGTTTAGATTTGGAGGTAATACCAGTTCCCCTAAAGGTGAGATATTAATTCACAAGTTTGCATCACTCTTTTTATACAAAGGGTCATTATGTTCTGGTAAAAGTCCTCTTTATTCAAGGTGGTGGCACACTTGGATGTTGAGAACATTTTAATAGAAAGATCCCTTTACATCACATTTTTTACGGATTTGGACTTAATTGGGACTTTTCATTTTTCTTAAAATGTTTC
Source organism: Lithobates pipiens (assembly GCF_037356315.1). NCBI lineage: Eukaryota > Metazoa > Chordata > Amphibia > Anura > Ranidae > Lithobates > Lithobates pipiens. The sequence goes on along the minus strand of NW_027507791.1, from coordinate 69,166,341 downwards.
TATCAAAAAACACTTGCTGTGATTTTCACTGGTCACTTTTAGCGCGGTAATGTAATTATATAAAAAATTTTACCATTTGACTGAATGTTTTTAGCCAGCTGCTGTTTTTTTTGATCTATCAGCACAATATCTGTTTATAACTCTTAGTAAGAAATGTTAAGAGGTACTTTTCACACCTCACACACTTTAGCACCATTGGATCTGGGCAACCACCAAGTAATTAATATTGCTAGCTTTCACGTGTCTATTTCATACTTGTCTTAATCCACAAATAACTATTTGACTTTGCTACCAGTTTTATATGGTCTGCCCTCCTGACCAGTTGTGTTCAGCATAAGTAAGTTTCAGTGCAAGAGACTTCGGGGCTTGGGGGAATTGACATTTGATTGTTAACTTGTGTCTATCAGCTGCTGGTTATACCATGGGTCTACTGGGACTAGGGTTACCACCTTTTCTTCAAGCCAAACCTGAACATTTTACCGGTGCAGGGCAAATTTTACTATTTATTTTTTAGTATACACTATAGTATTGTAAAATACCTAGGGCACCTTTGGATGCCCCAAGGACAGTAGTAATGTGGCATGTGTAGCAGCGAACAGTGGCTCTGGCCAAATTGCATTAACAGTGGGAGGGGCTTAAATGAACATGGTTAAATAAAACAAAATCATTCCTGTTACCATAAAATATGCTTAGATTACTGTGCGCAAGTATGAGTCTCACAAACTCAGCACAAGAAAATTAGCATTTCTTCATGCGCAAAAGCTAGTCATTCTGGCACGCAGGACTGGGCCTGCTGCTGTAAGATGAGCTGCACATGTACAGGTGGGTTTATTTTATTGCAGAAGAGAAATTGCATGTCTCTTCTGCAATAAAAAACCTGCCTGCTCGCAGAATGTAATGACAGAACTTTAGTTAGACTTTAAGATGCACAAACTTTGGGACAAACTATAATTTAAAAAACAAAATGCAACATACTTTTCTGCACCCCAAAAGCTCATTTGCATTTATAAGAGAAGGGGGAGGCAGGTCCGCACATGACATTTAAACTGAAATCAGCTTTAAAATCCAACAAGCTTTTTTGCAAGTAGTGCAAACTTACAAAGCCAGACTGTAAGAACAGACCCTCTCCTACTACTCCTTCAATGTGCTTCTCCCCAAAAGGGGCTTAAGGTGGCCACACACTACACAATATGAATGACCTCAAAACTGTAAACATAAATGTGGAGGACACACCTAAGCAATCTTTTTCATTTATTTAAAATATGCAGGCCCTTATACTATATAGTTCTTGGCAGATCTAAAGCGGGTTATACAAGAAGATTGTGTAGTGTATGGTCAGCTTAAGTCCTGGCCTGTGAGCTTGAAACACTTACATTACAGTTTGTTGGCCATTGCTTTGTTTGCACCTACATTAAGCCCAGTGACTGTTGTCAGAGTAAAATATGTCAAAAAACATCATTGCTGTCACTAAAGTAAGCCCTATTGTTGGTGTCAGATACTCCTTCCCCTGCAGTCTTCCATTGCCAAGCTGACCACATTGATGTGGCTAATGCCGCGTACACACGATCAGAATTCTCGTCGGAAAAAGCTCTGATGGTTTTCCCAACGGAGTTCCTCTCAAGCTGTCTTGCCTACACACGGTCACATCAAATTCCGATCGTTTAGAATGTGGTGACATACAACACGTACGACGGGACTAGAAAAAGTAAGTTCAATAGCCAGTAGCCAATAGCTTCCGTCTCGTAGTTGAATCTGAGCATGCGTGATTTTTGGCATGTCGGATTTGCATGCACACGATCGGAATTTCCGTCAGGAAAATTGAGAACGTGCTATCAATTTTTGGCTGGCGGAAATTCGGACAGCTAAATTCCAATGGAGCATACACACGGTCGCATTTTCAGATGAACAGCTTTTTCTGCCCGGAATTCCAATCGTGTGTACGTGGCATTAGAGGTTGCAGCACTAAGGAGTCTGCATGCAGAAGAGGGAACTGTAGCACTGCAATAATGCCACAAAGTTTTGCCCCCATGCAGACACCATAGCACTACAGATCCCCAGCCATTCCATGCAACCACCCCTCCTTTACATTATGCATTTGCATAACAACACCGACCTGCTGAACATCCCTGCAGACTCCTGACCTTCTCTGCTACATAAGGGGGAGGGGGCGTGGCTGAGCCAAGACTGAGGGGGTGGAGTCCCTCTTTCTTCAATGAGTACAGCCACCAGGAACAAGGATGAGTTCTCAGAGGACCCCCAGCGGCATTGACTAGAAACACATGGCAGCTGTCAGGGCTGGCCTCAGCCCTTCCTTCTCAGAGCTGGTCGCTCAGCTGTCGGTTAATTGCCAGCTTCTATCTCTCCAGAGCTACTCAGCTGTTGATGATATCCTGCTCGTCAGTCCTACCTACTTAAACCGTTCAGCCCAGTGGATCTCTGCCTTTGCCTTGGTCAACATCCCAGAGACATTCTCTTGCGTTCCTGTTTAAAGACTTGCTTTGCTGATATCCCTTCTGGCTCCAGATCCTGCTTGCTATTCCACTACATTGATCCCTGATTTCTGGCGTGGCTCACTATCTGTTCTGGTTACTGAACTGGCTATGTTTTGACTATGTTTGTTATTTGTACTTCTATTATTAAACAAGTGTGATATAACTGTACTTCTCTCTCGGTCCGATTTCATGATTTCTGACAGTAGGCAAAGGCCATGAATTCAGAAGATACAGTCAATCCACTTGTTGGTAATATTTTTTCCAGATTGTATGAACTGAATCACTGCATGGATCAGTTTTCTATGGCATTACAAATGCTCCTGAGTCATGAGGCTCACCTGGAATCTCCCACTGTGGCTGCCCTGATACAACCTATGTTGCAGGCCATCCCTGCCGCTGCTCCAGTCTCTGTGTAGGCACCTGCCTTGAGTATTGCCTCTATAAGAGGCATGTCTGGTTCTGCTCCACTTCCCCAGCGATTTTGGGGCAATCCAGTCAAATGCAGAGGGTTTCTCAACCAGGTTGAGATATACTTTGAGATGCTGCCCCAGGCGTTTCCCACAGACAGAAGCAAAGTAGGTTTTATGATATCTTTGCTTTCTGAGAGAGCCTTGGCCTGGGCAAACCCTCTATGGGAGACGCATAAACCAAGAATAACCAATAACCAGCGGAAACTTAGGTGAGGAAATAACTTGGAATTGTATTATCTCATGGTGACGAGCCCCTACGGCCATGGACAATGGAACCGTCTCATGAGTCACGTGGGCAGGCTGTAGAGGTCTCCTGTCAAGAGCCTCAATGGCAAGTGGAGTGTCACGCAGCTACAGCGGAATCGAGTGCTTCGATACAAAGGCAGCATCAACCAACAGGCCTGTAGCCCAAGAGTCGATTAGAGCCTGTATCTCGATGGACGACTCAGCTCAAGAAAGGGTGACCGAAAACCAGGGGCTTATCCTTCTGGATAACGGCTGATGAAACAACGCCACCTAAGGTCTGTCAATGACAGGACCTCAAGGTTCGGGCGTTCACTGGGTGGGTAGGACAAGACTTCAAAAAGTGACCTGCCTGTCCACAATAAAGGCACAATCTCTCCCTCCTTCTAAAGGTTCTTTCATCCTCAGAGAGATGCGTGAAACTCAAGTGCATGGGTTCACTTTCACTGACTGACTTGGTACCAGGAGGCATGGGAGGTGAGGGAGGCATAGGTGGGACTGCAAAGCTTGGAGACAAATGTACAGGAGGCTTCCGCAAGCGCTCCTTAAAAAAGAGAGTCTTTCTCTGAGTCTGCAGTCAATGAGGATAGTAGCAAACGTGATCAACTTCTCCAGCTCAGTGGGTGTATCTCTGGCTGCTATCTCTAACCTTGATGGTATCCGAGAGACCATGAGAAGGTCCTCATTGTTCCACGAAACTTCTGCTGCCAGAGTACGTAATTCAATGGCGTAGTCGGCAACAGTTCTCGTACTCTGTTCAATGGACATGAGGCAGTTGGCACCAGACATACCTCTTATAGAGGTAATACTTGAGGCGGGTGCCTGCACAGAGATTGACGCAGCTGCAGGGACAGCCTGCAACACAGGTTGTACCAGAGCAGCCACAGTGGGGGATTCCAGGTGAGCCGTGCGACTCAGGAGCGCTTGTAACGCTATGGCAAACTGACCCATGCGGTGATCTTGCTCATCCAATCTGGAAAAAATGTTACCGACAAGTGGATTGACTGTATCTTCTGAATTCATTGCCTTCACCTACTGTCAGAAACCATGAACCAGACCGAGACAGAAGTACAGTAAATCACACTTGTATATTAATAAAAAATAAAAACGTAAATAGAGTAAGCGTATTCAAAGCATAGCCAGAGTCCAGTAACTGGATCGTGTAGTCAGCCAGGCCAGAGTTCAGTAAGCAAATCGGGTAATCAGCCAGGCCAGAAGTCAGGGATCCATGTAGAGGAACAACAAGCAGGATAAGGAGCCAGAAGAGATGTCAGCAAGCCAGTCTTTAAACAGGAACGCAGGAGATGGTTTCTTGTAATGTGACCAAAGCGAAGGCAGAGATGAAGTGAGCTGGACAGCTTTAAGTAGGCAGGTCAGACAAGCAGGATCAGGAACAGCTGGATAACTGTGGAGAGAGATGAGAGCTGGCAATTAGCCGACAGCTGAGCATCCAGCCCAGAGAAGGAAGGGCTAAGCCAGCCCAGTCAACAGGTTAAACTTCATTTCCACTGCTGGTTTTTCGATGGACGCAGAGAAACTTTCGTCAATCCTACATCGGCCTGACGCCTGGGTTTCTGCCCTCTACGCTTTGCCAACTATTACCGTAAGTTTGTTCGTAACTTCTCGTCTCTGGTCAAGCCCCTGACTGATATGACCAGGAAGGACGGTAACCCAGAGAGTTGGTCTCCAGAGTCCGTTAAGACCTTTGATAGTCTCAAGGCTGCCTTTGTTTCTGCTCCTGTTTTGGCACATCCTGATCCTATGTTACCTTTTATCCTTGAGGTTGATGCATCTGAGACTGGTGTTGGCGCCCTTCTGTTTCAACGTCCTACCTCTGAGAGCGCTATGCATCCTTTTGGCTACTTTTCCAAGATATTGTCAGCTGTGGAGTGCAATTCCAAGATTGGTGACAGAGAGCTGTTGGCGATCATTTTAGACCTGAAAGAATAGAGACATCTCCTTGAAGGTACCACTGTGTCAGTTCTCATTCTTACTGACCATAAGAATCTCACATTCTTGTCTGAGGCTAAATTCCTCCCTCCCAGAAGGGAGCGATCGGCTCTATTCTTGACAAGTTTCAATTACATTGTCTCATTCTTACCTGATACTAAGAATATAAGGGCTGACGCTTTGTCATGACAATTTTCCTCCACTTCCAAGATGGAGTCGGTTCCAGTTCCTGTGATTCCTCCTGATCGTATTCTGGCCACGGTTTGCACCAGTCTAACTTCTCCTTTGGGGGACAAAATTCTTCCTGCTTAGGTCCATGCTCCTCCTGAGAAACCTTGTGATGCTTTGTCCCAGAGAGCCTCCATACTGATGTACTCCAGACTTACTATTCTATCAAGGCTGCTGGCCACCCTGGGAAGAATCAACTCTTTTGGGTCATTTCCTAACAATTCTGGTGGCCTAGTCTATATGCTGATGTAACCGTCTTCGTAGCTGCGTGTTCCATGTGTGCTCAGAGTAAGACTCCACGACATCTTCCAGTGGGCCTCCTATAACCTATACCCAATGGAGAGAGTCCCTGGAGCCACCTGTCTATGGATTTAACTGTGGAGTGCCCTGACTCCCAGGGCTTATGGTGGTTGAACGGTTCTCAAAAATGTCTCATTGTATCCCACTTAAGAAGTTGCCCACTTCCAAGGAACTGGCTTCCATTTTTGCTCAGGAGATCTTTTGCTTACATGGGCTACTCAAGGTGATTGTCTCAGACAGGGGTAGTCAGTTTGTGTCCCGGTTCTGGTGAGCCTTTTGTGCACAGTTGGGAATTCAGCTTGCGTTTTCCTTTGCGTATCACCCGCAGTCTAATGGGGCCACAGAACGAGCCAATCAGTCCTTGGAGCAATTCCTACAATACTATATTTCTGACCATCATAACAACTGGTCAAACCTATTAATAAGTATATGGTAGTGCTGCGTTGTGTGGGGAAGGGGAAACTGCAAGGGGGAGGGGGGGGTTGGGGGTGGTGGTCAGGGATGAGTGGAGGATACCAAGTATATAAAGTGTTACACCATAAAATATAGCTACTAGGGATCCGCTATATACACCCTATTAATAATTTATACCGATATAAAAAAAACAATATTTAAAACAATCAAAAAATATCTTGTCATATGTGGATCAAAGTGCAATAGTGCTACACATGTAATAAAATATAGTACCAAGTGCTGAAGCTAAAGTGCAAAAAAATCAAGTAAAGTGACTGGTGCACACATATATGAAATAATTAAACAAAATAATCACACTCAGAGATAAATCCGTAAAAATAAAGTGCTAAGTGCCAATAAGTCCAAGCAATTAATCGCATAAAATGGATGAACTGAAAGTGAAATAAGTGCAACTGTTGCTGCCGTGGCGTTCAGGAAAAAAGCATATCCACTTATTGTGCTGTGCAAATCATGCAGGCAATTCAGTGCCACACTCCTTCTTTCCCCTTCATGGGATAAATAGATGGGTGTCCCCTTACCTTACCGCTGTAAGGTTACAGCGCATAACAACATATATTGGTCACAATGGGGGTTTCCTCACTCTTGTATCAGATGTCTTTAAGGCAGGTAAACCTCATAAAATGCAAGAGATGGTACCAAATAGTGTAGTAATTTTGATGTATCAAATTTTATTTAGTAAAGTTGTCAGGCTACTCAAATTTGGTAAGATAAAAACAGGCATCAAGTGTAAACAAAACGGTGGACGGCGGGTTTGGGCGTCACTTCCGGTGTCTCTCTCTCTCTCTCTTTCTGACGCGTGTTTGTCACTGTCACGTGACTTCATCAGGGAATATTCCCTGATGAAGTCACGTGACAGTGACGAACACGCGTCGGAAAGAGAGAGAGAGAGAGAGAGACACTTAAAGCATGAGCAGAATCATCTTTAAATAGCACATCTGTTGTCAACATGCACTTAGTAAGCACCCATGTGCACTCATGCATGCATGCCTGCCTGTCTACTCTATTGATAAGAATGTTGTGCATTTCTGCGACCCACATGACATATCTCTACTGACTAACAAAGTAAAGGGACTTTCTTCACTGACCACTAATGTAAAGGGGTTACTACATTTACCATTAATATAAGAAGGCACTGTACCAACCACAAATGTGAGGGGGCACATCACTACTGACCACCAATGAGAGAAAACACTCCTATATAGCAGTCCTAGGTGTCAAATACTAAATACTAAGAATGCCATATTCCTTATTCTTAATTTGTTCATATCTCAGGTTAATGTACAGTAAACTGGAGTAATTACTAGCAGGGGTTCCCTAAAATCTGTAAGTTATTTCAAGGGTTCCTTCATGTTAAAAATTTTGAGAAAAGCTGCTCCAGGCAACAAGTTGAAATTTCTAGAAGGAAAAGGCATTCTAATGCAACCTGATTCCTGTGCCTGTTGTACATCTAGTATAATGAGTCAAATGGAAACAAATTAAATACATATTAAACCGATTGCTGACTGCAGCACTATTGTGCATTAATGCTTTAGTCCTTTTTCATTCCATACCAAGCCTGCTGGATACTCATTAGCATCTGTTGCTAATATTTTTGACATTCTAACGTAATGCAATGAGTCTGCCTTTCTTACGTTTATTATATAATTTTTTATATGCAATTTTACATTTTGATGGATTGTATTTCGCTTTTTGATTTTATTAGAAAGCCACATAAATCAGCTGTGTTTGCGAAGCGAGAGTTCCAAAACCTTCCTTGATGTTCACTGAGAGCTCACACTTTTCACCGTCAACAAACACTGCTGCCTGGCAACATGGAGTGTGCTGGCAGACTTTTAACTCCGGGCTAAATCCTCCTCCTGGCCTAGATGTCTAATTAACCGGCCCCTTTCTCTGTAGTTGTGAATGTCTGCATATACACTAAACACTTCAGAATACATGCAACATTGGTTCATTTTACTGTTACCTTACCCCAGCCATTGATTTATTTCTTTAGCATTGCAGAAAGCAAAGAAAAGTTAGTGCCTAGTTCATTCATATTGGTGATCTTACTTTCTATTCCATTAACATCAAGTTATACAGTGTGTTGTCAGGGTAGGATATAATTGCCACCTTTTCTTCATGTAGTCAAACCCGAACACTTTAGCGGTGCACAACATTTTTTTTGAATAGTATAAACTATACATATATTTTGCAACTAAATAACATTTGAAATCATTGAAGTTATCATTTGACGTTAATCACAAGAGTCCCCCTTTACATCACAGTCCACAGAGTTCCCCTTTTATATCTGAATCTGCAGCATTTCCCTTTACAGCTGAATCTGCAGAGTTCCCCTTTACATCAGAGTCCACAGAGTTCCCCTTTTACATCTGAATCCACAGAGTTCCCTTATACATCTGAATCTGCAGAGTTCGCCTTTTAAAACAGAATCCACAGAGTTCCCCTTTTACATCAGAATCCGCAGAGTTCCCCTTTACATCAGAGTTCACAGAGTTCCCCTTTTACATCTGAATCCATAGAATTCCCCTTTTACATCTGAATCTGCAGAGTTCCCCTTTTGCAGCTGAACTGGCAGAGTTCCCTTACACTGTAAAGGGGGACTCTGAAGACTATGATGTAAGAGAGAACTCTGGGGACTCTGGCATAAGGGATGCTCTGGGAACACTGATTTAAGGGGGGATACTAAGAACTCTGATGCATGGAGAGGACTCTGATGTAAGGAGAACACTGCGGCCTCTGGTGTAAGGGGGAACTCTGATGAAAGGGTGTCCCTGGTAACCATAGTCCAAATTACATCAGAGTTCCCTGCATTCCCCTTTAATAAGGGGTCCTAGAGCCCCCTTTACGTCAGAATTGGCAGAGTCTTCCTTTAAATCTAAACTTGCAGAGTTTCCTCTTATATCTTAACTGGCAGACTTCTCTTACACTGTAAGGGATGCTCTGGGAACCCTGATTTAGGGGGGGGGGCACTGAGAACTCCTAGAGCCTAGAGTTCCCCCTTTTACATCTGAACTTGCTGTAAGGGGGGACTCTGCAGACTCTGATGTAAGGGAGAACTCTGGGGACTCTCACATAAGGTATGCTCTGGGAGCACTGAGAACTCTGATGTACGGAGAGGACTCTGATGTAAGATGGAACACTACGGCCTCTGGTATAAAGGGACACTCAGATGTAAGGGGTGCTCAGAGTACCCTGATTTACCTTAGTGTACTCACGCTGACCTGCTTTGGAAGCGATTGTACGATAATCGGATCGTTCGTACAGAGCTTTCGAGAGCCGATCAGAACAGTTCATCTGATATTATTCTATTGGACATGCATGGAAATTTTTTTCGTACAATGCCAGATTGTACGATTTTCGTTTAATCAGTACAGCTGTCGTTCAAAAATGCAATACAGATGCATTACAACACATGACATCACTTCCAAATTTTTTTTCTGTCGTGAGGGAATTTTCGTGACTTTAGTTAACTCGTCAGATTTGATCTGAGATTAGCATGCAATAAAAAAACGGACGATCATTTGTCCAATAATCTCATTGTGTGTATGGGGCATAAGTCACTTCTGCGTTTTTTTTGTTCCCTCCTCTTTCCCCTCCGTTTCCTTCTGGGACCTGTGTGTGTCCCATAAGACAGTGGGACCATTCAGAAAGCGCCGTGCGACTCATGCATGCACAATAGGAAACAGGCTGTGAACCCACAAGGCTTCGGGTGCCTACATAGTGGGCTCCCAGTTAAGTGTCTATATATTAAAAGTCAGCAGCTACAATATTTTTATTATTTATTATTTATTTATTTTTTTTCAACCAGGCTGGAACTCCACTTTAAAAAAAAGTTAGAGTCCTTGTAAATCTCAGACATGAATTAGAACAAAGCATATCCTTCTTTAGTGTGCACTTGTCTCAATTCAGAGCACTAAGGCCCCTTTCACACTGGGGTGGTGGGTTCACCGGTGGGAAAACGGCACTATTTTAGCGGCGCTTTACCGCCAATTTTGCAGCACTATTCGACCGCTAGCAGGGCGCTTTTATGAGAAAGGGTTAAAACCACCGCAAAGCGCTGCTGCAGCAGCGCTATAGCAGGCGCTGCCCCATTGATTTCAATGGGCAGAAGCAGTGAAGGAGTGGTGTTTAGCGCTGTATCGCCTGCAAAGCACCCCAGTGTGAAAGGGGTCTAAGTTTCATTTCTGTCAGCTGCTTGTCTTCTCACCAAGAGAAAAAGGGTGACAGGTGAGGGAGCTCCAGCACACAGCCTGTGATGAACAACCTCAACTCAGTTGTGTGCTGTGTGAAGGGGGGTGTGTCCCTTCCCTCCAAACAGCTGTCAGAGCTCTGCAGAGTGTAACTTCAGCTCCCCATTTTCTGAATGCTCAGATGAGCTTTATAAATTCTGAACTTTGAAGGGATGTAGCGAAGAAAAAATTGCAGATAAACAGATAAAACTTATGTAGGAGGATTTGTTTAATTTCTGTGTAGCATATGTGAGGGTTTACAACCACTTTAATATTTTTTGGGCCTCTGCTAGACATGTTTGCTCTCATTTACTAACTATTCGGAAATTGATTGGAGTAATGGCAATGTAGGAACAGTTAAAGAGCAAAAATGTATAAAACAATTTTATGGTCCAATTCATTGAGGCCCCAACAAGGAATGATGCTCTGCTGGACCTGGTAATCTCAAACCATGAAGTGTTTATTACCAATCCTCATATAAAAGAACATCTAGGTAGCAGTGACCCAATTGGATAGCATGCTTTGCTGGGGTTTTTTGCCTTCCTCTGGATCAACTGTGGGTATAGGATTGTGTATAAGGGATTGTACGATTTCTTTTTTTTTTTTATTGGTTGAACTATATGGACTTGTGTACTCTTTCAACCAGACTAACTATATACTGCACTGGTGTCGGGGGGGGGGGGGGGGCATGCACAAGGGGAAATATACCTAAGGGAAACAAAGCAAGATTGAGCTTCTAACCATCCACACGCTAAGAAAATCGGGCAAACATTTTCTTCCAAAGGATTTTCATACGATTTTTCATATAGTGTGTACACAACTTTTGAACAGCCGAATTGGAATTTGCATACGAAAATTCCCGAAGGAACAAACTCCAAATCTTTTCTGACGTACGTTAACAGAACAAACGATTTTCAATTAATGTGTACCGTTTTTGTACGATTTTCGTACAAGAAAAATCAGAAAAGAAAGACTGGGCATGATCGAAAACAATAAACAATAAACTGTCTTACGAGATTATTCGTAAGCATTTTTCTACAAATCTTCTTTCATCTGTTCTGATTTGCTGTGAAACATCGGACAAAATCAGACGAACGTTTGCCCGATTTTCTTATAGTGTGTACCCAACTTTAGGCTATTATCTGTACTATAATCTGTACAAAGTAAAATATCAGGCAGCCAAAAGACTTCAACCTTTGTTTTAGAATGGCAGGAGTAATGCCCCGTACACACGAGCGGACTTTTCGACATCCAAACTCCGACGGACTGAGTCCGGCGGACTATCCGCTCGTGTGTGGGCTGCAACGGACTTTAGCTTCGCAAAAGTCTGACGGACTTTAGAAATGAAGCATGCTTCAAATTTTCCCGACGGAACTCCGCCGGACCCGGTCCCCTTCGAAAAATTCGCTCGTGTGTGTGCTACTCCGACGGACTAAAACCGACGCTAGGGCAGCTATTGGCTACTGTCTATGAACTTCCTACGTCGAATCCAGTCGTACGTCATCACGTTCGACTCCGTCGGAGTTTGGTGTGATGGTGTGTGGTCAAGTCCGTTCGGTCGAAAAGTCCGCCAGAACTCCGGCGGAACTCCGCTAGAACTCCGTCGGAAGTCTGTCAGACTTAATCCCTCTCGTGTGTACGGGGCATTAGGGCTCATGCACACAGGATGTTTTAAAAATGGCAGCGCTACAATAGCGCTAAAAATGCCTGTATAGCTGCATTTTTACATTAGCGCCATTGTGCCTTTTCACGTGTTTTTTGGCTTTAGCTTTTTTTGCTGTTTTTCATTAGGGGCGTTTTTGGCTGTTTTTCATTTTTTCCGTAAATGCCTCTGACAGTTTATGTGTGCACAGAGACATAGGCTAACATGGAGGGGCGTTTAGAGGCAGATAAAAAATGTCAGATGCCCCTAACAGCAGCTGTAAAAACGTCCTGTGTGCAAGAGCCCTAAGTCCAAAAAATTAAGGGATCTAATATAAATCGGTACAACATCTGAGCTTTGAAGCTCTGTTTTCTGACTTGGAAACAATCGTCAATCCTAAGAAATGTGATAACCTACTCTGACCCAGGAAACTGATGAGGAAGAACTCTACCCTCTTGGTTGTTGGATGCAGCTCCAGGACACCTTGACAGAGGGTCCTGTTTCTTCTTCCTGATCCAGGCATCCCTTAATGTTTTCTCAGTGTTAAGCCCCATAGCTGGCCATGGCAAGTGGGCTCCTGCTTCCTTGCAGAGGACTGTTCTCAGGCCACACAGAGGTGCTGTTCATTCTTGAAGGACACAGCGATCACAAAAACACATCTGAACCACACATTTTTGCCCCCCAACCACAAGTCTAAACGAGGCCCTAAATTCAAACATATTCCACATCAGTGAGTGGTATATTTAGTCACTCCTTCAATAGCAGTATATAACCTGTTTTAACAAATCAGATTTTTCACTTGTAAAACAAATCAATTGTATTACAAAAAAAAAGAGGGGAGTATAAAAAAAAAGGTTGCAATTGTTTACAAATGCTCGAACATTCAACATGCAACAATGTAAAACTGTAACTAAAAATGGACATACTAAAGTATGAAATCTGTAATACTTGTTTGATGCCTTTACATGTTTTGTATGACACATTCAGTTGCACTAAATATGTTTTTTTTTTTTTTTTCAGTATTCTTGGCTAATCCTTCTTTTCTTGGCTGACCAAGTAGATTATCTGCTAAGGCTTCTGCAACCTACTTTTTTTTCCACAACACAATACTAAATTATTTATTACCATAAAAGAAAAATCTAACTGCAGAATTATGTAACCATTAAATAAGAGTAGAACAAATATATTTAACAAGTTTTAAAGGGTAATTCAAAGATAATCCAAAAGTTTCAGAACTGCAAATTACTGTTTACCCAAATTATTCAAGTATATTTTGGAAGAAAGAGGGTTCTTATGGAGAATCCAATGTATTTTGCCCCTTCATTGGGGCTTAAAGGGTGAGTTCATTTTTACCAAACAACTTGCCTATGCAGGTAAGGGGTGTCTGTAAATAAAAAAACAGTACAGCTTGACTAAAGATGAATAATGCCCATGATATACAGTATCTCACAAAAGTGAGTACACCCCTCATATTTTTGTAAATATTTTATTATATCTTTTTATGTAACAACACTGAAGAAATTACACTTTTCTACAATGTAAAGTAGTGAGCGTACAGCTTGTATAACAGTGTAAATGTGCTGTCCCATCAAAATAACTCAACACACAGCCATTAATGTCTAAACCGCTGGCAACATAAGTGAATACACCCTTAAGTGAAAAGAGTTCACCAGAGCTTCACAGGTTGCCACTGGAGTCCACTCCTCCATGATGACATCACAAAGCTGGGTAATGTTAGAAATCTTGCACTCCTCCACCTTCAGTTTGAGGATGTCCCACAGATGCTCAATAGGGTTTAGGTCTGGAGACATGCTTGGCCAGTTCATCACCTTTACCCTCATCTTCTTTAGCAAGGCAGTGGTCGTCTTGGAAGTGTAAGTGAAAAATGTTGGTGTTGCACTCCTTTTATGTACAATATAGTGTTAGTAATAAATCAAGTAAAGAATAGTGTATCCACTTTATAACATAAATCAATGTATTCTTAAATGTGCTAGTCAAATTTAAAGTGTCAATGTGCAAATAAATATTAAAATATATTAGTGTATATGCAGATACCACATGCAGAACATCAACCAGGTGACAGTGTAGTTCAAAACACTGGTGATCCTTCGGTGACGACAGCACCCACAGATATACAGAATAATTACCTCACTGCTGTAAGGTAAACAGCATGTAGAGAGTGGTGGAATGAGGACCACTAATGCCTTGTACAATCCGGTGGAAAAGTCCGGCGGACTGAAGTCCGTCGGACAACCCCCCTGTGTGTAGGCTCCGGCGGACTTTTTTTACCCAAAAGTCCGGCGGACTAAGAAAGTATTTTTGCACTCCAATCTGTCCGCCGGACTCGCATTTCGGCGGACAGTATGGCCGTGTGTGTGCCGTACTTTTGAAATGAACGGACTTTTCCCGCCCGGAGAAAAGTACGCTCATTTTGAGCGCGTCTCCAGGTAGCCGGGGCCAGCGAAGGAGGCGTCACTGGCCCTGTCACCTGTTATTTTACGAAAAATCGGCGTGGGGGTCCCCCCCAGGTCCATATCAGACCCTTATCCGAGCACACTACCCGGTCGGCCAGGAAAGGGTGTGGTGGGGACGAGCGAGTGCCCCCCGCTCCTGAGCAGTACCAGGCCGTGTGCCCTCAACATGGGGGGTGCCAAAGCACCTTGTCCCCATGTTGATGAGGACAAGGGCCTCTTCCCGACAACCCTGGCCGTTGGTTGTCGGGGTCTGCGGAAGGGGGGCTTATTTGAATCCGGGAGCCCCCTTTAATAAGGGGGCCCCGGATACTGGCCCCCCACCCTATGTGAATGAGTATGGGGTACAATGTACCCCTACCCATTCACCTGTGAAAAAAGTTAAAAAAAAACACATCACACAGGGGTTAAAATAGTTTATTGTACAGCTCCGGGGGTCTTCTTCCGTCTTCAGGGGTCTTCTCGCAGCATCCTCTGGGACTGTGATGCCATAATGGGCGGGGACATCATCCAGTGATGTCCCTATATAAGTCGCCGCACGCTGCGTCTCTGTCTTTGTGACCGGAGACAACAACGAGGCAACATCTCCTGAAGAGAAGAGAAGAACAGAAGGCGGTGACAGTGGCATCGGCGACAGAAGACCGGGCTACCGCTTGTAAAAGAGCTAGAAGAAGGCGCGGTGGCCCGGGAAGAAGAACCGAAGAGGGGGACAAGACCCCCGAAGTCACAAGAAGAGGGCGGCGGCGAACAAGAAAGCCGGGCTCCTCCGCTAGTGAAAGAGCTAGCAAAAGAGCAGAAGATAGCGGAGGAGTCCGGCGAGAAGACCCCCCAGAGCTGTGCAATAAACTATTTTAACCCTTGTGTGTTGTGTTTTTTTTTACTTTTTTCACAGGTGAATGGGTAGGGGTACATCATATTGTACCCCATACTCATTCACATAGCGTGGGGGGCGGTATCCGGGGCCCCCGGATTCCGATAAGCCCCCCTCCCGCAGACCCTGACAACCAACGGCAAGGGTTGTCGGTAAGAGGCCCTTGTCCTCATCAACATGGGGACAAGGTGCTTTGGGGCACCCCCCATGTTGAGGGCACACGGCCTGGTAGGCTCATGAGGGGGGGGGGCGCTCGCTCGTCCCCACCCCCTTTCCTGGCCGGGCCGGGTAGCGTGCTCAGATAAGGGTCTGATATGGACCTAGGGGGGGACCCCCACGCCGATTTTTTGGTGTAGGGATTCCCCTTTAAGTCCATACCAGGTGACGGGCCAGCGACGCCTCCTTCGCTGGTCCCGGCTACCTGGAGACGCGCTCAAAATGAGTGGACTTTCCTCCGCGTGTGTGGGCAAGTCCGTTCATTTCAAAAGTACGGCGGATAGTCCGGCAGACTTAGTACGCCGTATTAGTCCGCTGCAAAAGTACCGTGTGTGGGCAAGTAGCTCGTTCGGGAAGTCCGGCGGACAGTCCGGCGGAAAGTCCGCCAGACTAAGGCCACCGGATAGTCTGCTACGTGTGTACGCGGCATAAGAGGTGCACTGACTCCTATTCAGAATGCTTTGTGTCCAGAAATTTTTTTTTCTTTCCTTCTCGTAGTAAGTGGCAGGGGCTATTTGAAACACTCATAGAAGAGGAATAGAGCCTACTATGGTGTAGTATTTTCCATCAAATCATTTATTTAAAAGATAAAAAATAAAACTACTCACATTTCATACATAAAAACACACAGTATACAAGACGAGCAGCGTGTTCGTGCAGGAACGTCACTTCCGGTGTCCGTATGCTTGTCCTACGTGTTACATCACTGTCACGTGACTTCAACAGGGATGAGCCACAGACGAAGGAAGTGTCTTTAAATAGGCTGAACTAGAATTAACGATCGGCCATATTTTTGTAGACCGCCGATACAAGCCTACATAATAATCATTCTAGCAGGAGTAATAGAGGTGTAAAATGCTTGTGTGACCCATTGTGAAGAGATATTTATATATATTGGGTCATCCGAAAAAAGAATACAATAAAATAAAATGCATAACATTGCTAAGTTAAACCAGGATAAAACATTAATCGCGGCCATTTTCTTGTAGACAGACCGCGGCCATTTTCTAGTGGCTTTTGTATCTCTATACTGCTGGTGTCAGCAGAGGATGTCAAAAAGATGATCGTCCGTGCTTCTCAATATTAAAGCATATCCTATCTACATGCGGACATCTCACACATGCAGAGGTCATGATTGCCAGCAGGAATGTGTCTAGCTTGCCGGAAAAAAACGTATATAATTTCACGTCCGGCTGAATAAAAGATAACTAAATATGGAGCTATATAATAGGTCTATCTATAAACTTATATATAAAATATATTAATTACTTAAAAAAAATAAAAAAGGGGGGACTTTCAATACATTATATAAAGTATACATAAAATCTAAAAGATCACTAAATATATACTGGACTCCGGAAATGAAGTTGCAATATCATATATTCCATATGTACATATTATCGTAGGCAAGAGAGAGAAAAAAAAAATGTTTTACTTTATTATTACGAGAGAGGTTAAAAACTAACAATCATTAATAAAACTATTTACTGGTAAATCAAACTCAATATTTAAACCTCGAGGGGCAAAGGTGTCAAGCGTAAAAATCCAATTGGATTCAATTTGGATGAGAGTCCGAACCTTATGACCCCCCTCTCCAATGTTTTATGTACGATACAATACAATCTCGCTTGGATTCAGACGTTGCAAGTGAACGGTGCACTACCTACCTTATTGTCATGACATTGAGCTGGCCACCATAGAACCTGGAGAATGCATTAATGGTGTTTGAATCAGGGAGGGTGTGCTCTTGCAATGACAGAGGTGAGCACCAGTATTTGGAGCGCCAAAAAAACACCCACAGCACATGTTCCCCCATCCTGTTGCTAGGATGTTGGTCTTGCACATATGCCCTCTGCCATCGCAAGAGCGGGCACGTTCAAATTCAAACACTGCACATTCTCTCCCCTGTTGTCATGAAGCAGAGGTCCACGCTGTGGCACCTGGTTAGATGGTGCACTGTGCATGTGTGTTGTGAATCCTAGTATGTTCTTGAGATGGTGGAGGCAAGCAATGTCCTAGCAACAGGAATAGAAAATGCCGGCTATGGGAGTTTTTCAGGGAGGCTTTTATAGCCATCACAAAAGCGCAGCTGCAGCTCCAAAAGCCTGCCTGAACCCCCCCACAGCTGGAGTTCCCTAATTCTATGATTTATTTATTTAATACACTTGAACTTCTCTCTGTGGGAAGGGGGATAGAGATGTTTGAATGGGGAACTTTTCTCTCACATGGAGGGGCACCAAACTGAGTCTTTGCCCCATGTGAAAGAATGTCTAGCTTCACCACTTACTACCACGGTTGCAAAGTTTGCACTTTCACCTGGGCCCTGGTGTTCCGCCACTGTGGGGGAGCCCACTGACTGAAGAGAAGAATTAGCTTTGCTCGGGTCAGGACTCAGGAGATAGTACACACGCATCATAGTAACTGCACAGGAGACTGCCCCCAAGGGGCATGCCATTGGGGAGCAGAAACTGGAGCCAGATGACTCTGGCCGGTACGGTTAAGAGGGAGAGTTGAAGGAGGTCTCGTTTGTGTGAAGAGACCCATCTAGGAGAGTGAGGGAGACACGTAGAGGGAGCCGAGAGGGGGGGAACCAAATGGAAACTGACTGACGGGTGACAGGAAATGAGTGTCACTGACTCCATCATCAACCAGGACCGCCATTTATTCCATTCCCCTGTCAGCACTGCCACTGATCCAATCCCCCCACCAGGACTGCCCCTCCTCCCATCCACCCCAAGCACTGCCGCTGATCCCACCCCCCCACCAGCTCTGCCACTCTTCCCATCCACCTCAAGCACTGCCACTGATCCCATTCCTTCACCAGCACTGCCACTCATCCCATGCCCTCACCAGCAGTAACACTCATTCCATCCCCTCTAGCACTGCCACACATCCCACCCCCCCCCCCAGCACTGCCAATGGTCACCCCCCTCCCCCAGCCCCAGAAACCAATGAGTGAGTGGTAATGATGTGCAGTAACTTCTAACAACCAATCGGTGAGCAGTAATGTGTGCTGTAACCTATAGCAACCAATTGCAATCATTGCCTGACATCTCAGCTTGAATAATTTTATCAACAGCAAATTTTGGTTCTTGATGTCCGTTTATATCATACCACATCTGAAATATAATAATATAATTTATTACATCTGATTTTTGTACATACAAGGATTGCTTCTTCTTTATCCAACTGTACCATTGTTGTACAGGGCTCCCAGGGGTCAGTTTTTGTTGGATCTTTTATCCTTATTGTTTTGTTTTGTTTGCTTGTCTTTGAATTTTTGGGTATTTTTATTTTATTTTAAATAAACATGTTATACTTACCTGTTCTGTGCAATGGTTTTGCACAGAGCAGCCCTATCCAGAGCAGCCCTATCCTCTTATTCTGGTGTAGCACTCCTGGCTCCTCCTTTTCGTCGGGTGCCCCCACGGAGAGCCACTTTCTCTAGGGGCACCCATGGGGGCACGCTCACGAGTGATTGACACATACAGCAGGACTTGGCCCCACCCCCCGTTCCTGTGTAACTGGATTTGATTGACAGCAGCGGGAGCCAATGCTATCAATCTATCCAATGAGGAAGGAGACAGTGGCTGAAGTCGCGGGGTATCGTGCACATTGAGTGAAGGGATGGGCTCAGGTAAGAAAGGGGGGGGGGCTCTGGGGGCAGCTGCAGCACAGAAGGTTTTTCCCCTTAATGCATAGAATGCATTAAGGTGAAAAACCTGGAGACTTTACAACCCCATTAAGTTGTTATAGATCATCATTGATCGTTTGCAACACTGTGGATGGCTTGTTAGCTACGCAGTCTGTCAGAGGAGGAAACGGCATCATGTGTATCATTTATATTTTGACATTATGGGCACATGAAGTGGACTTCATAATGCACATTCATCTGCTCAGCAGCAGAGCTGAAAAAAGTATTTGATCCCCTTATGATGTTGTACGTTTGCCCACTGACAAAGAAATGATCAGTCTATAGTTTTAATGGTAGGTTTATTTTAGCAGTGAGAGACAGAATAACAACAATAATATCCAGAAAAACACATTTCAATAAAGTTATATATTGATTTGCATTTTAATGAGTGAAATAAGTATTTTACCCCTTCACAAAACATGACTTAGTACTAGGTGGCAAAACCTTTGTTGGCAATCACAGAGATCAGATGTTTCTTGTAGTTGGCCACCAGGTTTGCACTCATCTCAGGAGGGATTTTGTCCCACTTCTCTTTTCAGATCCTAAGTCATTAGGATTTAGAGGCTGACATTTGGTAACTCTAACCTTCAGCTCCCTTCACATATTTTCTAAGGGACTAAGGTCTGGAAGACTGGCTAGGCCACACCAGTACCTTCAAGACGAAGTCTAGCCTGAGCGCATGCAGCTGGGCCACTCCTATGGGTCACAGAGGTGCAATTTGTTTTGAACTCCTGTGACCGTTTTCAGCAGACTGCGGTCTGAAGTCCGCTCTCTGCTGACGTCACAAAGATCAGTCCAGGCACCGCGTCTTCCCGACTCTGGAAGTCTGGATCCGCCAGGTGCCTGAACTGACGGAAGTCTCAGCGAGCCACTGAAACGGCCGCTCCCCATCCCTCCACAGCTCATCGCTCCAGTGAGCGTGAAGGAGCAGAGCAGGAGATCTGCTGATTGACAGTCAGGACTTGGGGAACAGTGAGAACTGAGCCATTGGCAGTGTTTGGTGGCTCAGTTCTCAATGAAAAGGCACCGGTGGACACCTAGGTAAGTATTAATCTGCACAAAACAGGATTCTCAAACTTTTTCTCTAATGTACTTCTTCTTGAGCCACTCCTTTGTTGACTTGGCCGTGTGTTTTGGATCATTGTCATGCTGGATTCCCCATCCAGGACCCATTTTAATGCCCTGGCTGAGGAAAGGAGGTTCACAACAAAAATTTGACGGCACATGGCCCTGTCTATCGTCTCTTTGATGCGGTAAAGTTGTCCTGTCCCCTTAGCAGAAAAACATCCCCAAAGCATTATGTTTCCACCTCCATGTTTGATGGTGTTCTTGGGGTCAAAAGCAGCTTTCCTCCTCCTCCAAACACAGCGAGTTGAGTTGATGCCAAAAAGCTTGATTATGGTCCCATCTGACCACAACACTTTCACCCAGCTCTCCTCTGAAGCATTACAATGTTCATCTCACTTGTTTAATAATAATAAAAAAAAGTAAACAGTAAACAAAAAAACAAACAAAACATAGCCAGAGTTCAGGAACCAGAATGGATAGTCAGACCAGCCAAAACATCAGGGAGCCAGAGATGAGCATAGTAGAACAGCAAGCAGGATCTGGAGCCAGAATAAATGTCAGCCAAGCAAGTCTTTAACAGGAACACAGGAGATGTCTCTAGAGACGTCTCTGGAGATGTGACCAGGGCGAAGGCAGAGATGATCTGGGCTGGACGGCTTAAGTGGGTAGGACTGACGAGCAGCATATCATCAACAGGTGAGTCACTGTGGAGAGATAGGAGCTGGCAATTAGCTGACAACTGAGTGTCCAGCCAGAAGGAAAGGCTGAGCCCAGCACTGACAATGAGCTTTCTTGAACAGGGGGACCTTGTGGGCGCTGCAGGATTTCATGGTGGAGAGATTGGCATCTGACCGATTACTTCTGTGGAAAAATTGCCTGCACAGAAAAAAATGGTGTGGGGTCCCCCCCCAGGTCTAGTATGAATTCAGAGGGGACCCCCATACCAAATAAAAAAAAAATGGCATGGGGTCCCCCCATAATCCATATCTGAGCAGGTAGCTATGCAGGTGAGGAAACGGAGGGGACAAGCGAGTGCCCCGCCTCCCCCCTCTCGAACCATACCAGGCCCCATGCCCTCAACATGGGGGATGGGTGCTTTGGGGGTGCCCTGGGCTGTGGTTGTTGGGGTCTGCGGGCAGGGGGCTTATCATATGACATCAGAAGAGGCATGCTCTCCCTGGGTGATGTCATTGGAAGGCCACACCCCATGGCTATATAAGAGATGCCAGACAGAGGGCGAAAACACAACAGAGGAAGACAGCCTTAGAAGAGTGGTTGTTTTTGGAGGGTAACCAGCGGTGAGGAAGAAGACAGGTTGGGGAGAAGGCAGCTCCGAGAGAAGGCAGAATTGGGAGAAGACAGCAATGAGAGAAGACAGCTACGGGAGAAGACAGCACAAGGAAAATACATCTCTGGGCTTCTTTTTTAATAAAGGACTCGTCAAAAAACGGCTCTTATTTTTTTTTTAACATTTCACTGCTTTTTGGGGTGAATGTGTAGGGGTATGTTGTACCCAATACCCATTCACATAGTGGGAGGGGGCGGGATCTGGGGGCTTGTGTGGTGGGTTTCTGCAAATGGCAAAACACTCTAAAAATTGCATAGGTGTGAACATATAAAATTCTAGACTGATCATTCCTTTGTCAGTGGGCAATTGTACAAAATCATCGGGGGATCAAATACTTTCCCCCTCACTGTATGTACATCACATAACAGGCGGAGGGGGATCTCCACCAGTATTAGGCTATGTCCTGCATGTCACTAAGGATGAGCTCAGGCGTGTTCGCATGCTCCACGTGCAGAGCCCACCAGGAAGTCGGCGCAGCGTTGCGCTAATCACAAGCAGTGAGACATTGTCCCAAAGCGCGGCTGCAGAGATCAGGGCAATGTCTCACTGCCTGTGATTAGCGCAGCGCCGACTTCCTGGCGGGCTCTGCACGTGGACCATGCGAACACGCCTGAGCTCATCATTACATGTCACACATGAGCACCCCAAGCCTGTCATTCAGAAAACAGGTCACCAGGCAACTCTTCAGAGAGCAGAGCTCTGGGGAGTGAGGCATCATGGGAGATCTGTAGACCAAGAACACAGGGAGCCTCCCTCCATTATAGGGTGAGCTGACAAGCCTGCCATTCATTACAGACCTTTGACTGAGGTGAGCAGAGTAATCAGTGTGAGTTTCCTGCTCTCCCCGGGGCCGCGCTCAATGAGCCCAGAGGGAAGGCAGCGAACACGCACCGTGGCTCATTGACAACACTGTCAACCTGTCCAACCACCATTTACAGCGTGACGTCACTCGCGTCCCTAACCAGCCCCCCCTCCGCTTTCCTCCTCAGTACATCCGGGAACCTTCGCGTGCTGTAGAGGAGAACTGGGCGGGAAGGAGAGAAGCTTGATGACGCAGCTACGGCGCGCGCGCCCGGCACACAGGCTCGTGCACGGAGCGCGCTCAGGATCCTCTGAGGTCCCTGGCTGACACTTACCGGCCGCCCCCCTCCCCCCCTAACCTCCGACACCACCTCCTCCCCCCACTGGAGAGTCGAGTCGATTCCAACCGTCACACCCGGGCCCGTTCTGCTCCCACCGAGTCCCCCGCGGGGGTGGGGGAAGGGGAATGAAGACGAGCCCGTCTTGCCAGGGCCGAGAGACGCTTCTCGTCGCCTGAATGGTGTGAGGCGGCGGCTTCTTCTTCTCGACAGACAGCACAGCGGCGCTTCTTCTCCCGGCAGGTGAGCTGGATATCCAAGTGCGCAACGCGGGGAGGGAAGGCCGTGTGTGGAGGGAGGTGAAGGCCTGCTCTCCTCCTCGGGTACACAGGGCCTCAGCCTGGGCAGCAGTGGGCGGATAGCGAGCCGTGACAAATCCCACTGCGCAACCAGAGGCCTGCCTAATCCTTACCGCCTGAGCGCCCGGGACCAGGCTCTGCACCGGGGCATGCTGGGAGTTGTAGTACCACACCATCAGCAGGGCCCGGGCTCACCTCAGGCAGTCATCCAGTAGGCGTGCACCGAGCAAAGGTGTCCCATACACACACACATTACAGGGACATCACCACTCTGCATGCTGGACATTGCCCAGTTCTGCTTGTTTATCCGCTGGGTATATGGCTGCCCTCTGTGTCACCTAATGCCTGTGGGTACCCTAAACCAAACACTTATCATTGCAGCTTACCAATCCTTAGATGTGATGGCTGCATTTGTATTCTTAGTGTTGCTAAACCCACAACAGTAAAATCAGTCTGTATATGCAGTAAAGCATGCTGGTTATACTTACTGTGGAACCTAAAGGGTTAATCCTCTGCATTGTGTAAAAAGGCTGTTTATGCACAGATCCTCCCCTTCTTCCACTGTCCCCAATCCATCTCCTGCATCACAACCTTGGATGCACTCCAAACATGCTCAGTTTGATGTGTATCGTTGGCTTTTTTTTTTTTTTTTTTTCTTGGGAGAGTGGATGTGGTCAACACAGGGCCAATCAGCACTGTCCAGGCAGAGGTCCTGCATCCTCGCAGGACAATTAGAGGAGAATGAAAAACTCCTCCTAATAGCTTTAAAGTGGTAGTAAACTGCTGAATTTTTTTTTTTTCATACTAGCACATTATGAAACTCTTACATTAGAATGAAGCCCCCGCAGCCGCGTCGGTCACTGCTGAGGGGGTTGACATGTTCCCTATGCTTTTCTTACAGGTTTGCAGGCTGTGGCGCTATGAGTGGCTGGAGCCCTGATGATGTCGCTCAGCGCCCTCCGTTCTGGCAACAAGCTCTGAGGTCTCGGCACGATATGCCGGACCTTTAGAGCGCATGTGCCACTGACGTCAGGGTAAATATCTTCTAAACTGTGCAGGTTTAGGAGATATTGATTTTACCTACAGGTAAGTTTTGTTATAGGCTTACCTATGGGTAAAAATCCCTAAGCTGGCAATACAACCACTTTAATCAGACACTGATAGAAGTCACAAGACTGATATATACTGCTGCAGAAAAAAATATATTTAGCAGTTTATATTTGGGCTGCATTCACATCTCTGCATTTTAAATAAGGGGTGCAGATTTGTTGCGTGTCTGCTCGCAATTTTAAAGCGCCGGCATGTGAATGATAGATCGTAGAAAGCACTTTTGAGCTGCCATTCAGTTGAACACATGGTGCAGTTCTGCCACGCTGCAATTGTGGTAACACACATTGAGTGTAGCTTGTCACCCAAAAAAAGTCCAGGGGATGCTTTTGGATGACTTGCATTGTGCTATGCGGATTGCTGCGTTTGCAGCACAATTTATCGTGGCAGAATTGCAGATCTTGTGCTTTCTGCAATTTGTCATTCACACCTCGGCGCTTTGAAATCGCAGGCAGAATCGTTTCAAATCTGCCCGCATTTCAAAATGCAGAGATGTGATTGCAGCATAAAATTGCATTTCCATGTTCTGTGGGAGACCAGATATAATGAATTCAACCAGCGACTTGAACAAAGGTGACCATTTCTTCTTTCCACATATTTGATGGGGATTGGGGAAATACTCCCCGCTGTCTATGTATTCTGTCAGCAGAGGGAGACCTACAGAACACAATGGTCAGCTGGCAGCACTGATCGAGCACTACCAATCGGACAGGTCGGTTGTACAGAAGTCGTTCGCTAGAGCGACTTCTGTGCAACCACTCTGCCCATGTTACAAGGATGAGACCAACCATTTACCACTGATGGGGGTGCTTACAATGATTAGCGTTTATGTAAAATGTTTTTTCCAAAGTGAAAAATGGTTTGCTTTAAGGATAACTTCAGCGTTGGTAACCTGTTACACCCAGATTTAGTGTGTAACATGTTACTAGCTAAGCAGCCCCTGCACCCTCCCCATTTTGACAGCAGGCCAAGGTTCTCCCCATACCCGCTGTCACAAGTTTAAAAAAAAAAGTGCCTAACCATGTTGTTCATTGAATTCTGGGAATGGGAGAACTACAACTACAATTAGCCATTGCTGCTGATGGCTTGTTGTTCTCAATAAACTACCAGGGTGCTGGACCTCTTGGTAGTTCGCTAATACTTCCTGTCAGTAACTACTTGTCTGTACAAGGTGCAGAGAGCTATGCTGATAGTCTGCAAGCTTCTAATATTGAAAATAAAACAAAGGCACATTTTTTTTTTCTTTACCTAAAGTGAACTTCTTTTAAAAATGATAGCTGAAGTTTGGTTTCAATCTGTTAGTGTATCTAAATCTAATGCCTCTAAAGCACACACCAAAATTCTGCTGGTTTAGCAGGAATGGCCAAATTTCACTGTATGCTGTTCTAACAAATGGCTTCTATCAAACAGTCCTTATGGAAAACCAGAGTTCAGTCAGCACTTGCAGCCAATGGCTGCAGAGGTGAGCTGTGTATTCTGATTTTCTGTCAATACAATGGGCAGCAGGGGGAGATACCTGCATCAACATCACTTGTGTTGATGCCGGGATCTGTCAGTTTTTTTTTTTTTCGCTCAACCTGCTGGTTGAAAGAAAAAAATCTGTGTATGCGCTGCTTAACACTCACCTCTCCCCAGATTAAACACTTAACACCAAATCGCATGACTGTCATTTGGCTTTAAGTGGTTGTACCAGGATGATGCCTGTAGCTGCCAGTATCATTTTCTTAAAGCCAGCGGGCAGCTTTTTTGGCTAATTAGTCACTGGGTTGCTTTTACAGGTGGGAGAGGGGTTGCCTCCACCTACCAATGCTTCTCCAGGATCTCCCATCTAGGCAGCAAGCCGGTTTATCGCAGAGGACCGTAAAGTCTCCGATCTCTGTTGTATAGGAAACAAGTGACATCCCTTCTAATTTCCCAGACATAAACGGCACCAGTTAACACCTGAAAACATTGATCTTATGATCAGATGCTTTTAGGGAAGAGGAGGCATCTGAGGTCTAATAGACTTCAGATCTCTCCATAAAGAGAACCTGTCACTACCTATTGCTGTCATAAGGGATGTTTACAAAAAAATAATGTAGAATAAAAAGAATAAATAAAAGCGCACTCCGTGCTCACACATAAAGGTGAACACACGGGTTGGTCCCGCAAGCATATGTAAACAGCCACGTCAGGTATTGCCACGAACATTAGCATGAAAGCAATTTTCAGATTTTGGTGCTCTCACACTTTGAATGACAATTACTCAGTCATGCAGCACTGTACCCAAATGAATTTTGTCCTTTTTTTCCCCACAAATAGAGCTTTCTTTTGGTGGTATTTGATCACCTCTGGGGTTTTTATTTTTTGCGCTATAAATGAAAAAAGACCGAAAATTTTGAAAAAAAATGCATATTTCTTTGTTTCTGTGACAAAATTATGCAAATGATTAATTTTTCTTCATAAATTTTGGCCACAATTTATACTGCTACATGGTGAATGGTGAGCTTTTTGATGTAATTTTTTTCCCATAATTATTTGCAAAATTAAGATTTTATTTTTTATTTTTTTTCCACAAAATTGTCATTGTAATAGGTTATTTTTCTCACATGGCATGTGTATACCACAAATGACACCCCCAAAAAAATTCTGCTACTCATCCTGAGTATTATAATGCCACATATGTGGGACTTTCACAGCCTGGCCACAGAGAGAGGCCCAACATGCAAGGAGCGCCATCAGGTGTTCTAGGAGCATAAATTACACATCTAACTTGTTGACTACCTATTACACTTTTGAAGGCCCTGGAGCACCAGTACAATGACGCATGGCACTTATACGTGGCACTCCCCCCCCCCACTTACGGCCGCTACAGCCGTTCATCTCTCCCTCCTCACACGCTGTCTGTGTGAGGAGGGAGAGCGGCGCTGAGAGATGATCTCATATGTTTACATATGAGATCATCTCTCATTGGACAGGCCGATCGCGCTGTAAACGGCCGCTGTGATTGCCCGTTTACAGCTATCTGTGTTTGCCTGTCTCCGGGGGACACGGCAAACACAAAACTTCCCCGATGCACGCCAGCGGCGGCGCGCATTGAGGAAGTAAACACGAGGACGTCCAGGGACGGCCTCCCAGAGGAGAGCGTCCGCTCTATAGCCGTCATTCGGCTATAGGGCGGGCGGGAAGCGGTTAAAGCATTGCATCTTGTTGCCTTTCCACGAGTGTGTGCAATTTTAAAGCGTGACATGTCAGGTATATATTTACTCGGGTAACATCTTTCACATTTTTTCCTAAAAATTGGTTGTTATATGGCATTATTATTCATGAAAGTGTGTTTTTTCCCAAAAATCTGTGTTTGAAAATATGCAAAACCCACCATTTTATTCTCTAGATCCTTAGCTAAAAATGTGTACGTTTGTGGGTTCTGAATAATTTTCTAGCAAAAAATAGATTTTTACTTGTATACAGTGTCTAGAGAAAGTGGTTAACAATGCTGCTGTTCAGAGGTGTCCCTGTGTTCCTTCATAAAGGAAAGCTGGGGCATTCTAATACAGGAGGTGTTACTAGCCAGATGACCAGGTGAAAATGAGTAAAAAAAAAAACTAGGGTTGCACCAGGTGCACCGATACCTGAAACCGATACTTTCAGGTTCGGTTCTTTGAGCTGTTAGTGGGTCTCCCTAGTGTTTAAGAAGTCTGGAAATTGGAGCTGTCAAAAAAAAAAGCAGCCGGCAATGTTTATTAACAACATTGCTCAGCCATGAAACACTAAAATAAAAAGAAACCTTGTTTGTTTTTGTATATTTGTTTCTTCTGCAGATCAAAGGATTGAACAAATGTTCCTCTGTTTAACCCCTTAATAACCCATAAAGTACTCTAATCGGCCTTAATTAACTCCCTAGTCTCCTCCATTTATTTTTTTCCTGATTTATTTATTTTTTCTTCAAGTCTATTTTATAAACAATTAAAACTTTTTTTCTTTGTTAGTGAATATTTTTACACATATATATTTACACATTTCACATTGAAAAAGCGCTAAATTTAAAAAAAATCTATTTTTCATTTGTAAATAATTTTTCAATGCTTTGTACCATTGCTGATAGCTGAAGTTAAAACAAAACAGTTGTGATAGGTATCGGCGAGTACTTGTAAATGGGACCACCACATCTAATGATTGGTAAACTGCAATATATTAAATTTTTAGGCTTTTGGGTTTAACCACTTGCTTACTGGGCACTTAAACCCCCCTCAGTCCCAGACCAATTTTCAGCTTTCAGCGCTGATGCACTTTGACAATTGCGCGGGCATACAACACTGTACCCAAATGAAATTTTTATAATTTTTTTCCCACAAATAGAGCTTTCTTTTGGTGGTATTTAGTTACAGCTCGGAGTTTTATTTTTTGCTAAACAAAAAAAGATGCAAAAATAAAATAAAAAATCATGTTTAATAGTTTGTTATACAATTTTGCAACCCGTGAATTTTTCTCCTTCATTGAAGTGCGCTGATTAGGCGGCACTGATGGGCTGCACTGATGGGCATAGTTAAGGCGGCACAGATGGGTGGCACGGATGGGCACTGGTAGATGACACTGATGGGCACAGATAAGTGGCACTGGGGTGCAGCACCTTTGAGGCAGATTGTGGGCACTGCTGGGTGGCACTGCTGGGTGGCACTTACTTTTTAAACATTTGGCACTGCAGGGGGCAGGTGGGCACTGGCAGGGGGCAGGTGGGTACTAGCAGGGCTGGCCGTGATCGGGACTGATGTCCCGATCACGGCCGCCGGTGATCGGCTTTTTTTTTTTTCTCCTCGCGCTGTCAGCGCGAGGAGGAATAATAGCCGATTACCGGCTCCGTTATATCACATGATCAGCTGTCATTGGCTGACAGCTGATCACGTGATAAGGGGTCGGGATCGACCCCTTGCACGGATTGGTGATCAGGCGAGTCTCATGGACTCGCCTATCACAGAGCGCGCACCCCTCAGGGGGCGCGCAGGCCGCTCGTGCACGGGACGACGTCAATAGACGTAGTCCCGGCAAAGGAGATCCGCTCTGTAGCCGTCATTTGGCTATAGCGCGGATCTCAAGTGGTTAACCACTTAAGGACCGAGTCTCTTTCTGAGATTTGGTGTTTACAAGTATATATATATATATATATATATATATATATATATATATATATAATTATTACACATCAATTTTTTTTTTTTTTAACACCCTAGCCGCTTAAGCCCAGGCCACCATTTTGCTGGTCAAAGACCAGACCACTTTTTGTGATTCCTCACTGCAATGCTTTAACTGACAATTGTGCAGTCGTGCCACGTGGCTCCCCACAAATAGAGCTTTCTTTTAGGGGTATTTGATCACCTCTGCGGGTTTTTTTTTTTTGCGCTATAAACAAAAAAGCGACAACTTTGAAAAAACACTTTTTTTTTTTTTTACTTTTTGCTATAATATCCCTAAAAAAAACTTTTTTTTTTCCCCTCAGTTTAGGCTGATTCGTATTCTTCATGTTTTTGGTAAAAAAAACGCAAAAGGCATTTGGTTTGCGCAAAAGTTATAGCGTCTACAAAATAGGGGATAGTTTTATGCCATTTTTATACATTGTTTTTTACTAGTAATGGCGGCGATCAGCAGTTATTATTTTTGTTTTCAGTGTAAAAATGACTGACAGTGAAGGGGTTACCCACTAGGTGGTGCTGTAGGGGGTTAAGTGTGTCCTAGGGAGTGATTCTAACTGGGTTGGGAGGGGCTATGTGTGACACGACACTGATCACCGCTCCTGTGTCCTGTCACTAGGCAGAATGGGGAAATGCTTGTTTTCATCAGCATTTCTCTGTTCATAATCTCCGTCCATGGGACCCACAAATCGCACTCATGGAGGGCACACGCACCCCTGCAAACCGCTTCTTAAAGGGCGAAAGTACGATAATCTGCCTGTTCCTGCCCTTCTGCCGACATATGTCGGCGGGAGCTGGTCGGCAAGAGGTTAAAATTGCGCCCACTCGTGGAATGGTGACAAACCTTAAACATCTCCATAGGCGATATTTAAAAAAATTCTAACAGGTTGCATGTTTTGAGCTAGAGGAGGTCTAGGGCTAGAATTATTGCTCTTGCTCTACCAATCGCGATGATACCTCACGTGTGGTTCAAACACCATTTTCATATGCGTTCATGCGAGCTTGGCGGGATGGGGCGTGTTTAACATTTTTATTTTACTTTTTTATTTTCACACTGTTCTTTTAAAAAATAAAAATAAAATTGTCGGTTTTATTCCTATTACATGGAATAGATAAATAGCATGACAGAACTTCTTAATAAAACCGACCTCAGATCTCATATTTACACTAATATGCAGTGAAAAAATGTCTCTTTTAAGAGCTATAAGCGGAAGTGACATTTTGATGTCTCTTCCGCCCTACATTGGTATGGACACAGGTGGGGGCCATCTTCTCAGTTGTCCCCATACCTAATAGGACCCGATTGCCTCTGGTAAGCGGTGGAGGGCGTGGCAGCAGGGGGAGGAGCCCTCTCTCGCCACCGATAAAAGTTATCTTGCGGTGAATCTGCCACAGAGACCACTTTTATCTGAAAGTGGACTGCCCGCTGAAGAAGAGGATACCAGGGTTATGGCAGCTAGCTGCTGCCATAACGATATCCCTCTTCAAAGTACCGACGTATAACGATGGCGGGTGATCTGTGAGTGGTTGGTAATTCTTTATTTGGAACAGCAAGTGCACAATATTGATCACTAGTGTAATGATTATTTAAAAGTTTGTGTTACTTTCCTACTTCTTTTTTTTTTTTTTTCCTGGTGGTACTGTGTTCTCATAATGCCATTTCATATTTGTCTCCCCTCTAATAACGGATCAGTCAGCATCCTCATTGGGACATGGCTGTGACTAGGAACCGGACATTTTTCTGGACCAGAGTGGTGTTTGTGAAGTTTAGGCTGGACCTATGCAGACCATCTTCGGGGATTGTTGGTAGTGAATCACTTCTGGGATGTGGACAT
This sequence comes from Lithobates pipiens, assembly GCF_037356315.1. Classification (NCBI taxonomy): domain Eukaryota; kingdom Metazoa; phylum Chordata; class Amphibia; order Anura; family Ranidae; genus Lithobates; species Lithobates pipiens. The sequence continues at coordinate 69,135,100 of NW_027507791.1, read as the reverse complement.
CACTGTCTGCAGCCCTGGAGCAAGTGTGAGGCCTGCTTTTCCTAAAGATGGAATGATGTGCATAGTGGTAGCCTGGACGTTAGTCTATTCTGGGTATTCAAAGGGCATGTTTTGCTCCCAAGAGAAACTTAGTGTAAACATCGGCTGGAGTGCCGGCATCGCTGGACTCCAGCACAGGCAAGTGTTCTAATCTTAAAGCGGTTCTTCACCCTAAAGGGGAAGTTCCGCTAGTATTATCCCTCCCCCCCTCCGGTGCCACAATCGGCACCTTTCGGGGGGGAGGGGGGTGCAGTTACCTGGATAATCCAGGTAACTGCACCCACTTCCGGCCAGACCGCCGCATGGCTCCGCCCACCGCCGCATGGCTCCGCCCCCCGTTGTGTTCTGGGAAACACACAGTTCCCAGAGACACAGCGGGGAACCAGCGCAGCGCGACTCGCGCATGCGCAGTAGGGAACCGGGCAGTGAAGCCCTCTTGCTTCACTTCCCGATTCCCTGACAGAGGATGGCGGCGGTGGCTGCAGCGAGACGAGCGATCGCTCGTCATCTGCCGCCGACATCGCTGGAACCTGGGACAGGTAAGTGTGATATTATTAAAAGTCAGCAGCTGCAATATTAGTAGCTGCTGGCTTTTAATATTTTTTTTTTTTGTGCAGCTCCTCTTTAAAGCGGGGTTCCACCCTAAAGTGGAACCTCCGCTGATCGGAACCCTCCCCCCCTCCGGTGTCACAATTGGCACCTTTCAGGGGGGAGGGGGGTGGAGATACCTGTCAAAGACAGGTATTTACACCCACTTCCGGGCATAGGCTCCCGTGGGAGTCTACACCATTTCCTGTCCTGCTGCGCTGTCTGCTGGGACACACACGGGTCTCAGAGACAGCGCGGACAATTCCTATTGCGCTGCGCGACTCGCGCATGTGCAGTAGGGAACCGAAGCCGATTCGCTTCACTTCCTGATTCCCTCACCTAGAATGGTGGCGGCAGCAGCCGAGGGCCGATCGATCGGCCTTGGCTGCCGGCATCACTGGAACCCGGGACAGGTGAGTGTCCATTAAGTCAGCAGCTGTAGTATTTATAGCTACTGGCTTTTAATATTTTTTTTGTAGGTGGAATCCCTCTTTAAGTTAGTGCTTGCAGTATGTGTAGCTGCTGACTTTGAATTTTTGAGGGGGGGCCTGGAAAATTAAAATTTTAAAGCAGTTGTATACCCTCTGCGTTTCTTCCAGGTTCGTGGCTCCAGCGATGTGAGTGGCCAGAGCAGCAATGACATTTCTCCTGCACATGTGCACGGGAGTCTTCTTCCCTGCAAGGTCCGGCAGCCTCTGCTGGACCTGCAGCTGGCCATTCGGAGTGCATGCGCCGCTAACGTTGGCGGCTGCATGCAAAGGGAATATCACCTAAACCGTATAGGTTCAAGAGATGATATTTTTACCTACAGGTAAGCCTTATAGGCAAAAATGACAAATTGGGGTATACAACCACTTTAAAAAAAAAAAAAAAAAAGCATAGATTTTTTTTTTATCCACTCTGGTCGCAGTACTAATGACACTGGCTGTGAAGGGGTTAAAAATCTAGGCTGATCAAGGTTAAATGTGTGCCTAATTAGACCCCTTTCACACTGAGGCAGTTTTCAGGCGTTTTAGCGCTAGAAATACTCTATATAGCGCCTGAAAACCGCCTCCCATTCATTTCAGTGTGTCTTTTTTTCACACTGGGGCGGTGCTATTGCGGGACGTGGGAAAAAGTCCTGCAAGGAGCATCTTAGGGGCAGTTTGGAGCACTGTATACAGCGCTTCCAAAGCGTCTTGCCCATTGAAATGAATGGGCAGTACTTTCAAAGCGCTTTACAAGTGCTGCAACACTGGTGCTTTTAACCCCTTCTTTGGGGTTAAAGGCTCCCCGCTAGTGGCGGTGCTTTAGCGCTAATGCGGCCACAGCCTCAGTGTGACAGGGGGTCTCAGTGTGCTGTTTGGTGTTAAATAGACCTTCGATTTTTCTAGAAAACCGCTGCGCAGATACTGTGACAATTTCAACCCCCCATTTTTATTTTTTTATTTTATAGCGGCTCTGCTAAGAAACTTTTTATGTTTGTGGGTTATAGGTATATTTCCAGCACAAAAAAAAAAACATTTTTACAAGTAGGAGAGTAGTGTCAGAATTGGCCCGAGTGGTTAAGCAAAGCTTGTTGTAGAACGTGGGCTGTATGAGAGATTTGTAATCTGACAGGTAATACCATGTCAGATGTAATGTAATCCCTTATTTATAGCCATTTCCGTGTATTACTTTACCCTTCTTACCACTCATCCCATATTTTTGTCCTTGTCTATTTAGGAGCGCCTCCCCCATTCTCTCTACTAGCATATTAAAGTGGTTGTAAACCCTTACAAACCACTTTGACCTATAGGTAAGCCTAGATTAAGGCTTACCTGTAGGTCCAAGAAATATCTCCCAAACCTATACGGTTTAGGAGATATTTGCCCGAAGACGGGTACTGCTATCTACGGCGCATGCGCCGTAGACAGCGGTGCGCAGGCGCACTAAGTGGGGCATCGTCGATGACGGCAATGCCGCGAGTCTCGGCTCCCGTGCGCATGCGCGGAAGTGGTGTCATCGCTGCTCCGGCGAATCACAGTGCCGGAGAAGCGAGACCCACCAAGAAGATGGACGCTCAGAACTACAGGGGACAGCGGTGACTTCGCTGGCTCCTGTGTCAGGTAAGTGACACATAATGGACTACTATGCGATGCATAGTAGTCCATTATGCTTTGCCTTTGCAGGGAATGAAAGAGGAAGTAAACTCATCAGGGTTTACTTCCTCTTTAAGCTGGATACACACTATACAACTTTTGTTTGATTTCCTTTTAGATTTACCTAAGGCTGAAACAATTAATTATGAAATTAATCTATTGCCATTTTCATAATTGATCGGCCAGTAACATAATGGGGTTAAAAAAAGAGCCCTTTATAGTACAAAGTGCAAATAATCGCTTTCACATTTCTACAGTAAAAAAAATGAACCCCTACAGTAGGGATTATCTGCTTTTTTTTTTTTTTTTCTACTATAAAGGGCTAATTTTCGTTTTTTTTTTTTTTTTTAACCCAATTATGTTACTAAACATCTTAGACCTTGTTCACATCTATGTGTTTATTGGTGCTTTTTGCAGAAATGCCCTACAGTTAATTTCCATGATTTCCTATGGGACACGTTCACATCTGAAAGGGTCAGGGACTTTTAACGCAAAATGGTGCTTTACTGGTTCAATATACGTCAATGGAGAAGCTGCAGAAAAGCATGTAATGCATTTTTGCAGCAATTTGTGTTTTTTAATCTGACCAAAGAAAATGCAAATTGCAGTAAAATCATGTGCGCAAAAATCAAAACGCACTGCAGAAACGGATCAAAAGCAAGCAGCATAGATGTGTACCGAGCCTTGTGCTGGGCACACAGATCAGTTTTCAGATGAGAATATTCAGACTATTCGCTGAATGAAAGAATTTTGGTTGAAATTTTCACTTGTTTTTAAAATTTTTAACATTCTGTTTTTAAAATTAATTTCTGAACGAAAACCACATACACTGTCTGAAAATTACTTTGACCAAGATGTTTTCTATTTCCAAATTTTCCTGTTGTGGTTGAAAATGAATGTCAATTTGACCCACTTCCTTTTTTTTTTTTTTTTTTTTTTTTTAAGGTGATTAAATCGAAACAATAATCGTCCAACTAATAGATCATAAAAATAATCGTTAGTTGCAGCCCTAGATTTATCTTCAACTAGTGCGAGGCTCTGCCTGATTGCATACAAATTGAAATTAGGTGTGATCTCATATTATATGGTTTTGGTAAATCTAAAGCAAATTGTATAGTGTGTGTATCCAGCTTTAGGGCTCATACAAATAAGTAAATTGATACGTTTTGACAGATGCATCTTGGTGCCCAGCGCAGCACTCATTTGTGCATTAGCTTGTGCATAATTTACTTTTTTCTCTCTTTGAGCATTGCCTGTGATGCACATGCAGTTTGGGTAATGATTGGAGGTGCATACATATTTTCAGATACTTTAAAGTGACCACAACTGGTCATTTACTGAATCGTGTCCAGATACCAACTTATCTTGTTGGTCACCATTATCTTGCCTTCCAACCAGGGTAGATTCTGTAAAGCAATTGCAGCCTGCAGGGCAGACACCTGCCTTTAGGCCAGATTCACACTGTTTTGAAGCAGTTGGGCATCCCATTTTTTTTTGGAGGGGGTGCACTACTAGCGGATTGAATGAAGAGTTATCCAATTCCTTCATCCACACACTTGATTAACCCCTCGGTTACAGTGATGTCCCCTGGAAGTTCGGGAGCTAAGTCAGTAGCTGCTGACTGTTTTCATTTTTAAAGGGGGGGGGGGGGCTGGGGCTCCACTTTTATTCTGACTTTCCCAGCACATGACCAGTCTGGCAACCCAGCACTCCAGCGGTCTTGGTGTATATGTATATGTATATGTATATGTATATGTATATGTATATATATATATATATATAATATTTTTTTTTTTTTTTTTTTCTGCTACTTCAGCAAACACTTTAGAGAGACCTACATCAACTCTATCGTTCATTGTTGTGTCTGCATCTTTAAACATCATTGTAACAGTTAATCCTTGAATATATCAAAAGAATACGCCCATTTAGAAATAACAGATTTACAAAAAGTTATCCCCTCCAGCTCAATGAAACGCCCACATCCCCCCCACCCCCCTTAGGATCTCTCCAAATCTCTAAGGACCAACGTACTCTTTTCGTTGTTCCGTTTCTATCCATGGTCATCCTGTGGTACATCTAACATCCTATCTGCGTATCTCGATGATTGCTTGTATTCAACCCAATCCTTCCATCTTTTTTCGAACCCAACTTCTCCTATTTCTCCGCTATACTTTAAAGACTCAAGATTGTAAATCTGATTAATTTTGCGAAACCAACTCTTCAGGGAGGGGCTCTCTGGATCTTTCCACTGGTGGCGGATTAAGCTCTTTGCAGCATTTAGGAAAGCTGGTATCAGTGTTCTATATTGTTTTATGGGCATATTTATCCCATGGAGCAGGCATACCCTTTGCTCTTCCTGGATTTTAAGACCCACGATTTCTTCTATTATTGATAGTATTCCTTTCCAGAATTACTTTGATTTTTAGGACAAGTCCAGCAAATATGGAACATAGTTCCAATTTCTGGACATCCCCTCCAGCATAGATTAGAGGCCCCTCTCTGAAATTGAGATAATCTGGTGTTAAGTACCACCGTGCCATACACTTATAGTTCATTTCCAGTGTACTAACATCTGATGATGTCGCGTGCGGCATCCTTAATATTTTATATACCTCTGTACTTCCTGTCTCAAACTCTTCGTCCCATTTTCTCATATAAGGAGGGGGCGCCGTAATTTTAAGGCCATTCAAAATTTTATGTCTTCGAGATCCCTCTCCTTCGGTCAGATGTCACACATACCTGCCCTAGTGGATGCAGACTATCTTCTGACCTGATCGGCTGGGGGAGGAATTCCACAAAGTGTTTCAGCTGAGCATACTGCCACCAATTTATATCTAACTCCTCTCTTTTGTTCCTTAGTTTTTGAAAAGTGCGGATTTTACTGTTACTTGTGATATCTTTTAGATGTATATCTTTATTCCTAAACCGCTCCCCATGAATCTTCTCTATCCCCGGTACAAAATAGTATGTGTTACATAGTGGTATCAAGGGAGAATTGAAGTCCCAGTTTTGTGAACTCTATCCCAAGTTAACATAGCTAAGTGTATAATCGGGTGCGTGCGAGAGTCTCTAATTTTCTAGTGTGTGTGTGGGGGTCCAAATTACCTTCCCTAATCCAACTTTCTAATTTGACCCAACTTTTTTACTTATTTATCTCTTTTCCATTCAACCGCCCGTGCCAGTAAAATAGTTGTAATAAGTTTTAATATCAGGGACACCCAATCCCCCTTGTCTTATCTCTAACTAGTATTTTTATATGCTTATGCTTGGCCTTTTATGCCTCCAGATAAACCCGGGGGAAAGCAGATTTAATTTTTTTAAATCTATTTCTGGGATTGGGATTTGTATTTTATATAAAATCTTGGGAAGTATTATTATTTTCAGGCAATTTATCCTATTAATCCAGGATCTTTGTCTTGAGGCGATAGTATTTAACTCCAGTTTTAATTCTGTTTATTAACACAATAAAGTTTTTTGTTGGTACATGGTGTGGGTGTTATTTTGACTCCCAAGTACTTAATTTCCTTATCCCTCCATATAAATGGAAAGTCCTGTTTAAGCACTCGCACATCCTGCAGGCCAACATTTGTATTTAAAATTTTGAAGGATTCATTTTGAAGTTCGAAACCTCGCCAAACCTTTTAAGGGCCGGTTCACACTGCGACGCGAGGCGACACGGCTCGCCTCGCCTCGCTCCCGCAAGTCGCCCCCATTCAGTCCTATGGAACCGTTCTGAGAGGAGCGACTCGAGTCGCTCCGACTCAGAAAAAAGGTTCCTGTACTACTTCGGGGCGACTTCGGGGGCGACTTGCATTGACTTCTATGCAGAAGTCCTCTGCAAGTCGCCGCTGAGGTCCGTGCAGGTCGCGGCGAGGCAAGTCGGAGACGCCTCGCCGCGCATCGCTGTGTGAACCGGCCCTTAAGGTGTTCAGTAAATTAGGAAGGGTTCTTCTAGGGCTGGTGACATAAAACAAGACATCGGCATATGCCGCTATTTTATGGACAACTTTATCAATCGGGATTCCCATAATGTCGAGATTCAGTCTTATCCTAGCCAGTGATGATTTCAGTGACAAAATAAAGGGGACAGGGGACAACCCTGTAGAGTCCCATTAAACATTTCAAATGGCTGTGATAGTCCCATTTATTTTGACCCGTGCTGTGGATTGCTTATATAAGGCGTTGATCAACCTTGTCATCCTGGGTCCGACCCCCAATTGCCTCCAGGGAATTTGCATGAATCCCCAGTCTACTGTCGAATGCTTTCTGAGCATTTATTGACAGTAATAGCCCTGGGGATCCACTCTCCTTCAACTTATGTATTGCCAAGAGGGTTCCAATGCCATTGTCCCTACTCTCCCTCCTAGGAACCAATCCCGCGTGGTCTGTATGCACCAGAGCATTCATTACGGTCTTCAATCGATTAGCTAAAATCATAGAAAACCGTTTTATTGAACGGCGTTCAATAGGGAAATGGGCTGGTAGCTAGAGCACAGGGTTTGATCCTTTCCTTCCTTAAGGACTATGGCAATCTCAGCCTCAAGCGCTTCATGCCGTATTCCCCAATCTACACCTATCCCATTCATATAGGAAACCAATTTAGGAACCAAGATGTCTCTGAATTTTTTTATAATAGGCAATCGTATACCTGTCCGGTCCAGGGCTTTTCCCAGCCGCTGTCTTTTTTAACATTTGAACTATTTCTGCTTCTGTTATGGGGTCCTCCAGGGGGCCAGCTTTATCTAGAGGGATCTTTTCTAGGCTTTTTGTTTTAAAAAGTCTCTAGTATTTTCTTGTCTCTTTTTAACGATGTTCGGGAGGTCTTTTGGGGTTGAGTATACGTTCTCATAATATTCATGAAAGGCCTGAGCAATCTCTGGGGTTGAAAATACCTTTCCCTGATTTTGGATGCTTTCAATAAAATTGACTTTAACATTTTGGCAAGATTTTGGCGGTAATAAAGGGAACTATTTTTTTATTGTTCTATAAGATCTTTTAATTGCATGTGCTTTAAACTAATTTCCTGTTCTGCCCTTTCCTCACCAGTATTTCCCCCGACTATGTTCAAGGGCATGTATTTCTTTGTAAAGGCTGTCTCTTTTCTGACTGTTTGCCCCCCCCCCCCTTTTTTTTTTTCAGATTCAATTGCTATCAAATCTCTCCTAATGTAGGCCTTATGGGCCTCCTATACTGTAGCTTCCGAAATGGAGCTTGAGCTGTTTATTGCGAAGTACCATTCTAGTTCTTCTTTTTTTTTTTTTTTTTTTTACCTCTCGACAACCTCCGTGTCTTGCAACAGATCTTCATTTAGTCTCCACCTATTAACTCCTTTGCGTTCCCCCTCCACCTTTAGTTTGACACTGGGGCATGGTCTGAGAGAACCCAAGTTTCTATGTTTGAACTCTCCACCAAGTTCAACACCCTGTGTTCTACCAGAATTAAGTCAATCCTCGAGTACGTCCCGTGCACAGGGGAGTGGAATGAGTAGTCCTGTATTTTTACATGTTGTGTTCTCCAAACATCCATCAATTGATGCTGGTGCAACTTCTTAAGTAATTTCCGCTGCTCATTCTCAGTCCTCTGTCCCTTAGACATACTGTCTACACCCGGGTCCATGCTAAAGTTGAAGTCGCCAGCGATCATGGCCCAGCCCCTTTTGAACTCCATGAATTTTTCTACCGCCGGCAAAAAAAACTTTATTGGGTTACTATTAGGTCCGTAGATATTTGCTTTGAATAATTAATTGCATTTATAGTTCCTCTTAGAAACAAGTAACGCCCTTCCGCGTCCTCCCTAGTTTCCTCGGGGACAAATCTTACATATCTCGAGAATCCTATGGCGACTCCCCTAGCACCTTTTAATTGGGGTGTCGCCGTAGTACCACAGCGGATAGTCGCTGGACCATATCTTTAAGTTAGAATCCTGCACAATATGGGTTTCCTGGAATAGAACTACATCTGCATTTAAATGTTTAATTTCTCTTAGAATATTAGCTCTTTTGCGGGGTGTATTTAGCCCCTGAACATTATACGACACAACCTTTAATGCAGGGGTTGACAAATTTGCTTGGAATCTAGGAGCCAGCTAAAAAAGTTAGGAGCCAGGTCCGTGACGGCAATCTGGACCTGTCCCTGGCCTGACATGGAGACGAGTGAGGGGAAGATAGCCCCCAGCCCCCCACCTGTCTCCAAGTCATTGCCCATAGCTCTTAGAGGGACATTTTTAAATTGCATTTTAGTGTAAATATGAGATGTGAGGTCTCTCTGACCCCAGATCTCATATATAAAAGAGGACCTGTCATGCTTTTTTCTATTACAAGGGATTTTTACATTCCTTGTAATAGGAATAAAAGTGACACATATTTTTTTTTTTTTTTTTAAAGAACAGTGAAAAAAATAAAAATAAAAGTTAAAATAAGAAAAAAAAAATTGTTTTAAATGCGCCCTGTCTTGCCAAGCTTGCGTGCAGAAGCGAACGCATATATGAAAGCGGTGTTCAAACCACACATGTGAGGTATCGCTGCGATCGGTAGAGTAAGAGAAATAATTCTAGCCCCAGACCTCCTCTGTAACTCAAAACGTGCAACCTGAAGAATTTTTTAAACGTCGCCTATGGAGATTTTAAAGGGTAAAAGTTTGTCGCCATTCCATGAGCGGGCGCAATTTTGAAGCGTGACATGTTGGGTATCGATTTACTCGGCGTAACATTATCTTTCACAATATAAAAAAAAAAAAATTGGGCTAACTTTACTGTTGTCTTTTTTTTTTTTTTATTAAATAAAATTTTTTTCCCCAAAAAAAGTGCGCTTGTAAGTCCGCTGTGCAAATATGGTGTGACAGTATTGCAACGACCACCATTTTACTCTCTAGGGTGTTAGAATAAATAATAAAAAATATATATATATATTTTTTTTTTTTTTGGTTTTGTTTAGGGGTTCTAAGTAAAGGGATGGAGAAAGACTGGCCCATTAGCATTGTTGGTTGTAATTCCAACGGCCACCACAAGAGGGCGCCAGATTCCAGAAGGAACCATAGGATCACAGAAGGCCTCAAAGCCGGGGGCTCGATCGCGCGCAGGGGGGGGGGGGGGGTCCACGGAGACGGGATACCCCCAGCTATGCTGCCCCAGGCGCAAGGTCGCTGATTCTAGTCGCCAATGCGACCTGGCGACGGGTTTTGTCGAGCACTGCTTTAATGTAGTCATCTGTAGTAGAGCCACCCCTCATCCCCAATCTTCCCATAGACTCGTCCGTCCAGCCCCGCATCCTAAACTTCTCGTATCGTGTTCCATCTGCCCTGATTGTAGCCTTTCCAGTAACCCATGTACCTAGCTGACTATATTATATCACATATTGGAGAGACCCCCCCCCCCCAACCTGCACCCTCAACCACAGCCCCCCACTTTCCCTCCCCCCCACGTCCTGTTGGGGAGTTTGCCTTGGAAAAAGGCCTTGGGACCTGTAGTCTCCCCACACATACCCACTCTGCAGGTCCCCCCCCCACTGCAACACCTCCCCCCCGACCACCCCTCTACTCCCACAATAATATATATTATTGTGTGTAACTACACGCATTGTCACCTCAGGTACACAGCTTTCATGTCCTATGTAATAACAGAATAAGTGCGGTGACGCTATGTTATGTCCGACACAGTGGAGAAATAGTTACATTGATACCTCGAAACCTCTGTGTAGCACTCTTAGGTACGCTAAGGTCTCCAGAAAAGTCCCAGAAGGAATGAGCGCGACACCCCCGGACACACTCCACATTAAGGTCCATACATCTCCGAGCATAATCAGATTGTCTCATAGCCTGATGTCTTAACTCTAGTCTCTTACCCATCGATCAGCTTCCAGCCATTTACCCAGCGCTTTTAGTAGATTTTGCTTTGTTGATACTAAGAATGAGACTTGTGGGGGGGGGGGGGGATTTTCCTCATCTCCCGAGGGAGCTGACAGCCGTGCAGATTTCCTCACACCTCCCCATCACTCCAGAGCCCCCCTCTGTGGGAGGTCCTCGGGAACGTCAGCCAAACCGGGATGTCTACCTCACTCACAAAGGCTCCACCGGGGCGGCTCTGTTCAGCCGCGCTCTCCCAGGAAAGCACTCCAGGAACCGGGGAGGCTGCCGCAATGCCTGCTACCTCCAGAACACTCGAGGGACCTCCTCGACACTCCTGGGTCACTCTCCAACAGCTCCTTCGGGTGAGGACACGAAGAACCGGCAGGTGATCGACAGCGGGGGGTGGAGCACAGCTCCGTGGCGCTACATCTTCGGCGGGAGGGTTCACGGGCTTAGGGTAGGGCTTAGCAGCACCCATGTGATGCTCCCATTGGGCTCCTCCCTCCTCCAGCGGTGTTGAATTGTTAACTGTTCCTGACGACATCATCAAGCCCAGAGCAGGCTCCATAGACCAGAAACAGTTCACTCCTGAACCACGAGGGAGAGCCTTTTTTATCGATGGAACGAAGGATCCGGGTGAGTGTAAACTTTCTCCTCACCCTTAGACAAAATGAGCAGTTGATCTGTCCAGTGCAGACAGCCCCACTGCATGGAATTTTTTTATTTTTTTTGCCCAGAGTTGGTCTTAAAATGTAAAGCTTCCACTCATTGGAACCCCCCCCCCTCCGGCGCCACATTTGGCACCTTTCAGGGGGAAGGGTGGGTGCAGATACCTGTATAGTACAGGTATTTGCACCCACTTCCGGCATAGATATCCGCAGAATCTGTGAATATTTACGCCACTTTCTGCGGGTCCCTCTCTGCTGGGAAACACATGGATCCCAGAGACAGCGGGGACCATCCTTATTGTGCAGCGCGACTCGCGCATGCGCAAGTAGGGAACCGGGAAGTGAAGCCGCAAGGCTCCACTTTCTGATTCCCATACCCAAGATGGCGGCAGCACCAGAGAGCCGATCGAGAGATCGGCTGCGGGTGCCGACATCACAGGCGCGCTGGGCAGTATTTGTAGCTGCTGACTTAAAAAAAAACGGAAAAAAAAAAAAAACGGAGGAACTCCCGCTTTAAGTTAAAGTGCTGGGGTAAGAATTTTAATCAAACCTTTAACAAGGAATGTTTATTTTATTGTGCTCAGTGTGTACAGCTAAAGCAGCGTTTCTCCTCTCCAGTCCCCAAGGCGCCCCTACAGGTCATGTTTTCAGGCTTCCCATTATTTTGCACAGGTGATTTGATCAGTTTCACTGCATTAGTAATTACCACAGCCGTTTCATCTGAGGGAAATCCTTAAAACAGGGGTTGACAAATTTTGCTTGGAATCTAGGAGCCAGCTAAAAAAGTTAGGAGCCAGGTCCGTGACAGCGATCTGGACCTGTCCCTGGCCTGACATGGAGACGAGTGAGGGGAAGATAGCCGCCCCCCCCACCTGTCTCCAAGTCATTGCCCATAGCTCTTAGAGGGACATTTTATTTGTTTTATTTTTTTCAAATGACGATTTTTGTAAATATGAGATGTGAGGTCTCTCTGACCCCAGATCTTATATATGAGGACCTGTCATGCTTTTTTCTATTACAAGGGATTTTTACATTCCTTGTAATAGGAATAAAAGTGATACACTTTTTTTTTTTAAAAGAACAGTGCAAAAATAAAAGTTTAAAATAAAGAAAAAAAAAAAAATTTTTTAAATGCGCCCTGTCCCGCCAAGCTTGCACGCAGAAGCGAACGCATATATGAAAGCAATGTTCAAACCACACATGTGAGGTATCGCTGCGATCGGTAGAGTAAGAGCAATAATTCTAGCCCCAGACATTCTCTGTAACTCAAAACGTGCAACCTGTAGAATTTTTTAAACGTCGACTATGGAGATTTTAAAGGGTAAAAGTTTGTCGCCATTCCATGAGCGGGCGCAATTTTAAAGCATGACATGTTGGGTATCAATTTACTCAGCGTAACATTATCTTTCACAATATAAAAAAAAAAAATTGGGCTGACTTTACTGTTGTCTTATTTTTTTTTTTATTAAATTATTTTTACCCCAAAAAAGTGCGCTTGTAAGTCCGCTGTGCAAATATGGTGTGACAGACATTATTGCAACGACCACCATTTTACTCTAGGGTGTTAGAATAATGTAAAAAAAAGTGTGTGTGTATGTATATATGTGTATGTGTGTGTGTATATATATATATATATATATATATATATATATATATATATATATATATATATATATATATGTGTGTGTACGTACATACGTGTGTTTAGGTGTTCTAAGTAAATGAAAGGAGATATCTCCATTAGCATTGCTGGTTGTAATTCCAACGGCCACCACAAGAGGGCGCCAGATTCCAGAAGAAATAGGATCACAGAAGGCCTCAAAGTCGGGGGCTCAATTACCGGCCGCCGGCGGCGCGGCCCGACGCAATCACGCCGGGGGGGTCCACGGAGACAGGATACCCCCAGCTGTGCTGCCCCAGGCGCCAATCGCTAATTCTAGTCGCCAATGCGACCTGGCGCCCGGGTTTTGTCGAGCCCTGCCTTAAAACATGACCTGTTGGGGCGCCTTGAGGACTGGAGTTGAGAAACACTGGGCTAAAGAACACTGAATATTTAATTCAATAATGCAATGTGTTTTAAATGTATATGGACCCAATCGGTCACATAACACTGCTGTCAGCACCCAGCCAGAGTAGTTGGGAAGAGAATTGAAGATTTCATTGTCTTAAACTGAAATTTTTGTATACAAGTAACAGATTTTACACTATATTTTTGGTAGAGAATACATGCATATGAAAAGAAATTAGAGTGGGTAAGGCTCATTCAAATGGCGAATAATCCCATCCTTCACGTCCAGCAGGATAATGTGCCGGCACGTGCCCTTGGCTGCATCTCCGATCATGGTAAGGAGCCTCTGACAGAGGCTTCTTACCACGTGATCAGCTGTGACCAATCACAGCTAATCATCGCGTGAACCAGGAAGTGCCGGTAAATGGCATTCCTCAGTTCGGCTGATCGGCAGCTCTCCCTGTCGGTGGGGATAATTGGCACTACCCCATCAGATGTGCCAATTACTGCCCAACAGCTGCCAGTCAGTGCTCAGTTGTAACACCTGTTAGTACCTCACCAGTGCCATCTGTTAGTGGCCATCAGCGCTGCCTATCAGTGCTCATAAGTTTTTTATATATCAGTGCCACCTATCGGTGACCATCAATTCTACAGATCGGTGACCATCAGTGAAGGAGAAAACATAATTTTATGACAAACTAAGTTTTTATATATATATATATATATATATATATATATATATATATATATATATATATATATATATATATATATATATATATATATATAATATATTGTCTTTTTTTAGTTTAGCAAAAAATAAAAACCTCAGTGTGATCAAAATGATAAAAATTTTGTTTTTGGTACAGTGTTGTATGACCGCACAATTTTCATTTAAAGTGCGACAGCGCTGAAAGCTGAGAATTGTCCTGGGCAGGAAAGGGGGGAGTGCCTGGTGTTGAAGTGGTTAAACCACATGTTGGCAACAACCCATGTAATCCATACGTACAAAGAAACCAAAACAAATCTGTTCAGAAATTAAGTTATATGTAAAAAAAAAAATTGAATGACACAGAAAAAGTATTGAACACATGAGGTACAAAAAGGCATGGCAAGCCAGGACATCAGCTGAAATCTATCAGTATTTAGCAATTCTACCCCGAGTGTGTGCAAATTATCAGCTGGTTCAGTCTCAACTAATTGCCTATAAAAATGTTTCTCATTACGGAAGTGTCACACAAGAAACATCTCATGATGGGTAAAAGCAAAGAGCTCTCAAGACCTTTGCAACCTTATTGTAACAAAACATACTGATGGCATTGGTTAAAGAAGGATTTTTAAACATCTGAATGTTCCAGTGAGCACTGTGGGGTCATAATCCGGAAGTAGAAAGAACATAATTTCATCATAAACTGGTCACAGCCGGGTGCTCCTCGCAAGATTTCTGACAGGAATGAAATTTATCAGACAGGTTAGCTGTCCAAGAGCCAAGGATCATTTGAGAGCTTCAGAAAGACCTTGAATTTCAAAGAAAATGGGAAATGCACTCGACCGCCATGGCCTGTATGCACACGCACCACACAAGAAAAAGCATGTTGATCATTTACAGTCTACTGCACAACATTTAGACAAGCCTATGAAATGCTGGGTGAATATGGTCTGGTCAGAACCAAAATACGCCATGTTTAGAGGTCAAATGGCACTGCACATCACCCCCAAAACACCATACCGGCAGTCAAGTTTGGAGGCTGAATGGGAAAATGTACAAAGACGTTCTTGATAAGTCTGCTGCCGTCTACCAGGTTGATGAAGCTGAAACGAGGGTGGACATTTCGGCAAGACAATGATCTCAAACTCAAAGCTAAGGAAACTCTCAGTTGGTTTCAAACAGAGAAAATAAAGCTGATAGAATGGCCCAGCCAATCACCTGACTTGAATCTAATATAAAATTTATGGAAAGAACTAAAGATCAGAATTCATAGAAGAGGCTCACGGAACCATCAAGATTTGAAGACTGGAGGAATGGGCCAAAATCACACCTGAGCAATCCATGCGCCTAGTTTCTCCATACAAGAGGCATCTTGAAGCTGTCATTGCCAACAAAGGTCATTCCATTTGATTGCACTTATCTTTGTTTCTGAACATTTGTTTTGGTTTTTGTATGTATGAAAATTTCATGTTAATAGCACCTTAAGGCCTCTTTCGCACAGGTGCCTTCATTCTGCTGGAGCCGCTTGCTCAGAGGGTGATTGCTCTGCTGAGCAGGTGAATGACAGATCCGTCTCCGCTTACTGAGCAGAGATGGACAGCGTCTAGCTCTCTTCTATGGGGAGATTGGATGAAAACAGACCGCTTTTCCACCTCTGACATCTGCCACTCCATAGAGGTAAATGGAGTGTCCGATCACGCTGGCCTGAAAAACTGATAGGCGGACCTGATCGGACAGCCTGCGTGTGAAAGGGGCCTTAGACATATATTTACCTAGAACAATAGTGACTGTGTGGAATGGATAGAGAGTCTCAAAAAAATGAAAGGAGCACTTTTTAATCAGAGTATAGCATTGTCAATCTCCTGGGATATTGATATGATCAGCTAAATAGCAGATCGGGTTGTTAATCAGTTTCTGCTTTGGTGTTAATGAAATAAACAGGTGCACTAGATGGGCAACAATGAGGCGACCTCCAAAACTGGAATGGTTTTACAGGTGGAGGCCAATGATTTTTTTTTTTTTTTTTTTTTTTTTTTTTTTTTCCCCTCTCTGCTCATCTTTTCTGACTGTTTTTCACTAGTTTTGTATTTGACTAGTCAGTGTCACTACTAGTAGCATTAGGTGATACCTGGACCCTACAGTGATGGTGAACTTTGGCACCCCAGATGTTTTGGAACTAAATTTCCCATGATACTCAACTACACTGCATAGTGCATGAGCATCATGAGAAATGTAGTTCCAAAATATATTTGTTGCCAAGGTTTGCGCTATAGAGGTTGTGCAGGCATTCCAACTCCAGGATGGCACATCAATATGTGTCGTTGCCAGGAGGTTTGCTGACTTCCCTGCACAGTGTGAAGAGCATGGAGGATATGCCAGGAGACAGCTACTCTAGGGGAGCTGGACAGGGCCTAGAAGGTCCTTAACCATTAGCAGGACTGGTATATGCTCCTATATGCAAGGAGGAACAGGATGAGCACA
This sequence comes from Lithobates pipiens, assembly GCF_037356315.1. NCBI lineage: Eukaryota > Metazoa > Chordata > Amphibia > Anura > Ranidae > Lithobates > Lithobates pipiens. The sequence continues at coordinate 69,118,646 of NW_027507791.1, read as the reverse complement.
GCCAGAGCCCTAAAAAATGACCGCCAGCAGACCACTGGTGTGAAGGTCTCTGACCAATCAGGCAAACTTCGTGAGGGTGGCCTGAGGGACCGACTTTAGTGAGCCCTGTACTTGTTGCCTGACACCGTGGAGCTCGATTGGCATTTGCCATTGAACACCAGAATTGGCATGTCCATTACTGGTGCCCTGTGCTTTTCACAGATGCGAGCAGGTTGCAGGTTCCCCCTCAGCACATGTGAAAGGATCTGGCAAAGCTGTGGAGAACGTTATGCTGCCTGTAACATCGTTCAGCATGACCAGTTTGGTGGTGGGTCAGTGATGGTCTTGGGACGTATCCATGGAAGGGATGCGTAGACCTCTACAGGCTGGACAGTGGCACCCTGTTTACCATTAGAAATCGGGATGAAATCCTTGGACCCATTGTCAGATCTTACACTGGTGCAGCGGGTCCTGGGTTCCTCCTCGTGCAGCACAATGCCTGGTCTCATGTGGCAAGAGTGTGCAGTCAGTTCTTGGAGGATGAAGAAATTGATACCATTGAATGGGCCCCCACTTTCGCCTGACCTAAATCCAATGGAACATCTTTGGGACATTGTTTAGATCCATCCGACGCTGCCAGGTTGCACCTCAGTCTGTTCGGG